>NW_027457642.1:2869120-3586401 GCF_050624435.1 Tenrec ecaudatus
TTACTCAGGACCCCCCAGCAATGAAAGAATTTTGTACTATAGCCCACCATCCAGGATAAAATGTAGATATCTGATTTGTAGATCTCTGGATTTTTCTGTGCCCAGTAGGTGGGTGGTGTTGCCCACTTTGGGAAATGAGACTCTAGGAAAATCAGGTGTGTTTTCACTCTCTCTGCAAGAATTTCAGTTGAGGAGCAAGATCTGTCTTGAAAGAAGTGTATCCAGATTGCTCCTTAGAGGCAAGGATGGCTAGACTTCATCTCACATCCTTGGGCATCAGGAGCTATGAGAAGCAACATCATGGAAAAGGGCATCATGCTTGGTAAAGGGGCGCCCAAAAGGGGAGGACCCTCACCAAGATGGATGGACAAAGTTTCTACAACAACACACTAAAACATAACAATTGTGAGGCTGGCACAGGAGCAGGCAGTGTTTCTTTCGGTTGTATGTAGAGTCGCCACGAGTTGAAACCAACTTGACAGCATCCACAAAACCAGATGTGGAGAAAGCATGGCCTGGTCTGTGTACAGTGGCCCCACCGAGGTTCCTCATCAGTTGTGTTTGAATGGGCCAGGTGCTCTCACAAACCTCCTCTTCAATAGACAACTTAGAATGTTTGCTTTGTGCCCAGGAACCATCCTGAAATTTAAAATGACCATTTGGCACTGAGTTGATTGCGATTCATGGTGAGTCATAGGACTTTCAATGGGCATAACCTTTCAGAAACAGATGGCCAGGCTTTTCTTCCAAGGTATTTCTGGGTGCGCTTGAACCTCCTCAGTTTCTGTTAATGGCCAAGTGTTTTAACCATTTGTACTCTCCAGGGATGACTCACAGCTCTATATATCCTTAAAACTGACATCTCTCCTCTCTTTGGAAAGCCATGGCAATTGTTCTCTTTCAGTAGATTTACCTTCTTTAAATATAGGAATGACATATACTTTTACCACCTCACAGAAAATGTCAGAAACTCGTAGCTCTCATTTAATAATGGCGTGGGTGATTACATATTGGGCTGCTAAGCCCAAAGCCAACAGTTCAAAACCACCAGCCACTCTCAGGGAAAAACATGAAACTTTCCAATCCTATAAAGTTACAATCTCAAATACCCACAGGAGCAGTTGGACCCTGTCCTATAGGGTAGAACTCAGGTCATGGGGAGTCAGAGTGGATTCGATGGCAGTGAGTTTGCTTTGGTTTTTGGACTCCCCTCCTACCACAATAGCTCACAATTACTAAGTGCATGTTATGTACTAGTGTTCTAAGCATTGCATGTACATTCACTCATTTCATCCCACGGGTGGTGGTGTGGGTGAAGCATTAGAACTGCTAACC
The DNA here is from genome assembly GCF_050624435.1 of Tenrec ecaudatus. Classification (NCBI taxonomy): domain Eukaryota; kingdom Metazoa; phylum Chordata; class Mammalia; order Afrosoricida; family Tenrecidae; genus Tenrec; species Tenrec ecaudatus. The sequence continues at coordinate 2,870,456 of NW_027457642.1, forward strand.
AGAAGGTCGGTGGTTCAAACCCACCAGCTGTTCTTCGGAATCAAGATGGGGCTGTCTGAGCTCATAAAGATTTTCAGGGTCGGACGTCTGCAGGGACAGTTATTACTTTATCCTGAGTTGCTATGAGTCTGAATGAACTCTAGAGAAGTGGGGTTTTGGTGACTTTTGCAACCCCTTTAAGAGGAGCTCTGGCGGGGCAATAGAGAAGCCCTTGACTATTTACCACTAGCTCAGCGAAACCCTCAGCAGCTTCCCATGAGAATGATGCGTCAATTTGCTCCAGTATCAGTCACAGCCTATGGGAACGCCTATAGAATGGTTCCACTCTGTCCTCCAGGCTCACTATGAGTTGGAATCGACTGACCCATTGGTAGTGCATCAGCTTCTGTCTATAGGTGAGAACACGAATGCACAGAGAGGTGAAGCCATCTGGCCCAGGGGTAACCAGGTTATCCAAGGGAGAACTGGAATTTAAATCCCAGCAAACCAGCCTCAGAGACTACAGGCTTAGCTCTACCGTCTGCTGATATCTGGACTAAGAGTGGTTGGATTTTGCCTCCTTTTCCCTACACATCATCTCCACTGTCCCCTATCAAGCAAAATTAGCTTGAGTGTTGAACAGGCACCCTCCAGCCCTGCCAGATTGCACACGTGCAGGGGAGAAAAGGATGGGGAGATCACTGGGCTGTTTTAGCTGCCACCTCTACTCGCACTGCGCCAACACACCCACAATGAAGTCAGAGAAAGTATTCTTGGCCTTGTAACCACTCCTCAGCCCTGACACCTTGCAGAGAGCCAAAGCCACTCTCTTGGACACCCACTGGACTGCTACCTGGGAACTTCCCATGGAGCATTTGGGGACAAAGGAGAGGGAGCACGCCTGCAATGTAATTAACATTATGACAACTTGTTCCCCCCTTGGAGAATGACACCATTAGCTGCTTCAATTGTGCATGAAATGTAAATTACACGATTCAGGGGTATCATGTCTGAGCAGCCATGATGCTAAGTGACAAGGCTCTCCATCGAGCAGCCCCTCCCCAAGCAGGAGGAACTAAGAAACCCAAGCCCCGAGGCCGACAGCTGAGACCGAGGTCCTGTGGTCTTTGAGTGTGCCTGCTTCACAGAGCCCACAAGGGAGGATCTTTCCGGGTGGCCCTGGCTGCCAGGCTGGGATGTTCCAGCCACCTGCTGTCATCACCCTGGCCCTCCCATTTTATTTAAAGGGAGTCGAACGCTGGACAGCACTCTTTCCTCTCTATCTCTCAGAAAATTAGGAAAAAGGGGTGGTGGCTGTGGTTGTGGTAATACTTTTCTTGCTAAGGAGTTTTGGTGATGCTGTGGGTTAAGCATCCTGCTAGCCATTCTGCCTCCCATTCATTACTCTGTCTGGCTCAAATTACTTCGTGTTCACTCCCTGGCCAGCCCCCCACAGTTCCCTACCCCCTTTCACCACGAACTCTCTGGACACTACTCGAAATCAGCTTGAGACACTGGATCAGCCACACTTCTTTGTGGCCCATGAAAGAACTTTCCAAAACCTCATGTCACAAGCAGGTCCACTTGCTTTTAGAGAAGAGGCATAGGCGAATTTGTATGTTTCCACCTTGAGAGGGGCAAGCACCACCATGTACAATTAGTAGGTGACCACCAGTGTGTCACTTTTGTGGTCACCACACATCTCCTTTGGGGACCCATTTGCCCCTCTCCTAGCACCCTGATCCCTGGTGCCATGGCTAGACTGGGATGGGAAATCCATGTGCTCAACCAGGAACTTCCAGGTGGAATCAGAGCCACTGTCCCCTCTGCAGAGCCTCTGTGAGGACAGGGAGTTTGGAAACACAGCCTAAAGCTGCAGTAGGATAAATTTAAGAAATGATCACGCATTTACCCTAATGTCAACTGTACAAATCCCACAACCACCCTTCAAATGCCCTGCCACTGAGCAGAGCCAAAAGCAGGAAGAGCCAACACCTACATATGGGTACAGGAAGACCTCTGGAAGGTGTCCCTGTGGGGTGCCAGGGAAGGGGGAGAGTGGAGTTGAGGAGGCTCAGGGGCTCAGGCTCAGGCTGGGAAAGAGCCAGAGTTCCTAGTTCGACTCTCTCTTTGTCTCTCTGCCTAACCACCCACCTCCCACCCAGTCCAGGAGATTCTTTGAACAGGGCCCACAGGGTCAGAGGTGAGAACTGTCAGCTCCTGTTACTACCCTGACTTGGGAAACCTCTCTCATTCTGGAAATTCATATATTTTCTTGGGCTTTGATCAAGATCCAGGTCAAGCTTCCCCTCCCCCATTTCTCACAGAGGCACTTGGTCAGAATGGCAAATAGCCCTCAACTGTGCCATGCACTCCGCCTCTTCATTCCCTGTTCCCTTCGAACCATCTGCTGCAAAAAAAAATCACAAAACAGCCCGATGGAGGGCAGGTCAGTGCTTCTTTTTCAGACTTCCCTCTCATTCTTTCTCTGGTCGCATCATCATTCCAGGTACAGCAAACCCATTACTGTCCAGTCAATTCCAACTCATGGAGACCCTATGTAAGTTTTCCAACGTTGTCCAACATTACTGGAACAGACAGCCTCATCGTTTCCCTTGAAGTAGCTGGTGGTTTGAACAGTCAACCTTTGAGCTAGCAGTTCAACATTTACATGACATCCCTTCAGAGTGGTGAGTCATAGTCTGCAGACACCGTGGGCGAGAATCATTGTTCTGGCTTATTTTCATAAGGTGGGATTCTAGGTAGGCAGATGTGACGCAGGTGTAACTGGAAGTCGACTTGATGGCAACAAACAACAACACTGATGTCATTGTTTTGGGACTTGGGAACTGAGACCTCTGAGGCATGGAGCTAAGTAACAGCTACTTCAGGTTTGTTAGGTACTTCATTGCTGAGCTCTGCTCTAGATACTGGGAATAAAGCTAGAAGGAAGGTGGCATCTCTGTTCCTGGGGTTGAGAGATGAGAGGGGTTGGGAAACTTCCTGTCCTGTTAGTAGTAGTTGTGGACATAGTTTTTGCTGTTAGATGCCATTGAGCCAGTTCCAACCCCTAGCCACCCTATGGATAATAGAATGAAACACAACCCAGTCCTGCCCCATCCTCTCAATCGTTGTTATGTTTGAGCCCCTTGTTGCAGCCACTGTGTCAATCCATTGGCCGAAGTTCTTCATTTCCACTGCCTCTCTGCTTCACCTAGCAGGACGTCCTTCCTCCTCCAGGGACTGGTCTCTCCCTAACAGTATGTCCAAAGTACGTGAGGGGAAGCCTCACCATCCTGGCTTCTAAGGAGTATTCTGGCTGTACTTCTAACCCACATTTGTTTGTTCTTTGGCAGTTCATAGTACTTTCAATATTCTTCACCAGCCTCCCAATTCAAATGCATTGATTCTTCTCTGATCTTCCTTTTCAATGTCCAACTTTCACGTGCATAGAAGGCCATCGAAAATATGACTAAGATGGCTTTAGTCAGGTGCACCTTAATGTAACATTCTTGCTCTTAAACACTTTGAAGAACACTTTTGAAAGAGGTCTCTGGCGGCAGCACGCGGCCCGTTTAAGGGTGAGGAGGAGGGGCGCACAGGTGGAAGCCCATGGCCCCTTTAAGGCTTGGCCTACTTGGCAGCAGCTGGAGCCTATTGAGAACATGACAGGAGGCCAGCCAGCACTTCCTATAGAGGTCAAGGGCTCAGTCTGAAGGCTGTGAGCCAGCCTCGGAGCCGCACTGCCTCCATGGGCCATAATGACCTAATGCGCAAGGCCTAGGACTTCAAAGACCAGGTGTGGCCTGTGCAGCCTTCCCGCCCCTTCCCAGACTCCTGCCCACCAGGGAGGGCCTTGCCACCATGACCCCTGATGTGGGTCTGCAGCCCACCAGGCACCTGGCCAGCCACCAGGATCCTCGCCCTGCCCAGCTGACCCACCCAGGACCACACTCCAGACCCCCTGCCCCCACCCTGGGCCTGCTCACCACCAAGACTCTGCCCTGGGCCCGCTGCCCACCCAGGAACCTGCATAAGGGCCCTTGCCAACCCTGGGTCCAGTCCAGGCCGGGCACACACCTGGTATCCCTGTTCCAGGTCCCTGCCCACCTGGGTCTGGGCCTGCCACAAAGACCCTTCCCGAGGCCCTCTGCCTACCCAGAAACACCCCCTGCCCAGCTAGCCCCTGGCTCATCTGGGCACTGCCCCAGGCCCCCTGCCTGCCCAAGATCTTGTGTTAGTCTGACTGGCCATGGAGGATGGAGAGGAAGAGGGACCCTGCCCAGGCCCCTGCACCCAATCCCACTTGGGATGCCCTGGGTTGTTCCAGCCCCAAAGGTGGCTCCCCTCCTCCAGGCCCACATACCCAGAACTCCATTGGGCCCACTGCTTACCTGAGGCCTCCCCATCAAGGGCTTGGGATATGTAACCCCAGCCTGGGATGGGGCTCCTAGCTTGCTAGAGCCCCATGCCACTCTCCTTAAGCCCCAACTACTTAAGATCCCTAGAAAGTGCCTGTGGGGGCCCTTGTTGAGTATCACTCTGGCTGTAAGGGGCTAGGCTGTAGCTCTTGAAACTTGTCTTCTCCATTCTGAACCTTTAGGACATTGGTCCTTCCACAGGGCAGTTCTACAGAAGTGGCAGGGAACTCTATTCCCGAGTGGAGTTGGCCAGGTTTGAGTGGGGGGTGCCCTGGCAGGGCCCCCAACTTGGGAGAACAGCCCATCTCCCCTTTCTCTTTCCCAGCTGCAAAAAAAGAAAAAAAGAAAGAGATCTCAAACAGCAGATTTACCCAATACAATACATCCCTTGAGTTCTTGACCGGGGCTCGCATGATCATTTATTGTGGACTCCAGAAAGAAGATAGCCCTGATCACTTCAGCCTTTTCTCCATTTATCATGATCATGTTGTAGATGACAGGGTCATAATTACATATAAATATGTCCCTGGGACCCAGCTCCTGGGGAGTCCCAAACAACTTGATGTAAAGAAAATAAGAGAGAGAAAACAAGCACTCTGAGCTCTTGGTTGGAAGGACAGTCCTTTGTGAATAGAGGGCTGCAAGGATATTGGAGTTCCTGAAGGCGGGCAAACAGTTCCACACACAACTATTTAACAAATCATTTGCCGTTGGAACCCACCCAGGGACACCATGGAGGAAAGGCCTGGCAACCTGCTTAAAGCCTATAGTCTTGAATGTCCTATGCAATGCACACATGGGGGCACCATGAGTCAGCATCAACTCTCTCATGCCTGTTTTGGTTTGGGGCGAGGAGCTATTAGAAGCAGTGGGGTATAATGTTGAATCCCAAAAAAGGAAGGATTTGGTCACCATTAAAGTGACTTCTGACCAAATTCCTAACAATCATAGGGACTTTTATGGGAGAAAGATGAGGAGTGCTACTGCTGTAAATATTTCGTGTCAAAAACCCACAGACAGTTGTACCCTGTCCTATACAGTCGCTGACTTGCTGTCAACTGGATGGCACTAAGATAGCACCTATCTGCTGAAAGGTTGCCATGCGGCAGGACTTGTGCCAAGTCCACTATGGTTATGCCTATGATCTTTGTGGGAGACAAAGCCCTGCTTATGTTTAATGTCTCTGTTGTCAGATCGCTCCATTGTCCAGTCCTGGCTCTATGTCCTTCTAGTTCCATGACCTGGGACAAATCATTGAACCCCCTTTGCGCTGCTGTGTGTAGAAGGGAAGTGAAAAATAGTGCTTAGGTTGTGTGTTCGAGGTTGAGTTTGAATGCATCAATAGATAGAAAGACCTTGTTGTTGTTGTTAGTCTCCAGTAAGTCAAATTTGACTCCTTTTGACCAAAGGTGTGATAGGACAAATCACTGCACAATCCTATGCCATCTTCCTGCCCATCGGCAGGTTTGAGGTCATTGTTGCGATTATGGTGCCAGTCCGTGTCATGAAGAGTTTCCCCAGATCCACATGATGTCCTCTTCTCGCAACTGGTCTTTCCTAACGACATGACAACATTTTGCCATTCTCTCTTCTAAGAACATTCTGTGAAGAGTGTCCTGGCTCAATTTCCTCCAGGACTGATTTGCTCGTTCTCCTGGCCATACACAGTATACTCCACACACGGTCTTTGCCATCACTGCCATTCAAATGCCTCAATCCTTCTGAGAATCCTGGTCCTCACTGTTGTCCCCATGAGAAACTCCATTTCTCGCAGCTTGCTTCAGATCTGCTGAAGTGGAATCTGAGTTTCTGTTAGGCCCCAAGGGCATTGTATTTGTGTTCCTGCTAGAAGCACGGCTGGGGAACAATGTCTGGCCCATAGTAAGTGCTGTATAATTATTGGTTGTGATCAGTGTCATTATTTATTACTCCATCTAATCTTTCCAGCACACTCACAGGTCAGGAAACCAAGATTCTGAGGCTGCCAGTGCCTTTGCTGAGGTTACCCCTCAGGAGAGGGCAGGGGCTCCATGCAAATCGAATATAGGATCAGGCCAACATTTGGATCACTTTGAATGGAGACACAGTCAATGCTCATTAACCAGTCACTCCCCATTGCTTTCGTCACCCAATCCTTATCAACCGTGACTCTGCTTGCTGTCTATGGATTTCCCTATGGATTCTGCATATTTTATATCAATCTCATTATGGTCTGACTTGTTCACTCAGCAGAAGGTGTTCAAGGTCCCTGCATGGTGTAGCATGTTCCAAAACATCATTCCTTTTTAAAGGCTGAATAATATTCCATTGTATGACTTAGATATTGTTTGGTTTATCCATTCTTCGGGCCCCGGGCACTTTGGTAATAGTCACCTTTCAGCTATTGTGGGTGGTGCTGCAGTGAAATTGTATACCACATCTCTTTGAGTCTCTGTTTGTTATTCTTTGAGGTATATGCTTAGATGTAGAATTGTGAGGTGGTCATGGATTTCCTCTTCCTTGGATCCATGATCAACGCTCATGCAAGCAGCAGTCAACAGCTTAAAAAATGCATTGCATTGTATTGGCTAAATATTCACAAGACCTCTTTAGAGTATTGAAAAGCAGGGATGTTATTTTGAGAACTAAGGTGCATCTGACACAAGCCATAGTATGTTCAACACAACCTATGCATGTAAAATTTGGAGATTAAATAAGGCAGGCCAAAGAAGAATTGATGCATTTGAATTATGGTGCTAGGAAAAAAGAACCATAGAAAGTACTATGGACTACCAGAAGCACCAATAAACTTGTCTTGGAAGAAGCACAGGCCAAATGATCCTTAGAAGTAAGGATGGCCAGATTTTGTCACCCTTTGGACATGTATTTTCAACATGTTGTCAGGAGAGACCAGGCCCAGGAATAGGACATCATGCTTGGTAAAGTGGAAGGGCAATGGAAAAGAGGAAGGCTCTCATGGGATGGATGGACATGGGGGCTGCAGTAATGGGCTCAAACATAAGAACAATTGTGATGATGGTACTGGGTGGCGTTGTGTTCTGTTTGACATAGGGTTGTTATGAGTGGGAACCAACAGGACCGACCCTAACAACAATAGTAAATCTCTGACTTGTTAAGAAGAAACAAGCATTTTTCATTTCCTCTATGAGCCAGGCACTGAGAAGACCCTGAAGGTCCAGATAGAAACAGCACTTGACCCCTACCCATGATGGGTTCCCAGTCTAGGTGTGAGGCAGCAGATCTCCACTTTTGGATGAGACCTATGCAGCCCTCTTGGGGTTCTAGTGTGTGCTGGAGAGACTCCAGTTAACTTTGCCTTTCTCTATACCCGCCTTTAGGGAAGTGGAAGAACTTTAGAATAAAGCATCCCCCGAGATTTCTGTTGCAAAATTAGACAAAAGGAAACCAATGGTGGCTATAAAGAGTAAACAGAGAATCCAGAGCTGTGTCCGGGTCCTTGGCCATGCAGCTATCAATCAGCACAGTTGGGTTCAGTAATCAGGAAGCGAAGATCCTCAGTATCTGGATCCAGTAGGTATAGAAGGCGTAGCTTCAAAGATAAAGAAGGATAAACCCTCTTTCGCTTTCAGGAGGAACTCACCCAGGGAGAACTCATTCAGGTGGGACTGCACTAAAGCCTTAGAACTGGGAGGGTCCATAGGAGCATGTTTACTGCCAGAACGGTGGCTTTCCATTCAAGAGCTTCTATCATATTCCAGCTCATGAATGGTCCTTCGAGTGCCTTGGTTCTTTTGCTGTGACTTCTGTGGCATCACTTGAACTTTCCATCCCCTCCAGCCAGGAGCAGTGGCAGGAAAAATCTATTAGGGAGAAGTGAGAGAGTGAGCTAGGAGATATTCCGTACACAGCTTGCAGTCTCCTTCAGCAAAGGCCCTGTGGGGTGGGGACTTAACTTTTCTGATTCTCTCCTGTTAGAAGTCAACACGGAGCTAAAGAAGCATGAATGGAAGAAAGCAGGATGATGAGCTGACAGCTTTTCCATAAGGAAATAATAGCCAGAAGGGCTCCAAGTTGGGATGAGGGGATGGTGGGGAGGGGAACACACGTGCTGCTACCAAGAGGAGAGTGAGGAGCAAGAGACCAGTAGAGGCTAGTCTCAAAGCCATCTCCAATAACATTTCCCCAACAGGCTGTTTTCCTCTCTCCACTCTAAACACGTCAGCCTTCACCTCCACCAAGCACCGAAACCCCAATGCAGCCTTTATCTGCCCATTCCTCCCACCAATTGGTCCAGGTTACTATGAGAACTATGGGAGTAGTAACGGGTTCCCTCTATTACTACCTACCTCCCTGATTTCAGCACAGATCAATCAACCCATCCCCGCAGCCCCATATCTAAGGGGAAGGTCCTAGGGGAGAGTAAGGAAAAGATAGATTCAACACAGGACTAGAACAATAGTGAAAAACTTACAAAGAGAGCGAGTGATGTAATTCCAGAGTATTAGTCAATTCCTTTTGTCTTTCCAGCTACCATCCTCTCGCCCAGCTTAACTCCCTGAAGGAGGAAGGATCTCTCAGTGGGTGTCTGCAAAGGTGAGGTTCCAGGCCACTTGGGGGCTTCTGAGGGTTCCCTTCCAAATTTGCCTTCCCTCCCTTCAAAAGAAAGTCACTGGAACTCACCAGCCAGAGTTGGCAAGGCTACCACTGAGTTGCCCAGTTAAGGTTTATGTCCTGGGGAAGACTGTAGCTCACAAAATGCCTTCAAGGGATTGTTTCTTCCCTACAAGCTCTTCCAGAATCTTGTCATTCTACATCCCAAGTTGGAGTCTATGTTTTCTCCTTTGAACCCACGCCAGCCTTATGGCTCTCCAGGAGTCAAGTTTGGCAGGTGAGGTGCGGTGTGACTTCTGAGGTAATACAGCTCCCACCTGGCTCTTTCTCTGTACAAGACCCTCGGAGTCCAGTCCCCTTGCTGTGAGGAAGTGTGATGAAGAAGCCACATGCAGATGCTGACACTAGTCCCTCTTAAAGTCCCAGCAAACACCAGTGGCCATTGTCAGGTACACCAGTGGGGAAGCTGTGTGAGATGTCTCCATCATAAGCCACTGCCAGACGGCAACCGCACAGAAGAATCTGCTAGCTTAGTACTGCCAATCCCCAGAAACATAGGAAATGATGACTGATGAGGAAGATAATAATTGACTCCAATTTTGTTTCAAACTGGAAGAAATGTGCTGCACAGCACCGGAGTTGTAGCTCTGGAGCCACAGTCCCGATGCAGATGTATTAAATAATTTATTATCTAGTGATTGTTCCTGGTCCTCACCCTTCCCAGCTTCCCTGTGCCCACCCAGTCCAAGCAGCTGCTTCATCACTTATTCTGTAAAAGTATGTGAGGGTAAGTCAGAAAGCATTGCTCTAAAACCACAGACACTTTATTAAACAAAAATATCAAAATGTGAAGTGACTGTTTCTAGACATAGCCGCCATCTTGATCTACATCGGGGAGGCACACTTTTGAGATAGAAGAGCCTACTTTTTCTCTCACAAAAATTGAAACATTCTTTGAGATAAAAAAAATATATTTTTGCAACTTCAATCACCATTATCTGAATAATCACAGTCCTTGAAAAGGTTTCCATTTTACTTCAGAGTCACATGCATGGACCGAGAGACCCGCAGTGTATCCCTGACCCCTGCTCTATAGACTTCAGTAATTGTTCTCTGAGGGATTCTCTGCTCATATACACTTCTAGTCACACGACATACCATGACCAACAGGGTCGTTCAAACCCTCTCCAGAGATTCTTCAAGTGTGTGTGTGTGTGTGTGTGTTTGTGTGTGTGTGTGTGTGTAAAAAGAACACGAAGTCAGAAGACATCCAGAGATTATGGAAGGGTATGAGTGTGAACGTGTGTGTGTGTGTCTGTAAAATGGACACGAAGTCAGAAGCCCTCTACAGATTCTGCAAGGGTGTGTGTGTTTGTATGTAAAAAGGACATGACTTTAGAAACCCTACAGAGATTCATCAAGGGTGTGCGTGTGTGTGTGTGTGTGTGTGTGTGTGTGTGTGTGTGTGTAAAGGACAAGATGTCAAAAGCCCTCTAGAGATTCTTCAAGGGTATGAGTGTGAGTGGGTGTGTAAAAAGAACACGAAGTCAGAAGCCCTCTGAAGATTCTGCAAGGGTGCATGTATGTGTGTGTTTGGAAAAAGGACATGAAGTCCGAAGCCCTAAGGAGATTCTGGAAGGGTATGATTGTGAGTGTGTGTGTGTGTGTGTGTGTGTGTGTGTGTGTGTGTGTAAAAAAATACGAATTCAGAAGCCCTCTATAGATTCTGCAAGGGTGTGTGTGTGTCTGTGTGGGTGTGTGCGTGTAAAAAGCACAGGAAATCAGAATCCCTCCAGATATTCTGCAAGGGTGCGTGCATGTGTGTATATGTGTGTGTGTGAGTGTGTAAAAAGGACACGAAGTCAGAAGCCCTCCAGAGGTTCTGCAAGTGTGTGTGTGTGTGTATGTGTAAAGGAGAGTAAATCAGAAGCCTTCTAGAGATTCTGCAACGGTGTGTATGTGTGTTTGTGTGTAAAAGGGACACGATGTCAGAAGCCCTCTAGTGATTCTGCCTGGGTATGAGGGTTAGTGTGAGTGTGTGTGTGTGTGTGTGTGTGTGTAAAAGGAAAAAAAATCAGAAGCCCTCTAGTGATCCTGCAAGGTGTGTGTGTGTGTGTGTGTGTGTGTGTGTGTGTGTGTGTGTTTGTAAAAAAGACATGAAGTCAGATGCCTTCCAGAGATTCTGCAAGGGTATGGGTATGCATTTGGCTGTGTGTGTGAGTGTGAGTGTGTGTGTGTGTGTGTGTGTGTAAAAAGGACCCGAAATCAGAAGCCCTGTTTGTGAACCCTGGCTCTATTCCTTAGTGTTCCTTATCTCTCAATTTTGGATGCCCAGATACCTGAGGGTGTCATGGTTCTGTGTTGGGGTTCTAACGGCAAGGACAGAAGTTAGGCCACACCAGGCACTCCAAAGGAGAAAGATGACACTTTGTGGTCCCCTAGATAGTTCATATCAGAAACCCACAGGGGCAGTTTTGCTGTGTTCTGTAGGGTCACTGTGAGTCAGAATCGACTCAGCGACAGTGAATGTGGTTGAGTGTTTGAGCACAGTTCCTTTCATCCTCTGTGCAGGCATCTCTGTTTTAAAGGAGTTAGGTCAGTCCCATGTATTAGACTCTCCTTCAAAGCAACTGGGCAGGTGTGTGTCTGCGTGTTTCTAACGTCATCTTGTTTTTCTCATTCAAGGGATGTGGAGAGCAGGGTTCTTCAAATCGGTTTAAAGAGAGAAAGGAGATTAAAAAGAGAACAAAGAAAAGGAGGGTGAAAAAGGATTGGAGCGGGGGTCTGAGGAGAAGAGGCGTTGCTCAGGCTTCTAAGGCTGTCAATCAGCCTGGTAGCCAGCTGTGAGCTTACCTGGTGCACCTCCAAGATCCCAGAATCCCTAGTTGACAGTGGAATTTGCATAGCGAACTGGCTCATTGAGCCGAGCCGGAGGCCTCTGTCTGCAGAAGAGACCAAGCCCTGTGCTGCAGCTCCTGCTCCCATCTGCAAGCAGTGGGGTCCAGATGCGGGTCCTGTGTCTGCTTCCTGTTGTAAAAGGCAGTGTTGGGACAAGTAGCCTTCTACTGAGTCTCTCCTCCATCTACGCAGTCGACCCCTTACCTGGGGGAGCAGGCTCCAGGCTTGCTGTGGCCAGCTAATAGCAAGTAGTAGGCATAGCGCTAATTAAGAGAGGAGACAGCTGGGCAGAGGGCCTAAACCTGCTGAGCGCCATGGCCCCTGAGACACTGGCAAGCTGTTGGCTCCCAGCTCCCTGTCCCTGACTCTTACCTGCCTCCCTCTCTCGAGTTCACTCTTGAATTTCAGTCTCCATGCAATCTCACCCAGCCTTGCTGCCTGACTGGAGAGGGAGCCTGGAGGCTGTTAGAATGGCGCTGCTCAGGCTCTTTGGGCTAAAGAGTAGGACGTGGGCCAGCAGCTCCATGAAGTTCCCTCCCTCAGGCAGTTTTCTGCCTCTCCATCCCCCTTAGTCTCCCTGCAGGCCTGGCCCTGGGCCCTGACCTTCCACTTGCTTCCTCATCCAACATGTGGAGGGCTGGCTCTTGCCAAGTACACACATGGGTGCAGACATGAGAGATCCCACTCTCTCCTGGAAACCAGGAGGTCTATAAACAAGGGCACAGCTGAGGCCTGTTCTTACCCAAATCATGTGCATCCTTCTCTCTGCCCTCTGCCCTGGGGTAGAGACAAGGGCTCTGGGAAGACCGGCCATCCCATCACTATGGGGCATGGCCCGATGGTGCTGGTGCACAGAGCACTGGGCAGGCAGGGCTCCCTACAGGCCCTTGCACCGTGTGGGGCTACAGAAGGGGAGAAAGGCAGAAGAGTGCTGCCAGGAGCCAGCTGCACTCTGGCAACGTGGGGTCCTCTGGGCTGGGCCACTGAGGTGGGGTGCTAAGGCTGTGCTCCCCTCTCCCTCTCCCCAGGTGTGTGGTTGTGCTCTTCAATCCCCGGAAACACAAGCAGCACCACATCCTCAACAGCTCCAGGTAAATGGGCTCTGGGGCTTTGGGGAGTGCCACCTTTCCCCAGGGATGGCCAGAGGGGTGCCACCTGCTTCTCTGTGGCATTGGGCCCTGTTGGGCCCTAGGCCTGCAAGGGAAGCAGCACAGGGAGGGCGGGTTTGCTGCCCTTCTTTTGAGAGGGGACTGTGAGAGGCCAGGCCTGGGCCAGGCTGCCAGTGCCCCTCTTGAGCCTGCCCCCATTCCTTTCCGGGAAACCATCACTGCCTTTGCCTTCTCTCCTGATGGCAATTACCTGGTCACCGGCGAGATGAGTGAGGAAGGAAGCTCAGGCACTGCAGAGGGGGTGGCCTGGCCTTAGCAGAGAGTGACAGCCTGCGGCCCGCATAGGACTGGTGCCAAGTTTGACTTTCTGTACTGGTGTCCACTTTGGGTGTTTGGTCTGCCCTAGAGCAGTGTTCTTAGGCTGTAGCCTGCGTCAGAAGTGCTATGGTGGCCCCGTAGTACAGACTGCTGGCTCTTGGGCTCAGCAGGTCTGGGTTGGCTCTCTTCAGTTTGCAATGCTAACAAGTAGTTCCCGATGAGGCTGAAGCTGCCAATTTGGGAACCACATTTTGGAAAACACCTCCTTAAAACATTCCTTATCCCTGCTGGTCACAGTGTGGAACAGGGCTGCCCTCCCATAGACTTGCCCTGTGAGGCTGTGGGAGCAAACCGCAGGAGTGGTGGTTCTTGCCCATGCAAATCACGCCAGGAGCCCATCCCTGAGAGTCCCTGTTCCCCAACACTGATCACATTCCCTCCGGGGGTGTCCTTGATTCATGTGCAGGCACATTAGGTTAGGTGTCCTTCATTTATGTGCAGGCTCTTGTCCAGTGGCTGGGAAGGCCAGGCCTCCGTGGATGGGGAGGGAGCTGGTTGCCTCTGGCTTTTACTTCTGGGTCTTCGTCCCCGCAGAGTGGACACATTCCTGCTGTGTGGGTATGGGACGTGTCGGAGCGCAGCCAGGTGGTGGAGCTTCAGGAGCATAAGTATGGCGTGGCGTGTGTGGCCTTCTCACCCAGCGCCAAGTACATTGTCTCAGTGGGCTACCAGCATGACATGATCTTCAATGTCTGGGCCTGGAAGGTGAGTGGGCTGCTGGCCTCAGGATAGGCAGGGCCGGGAGGGGAGCCAAGAAACTGCTGACAGGTGGCCTTCACTTCCGCCTGCTGGCCTCAGTCCCTTTCTAGAGAACTCTGAGCAGAAAGGAGCAACTGGGTATCTAGGATGCTGAAGAAGGGGCAGAAGGAGAGGTCAAGTTCACAGCTTGTCTAACCTCCTTCAGTGTGTAAGTTTCTTTTCCCTCAGCTCCTAGAAGCAGAGCCTTGATTTCCCTTGACTTTCTCTCCAGAAAATCATTGTAGTGGCTTCCAACAAGGTGTCCAGTCGGGTGACAGCAGTATATTTCTCTGAGGACTGCAGCTACTTTGTCATTGCAGGCAACCGGCACATCAAATTCTGGTACCTTGATGACAGCAAGACCTCAAAGGTGAGGCAGCAAGTAGCCACCAGGGTGGGGTCTGCCCAGATCTGTTCCACCTGCACCCACTTCTGCATCCTCAAAAGCCCCTTGGAAGTCTCAGCTGGGCCAGGTGCTATGTCAATCTGCAAGGGAAGCCTTTTCCCTCTCTCCCCAGGGCCTGCTTTTCAGGGGGTAGCCTGCAGGGTGGGTGGCACCTGTGGTGTGCCTCCACAGGTGAATGCCACTGTGCCCCTGCTGGGCCGCTCCGGGCTGCTGGGGGACCTGCGGAACAACCTGTTCACTGATGTAGCCTGTGGCCGCAGGAAGAAGGCTGACAGCACCTTCTGTATCACATCCTCGGGGCAGCTGTGTGAGTTCAGTGACCAGAGACTGTTGGACAAGGGGGTGGAGCTGAGGGTAAGTGAATGCTTTGTCGGCACCCTCCCGTCTGTCACCTCCAGGCTCCGGGGGTCCTGGGGCTAGCAGCAGGGTCTGCATGCACGCTGGGGGAGGCCCCAGGCGGAGGAAGCTGTTTGGGGACCTCTCTGCTAGCTCGCGCTCTCTGTCTCTGCCTCTTCCTCTGCTTTCCTCTTCTGCTCAGCACAAAGACAGCATCACAGTAAGTGTGCTGGCCCTGTCCGCTGCCTCTGCTGCCTTTCTCTTGGCCGGCCTTTTCTGAGTGTGTCTTTGCCTAAACCTCAGGTGCCTTATAAGGCTTGCTGACTCCTTCCCCCTAATTGCACGGGGCTGTGGGCCCTCTGGCCAGCTGCTGTTAGAGGGAGGGGCATTGAGGGGCTCTGGCCAGGGCAGCTGGCCTGCCTTGCACTTGTCCTTACCTCTTGGCTCATGGCTGTTGAGGTGTCGGGTGAAGGAGTGGGCAGACGCCCTTGCTGACTGGGGTTTCTGTGCTCACAGACCACAGTGGCCCACTGCATTCTCGGTGAGCCAGGACTACATCTTCTGTGGCTGTGCTGACAGCACCTTGCGCCTTTTCAACCCTCCAACCTGCACTTCCTCAGCACGCTGCCCGGCCCCATGCCCTGGGGACAGACATTGCCAGCATCACAGAGGCCAGGTGAGCGGTGTGGGTGGGTCCCTGAGTCCTGTCAGAGCCCCATTCTGTGCCAGGCCATCCTTGGCATGCTGCAAGGAGAGGAGGGCACACATAGACCTCTGGGAAGACCCTTGCAGTCAAGCACAGGTGGTTCTTTCAGCATTTCTTGCTCACTGTGGGCATCCATGGTAATCTGAGTCTGCTGTGTGGTAATGCATTGTCCTGTAAAGACCACAGCTAGTACATACAGGCAGTTCCTTAGGGTTTCTGAGAGAGACTGGAAACCTGACGGAGCAGGCCTTTCTCCCTCAGAGTGGTCCTGGGTTGCAGCTGCGGTAGGAGGGGCTTATTGTAGCCTCCGGCCTTGGGTTAGGTGTTTGCAGGAAGTGAAGTTTTGCTCTGGTTTCAGTGCTGTCAGGAAGCGGGACAGTTGTGCAGTTGGGTAGATTAATTTCTCTTTCAGGGCAGGAGGGGACTAAATCTGCATTTGGTAGGAAATGAGATATGACCATGGTTGTGGCTTGCACAGTGTCCTTCCTTGTCCTCTGACGTGAGTCTAGAAGGGCCTGACATCTGCTTGGCTGCAGCACGGCCACAAACTGTCCACGCCTGACGTTGGGGGCTATGAAATAGCTTGTGTTCTTTTGGAGAGCCCCATGGCAAGGAATGCCAGGCCAGCCGCTGCGTTCTTTCTCCAGTGACTGCTGGCCAACCTGCTGCTCCTCCTTGAGTGCCCCATTTCATTAGCGCTCACTCACCAGTTTGCCCTGTCTGCCCTGGACACCCTGCCCCCTCTTTCCTCAGTCGCCTTTTCGCTGGAGTGGCCAATGCGAAGTATCCGGACACCATCGCCTTGACTTTTGATCCTGCAAACCAGTGGCTGTCTTGTGTGTACAATGACCATAGTATTTATGTCTGGGATGTGAAGGACCCCAAGAAAGTGGGCAAGGTGTATTCAGCTCTGTATCATTCCTCCTGCTTCTGGAGTGTAGAGCTACGTGGGCCAGGTCTGCTGAGACTGACCGTGTTTCCTGGGCTACCATTAGGAGCTGGAGTTCCTCAAGTGTGGAATTTGTTTCCTCCAGCACCCTTGCTCCCCCAGCAGTGCCCCTGGGTCCCTTCGTATCTGTTAATTGGCTCTGAGGATGGGAGGGGATTTTAGTGCTGACTCATCTCAGACGTTTTTCAGTATGCCCTGTGCAGTCTGAGCTTTGCCTCTTTGGACATGTTCCTGAACTTGACCAAACCTTAGTTTCTGCAATTGTGAAATGACATACCTGATGCATTTGATTTTTACGAAAAGGAGACAATGTAAGTGGGAGATTTAGAATGCCTAGTACTTACTAGGTGCTTGGTTAATGTATATTCCTTTACTTGTTAAAGACAAGAGCTAATCATTATGACTTGCTTGCTCTGGGATAAGCCTGGGGCTAAGTCTTGACCAACCTTTTCTCTACTCTCATCCCGTCCCATCTCTGTGGGCAGCCAAGGTCTGACCCAGGTCCCTCTGGTCCTTGTGCTCCTCCAGGTCTACCCTGAGGTGAAGGACAGCCAACAGGCCTGCCTGCCCCCGAACTCCTTTATCACCTGCTCTTCTGACAGCACCATCCATCTGTGGAATACAGAGAGCTCTGGGGTGCATGGCTCCACCCTGCACCGAAACATCCTCAGCCACGTGAGCCTGGTGCCCCCATACCACAGTCTCAGGATCTGAGTCTCCAGACCAGACTGTCCCAGATGTTTCTGCAAGTGTATGAGTGTGAGTGTGTGTGTGTTTGTGTGTGTGTGTGTGTTAAAAGGACCCGAAGTCAGAAACCCTTTACAGTTTCTGCAAGAGTGTGTGTGTGTTTGTGTTTGTAAAAAGGACATTAAGTCAGACACCCTCCAGAGATTCAGAAAGTGTTTGTGTGTGTGTGTGTGTGTGTGTGTGTGTGTGTGTGTGTGTGTGTGTAAAAAGGGCACGAAGTCAGAAGCCCTCTAGAGATTCTGCCATGGTGTGTGTGTGTGTGTTTGTGTAAAAAGAACAAGAAGTCAGAAGCCCTCTAGAGGTTCTGCAAGGGTCTGAGTGTGAGTGTGTGTGTGTGTTTGTAAAAAGACACGAAGTCAGAAGCCCTCCAGCGATTCTGCAAGAATGTTTGTGTGTTTGTGTAAAAAGGAAACCAATTCAGAAGCCTTCTAGAGTTTCAGCAACGGTGTGTATGTGTGTGTGCCTGTAAAAAGGAGAAGAAGTCAGAAGCTCTCCTAAAATGCTGCAAGGGTATGAGTGTGAGTATATGTGTGTGTGTTTAAAAAGGACACGATACCAGGCGCCCTCTAGAGATTCTTGAAGATTTTGTGTGGGTGTGAGTGTAAAGGACACAAAGTCAGAAGCCCTCCAGATATTAGGAAAGGGTGTGAGTGTTTGTGTGTGTGTGACTAATTAAGACACGAATTCAGAAGCCCTCCAGAGATTCTGCAAGGGTATAAGTGTGAGTATGTGTGTGTGTATAAAAATGACACGATGTCAGAAGCCCTCTAGAGATTTTGCAAAGTTGTTTGTGGGTGTGTGTGTAAAGGACACGAAGTCAGAAGCACTCAAGAGATTCTGCATATGTGTGAGTGTGTGTGTGTAAAAAGGACACGAAGTCAGAAGCCCTCCAGCGATTCTGCATTCTGCATCATTGCATGTAACTGCGTAAGTTGGAAAGGAACTTATGGGCTAGTGTTGGACTTGTGGACTTGAGTTGGACTGGCCTGGGATATTTCCTTGAAATAGAAATACTATAATGACTTCTTGATAGAAAACTATTTATTGCACATATATGAGTGGCACTTGATTTGTGTCTCTAGTCAGCCTGGCTTACATCCAGTTCACTGCCATCAAGTTGATTCCAACACTTAGCAACTCTATAGGACAGGGGAGAGATATCCCTGTGGGTTTCCAATACTGGAACTTTGTATGGGAGCAGAACTGCTGATCTTGTGTTGAGCAACCCAACTGGGTTGGTTCTGACGCATTATGTTTGTAACCACTATACCACTAGGGCTCAGCTGTGCCTTATTCCTCAAAGTGACATCTTTTAACACTGGAAATTGGTCTTCAGCAAGATCTACCAGTGTACTCGGTCATATGACTTATTTTCATTTTACACTGTTTTGATTGTGATGTGAGGGAAAATCTACAGAGTAAATTGATTTTCCTTACAATTCATGCAATGTTTTATGATATTGATTGCAATACCTACAACGCAATACTACTTTTCCTATTCCCTCACTTTGTTTGCCGTTTCCATTGGTCTTTCGTTCCCATTCCTTCCTGCCTTCTGAGTAACTCCCTGACAAATGCTGGGCTCTGAATTGTACATCGTTGATAGTATAGGTCTCCTATTTGGGGGCTGAAAGTTGAGCCATGGAGGTGAGGTCAGGTGTCAAATGGGAATTCCACTAGTGCCTATCATATCCTAAGGTTAGTCTTCTTATTTTGAGTTCTATATTTTCCCCAGTTGATCCAGGGCCTACTACTGTGAGCACTTTCAGAGCAATCTGCAGTGAGAACCCTATGCTATCTTGGTCTTCTGGACTCAGCGCTGTGGAGCCTGGGCTTCATGTGGTCAGTGAATCCCTTTCATCTTCTTTTGATGCTATCTGTGTAATTCTGTATTTTGAATTTCTCTTCAATTTTTTCAGCTAGTGAAATGCACATGCTTTTCATGAACCCTATGCTATCTTGGTCTTCTGGACTCAGCGCTGTGGAGCCTGGGCTTCATGTGGTCAGTGAATCCCTTTCATCTTCTTTTGATGCTATCTGTGTAATTCTGTATTTTGAATTTCTCTTCAATTTTTTCAGCTAGTGAAATGCACATGCTTTTCATTTTTGCTGTCCTCATTCCAGGTCTTTGCAACTTTTAATATAATTCTTTATTCCATCTTTTTGAATTCCCCTTTGAAATTTTGTGTTCAGCTTCTTTATGCAGCGTCTTTACTTCATCAATTATTTCTATATTTCTCTCTCTTTTTCGTACTTCATCATTTCTTTCATTGGCTTCAGCTACTCCACATTCAAGGTGACATCCATTTTGTCTTTTCTTTAGTTTCTATCTTTTAAATTATCTTTGAATTTCTTTATTTATGATGTTCTTGATATTATTCCAGAACTCGTATCATCTCAGGTGATTTGTGTTCAATGTGTCAACTTTCTTCTTGAAGTATCCTCTAATTTAGATGAGATATACTCAAATTCATACTTTGACTCTTGGGGACTTGTTTTAATTTTATTTGAATTCGAGTTCAATTGCCATTGATGGCTTGTTCCACAGTTGGTCTCCAGTCTCTTGACTGATGATATTGAACTTCTTTATTCCGTAAATTCTTGAGTATAAGCCGAGTTTTTTTCAGCACATTTTTTATGCTGAAAAAGCACCCCAGTTTTGGGGGGTAAAATTAGTTGCCTTGGGTTATACTCGAGTATATATAGTAGTATATTTCAACAGATGTTGTTGATTTAATTCCTGTGTATTTCTATCCAATATACATGATCCATGTCTATGGTTACTGTTACATCACTGAAAAATAAATGTTCAATCAATAAGCCATCCTTATTGGAAAATTCTATCATGAGATCTCCCATGTGGCTTCCATCCCCATGGCCATATTTTCTAACTAGTGATCCTCCTCCTTAGTTTCCAGTTTTTGCATTGAAGTCATCAGTAATCTTGATTGCATGTTTCATCAATTTCAGACTGAAAAGGTTGGTAAAAATCCTCAATGGCTTTATTGTTAGCATTAGTGCTTGGTGTGTAAATTTGAATAATAACTTTATTAATTATTCATCCTTGTAGGTATAATATATCCTACACCTAACAATGGTGAACACTGGAATCGATGTTGAAACATTCTCTTTTTTAACATGAAAGTCATCCATTCCTTTCAAATTTGTTACTCTGGTATGTAAACCATATTATTATGACATTCAAAATGGCCAATACCAGTCTATTTCAGTTCAATAACACCTAGAGTGTTTGATCTTTATGTGTTCCATTTTTTCATGGCTTCCAATTTTTCTAGATCCATATTTCATGCATCCCATCTTCTTGTTAGTGGTTATTGCAGTACTGCTGTTTCTTCTCATTTTGAGTCATTGCCACATCAACAAATATAGGTCCTGAAAACTTTATATCACTAAGGTCAACTCTACTTTGAGGAGACAGCTCTTCCCCAATTATATTTTGAGTGTCTTCCAACTTGAGGGGTTCATCATCCTGCACTATATGAAAAAATATTCCAATGCTATCAATGTGCTCCACAAACACCACTATTTTTTTTTCAGATGTAGATTGGCAGGTTATTCTTTCTAGTCTATTTAGCTTGTAAGCTTTTCTGAAATTTTTCCACCACGGGTAACTATGCTTGTGTTTGAAATACCAGTGGTATATCTCACAGGATCATGGTGACTTTCAAGTTATGATAGAGCAAGAACCTGACATGTCTGACAACTTGGCATGCTAGCCTAATTCCGAATGGCCAGCACATCTCTCTTCTTGCTTTCTCTAGTTTCTGTAGAACACTGTACCTGAGCATGCATGGCTTAGGAGGTTGTGGAGTTAATTCTTGCTTCCTGGAGTAACCCTTAACCAATGACCCATAGGAGTTGTTGGACAAATAGCTACAATCCCTCACATTCTGGGCAGAATAACTAGTGGATTTTCTACAGTGTCTCCAGTAAGATTAACCTCCAGTTGCCCACAATTTTAAATTGTTTGATAATGTACTTTTCATTGGCTACCTTCTTTCCCTTTTCTATTTCCCATTTCCTTATTGATATCTCTCCCAAAAATGGCTTAATTAAAACCTTTGTCTCAGGATCTAATCCTATGGGGAACCCAAACTCAATCACACAAGACATTTGTCAGATCATGGACTTAGTGGTTATATCTATTATATGTGTAGGTCATGGAAGAGGACAATTCATACCATCACTTTGAATAGTCATTCAGAGTGCCAACTGGGTCCCCAGTATAGATCCTGGACATCAAAACTCACTGTTTCCTGTATCATAACACTTCCTTTTAGACTTCTGTCATTCAAAAAACTCAACAAATAGCTTGCTGTCTAACTTCAAATTTTGTAGTGGGCAAATATGGCTATGTTTTCATAGTGTGTTTAGCACTGGACAAATCAGCTTTGACCAGGAAGGTGAAGTCATGTGGGAAAAAAAAAAACAAAAACACTAGCAGCTGTGTGTTGTGGAAGAAAACCCTGTGGATGAAGTGCAATTTTTAGGGAACAGAGACCAGCAAGATAAACCAATAAATGTCCACTGTTCTGATGTTAAGGAGAACCCTGGTGAGGCAGTAATTAAGCACTTAAGGGCTAATCAATCAGCAGTTCAAACCCATGATCTTCCCCAAGGAAGAGTTACAATGTGGCAGTCTGACCCCCTTAAGATTTACATTTGTTACCACTACCAACTGATCTGAGAGGGATAGCATTAGAGAATCCTGGATAGCATTCTTAACGAGCTCTAATGGCAGAGTGGACTCCTCATTGAGCTCCTAACCACAAAGTAAGTGGTTCTAACCTATCAGTTGGTCCATGTGAGAAATATGAGTTTGTCTGCTCTGGTAAAGATTTAAGCCTAGGAAAATGAAAGGGTGAAGTTCTATTCTATCTTGTAGGGTCTCTATGAGTCAGCTTCAACACAATGATAATGAGTTTGCTTTGGAATTTTGGTATAGAATAGGAGAAATATGTGCAACAAAGTTTAAACTTATTTTAAAAGTTCAGGGGTATTGCTCAGAGAGAGATTCTTGGAACCCACAAGACTGTTGTCCTTAGGCACCTTCAGATCTGGAACTGAACTCACTCCCTTGGCTCAATCTTCAGCCAAACAATAGGTAGATCTATAAGGTAAAAAGTAACACTAATCAACTATTTGAATCAAAAGGATATAATTTATTCAAAGATAAAGTTCAGAAGGGTCAGGAAAGAAGGGGGAATGGAAACAGGAAATACAAGGAGGAAGTGCGATAAGTGATATTACGTTGAGCCGACTGCAGTCAATATCATGAAGCAAAATATGTGTGAACTGTCAAATGGAAAACGGATGTATTCTGTAAACCTTCACCCAACTCACAATAAAGAGATTTTTTTTCAGCCTTGGAAACCTATGAGGCAATACTATTCTGTCCTATTGGGTACCCATGAGTTGAAATCAACTCAGTGGCAATGGGATATTGATGCTGATGCTTTCTGCCGATTCCAAAAAATAGGGTTATTAGCAATTATTGTGGAAATAGCATGAATGAGACTATATAAATGGGGTTGGTTACAGATAAATTCTTTTAAATGTTAAAGGATAAGTGATTCAGGATGGACTTACCCAAAAAGAGAAAATTATTGCAAGATTTTGTTCCAGGGATAAAATAAAAATAGGCTTCCTGTGGGTAAGACTTAAGCCTATAGATATGGAATTTAAGGATCTGGTATTCCATGATGGTCACCTTCCAGACACAATCACTCAAGACAAAAAGTGGGTGTATAAACAAATGAGGTGAAGAAAGCTTATGGAGCCTAGCTATCAAAAGATAAAGAGTCTAGGGTTTTAAAGACTAGAAGGTTCACAAGTGGCCATCTAACTCAGAAGCAATAAAGCGCACATGAAAGAAGCACACCAGCCTGTGTGATCCCAAGATGTAGAAGGGATCAGGTATCAGGCATCAAAGAACAAAAAAAATCATATCATTGTGAATGAGGGCGGGTACAGTTAGGAGATCCAAGATCTATCTGTAGGCAACTGGACAACCCCTTACAGAAGGGTCGCTGGGAGGAGATGAGCCAGTCAGGATGCAGTGTAGCAACGATGAAACATATAACTTTCCTCTCGTTCCTAAATGCTACCGCGCCCACTACCATGATCCCAATTCTACCTTACAAACCTGGCTAGACCAGAGAATATACACTGGTCCTTATAGGAACTGGAAACACAGGGAAACCAGGACAGATGACCCCTTCAGGACCAGTGCTGAGAGTAGCAATAACAGGAGGGTGGAGGAAAGGTGGGGTAGAAAATGGGATCTGATTACAAGGATCTACATATAACCTCCTCCATGAGGGAGGGACAACAAAAAAGTGGGTGAAGGTAGATGTCGGACAGTGTAAGATAGGACAGAATAATAATTTATAAATTATCAAGGGTCCATGAGGGAGGGGGAGGGGGTAGGAGGGGAAATGAGGAGCTAATACCAAGGGCTCAAGTAGAAAGCAAATGTTTTGAGAATGATGATGGCAACAAATGTACACAGTGGATGTATGTATAGATTGTGATAAGAGTTGTAGGAGCCCCCAATAAAATGATTCTTTTTAAAAACCTCAAAGAGCAAAACACACTATGGTTTATTGTACATCAATGATACTTAAATAAAATTACGTAAAAGAGCAGAAAAAGAAATGGAATTTAAGGTAAAGAAAGTATTCCCTTTGAAGACCATATTGCAAATATATATTTAGGCAGGCAATTAGATAAAGACATTTTAAATCTGGGCTTCTATACGTGCCATCTGTCTGTTATGAAAAGTATAATTAGCAACTAGAATCTCTCATACAAAATCAACTCAATATGGTCTTTCTGGTCTGACCTCCGTGGTGTTCTACTCTGCTTTGATGGAGTTCATCATATCATGACTGTATAACAAGATTGAGGAGTTATTTGCATCCTTATGTGGAAGGTAAATCTGTTTGGCCATTCTGTTAGACTAGTTCATTTTCTTTCCTACCATCCCATCTGCCATTTTAATTCAAAACAAGGAGAAAGCATGTATGTTCCTTTTGAGGAAGGAGAAGATTTTGGCGTGGAAGAAATTCTCTTCTAGACTGCAAGGTAAGTATTTACCCCCTCTAGCCCTGTTGGAGGAGGAGAAAAGGAAGAGAGAAAAGGCAAAGAGAACAACCTAGTTAGCTTCATGCCTCCTTACTTTACCTGGGGATTGAGGGGAATATCAGTGACTATGGACCTGTTGTGCTCCCCATTTGGAAGCATGAAGAATAGAGGCTGCCAGTCAGAGCAGCCCTATGGGAAGTCACTGAAGACAAACATATAGAGAGTGCCATCAAGTCTACTGTGATCCATGGAGACCTTATATGAAATGGAATGGAGTGCTGTCTGATCTTGCACCATTGTCACACATTCCTGAATGTTGAAGTCCATTGTTGCAGTGATTAGGTCAATCTGCCTCAACAAGGATCTTCCCTGTCCCTCTATTTCATCAAATATGATGTCTTCCTCTAGGAATTGTCCACTGATACTGTGTCCAAAACACATTAGTCAGTCAGTGTTCTCTTGTGATCCATAAGGTTTTCTTTCAGTAATTTTTGGAAGTGGACTGGCAGGCCCCTCTTCCTTGTCTGTCTTAGTCTAGAAGCTTCACTGAAACCTGTCCACCATGGGCAATCCTGCTGGTAGTTGAAATTCTTGGAACAGAGCTTCCAGCATCATAACAATACACAAACCATTATAGTACAACCAACTGACAGATGAGTGGAGGATATCTATCTATCTATCTATCTATCTATCTATCTATCTATCTATCTATCTATCTATCTACCTATCTACCTATCTACCTATCTACCTATCTACCTATCTACCTATCTACCTATCTACCTATCTACCTATCTACACACACACATATATATATATATATATATATATATAGAGAGAGAGAGAGAGAGAGAGAGAGAGAGAGAGAGAGAGAGAGAGTAAAACTGGCAATGCAGTCTGATTAGGCAGTATTCTGATGATCTGCTGCTAACAGAAAGTATCCCCACAAATAACATCTTAAAGTAATGATAATATCAATTTTGCTCACAAATCTGCAATCTGGGAAGAGCTCAGTGAGGACACTAGTTTTGGCTTCATCAAGCATTAGCTGGGGTAGCTCAAAGGACAGAGGCTGCAGCTCTCTTAAGACTCACTCCCTCACACGACTGATACTTCTTTTGGTTGGAGCTCAAGAAGAACCCTATATGTGACATTTTCATTTGGCTTGGTCTTCCTTGCAATATCCTGACAGGGTCCCAATGGTGAACAACCCAATACGACCACGTGGAAGTCACAGAGCAACACTTCTGCCATAGTCAAAGGCCTGCCAAGATGCAAGGAAGAGGGAAAGCAGGCCCTGTTTCTGGAAAAATGAACACAATCTCATCTTGTAACAAGAGAATGTGGGATGTGCAACATTAGGACAGTCACCTTTGAAGGACACAACCTGCCACGAGCCAAGATACAGAGACAGATTTCTACGAAAGCGAAAGGGCAGGACTTAGACTTAAAGATAAAGCCACAGACTTCATAGGACAAGAGCAATAGGGAGACAAGCAAAGGAAAGCTCTAGGACGCAAGCCTAACATGGCTAAAGATAGGGACAATGTCAGGACTGAACTGGAAGCAAGCAGACACCTGTGCAAGGCAGAACCCGTGAAGTTGTGAGTGCCTTCAAGGCTAAGTCAAAGTACCGTGGGGCGTGAGAAGGGAAGGAGCAGGAGAAGGAATTAATGGGTAGGTTTATGGAATTTGTAAGTCTGGGGCCAGAGCATCAGGAATAGCTGGGTTCTGGCACTCAGTTGATACCATCAGAGTTTGAACCTTTTCCTTTCAGTGCTGTTTCCTTTTGAGCTTCACGCAGGCTTCCTGATGACAGCTGTAGTTTTATCTAGAAGCTCAGGAATTCTATTAGAGAGAGGCTCTTTTCCTTTCTAATCATTGGTGGTACTATCAGGTAAGCATTGGATTGCTGACTGCAAGGTTGGCAGTGCTACCCTACCAGCTACCTCATAGAGAAAAAGATGGAACTTTCTGCTCACATAAATATTTACAGTCTGAGAAACCCCATAGGGGCCTTCTATGATTCAAAATGGACTCATTGGCAATGGGGTAATTGTTTCTGGGGCATTTTTTAGGGTTAGATATCATTAACCTAGCATGAGTCACATACTGAGTCTGACCCAGTCCCTTTGGACAGAGGAAAGTCATGCCCTGACTAGCCAGGCCTGGAGCTGGCAGATTGGGTCAATGCCAGCAGAAGCATGGAGATGGAGCATGGTGGAAGAGTGATCCCAAAGATACAAGCCATGTGCTGTGAGTGGAAGAAGGGCAAATGAATGCTGCATTAATTAACCAGTCATTGACAAAATGAGGTTGCATAACAAATGGCTCCAAAACCCAGCAGTTCAACAAACAGCCCAACCCCTTCCCTCCCACACACACAGTTCTTAAAATTCAGGATCAGGGAGATTAACTGGAACTTTGAACTTGGCACTTCAGGGCTTGGAAGAGGTGACAGTGCATGTAAAGGCCTTGGGGCAGGAGAGATCTTGGTGTGACTGAAAGCCCAGAAGAAGACTAATTTGGGGGAGGTGAGATAATAGGAATGGAGGTTTCAGTGAGCATTTCCTTGAGAGCCTTCAAGCAAAAGCGATCTTTCTATATTCATGTTTTAGAAGTAGATCTCCACCCATTGGGTAAAGCTTTGGGTATTGGATTGGTGTCGGTATGCAGGGAAAAAATAAATGGGCTTGTTATGGATTAGGAGCCTGTGGTAGTCACCTAATCTTGAGTCAAGTTTAGGATTAGGAGTGTAGGCGTGGAGTCTAGGCTGCCAATCTGGAGATAGTCAGTGAGATTTTTGTGTGGGCATAGCCTTCTCCTGAGAACTCTGAGAAATCTGGTACTTCCTCCTTGGAGGTGGAAGACACCTTTCTCTCTCTCTCTCTCTCTCTCTCTCTCTCTCTCTCTCTCTCTCTCTCTCTCTCTCTCTCTGCTACTCCTTGGGAGACATTGCAGAAGGCAAGCCAAATGGATGTGACCAGACCTCTGAAGCCAAAGAAGCCTCAGAGAGATCGCTGCCAGCACTGAGATGCTTACAATGCCACTGGATCCACAAGACTTTCCACCCATTGGCCTGTGATTATCCTGCATTCAGCATCACTGCACATGTTTTATGGGTCTGAAAAGGAATTTATAGATTGTTATCAGACATATGGGCTAATATCAGACTTATGGATTTGATCTGCACTGGGCTGGGATGTTTGCTTAATGTACAATTACTGTTTGATATAAAAGTCTCTCTCTGGATTTATAAGGTAAAATTAGACCAGAACATGTACTCTGGTACAGACAGGAGCTGGAAACACAGGGAATCCACGACAGATGATCCCTTCAGGACCAGTGGTGAGAGTGGCAATACCAGGAGGGTGGAGGGAAGGTGGGGTAGAAAGAGTGAACCGATTACAAGGATCTACATAAAACCTCTGCCCTGGGGGATGGACAACAGAAAAGTGGTGGAAGTGAGATGTTTGACGTGTAAGATATGACAAAATAATTTATATATTATCAAGGATTTATGAGGGATGGGGAGGAGGATGGAAGTGGGGAAATGAGGAGCTGATACCAAGGGATCAAGTAGAAAGCAAATGTTTTGAGAAGGATGAGGGCAACACATGTACAAATGTACTTGACATACAATGGGTGGATGGATGGATGGATGGATGGATGGATGGATGGATGGATGGATGGAATGACTGTGATAAGAGTTGTATGAGCCCCCAATAAAATTATCAAGGGTTCATAAGGAGTGGGGAGTGGGGAGGGAGGAGAAAAATGAGGAGCAGGTGCCAGGGGCTTATGTGGAGAGCAAATGTTTTGACAATGATGAGGGCAATGAATGTATAAATGTGCTTTATAATGGATGGATGGATGGATTGTGATAAGAGTTGTATGAATCCCTAATATAATGATTAAATAATAGGGAAATGATTTTTAAAAACCACCAACTCTCTCTCATACACATGAGTCTCCCTCAATTTTCCTCTAGCATACCCAGACTAATACACAGTTCGCCCCTGTCCTATAGGGCCGCTATGAGTTGGCATGGACTTGAGGGCAGTGGGTTTGTTAGGGCTTTGGAGTTCAGCAGGCCTCTGTTGGTGTGTTTGAGTCTATTTTTGTAGCTGTTGTGTGCAGGTCAGTGGCTCATCTTCCAGCACTCTATAGGACCATATTTTGTTGTGACCCATAAGGCTTTCATTTGTTAATATTTGGAAGTAGATCACCAGGTCTTTCTTCCTAGTCTGCCTTAGGCTAGAGCAGTGGTTCTCAATCTGTGGGTTGTGACCCCTTTTGGGGTCCAGCGACCTTTTAACACGAGTCACCCGATTCATGGCAGTAGCAAAATTACAGTTATGAAGTAGCAAGGAAAATGATTTTATGGTTGGGGGTCACCACAACATGAGGAATTGTATTAAAGGAAGGTTGAGCACCACAGGGCTCGAGGTTCCACTGAAGCCTGACCATCATTGCTGACCCTTCTGGGGTTTGTCCTATCGGTGGCACGGCTTTCAATTTCACAGCAACACTCTAGCTACCACTGCACCACGAACTGATAGACAGGTGGTAGACTGTTCTTAAAAGCCACCTGATTTATGATGCTTTGTTTTGACAGCCCTGGAAAATGGATACAGAATCTAGTTTCATAGTCAATGCAAGACACACCTTGGGGCAGTAGGGATGGCATGAAGTGAACAGATTCAAAATATATTTTAGGGAGAGGAAGGATGACAGTTAATGGCTGGGGGGGTGTGCAAGAAGGAAGGAAGCAGAGACACCATTGATATTAAGTGCCTGAGTTAAGACAGGAATGTCAAGGGAAGCTGGTGGGTCATGATGGGAGAATTTCACACTCCCCGGGGACAGGGGGAGCATTGATTAGTTCATATGTCTGCGCATCTTCTCAGACAATGGAGGCTTTGTTGTCCTCAAATGAAGCATGCAGTTGGAGCTCAGAGAGGGCATGCAGTGCAAATGAAGACTGGGTTGGTTGAGATGGGTTGGTTGAGATGGGTGGACCAGGGCCACTAGTCAATTCTGAAGAGCTTCAGCAAACCTGCCCAGTGTCTCTTGGAGAGTGGGCATGTCTCATTGCCACAGAGGTCCTTTTAATGTTTCACCTCCCACTGCAGCAGCGAGGGGCTCTATCAGCTCATCCTGGAAAGGAAACATACTACCTGCCATCAGGTTCATTTCTTCAAAAAGGATGGAAGAATACAAATGAAAGACTACAGTTTGAAGGGGTCTTAGGCAGACTACCAGGCTCATTAAAGCTTCATTTATTAAAACTTCATTATTCAGAGACATTCTCCCAGTAGGATGTATGCTGGGGTGGGGGTGGGCATGAGGAGGAAGGCTTGGAGCAGGGTAGGGGAACAACCCCACACCCCCCAAAAATACCTTCCCACGAAGCAATTCCAGTGGGCACAGATTAGATAGAAGTTTCATCCTCTGGTCACTTGATGTTTGTCCCTCTCTTTTATCTGAATGCTCTTTCCACATTGCTCAGATGAAGCATCAAATTTATATTAAAATGGACCAAGGGCGTGAGGGACGATGCTGGGAGAGTGGAGGGTGAGTGGGTTGGAAAGGGGGAACTGATTACAAGGAGCCACATGTGACCTCTTCCCTGGGAGAGGGACAGCAGAGAAGGGGGGAAGGGAGACCCCGAATAGGGCAAGATATGACGAGGTATAAATTACCAAGGGCATATGAAGGAGGGGGGAAAAGGGAGGGAGGGGGGGAAAAAAAGGAGGACCTGATGTAAGGGGCTTAGGTGAAGAGCAAATGCCTTGAGAGTGATTGGGACAGGGAGTGTATGGGTGTGCTTTGTACAATTGATGTATGTATATGTATGGATTGTGGTAAGAGTTGTTGGAGTCCCTAATAAAATGTAAAAGAAGAAAAAAAAAAAAAAGAAATATGACCCAAATGCTAGTTTGCTCAAAGAAGGGGAGGCTGCCTCTCAGGTGCTTTGGACTTGTTGTCAGGAGAGATCGGTCCATGGACAAAGATATCATACTTAATAAAGAAGAAGGGCACAAAAAGAGGAAAACCTCAAACAGGATGGGCTGACACATTGGCTGTAATGATGGGCTGAAATACAATAGCAATAGTGAGGAAGGCCCAACACCAGGCAGTGTTTCATTCTGTTGTACACAGGGTCTGTCTCGATGAGTCAGAGCAGACTTGACCACACTTAACAGCAGCAACATCTATTAGGATGAAGATACAATGTTCGCAGATTGGTAACTGTTGCTGCTCCATGTAGCACGGGGCAATCCGTAGAGATCCTCCTTCAGAAGGTGTAGACTAACTCTTACAATGGCCAAGGCCTCCACTTTGGCTGATTCCTTTGTCTCCCTAACTCTGGAGTGTTGTGTTGTTTCTGTTCTTATACCACGCAATCTTGTGTGAATATTGTTTTACTGTCAGGATTGTACTGCTGTTTGCATGGGATGAAATTTCACATATTATAATAGATATTTTTTATTGTATCACTGTCATTTCCTGGCCAGAATTGTACATTGGCATTGTTATCAAATAGATGCCAACTTTTACCTTTGACATAAGGTTCAGTAATGAAAAAAATAACTTGACTAGTTAAGCTTTCAGAAATTTTAAAGGATGAGCAGGATTATAATAATGAACACAATTTCAAGAAAGAAAGTTACTAGTCTCTTTTTATCAGTTTTAGAAATACCATTGATTGATATAAATAACATTGGTATATGTCCTCTGGAGCGATCAAGACACATCATTTCACTAATAATAGTTCTTACATATATTTTTGTTTTCAAAGAGTAAAAACGTACCATTCAATTTGTAATTTAATCCCATGAAAGGGTCACATCCAATGCAGTTTTCAGAGCTTAGAGAAGTCATCTAAAGGAGGGTATGGAATGTAAAGTAGAATTTTTAAATGAAATTAACAACATATTTTACACAAAAATGCATACATATATTTATACAAGCAAAGTTAAAAGCCACAAAAACAAAAACAGTTGGTGTGGCAATTCCAAAGTGAGTGGAAGAAGTATTCAGTCTAACTATCCAAGCAACCAGATGATAAATGCATGTTCTCTTGCATTTTCTGCTACTTGTGTTGCATTCATTATTTGTGGAAATGTTGAGACTAATGAACCTAAGTGGAAATAAAGTCTCCATTTCCAACAACTGAAAGTAAATTCAAAGGTTATGTTAGCAACATGAATTAATCATAGTACAACGAATGGAAACAAATCCAAATTTGCAACTAAATCCAAAATAGCTATATTTTAAGTTATGGTGAACTGGTTATTTTAATTTCATTGTAACCAATACAAAGTATGTGGTTTATTGCTTAATTAACTGCTTGATAGATATTTTATGTTGTCCCTCACTGAGGTCCAATCACAAATTCCAGTGCACTGAAATGACTGAGCATACAACCTTGTCACTAAAACACCATCTAAATCCAAAGAAATAACTGACATTTCAAAGAACTTTCATAAAGGTCATAATTGCCCATGATCATCCCTCGGGTTAAAGCAGTAATTTCTTGCACTCTAGTAGTAAAATTGTGATGATATAGCAATTACAAACAATATTCAATGGAAAGAGCTGTTTTTTCATGCTGTTAATAAAAATTCTTTGGCCCAAAAAAAAAAAAAATGCAAGTTAGGAAGCATCATCCCCAACAAACCCTGTTCATCAAAATGGTAGTGCTCTCTCCGGGTACCCTGAGTTCAGTTTGTCAACAAGCTGAAGCAGTTGAGCTGGGGCTCTGTGAGGCCCAGGAGCATGAGTTCATTAATATCCGACCCATAATGCCTTGCTGGGTTTATGCCAACAAAGCCCTGTCACTCCTTACCTTAGGATTTACTCACTCCTTGAAACAGGCATTTATTTACACACAGTTTGACCTCATGATGGAGTTCAGCAGATGTGGATCTTACTTATTTGCATTGTTCTGCGACAGTTGCCAAATTCGTTAGTGGCTCATGGATCAATCCTCTGTGGACTGCCCCGAAGCTAGATGAAGCAAGCGGGTTCTCGCTGATTCATCCTCCCTCCTTAGCAATGCTTGCTAGTCAGGATAACATAGTGCCCATTAAAGAAACCGCCTGTATCAGTTTAAATTTGTGACCTGGGCGGGAGGGAGGGTCATGATCACAAGTGACAGAAACTGACGCTTGACTAACTTAGGGAAAAAGGCCTAATGGTGGATAAATGGTGGGAATACAAGAAAATGTGGCAAATGCCTGGGCAATCTCAGGGCTGTGAAGCAGGTACTGGCGAAACACTCCTCCTGAGGCCAAAGCGTGTTCTCTGTAGTACATTAAATCACATTCACACACACCCATTCATGTTCACATGGAACCTGAGGCTATGGCCTTACTTGGAGAGGAGGTCTTGGCAGATGTGCTTTGTTAAGGATTTCAAGAGCTCCATCTTTCTGGGTTTAGATTTCAGATGGTTGCTACATGCACTGATTGGTGTGTTCTTATAAGAAGAGGAGTGGGCACACAAAAACCCCGTATGAAGACACTGGCAGAGATTGGATCAGTGCATCTATAAGCCAAGAAATATCAAGGATTAGCAGCAGTGACCAGAAGCAGAGAGAGGCTACTTTGATTCTCCTTCAGAGCTCTCAGAAGGAATGAATCTTGCCCACACCTTAATTTTAACCCTTTGTCCTTCAGAAAAGTGAGAGAACAAATGCCTGCTGTTTAAGTCACTCGATTGGTAGCCATTTGTTACAGCTACCCAAAAGAACCATAAGGATTGATCTGTAGCCCCCTAAAAATATGTGAGAAATTTGAACCTTGGTGGACATGATCCTGTTTGAAAAGAAGGGAGTTCTTTTGTAATATAAATGAGGCCGTATGGCCACTGGAGATCCCCTCATTGAGGGGTTTAGAAGAAGAGATGGGTCAGTCAGGGTGCGAGGTAGTACCGATGAAGAACACAGCTTTCCCCCAGATCCTGGATGCTTCCTCCCCCCAACTACCATGATCCAAATTCTACCTTGCAGGGCTGGATAGGGCAGAGGTTGTACACTGGTGCATATGGGGGCTGGAGGCACAGGGAATCCAGGGTGGATGATACCTTCAGGATCAAAGGTGTGAGGGCCGATGCTGGGAGAGTGGAGGGTGAGTGGGTTGGAAAGGGGGAACTGATTACGAGGATCCACATGTGACCTCCTCCCTGGGAGATGGACAGCAGAGAAGGGGGGGAAGGGAGACTCGGGATAGGGCAAGATATGACAAAATAACAATGTAGAAATTACCAAGGGTACATGAGGGAGGGGGTAGCGGGGAGAGAGAGGAAAAAAAAGAGGACCTGATGCAAAGGGCTTAAGTGGAGAGCAAATGCTTTGAGAATGATTGGGGCAGGGAATGTGCGGATGTGCTTTATACAATTGATGTATGTATATGTATGGATTGTGATAAGAGTTGTATGAGCCCCTAATAAAATGTAAAAAAAAGAAAATGATTAGGGAAAAGAATGTACAGATGTGCTTTATACAATTGATGTATGTATATGTATGGATTGTGATAAGAGTTGTATGAGTCCCTAATAAAATGTTAAAAAAATGAGGCCATATGAGAATAGGCTTGAGCCTAAACCTAAACACTTCTGAGTTAAAGGCCAGGATAGACCCAGTAACACACAGTATGGGAGAAAGATAGCGAGGAATGCCAAGGAACTTTCTGGTATCCACAAAGAAGGACCCTGACCTAGAGTCACACCCCAAATTTGAACCTGTAAGCTCCAAAGCAGGGGAAAAAGTGTTTTAAGGCTACTGACTTGTTGGATAATTTTTGGTTAAGGAGATTAAGACAAGAACTTAAGACATCCTCCAATCCTTCCTCTGGCTTCGTTCCATTTTTCTCACATTCAAGAGTCCTCCCAGAGGATTCAGTTAGGTGGTTGTTGTTGTTGTTGTTGTTGTTGTTGTTCAGTGTCATAGGGAGGGTTTGGATTCATTGTGACCATACATACAGCATAATCATACACTGCCCAGTCCTGTACCATTCTCACAGTTGTTCTTAAGTTTGAGCCCATTGTTGCAGCCACTGTGTCAATCCCACTTGTTGAGGGCCTTCCTCTTTTTCAGTGCCCCTCTACTTTCCAGAACACGATGTCCTGCTCCAGGGACTGATCTCTCCGGACAACATGTCAAAGTTAAGGCGAACTCTCATCATCCTTGCCCTGAGGAACATTCTGGCTGTACTTCATCCAAGTTAGATGGGTTTGTTCTTTTGGCAGTCCATGGTACATTCATTACTCTTTTACATCACTACTAATCAAATATATCTATTCTTCTTTGGTCTTCCTTATTCAGTGTTCAACTTTCACATGAATATGAGACATTTGAAAATACCATGGCCTGGGTCAACCCGCCCCAGTCCTCAAAGTAATCTCTTGCTTTTCAACACTTTAAAGAGGTCTCGTGTAGCAGATT
Organism: Tenrec ecaudatus; assembly: GCF_050624435.1. Taxonomy (NCBI): domain Eukaryota; kingdom Metazoa; phylum Chordata; class Mammalia; order Afrosoricida; family Tenrecidae; genus Tenrec; species Tenrec ecaudatus. Next base: position 2,905,252 of record NW_027457642.1, read on the forward strand.
TGACTAGTGAAATGTGTCATTTGTTCTCTTCTCTGCTGCTTCCATGAGAATTGATTGTGGATTCAAGCAAGACAAAATCCTTGACAATTTCGATCTTTCCTCCATTTATCATGATGTTATCAATAGGTCCAGTTGTGAGGGTCTGGGCTTTCTTTACATTGAGTTGTAATCCAAACTGAAGGCTTTAATCCTTCATCTTTATCAGCAAGTGAATCAAGTCCTTCTCATTTTCAGCAAAATTGTGTCATCTGTATAATGCAGGTTGTTAATAAGCCTTCCTCCAACCTGCTGCTCCATCAGGCACTGCCCCTTAATGAGTTTAGGTCATGAAGGATAGTCCTCCATAGGCACATTGATTATTACACTACCCCCCTCACATAATAAATTCAGAGAGAGAAAATTTCCCCAAAGCAATGGAAAGCTTACTAGAGAAGTGGAGGGTGCTCAAAGCCAAAGGTGACACAAACTGGAAATCAATACTAGTTTTCAATACCGGCAGTTATCTAATAGTTCACTGCACTATCTAAGGAAAGGTAAGGAGAACTGGGGCAATTCCATTAAAAAAAGACAATGCAGGGTATATAAGTCCATCATTCCTCTGGAGAAGAAAAACACATAGTTGGGTTGTAGAGCTTTGTTTGCTAATCAACCGAATGTAGTTGTAAGGCAGGGGTGTGCGTGTGCGCGTGTGTGTGTGTGTGTGTGTTGAGGGGAAGGGCTTGCCATTCTATTTCATAGCCAGGAGAAAGATGAGCCTCTTCCCATATCTTTTGCTCTGTGGCAAGTTACTGATCTACAAGGAACTTTTATTTGACAAGGACATTGCCGAGAAAAAAACGGGAAGCTTGTGTTCATATCTGCTGAGAGGTGGAGTCCAAGAGATGGGCTTTATGACAGACACCCTGATCGTGCAACCAAACTATGAAATGGCCTCATACATTCAACACACATTTGCTGCACCTCCCCAGTGTGCTGCCCAGATATTACCAGGCAGAGTGTTTTATGGGCAGCATTTTAGAGTTAGGCAGGCAGAGGGAGTGTCTTTGTGGGTGTTGCCTTTACCAGTCCTTGGATTGTTCTGGGACAGGCATGTCTTTTTCCTCTAAAGTAACTGATCGCGTGTAAAGAATGAGTCTCCTCAGTAAGACGGGTTAAACCAAACCCAACCTATGACAATCATCTCAATTGGAACACATAGTGACCCTATACAAATACCCGTAGGGTTTCCAAGTTTGTAACTCTTTTTGGGGGTCAACTACCATAGCCTTCTCTTGCAGAACCACTACAGAGTTGACCGTTGTGTTAGCAGCTGAATGCTTAATCACTGTGCCCATTTTGTTTGCTGAGCCGCCCTCAAAACACTGAACAGGTTTTCTGGGTACCAAGTATGTCCACTTCTATATCTGGCATAGGGTGTTTTAGCCAAGTTGATAGGAGGTGCAAATCAGTTACTAGGGGTTTGGCAGAGTCAGTATGGAAACTGGGAGGGTGTGTGAAATTTGAACCAGAGTAGAACAATTCCAAGACACTTCCTAGGGATTCCTGGCATATAATATGCAAATGATAGTCAAGATATATAACTGTGTCTCTGTTCTTGGTTCTGTCAGTACCTGGTGTGGCCACAAAGGAGAAACCTGGTCTCCTGCTATTTTGAGCATCTAGTGTGAATGACAGGAGATAAGTCACATGCTAATGAACCCTGGTGGTGTAGTAGTTAAGCACCATGGTGCCCAGCTATCAAAGGATATAGCATCTGGGGTCTTAAAGACTGGAAGATAAACAGGGGGCCATCTAGCTAAGAAACAACAAAGCCCACATGGAAAAAGCACACCAGCCTATCCCGACATGATCGCTGAAGACAAAGCGGGTGCATAAGCACATGCGAGCATGTTTTCTTAATGTGCACTCACCCTTTACCTGCAACTCTCTTATACATACGTGTTTCTGTGGATTTGTTTCTCGAATGCACCCAGACTAACATAAGCAGCGTGGAACGCATTTAAGAAGCCTAGACAAGGGCAGGGCAGGATATTCGGAGGTATTGGATTCAGAATTAGAGAGGAAGGAGCCCTGGTGGCAAAACGGGCTGCTAGCTCCCTGTCCCAAGGGGGACAATGAGACTGCTGGCTCCCATGAAGATTTACAGTCTTGAAAACTCCATATAGGGTCACTGTGGTTGGAATCCACTGGACGGCAGTGACCTTTTGGGATTGAAGGTGGAAGCCACCAATGACTTCCTGCCAGTGAGCCAAGGAGCCTCCGGAGAGTGTGTGAACTTCTGGAATGCAGTGAACAACCTCTGCACATCTGCTTTTCGTGCTGCCCAAGTCATGCCCTTGGCCTTTGCTTAAACATATTCATCCAGAAGTGAACCATCACAGCTGCTCCCTTGGGAAGCTGGGGGCTGAGCTCTCTGGTTCCACTCTGTCAGCATTTCTGGTCTGGGTACCTCCCCTCTGCCCCGGCACAGGCAATGTGCTTTTGGAAGCAGTGCTCCCTGGGTAGTGGGTGTGATTTGCCTCCTCTGGCCTAACATGATGAATGCTGAGAGGGGGTGGATACTAGGGGGTTAAACTCACTGAACTTTACCTAGCCCAGGGGAAAACTTATTATTTAAAGTAAGTTTTAGACAGAATCTTTAGAAAGATAAATTGTTAATTTTATGTACACAATTACTCCCCAACACATAGGCTCAACCTCATAGGCTGTGGATGACCTTGAGCAGGTGCTCAGTCACAATGGGTTTCTATCAGGATTGAGAGTTCAGATCTCTCAACTCTCCAACTGGTTATTAGCACCATAGTCTCATTTCTATTTATGTATTTACTTTGTTTTTAGGGGGGAAAGACTCCCAATTCAACTATATTTTATTAGGAACTCATTTGCTAAGTTTTACACAAGAAAAAGGCACAAACTGCTGTTCTGGATGAAGGAGAGTATCCGCATGAGGCCACAATGGTGTCGGAAGGACCCACAGCCACAGTGACTTAAATAAAATGACACCCATTCTGTCCTGCTGACTCTGACTCATAGTGACCTTTACAGGAAGCAATAACCTCATCTTTCTCCTGTGGAATGACTAGTGGCTTTGAACCAGCGACCTTGCTCTTAATAGTCCAACACTATCCAGCATTACCAGCTGGGCTCCTGAAAACTTAAATAAGACATAGAAAACAAACAACTTTGTCACAAAATTGTGACTGAAGACAGATCAATTCATGGAGTTTCAGGAGGGCCTGTGAGAGCATGAGCGGGACCTTCATTGGGATGTGCACACTACCGTATATCGTTGAGTCTGGCCCTGGGAGTGGACGCAAGCACACTGCCTGAGGGACAAGCTTTCCACTGCCAGTCAGCAGTAGGAAAGAACTCAATGGCGGCTGAATCTGTGGCCCCTCAAAATGGATGTAGGGTCTCCACATAGACTCTCACTGTGAGCCACAGCCTATTGCTCAAAATTTAAGCTCAAATACGACTTAAACGCCAAACATTCTGTTTCCTTAAAATAGGGTACTGCCAGGATCAGCTAGAAGTCTGCATGACCTATCACATCTCAACGCCGATCTCAAATCATTTCACATGATCCATTCTACCAGTCATGTCAAGGACAACTAGAGGTCTGCATGAGCGAGCCCAAATCGCCTCCTCACTTACCCATTCCAGAGGCTGTGCCTGTATAACCCATCGACTAACACATTCCCATATGCCGTGGTTATGAAACCAACCATCATGCTGGAATAAGGACCAATCACGATGCAAGGGTCAGAGTCAATGGGAAAGCAAAATAGGGGCTGAGGGGAGCCAAGAGGAGTTGCTTCACTCAATCCCTAAACCTGATCTAATGTCACTAGACTGGGGTCTTCCTCACATCTCAAGGGCACCAGATTCATGATTGAAGTGAGTTGTGCTCTTTCAACCTTTGTTCTGCTTGCTGTCCTGCTGTGCTGCATCCTCTTCTTGCTTTTTTGTGCATGGCTCCCTCTGTTGTGGTGACAAATGGCTTGAGAGGGATTTGACATAGGGAGAAAGCCCACCCACATCAACTGTCACCAGAAGCAGACACTAAGTCCATTTCTCTCACCTCACAGAACTATGCACACCAGACACTGGTAGGGCTGCCTGGGAGGGGAACCCTTAGTGCAGTGGTTCTCAACCTGTGGGTTGCAACCCCTTTGGGAGTCATATGACCCTTTCACAGGGCTCACCCAATTCATAACTGTAGCAAAATTACAGTGATGAAGTAGCAAGAAAATCATTTAAGGGTTGGGGGAGGGGGGCATCACCACAACAAGAGGACCTGTATTGGGAAGGTTGAGAACCACTGCCCGAGTGTGTTTAGGACTTTGCTGCCCTCAAGGTCATCAGACATTCCTGAAGGCAGAGCCACTGCAGGAAGCCCTTCTGGGAAATGCCCTGAAGACAGGTCTCAACCAACTCCACCCTCACCCTCCGAGATCCTAATCATAGGACGCATGGAAATGCTCCCTGCCACTTCGAAGACTGTAAGTCCATGGGAGCAGAAAGCCTCCTCTTTCTCCCTTGGAGTGGTGGCTGGTGAGTTCAAACTGCTCACTTTCTGGCTAACATAACCCACAGACCAGCTCCCCCTGAGCTCAGTTTGGTTTGCCGCACAGCCCACATTGTTTGGAACCTTCTGAAATAGCTATGCACATGTGCAGGTTGGGGGGATTTCGCACAAGATGCAGTTTTCCACCCTCTCTTGGAAAAAATAATTTTTGCAAAAGGCTTGTATTCTCTTCTGCATCTGAGTAGCAGCTACTCTCATGAAGTCATAGCACATACATTCATGCTACAGTCCTCCCAACTCCCTAATGTCTTACGCCGAGTCTGCTCCATGCTTTTCTGTGTCCTACATGGCAGCTGTAGGCACCCAAGGCATGGGCTCTGCAGCCTGGGTCCAAATCTCTCCTTCCCACTTCCTCACTGTGTGGTCCTAGGCTCATGACTTTATCATCCTGTGCCACTGTTTTTTCATCTGTAAAATGAGGCCAGAATAGAGTCCACACATAGGCTTGTTAAGTGGAATAATTGAATTATTATACACAAAAAGCTTAGAACGGTGCTTGGCATCTTGCAAATAATATTAGGTGGTTTAGCATAGGGACTGGGTCATCCATTACATATGCTCAGGTTCAAACTTCCGGCCAGGAAGGGGTGGTACACCTAGGTGGGCATTATACCTGGATTGGCCCATCTGGGCCAGGTGAATTCAATCCAGCCATTGGGGTTGACCATGACCGTCAACCATGCCTCCCTATGGAGGAATTGAAAAGGCAGGATCTTGACCGCTCCGATGTCTCCCTTCACCTACGTTTCTGTTGTCCGTCCCCCAGGGAGGAGGTCACATGTAGATACTTGTAATCAGTACCCTCTTTCCAATCCACCCTCCCAAAACCCTCTCAGTATCACCACTCACAAATTATCAAGGTTTCTTGAGGGATGGGGGAGCGGGGAGGGAGGGGAGAAATGAGGACTTGATGCCAGGGGCTTAAGTGGAGAGCAAATGTTTTGAGAATAATGAGGGCAATGAATGTACAAATGTGCTTTACACAATTGATGTATATATGGATTGTGATAAGAGTTGTATGAGCCCCTAATAAAACGATTTTTTTTAAAAAGAAAAAAGGCAGGATCCCGGAGCCCACTGAGTGACTTTCTCTCCAGCAGCTTCTAGGTAGGCTGTGCCCCGTTAGGGGCCCTGAGGTGCCTGTGTAAACCTGAAACTTCTTCTCTCAAAAAACTCACTTGGATCACAATCCAGGCTTCGAAGTGAATTCTTTCTCACGCGAAGCCAAGGTCTGAGGTATATCTCTCCCAGGAGAGATCTAACAATAGTATCTCTTATTATAGCATTAGGAGCCCAGGTGGTGTAGTGGACTGTGCATTAAGCTGCTAATCGCAAGGTCGGGGGTTTTAACTGACTAGCCCATCCGTGGGAGAAATATGAGGTTGTCTATTTCTGTAAGGCAGTGGTTCTCAACCTTCATAATGCCCCCACCCTTTAATACAGTTTATGTGTGGTCACCTGCAACCATAAAATTATTTTCATTGCTACTTCAAAGCTGTAATTTTGCTATTGTTATGAATTGGTTGACCCCTGTGAAAGGGTTATTTGATCCCCAGAGGGGTTGCGACCCACAGGTTGAGAACTGCTACTGTAAGGATTTAAAGTCTCATAACCCCAAAGGGGCAGTTCTTTGTCCTATTGGGCCGGTATGAGTGGGAGTCAATAAAATGGTAGTTAGGTTTTTTTCTGCATCAGTATCAGATTCTGGTGGCAATCTCAGTCATCCTGCATTGTGGTCTGGTTTGAACTCTGGTAGATCTGTGGGAAATGACTGCCCTGGTTTGAGGTGAGGGCCACGGTGCTTCAGTGGTAGATCTCTCATCGTCTTTCACCGGGAAAACCCGGGTTCGATTTGCAGCCAATGTGCCCCAGACTGTCAGTGAAGGTTTGTGTGTTGCTATGACACTGAGCAGGCTTCAGTGATGTTTCCAGACTGAAATAGAATAAGGACGAAAGACCTGATCATCTCCATCCACACATCGACCTAAGGCCCGCCACGGTTGGCTTCCCCTCCCAGCCCTGGTGATAGCACAGACTGGCATAGTTTGCTCTGCTTCCCATGAGGTGCCCATGAGAGGCTGACTCGACAACCACGGTCAAGATCAACAGCTTGAACTCCTTTCTGGGTCTACAGAAACAAGAACAACCTTCTGAAATGAGTTTGCATTGCTATTTGTGACTGGGAGAATGCCTTTGTGACAAGGATTGTGCTCTGGATCCCAAAGGCGACTTTTAAACACAGCCACATAGCAACTCTGGAAATTGCCATAGTAGAAGCCAGGTTTAAAAAAAAAAAAAAAAAAGCTCTACTGACTTGCTCAAAGGAGACTAGAGGTGGATGGGGGTGGGGTGGGAGACTCCTCTAAAAATGAACAAATTTGTTTCCTTACATATTTGTCATGTCTTTTGGTCCTGAAATAAAGGGGGGGAAAGCAGACGAGAGGAGGAAACGGCGATTGACAGTCATCTTGTTGGTATTCCCACAGCATCCCCTCCTTAGGCACTTGCTGCCATCTCATCCAACTCCAATCAGTATATTTTCACCCAGCAATGATGCAGAAATGTCTGTGTACTCCAGTTTTATTGTAGTCGGGCAGCGTTTACGGGTTTGACTTTCAACTCAGCATGGCAGGACGTCTAGAAGCAATTATAACCAGCACCTGCTCTGTCTGTGCGGTGGGCAGGCAGTGACGGATTCCCAGCTTCCGGAACACTAGTGCCCCCTCCCAGCTCAGGATAATGACGGTGACACACGGCCTCCTTGTTGTCTGGGGGAGCTCTAGGAGCTCTCCTCTGAAACCTCATATTATTGGCATTTCTTTGAGTGAACACATCAAATTAGTGACTGTAAAGGAAGGCGTAGGAGATGATTATTGGTGACAAGACAAGCCTCAACCACCTCCAGAGAGCATGTCTCCTAAGTGCAAAGTATGGAGAGGGAGGAAACAATTGACCACAAATGGAATAGGCTCTGAGTCTCGCCACACAATGTATGTGTGTGGTCACTGAGGCGCCAACATTATGGCTGGAGGACGGATATGGTTTGTGCAGCCGTGATTGCCATCCAGAACGTGCCGTGCTATTGTGAAAAATGATTTTTTATTCTGAGAAAATCTCTGCTTCCACTTGCTTTAATGCTTCCCCAGAGAGCCGGGGACTCTGGGAGGGGTGGGGACGCACAGGGCTGGGCTGACCTCAGGAACTCTTGTGTAAAGGGCTTTTTCTCACTTGGAAGCAGGCTGGGTTCACAGCTGTTCTTTCTGGTAAAGCTTGTTTCTGAACCTTGCCACGTCTGAGTCCGAAGAGGGAAATGAAGGTGACAAATGCTGCGAGGAGCCCTGGGCACATCTTGGCTATGGTCCTGCTTAAGTCTGTTTCATTTGAATCCCAGTTTTACCTTTCCTCCTTTCTGGGTTCCGAAGCATCAGATGGGTGTCAAACGCTTCCACGGACAACTAAAGCTGAACAAGGTGGAGGCAGATGAAGAGCAACGGGAGGTTGGTGTTTGGGAGACTGAATACTTGGGCTTCCTAGGCCAGTCCAGCTGGTGGTTAGAGCCCTGTTTCAGATTCCACTGAAATCTCCTAGCGTCCAAGGACCAAGTGGCTCCTAAGTCCAGAATTTCTGTTACATGTCTTACCAAGGAGAAGCTGGGCCAAAATGCATTGAAGAATAAAGCAGGAGCTTGGCTTGTGAATCCACTCTCTGATTCTGAAATTTCAAAGGCTCCGTGCACAGACATTTCAACACTGAAAGCACAGCAGGGAAAATCAAAGACTTGGGCTTCCTCCTTGCCCCTCTTTTAGGACTTTTATGGTTTTCCAAGGCGCCTCCCAGAGCCGAGTGTTGTATAGGTCATGTTTAAAAATGTCGTAGTTCTGAGGGACTTGCTGTTCTGCTTTCTTTTGCAAGGAGACCCGGTTTCTTGTCTTGTGGCCAAACACAGAGCACAGATGTCTGTGGCCCCCCTCCCTTTCCCCTGACCTTTGCTCTCTTCTCTGGATACCTACTGACCTGTTCTCCCTTACAAGATCTGAACTGCTCACACACTTGCTTAAATTCTCATCCTAGCGAGAAGCATCTGAGCATCTTATTAGAGCCTGTATGAGTTCTGTTCTGGATGCCTATTTGTGTATCTTCAGGTTTTTTTTTTTTTTTTGGTCAAGGGGCATTGTTATTTTCCATCATCAGATGTTTATGGGAAATTTTACATCCTGCAGGTCCCCGTATACAACAATTACATTAAACAATGGAGATTTCTGTATCTTCCTGTTTTTCACAACAGGTTATGCTCACTCATATTGTTTGCTTATCACGCCAAATGTCCGAGATGCACAGGTGGTGTTAATTGAAGGGCGGAATGATTCATGCATTGGTCACTTTAGCATTGCAAGTTCCTGAGCATCTTGATTTTGAAATTCAGTAAAGGGAGATGATGCCTTAGCCAGTAAAATGCTACTCCTTCCAAGCCTCACGTACACTCAGACATATCTGAGCAGAAGCCACATTATCTATTTGAAACAGCTTTGGATGCTCCACATCTATATGCAGATGCCCACCAAATATGAGATTATTTTGCTTTCTCTGAGTTGGCTCTTACTAGCAGTCAGCCTCATTCTATCTCTTTTGTAGATGGTTGTGGATTCTGGGGGGCCATTGGCATAATGGTGGGCTTATGAGATTAAAAAGATCTTTTAGGGTAGTTTCTTGATGTGCATTTAATATTTAATTACAACTCTCTTTTATACACGTGTGTCTGTGGATTTCCACATCTAAAGTGCACAGATTAACACATTCCCACAGCAGAGTGAACCTCCCTTCAGTCATGTCTATAGGTATTTCTCCTCCCTATGTGCAGCTGGACAGTAATTCATCTGGGAAACATCTGGTAAACTAGCACAATGGTGCTTCCCCAACTTTCTGTGATGAGGGACCAGGACATTGGTTACCTTTATAAAAGTCTCCTGACACATCCTAGTGATGTCTGTTTCTGGGATCATAGAGGCTTCCTCTTCCTTGGTTGGTCTTGTTGGTAGGTGCTATCCAGTTGGTCTGCTTCAAAGCAACCGCAATGTACAGGACAAGGAAAGGCTTGCCAATCCTGGGCCACCCTCATATCTTTTTGATGTTTGAACCCATCTTTGAAGCCCCCGTGGCCATGCATCCTGCAAACGACCTGGCTCTTTGTCACTGGCCCTCCCCTTTAATCTGACCAGAAGTGTTCGTCATCTGGCCCTCTCTCTGGCAAGGTTCTGCCTTGGTTTACTGGTCCTCCACTACCTGACAGTGTTTCCATGATTAGCATAAGGTTTTCAGTGGTGTATTTTGTCATCCTCAGTGTGTCCTTAGTCTAGACACCCTGCTGCGCGCTTTGCCCTTTACATGACATTGCTGGCATTGGAAATAGCAGTGACCTGCACTCTGACTTTCCTTTCTGTACCTAGCTACAAATAGACAGATTTTAAACAGGTCACGGTTTAACACCGACCCATGTATCACCATTGAAGCAGCATTGGGGTAGATAATAAATCACGAGTAGTCCTGCACAAGGAGATGGAGCCCTCGTGTCTGAGTGGTTACAAACACCAGCCGCTCCAGGCGCACAAAAGGCGCTTTTAATTCCAGTAAAGAGTTAACAACCTCAGAAACCCAGATGGGCAGTTCTTTCCACCTGCAGCCACCCACACTGCATGTCTTTGATGAGATGGAGGAGGACATTGTGGATTGGTGTGGGACATATGGGCTAATGTTGGACTTGTAGACTTGGGCTGCACTGGTTTGGGATTTTTTCTCCATGTGCATTTACCCTTTATCTAAAGCTCTCTTTTATACATTTCAGTTTCTGTGGATTTATTTCTCTAATGTACTCAGATTAACACAACTAATATAAGAAAAGGCAGGACACAAGTAAGCACCCGTTTCCGTTTGGGAAAGACACTAAACAGTGAAAAGCTATTTTCCTCCATGCCATCTCTGGGTGGCACAAACAGTTGAGTGCTCAATTCGTAACTAAAACGATCATCTGAGCCCATATGGTGGTACCTCAGAAGACAGACCTGGTGGTCTGGTTTTGAACCCTCATAGAGCCTTGTAGCCCCTATCTCACAAGGTTCAGTTTGGCTCTGCACACCAGGTTTCAATGACTTGGAATCTACCCCACAGTAACTGTTTGGATGCAAGGATACTCAGTCCTGAGTTATGACCGGCCCCATCCTGACGATTCCGTCATGAGGCAGTTCTGTCCGAAGTCAAATACCTCATGATACTAGCTTTTCTTTTCTTATTTTTTTCCACAGGTAGTTAAAAGACTTTATTAGGAAGGCTTTGAAGTCAAAAGTAACACTCTTGATAGAATTTTCTTTCATCCTTTAAGTCGGCTCTGCAAATATATAATCAGTGATTTAGCTGTAAGATAAAAGATACGTTAATTTATTAAGATATAATATATTTTAGTTCTTAAAATTTATTCCATAAAGTACATAGTTCCCTATAAATTCCCTACTTATACAAAAGAAGTAAAAAATAAAAACAAACACAAAATATAAAATCCCCAACAAAACAGTAACTGTGCATCTTTTTAAAAATTGTAAAAACCTAACAAGAGAAACCAATGTTGTGTGTGCTTGTTAATATTTTAAAAAGTGAAAAATCTCTGGACGGGGGATTCCCACCCCCTAGCTTTACATATCTCACCATCATCAGTCTGTGGGGCTTGAATACATTGGATATAAACTTAAAGCTACATTGGCATGAGAGATGTGTGGTATAGCATGAGTGCATGCAACTTATGGTAAACTTTCTAAAAACAGAAAGAGAAGCAGATGGTCATAATGCAGCTCATCATAACTATAATTGAGCACAACACAGAGATTGTGTTTTCTGGGTCTTTGAACTGATATGAGCCAATTGAGATGTGGGATGATGAACTGCATGTGAATTTGACCTGTTTTTTAAAAGCTTGAATGATCTGGATGTTAAGTGAAATGGGGGAAAGTATGGTTTCAATCCTTGGAATAGTGTTTTGGGGACCTTTCTGGAACCTGTTTCATGATGTCAATTCACTTCCAACACTGTGGATAGTGACACACATTCAATGAAGCAAGTGCTTGGCTGCCAACTTTGAGCCGGCTCTATTACTGCCTACTCAGCTTATCCAGACATTTCCTTGCAAACTGGCATTATTTTTTACACAAATAAGTTTCTAATGGCTTATTTTTTCAATTTCCATAAATCACATTATTTAATAAAAAATTTTTTTTGATCTCCACAAATGAAAACGTGGTTATAAAGTATAAACACCAGGGTTATTGGGTAAAAGGGACTGCAGGACACAGGGTAGTGGGAACTTCCGAAGCCTAGGGATTTGGGTGGAAACACTGATTGAGGCACACTAAGACACCGCTTGACCTGGAATAGCCCTCATGTGGACCTACGACGTGTGATATCTAGGCAGTGAGCCCTCCTACTCAGTCACAATCACCGACTCCTCAGAACTGTTTTGGAGATAGGGGAGACTGCATATAAAGTCCCCAGAAAGGATCAGTGTCCAGGCTGGAGCCTGAAGGCATCAATATATTAAAGATACTTGCTTCTGTTTGCATCACTTTCATCCCTATCATTCTTCTCATGCAGCCAAAACTCAGTCCCAGGGGGATGGCAACTACAGTAACCAGACTGTTCTGTCTGACTTCTACGTTAGGACACATAGACCATCTGAATAAACAATTTGATTCTGTGTCCCTCTCCCTCTGATAGACAAAACTGCAGCCAGCACCAGACCTTAAACCTTCAGACTAAGAGTTTGTCAAAAGTCTAGAAAAAGCAGTCAATACCCTGGAAACCTAGCCTGCAGAAGAGAAGACACAGAATCAAAAGCTACAACTGAAAAAAAAAAAAAAAAAGCTCCAGGTGGGTGTCATTCAGACAACCGATTCCAATGAAAACACTTGACCTTCTCACAGTGTAAAATTGCTTTTACTTCCGTACTATTGTAATTCAAACAGATTCCCCTATCTCACCTCCAAATGTAACTCCAGCAGATTCAAGTATATTAAGGAAGAGGCAATTATTCTGGTGTTTTCTCTGCACCCATTATGGAGCCTCAAACAGTTTTACTATTCTCAGCTCATGCCTTAGATTTTCAACTATTTGAATGTGAAGGAAATCTTAACATGTCGCATTTCACAGGCTGCCTTCTGTGTTGCCTCACCCAGATTTACGTTTTTCATTTTGAGAGTGCCTCAACATGGTGTGTTTTTTTTTTTTTTTTTTTTGGTCAAGGGGCATTGTCATTTTCCATCATCAGATGTTTATGGGAAATTTTACATCCTGCAGGTCCCCGTATACAATAATTACATTAAACAATGGAGATTTCTGTATCTTCTTGTTTTTCACAACAGGTTATGCTCACTCATATTGTTAGCTTATCACGCCAAATGTCCGAGATGCACAGGTGGTGTTAACTGATTGGCGGAATGATTCATGCATTGGTCACTTTAGCATTGCAAGTTCCTGAGCATCTTGATTTTGAAATTCAGTAAAGGGAGATGATGCCTTAGCCAGTAAAATGCTACTCCTTCCAAGCCTCATGTACACTCAGACATATCTGAGCAGAAGCCACATTATCTACGTGAAACAGCTTTGGATGCTCCATATCTATATGCAGATGCCCACCAAATATGAGATTATTTTGCTTTCTCTGAGTTGGCTCTTACTAGCAGTCAGCCTCATTCTATCTCTTTTGTAGATGGTTGTGGATTCTGGGGGGCCATTGGCATAATGGTGGGCTTATGAGATTAAAAAGATCTTTTAGGGTAGTTTCTTGATGTGCATTTAATATTTAATTACAACTCTCTTTTATACACGTGTGTCTGTGGATTTCCACATCTAAAGTGCACAGATTAACACATTCCCATAGCAGAGTGAACCTCCCTTCAGTCATGTCTATAGGTATTTCTCCTTCCTATGGGCAGTTGGACAGTAATTCATCTGGGAAACATCTGGGAAACCAGCACAATGGTGCTTCCCCAACTTTCTGTGATGAGGGACCCGAACATTGGTTACCTTTATAAAAGTCTCCTGACACATCCTAGTGATGTCTGTTTCTGGGATCATAGAGGCTTCCTCTTCCTTGGTTGGTCTTGTTGGTAGGTGCTATCCAGTTGGTCTGCTTCAAAGCAACCGCAATGTACAGGACAAGGAAAGGCTTGCCAATCCTGGGCCACCCTCATATCTTTTTGATGTTTGAACCCATCTTTGAAGCCCCCGTGGCCATGCATCCTGCAAACGACCTGGCTCTTTGTCACTGGCCCTCCCCTTTAATCTGACCAGAAGTGTTCGTCATCTGTCCCTCTCTCTGGCAAGGTTCTGCCTTGGTTTACTAGTCCTCCACTACCTGACAGTGTTTCCATGATTAGCATAAGGTTTTCAGTGGTGTATTTCGTCATCCTCAGTGTGTCCTTAGTCTAGACACCCTGCTGCGCGCTTTGCCCTTTACATGACATTGCTGGCATTGGAAATAGCAGTGACCTGCACTCTGACTTTCCTTTCTGTACCTAGCTACAAATGGACAGATTTTAAACAGGTCACGGTTTAACACCGACCCATGTACCACCATTGAAGCAGCATTGGGGTAGATAATAAATCACGAGTAGTCCTGCACAAGGAGATGGAGCCCTCGTGTCTGAGTGGTTACAAACACCAGCCGCTCCAGGCGCACAAAAGGCGCTTTTAATTCCAGTAAAGAGTTAACAACCTCAGAAACCCAGATGGGCAGTTCTTTCCACCTGCAGCCACCCACACTGCATGTCTTTGTTGAGATGGAGGAGGACATTGTGGATTGGTGTGGGACATATTGGCTAATGTTGGACTTGTAGACTTGGGCTGCACTGGTTTGAGATTTTTTCTCCATGTGCATTTACCCTTTATCTAAAGCTCTCTTTTATACATTTCAGTTTCTGTGGATTTATTTCTCTAATGTACTCAGATTAACACAACTAATATAAGAAAAGGCAGGACACAAGTAAGCACCCGTTTCCGTTTGGGAAAGACACTAAACAGTGAAAAGCTATTTTCCTCCATGCCATCTCTGGGCGGCACAAACAGTTAAGTGCTCAATTCGTAACTAAAACGATCATCTGAGCCCTTATGGTGGTACCTCAGAAGACAGACCTGGTGGTCTGCTTTTGAACCCTCATAGAGCCTTGTAGCCCCTATCTCACAAGGTTCAGTTTGGCTCTGCACACCAGGTTTCAATGACATGGAATCTACCCCACAGTAACTGTTTGGTTTCAATCCTTGGAATAGTGATTTGGGGACCTTTCAGGAACCTGTTTCATGACGCCAATTTACCTCCAACACTGTGCATAGTGACACACATTCAATGAAGCAAGTGCTTGGCTGCCAACTTTGAGCCGGCTCTATTACTGCCTACTCAGCCTATCCAGATATTTCCTTGCAAACTGGCATTATATTTTTTAAGCCAAATAAGATTCTAATGGCTTATTTTTTCAATTTCCATAAACCACATTATTTAATAACAATTTTTTTAATCTCCACAAATGAAAAGGAGGTTATAAAGTATAAACACCAGGGTTATTGGGTAAAAGGGACTGCAGGACACAGGGTACTTGGAATTTCAGAAGCCTAGGGATCTGGGCGGAAACACTGATTGAGGCACACTACGACACCGCTTGACGTGGAATAGCCCTCATGTGGACCTACGACGTGTGATATCTAGGCAGTGAGCCCTCCTACTCAATCACAATCTCCGACTCCTCAGACATGTTTAGGAGTCAGGGCAGACTGCATATAAAGTCCCCAGAAAGGATCAGTGTCTAGGCTGGAGTCTGAACGCATCAATATATTAAAGATACTTGCTTCTGTTTGCATCACTTTTATATCTATCATTCTTCTCCTGCAGCCAAAACTCAGTCCCAGGGGGATGGCAACTACAGTAACCAGACTGTTCTGTCTGACTTCTACGTTAGGACACATATACCATCTGAATAAACCCTTTGATTCTGTGTCCCTCTCCTTCCCATAGATAATATTGCAGCCAGCACCAGACGTTAAACCTGCAGACAAAAGGTTTGTCAAAAGTCTAGAAAGAGCAGTCAACACCTTGAAAACCTAGCCGGCAGAAGAGAAGACACAGAATCAAAAGCTACAACTGAAAAAAAAAAAAAAAAAAAAAAGCTCCAGGTGGGTGTCATTCAGACAACCGATTCCAATGAATACACTTGACCTTCTCACAGTGTAAAATTGCTTTTACTTCCATACTGTTGTAATTCAAACAGTTTCCCATATCTCACCTCCAAATGTAACTCCAGCAGATTCAAGTATATTAAGAGGCAATTATTCTGGTGTTTCCCCTGCACCGATTATGGAGCCTCAAAGAGTTTTACTATTCTCAGCTCATGCCTTAGATTTTCAACTATTTGAATGTGGAGGAAATTTTAACATGCCGCATTTCATAGGCTAACTTCAGTGTTGCCTCACCCAGATTTACGTTTTTCATTTCTAGAGTGCCTCAACATGAGTTTTTTTTTTTGGGGGGGGGGTTAAGGAGCATTATCATTTTCCATCATCAGTTGCTGATGGGAAATTTTACATCCTGCGGGTTCCCGTATACAATAATTACATTAAACAATGGACCTTTCTGTATATTCCTGTTTTTCACAACAGGTTATGCTCACTCATATTGTTAGCTTATCACGCCAAATGTCCAAGATGCACAGGTGGTGTTAATTGAAGGGCGGAATGATTCATGCATTGGTCACTTTAGCATTGCAAGTTCTTGAGCATCTTGATTTTGAAATTCAGTAAAGTGAGATGATGCCTTAGCCAGTTAAATGCTACTCCTTCCAAACCTCACGTACACTCAGACATATCTGAGCAGAAGCCACATTATCTACGTGAAACAGCTTTGGGTGCTCCCCAGCTATATGCAGATGCCCAGCAAACATGAGATTATTTTGCTTTCTCTGACTTGGCTCTTACTAGCAGTCAGCCTCATTCCATCTCTTTTGTAGATAGTTGTGGATTCTGGGGGGCCTATGTCATAATGGTGGGCTTATGAGGTTAAAAAAATCTTGTAGGGAAGTTTTCTTGATGTGCATTTAATATTTAAATACAACTCTCTTTTATACACGTGTGTCTGTGGATTTCCACATCTAAAGTGCACAGATTAACATATTCCCATAGCGGAGTGAACCTCCCTTCCGTCATGTCTATAGGTATTTCTTTTTCCTATGGGCAGCTGGACAATAATTTATCTGGGGAAAGTCTGGTAAACCATGACAATGGTGCTTCCCCAGCTTTCTGGGATGAAGGGCCAGGCCATTGGTTACCTTTATCAAAGTCTTCTGACACTTCCTAATGATGTCTGTTTCTGGGATCATAGTGGCTTCCTCTTCCTCGGTTGGTCTTGTTAGTAGGTGCTGTCCAGTTGGTCTGCTTCAAAGCAACCCCAATGTACAGGACAAGGAAAGGCTTGCCAGTCCTGGGCCACCCTCATTTCTTTCTGATGTTTGAACCCATAGTTGCAGTTCCCGTGGCCATGCATCCTGCAAACGGCCTGGCTCTTTGTCACTGATCCTCCCCTTTAATCTGACCAAAAGTGTTCGTCATCTGGTCCTCTCTCTGACAAGGTTCTGCCTAGCTTTACTAGTCCTCCACTACCTGACAGTGTATCAATGATTAGCATAAGGTTTTCAGTGGTGTATTTCGTCATCCTCAGTGTGTACTTATTGGGGGCTCTTACAACTCTTGTTACAATCCATACACCAATTGTATCTGACATAGTCATACGTATATTGCCATCATTCTTTTCTAGACATTTACTTCCTATTGAGCCCTTGGGATCAGCTCCCCTTTTTTTCCTCCTCCCCCACTCATGGTTCCTTGATAGATTATAGATTGTTATTATTTTCATATCTCACATCGACCATTGCCTCTTTTATCCTCAGTTTTCTGTTGCTCCTCTCCCTGCGAGGGGTGTGTGGTTATATGTCAATCATTGCTATCGGTTCCCCTTCCTCCCATCCTCTACCCCCCTTCCCCCTACCCTTTTGGTATCTCTATTCCCATTCCTGTTCCTGGGTTCCATGTGTTGTGAGTTTCATCTCTTGCTAAAACCTATGCACTCTAGTCCAGAGTTGGAAGCGGCACTGGGGTGATGATAGTGGGGGGTGAGGAGGCCTCAAGGCGTCAGAGGCAGATTGTGTGATTCATTGGTGCGATCCATGTCTCCTCAGGGGGGTCTCCACCCAGTGGGACACAGCATCTGGGAGGCTTGTGGCTTTCTCCTGAGACAGCATGGTGGCCAAGGTCCCGGGCATTGAGGGTGGGACTCTGGGCCTTGGGTGGCAGCACTTGCAGAAGCCACCCCCTCCCCCAGGCACCCACCTGGATACGGACGAGCACGTGAGACAGTTGGCTGTGAATTTTGATGGTGGCCTCAGCGTCTCAGAGCAGGTGGGGTCTGGCTTGAGTCAGCTCCCACAGCTTCAACCAGGAAGCCCTGCCCCCAGGCGGGGGTCAGCAGTTATCCCAGCATGCTCATTCCTCCCCCTCAGCTTCTGTCTGGTCAGCCCTTCAGCTTCCTGGCTGGGTTTAGAACTTGTCCTAAGCTCCCTGAGGGCCACCGTCCTGAGATCTTGCTCAGCGCTTCAGGCCTTTCTGCAAACTCTCCTCCCAGGAGCCCATTATCACTAGCAGTTTACCCCTTGCTCTAACGATGCTCCAGGAGGCCTGCTTGGGAAGTGTTGGGCTGTTGCCTCGTTCAGTCCCACTAACTGCTCCTCAGGAGAAAGAAGAGGTTCCCTGCTCCTGGAAAGATTTACTGGCTTGCAAACCCTCTGGAGGATCCTCATGAGTCAGCAGGTGGGGTCATTCTAAAGCCCGGCACTCCACAGGTAGCCACGTTGTGTGCCACCCAGGCATGCTGTGTGTTTGGAGGAGACTGCACACCCTTCAAAGGTAGAAGCTGCACCCCTCCATGGTTCTTGCATGCAGCAAATGCAGGGCCCCTGATACTCCGGGCCAGCCTCTGGGCTAGGATCATGGGCAAATCGTTATCTCGCCTACGATCCATCTGGGCTGGAAACGCAGTAGCTTGTACTGTGACCTGTGTCAGCCTGGGGCTGTGCAGGGCATCCTCAGCCCAGCTCAACTCTTCCCAGAACGCCCCTGCAGGTGCAGGGAGCCCCTGGCTTGGGAAAGTGACCCTGCTAAGTGGGCTTTGTGACCAGGCTCCCTGATCCACCGACCCAGCTTTGCCTCCTCCACAGGCGGCAGACAGCAGGGGCTGCCTGGGGTTTCCTGAACTCGGGCCCTCTCCAGAGACAGTGTGGGCAGGAGCTGGAGGGTGTGGAAGTAAGTTGTTCCGGGAAAGTGGATGCAGGAACGGAGGGTAGGGTAGATGCTGGGTGGGCTGAGGGGGCAGGAGATGCCCTGCAGAGTTCTAGAACCAGGGCTGAGTTATGTGGGAGCTGTTGGGGCCAGCTGGCCCTTTCGTGAGTTTTAGGAGCTGCCTGAACCCCATCCACATTGAACCTCTCCAGCCCCACCTTTGGCAGATGCTGGAAGAGAAGTTCAAGATCTTCCGGGAGAAAAGGCAGAGTGTGGGGCTGCCAGGGTGCAGGCCCTGAGGGAGCTGGCAGGTGCCCTGGAACTCGCCTCCCCAAGCTCCATGGCCCAGAGTCAAGTCCACAGGAGCTGCGTTGAGGCCACATGGGGGAGGCTGGACAAGGCAATGAAAGCCCGCACAGAGGTGGGTGCCCAGAAGGACAGGCCAGCGACAGCCAAGGGGCTCGGGACACAGGGGCCTACCCCAGATGTGTGTGAGTGTGTGTGCGTGTGTGTGTGTGCTCATGTGTAGGGGTGGGCATGTGGGTGTGTGCATGCGTACTTCTGTGTGTATTCTCGAGTGCGCATGTGTGTATGAAGGGGCATGGCTGACTCCAGCTCCCAGCATCAATCAGCCTTCCCCGTCCAACCACGCTCCTTCCTGGCCCCAGTTTGGAGTCCTTCAGCACAGGTCACTCCTTGTGGCAGGAGCACGAAGTGGGCTCTCCCAATGCTCCCTGAGCACAGGCCGCAGTTTCGTTGGGGGCACAGGCCCTGCAGGTCTTCTTGCTGACCGCCACTCTTAGAGCTCCCTGCCTCCCCTCCCCACACCCTCCTTTCTCGGGATCTGGTGTCTCAGTGCACTGAGCACCTGACAAGTCCTGCAACCGAAATCATGGGGCTGGGTGGCCCCGGGGCCAACCCTCTCCTCACTGTCCGTTGAAGGTGCTACAGGCAGACCCCCTGACAGGCAGCCCACTCGCTCCCTGAGCCGCTGTCCTCATGTACTCAGGGCTCCCCATCATTTTGCCTTCCTCCCAACATGCGTGTCAAGACGCTTTCCACCCTCGGGGTGCCCGAGCCTAAGCCTAGGGGTACCCTAGCCTAAGGCTAGGGGAGCCCTAGCCTAAGGCTAGAGAAGCCCTAGAATTAGCCTAAGCCTAGGGGTGCCCTAGCCAAAGCCTAGAGGTGACCTAGCCTAAGGTTAGGGGAGCCCTGGACTAAAGCTAGGGGAGTCCTAGCCTTAGCCTAAGATTAGGGGTGCCCTAGCCTAAGGCTTGGGGAGCCCTAGCCTAAGGTTCGGGGAGCCTAGTCTAAGGCTAGGGGAGCCCTAGCCTTAGCCCAAACCTAGGGGTGCCCTAGCCTAAGGCGAGGGGGGCCCTAGCCTAAGGCTAGGGGAACCCTAGCCTAAGCCTAGGAGTACCCTAGCCTAAGCCTAGGGGTACCCTAGCCTAACGCTAGAGGAGCCTAGCCTAAGGTTAGGGTAGCCCTAGACTAAGCCTAGGGGTGCCATAGCCTAAGCCTAAGGGAGCCCTAGCCTTAGCCTAAGCCTAGGGTTGCCCTAGCCTAAGCCTAGAGGTGGCCTAGCATAAGGGTATGGAGCCCGAGCCTAAGGCTAGGGGAGCCTTAGCTTAAGGCTAGGGGAGCCCTAGCCTTAGCCTATGCCTAGGGGTGACCTAGCCTTAGGCTAGGGGAACCCTAGCCTTAGGCTAGGGGAGCCCTAGCCTAAGTCTAGGGGAGCCTTAGCCTCAGCCTAAGCCGAGTGTTGCCCTAGCCTTAGGCTAGGGGAGCCCTAGCGTTAGCCTAAGCCTAGGAGTGCCCTAGTGTAAGGATAGGGGAGCCCTAGGCTTAGGCTAGGGGAGCCCTAGCCTAAGGCTTGGGGAGCCCTGGACTAAGCCTAGGGTGCCCTGGCCTAAGGCTAGGGGAGCCCGAGCCTAAGGCTAGGGGAGCCCTAGTCTTAGCCTAAGCTTAGGGGTGCCCTCTCCTAAGACTAGGGGAGCCCTAGCGTCAGCCTAAGCCTAGGGGTGCCCTAGCCTAAGCCTATGGGTGCCCTAGCCTAAGGCTAGGGGAGCCCTAGCCTAAGGCTAGGGGAGCCCTAGCCTAAGGCTAGGGGAGCCCTAGCCTAAGGCTAGGGGAGCCCTAGCCTTAGCCTAAGCCTAGGGGTGTCCTTGCCTAAGGCTAGGGGAGCCCTAACCTAAGGCTAAGGGTGCCCTAGCCTTAGGCTAGGGTAGCCCAAGCCTAAGGCTAGGGGAGCGCTAGCCTTAGTCTAAGACTAGGGGTGCCCTAGCCTAAATATAGGGGAGCATTAGCCTAAGGCTAGGGGTGCCCTAGCCTAAGCCTAGGGGTGCCCTAGCCTAAGGCTATTGTAGCCCTAGCCTAAAGCTAGGGGAGCCCTAGCCTAAGCCTTAGGGTGCCCTAGCCTAACGCTAGGGGAGCCTAGCCTAAGGTTAGGGTAGCCCTAGCCTTAGCCTAAGCCTAGGGGTGTCCTTGCCTAAGGCTAGGGGAGCCCTAACCTAAGGCTAAGGGTGCCCTAGCCTAAGGCTAGGGGAGCCCTAGCCTAAGGCTGGGGGAGCCCAGCCTTACCCTAATATTAGGGCTGCCCTAGATTAAGCCTAGGGGTGCCGTAGCCTAAGGCTAGGGGAGCCCTATCCTAAGGCTAGGGGAGCCCTAGCCTAAGCCTAGGTGTGTCCTAGCCTAAGGCAAGATGAGCGCTAGCCTAATCCTAGGAGTGCCCGAGCCTAAGCCTAGGGGTGCCCTAGCATAAGGCAAGGGGAGCACTAGCCTTAGCCTAAGCTTAGGGGTGCCCTAGCCTACGGCTAAAGGAGCCCTAGCCTTAGTCTAGGGGAGCCCTAGCCTAAGGTTAGGGGAGCCCTAGCCTAAGCCTAGGGGTGCCCTAGCCTAAGGCTAGAGCATCCCTACCCTAAGCCTAGGGGTGCCCGAAACTAAGGCTAGGGGAGCCATAGCCTAAGTCTTGGTGTGCCCTAGCCTAAGGCTAGGGGAGCCCTAGCCTAAGCCTAGAGGTGCCCGAGTCTAAGCCTAGGGGTGCCCTAGCCTAAGCCTACGGGTGACCTAGCCTAAGGCTAGGGGAGCCCTAGCCTTAGCCTAAGCCAAGGGGTACCCTAGCCTAAGGCTAGGGGAGCCCTAGCCTTAGCCTAAGCCTAGGGGTGCCCTTGCCTAAGGCTAGAGGACCCCTAGCCTAAGGCTAGGGGAGACCTAGTGTTAGCCTAAGCCTAGGGGTGCCCTAGCCAAGGCTAGCGGAGCCCAACCCTAAGGCTAGGGGAGCCCTAGCCTTAGCCTAAGCCTAGGGGAGCCCTAGCATAAGGCTAGTGTTGCCCGACCCTAAGGGTAGGGGATCCCTAGCCTAAGGCTGGGGTAGCCCTAGCCTAAGGGTAGGGGAGCCTTAGCCTAAGGCTAGGGCAGCCCCAGCCTAAGGCTAGAGGAGCCCTAGCCTAAGGCTAGGGGAGCCCTAGTGTTAGCCGAAGCCTAGGGGTGCCCTAGTCAAGGCTAGGGGAGCCATGCCCTAAGGCTAGGGGAGCCCTAGGCTTACACTAGGGGAGCCCTTGCCTAAGGCTAGGGGAGCCCTAGGCTTACACTAGGGGAGCCCTAGCATAAGGCTAGGGTTGCCCTACCCTAAGGGTAGGGGATCCCTAGCCTAAGGCTGGGGTAGCCCTAGCTTAAGGCTAGGGTAGCCCTAGCCTAAGGCTAGGGGAGCCCTAGCCTAAGGCTAGGTGTGCCCTAGACTAAGGCTAGGGGAGCACGAGCCTAAGGTTGGGGAGCCAGAGCCTAAGCCTAGGGGTGCCCTAGCCTAAGGCTAGGGCAGCCCTAACCTAAGGCTAGGGGAGCCCTAGCCTAAGGCTAGGGGAGCCCTATTCTAGGGCTAGGGTAGCCCTAGCCTTAGCCTAAGCTTAGGGGTGCCCTAGCCTAAGGCTAGGGGAGCACCTGCCTAAGCCTAGGGGTGCCCGAACCTAAGGCTAGGGGAGCACTAGCCTAAGCCTAGGGGTGCCCTAGCCTAAGGCTAGGGGTGCCCAAGCCTAAGGCTAGGGGAGCCCTAGCCTTTGCCTAAGCCTAGGGGTACCCTAGTGTAAGGCTAGGGGAGCACTAGCATAAGGCTAGGGGAGCCCTAGGCTTAGGCTAGGGGAGCCCTAACATAAGGCTAGGGGTGCCCTACCCTAAGGGTAGGGGAGCTTTAGCCTAAGGCTACGGGAGCCCAAGCGTAAGTCTCGGGGAGTCCTGGACTAAGGCTCGGGGAGCCCTACCCTAAGGCTAGGGGAGCCCTAGCCTTTGTCTAAGCCTAGGGGTGCCCTAGTGTAAGGCTAGGGGAGCCCTAGCCTAACGCTAGTGTTGCCCTACCCTAAGGGTAGGGGATCCCTAGCCTAAGGCTGGGGTAGCCCTAGCCTAAGGCTAGGGTAGCCCTAGCCTAAGGCTAGGGGAGCCCTAGCCTAAGGCTAGAGGAGCCCTAGCCTAAGGCTAGGGGAGCCCTAGTGTTAGCCTAAGCCTAGGGGTGCCCTAGCCAAGGCTAGAGTAGCCCTAGCCTAAGGCTAGTGGAGCCCTAGTGTTAGCCTCAGTCTAGGGGTGCCCGAGCCAAGGCTAGGGGAGCCCTACCCTAAGGCAAGGGGAGCCCTAGCCTTAGCCAAAGCCTAGGGGTGCCCTAGTGTAAGGCTAGGGGAGCCCTAGCCTAAGGCTAGGTGAGCCCTAGGCTTACGCTAGGGGAGGCCTAGCCTAAGGCTAGGGGAGCCCTAGGCTTACGCTAGGGGAGCCCTAGGATAAGGCTAGGGTTGCCCTACCTTAAGGGTAGGGGATCCCTAGCCTAAGCCTGGGGTAGCCCTAGCCTAAGGCTAGGGGAGCCCTAGCCTAAGGCTAGGGGAGCACGAGCCTGAGGCTAGGGGAGCACGAGCCTAAGGTTGGGGAGCCCGAGCCTAAGCCTAGGGGTGCCCTAGCCTCAGGCTAGGAGAGCCCTAGCCTTAGCCTAAGCCTAGGGGTGCCCTAGCTGAAGGCTAGGGGAGCAACTGCCTAAGCCTAGGGGTGCCCGAACCTAAGGCTAGGGGAGCCCTAGCCTAAGGCTTGGGGAGCCCTATCCTAAGGCTAGGGTAGCCCTAGCCTTAGCCTAAGCTTAGGGGTGCCCTAGCCTAAGGCTAGGGGAGCAACTGCCTAAGCCTAGGGGTGCCCGAACCTAAGGCTAGGGGAACCCTAGCCTTAGCCTAAGCCTAGGGGTGCATAGCCTAAGGCTCAGGGAGCCCTACCCTAAGACTAGGGGAGCCCTAGCCTTTGCCTAACCCAGGGGTGCCCTAGTGTAAGGCTATGGGAGCCCTAGCATAAGGCTAGGGGAGCCCTAGGCTTAGGCTAGGGGAGCCCTAACATAAGGCTAGGGGTGCCCTAGCCTAAGGCTAGGGGAGCACGAGCCTAAGGCTAGGGGATCCCGAGCCTAAGACTAGGAGAGCCCTAGCCATAGCCTAAACCTAGGGGTGCCCTAGCCTAAGGCTTGGGGAGCCCTAGCCTTAGCCTAAGCCTAGGGGTGCCCTAGCATAAGGTTAGTGGAGCCCTAGCCTAAGACTAGGGGAGCCCTAGCCTAAGCCTAGGGGTGCCTGAGCCTAAGCCTAGGGGAGCCCTAGCCTAAGGCAAGGGGGGCCCTGGACTAAACCTAGGGGTACCCTGGCCTAAGGATAGGGGAGCACTAGACTAAGGCTAGGGGAGCACTAGCCTAAGTCTAGGGGAGCCCTAGCGTAAGGCTAGGAGTGCCAAAGCCTAAGGGTAGGGGAGCACGAGCCTAAGGCTAGGGGAGCCTTAGCCTAAGCCTAGGGGTGCCCTAGCCTAAAGCTAGGAGAGCCCTAGCCTAAGCATAGGAGAGCCCTAGCCTTTGCCTAAGCCTAGGGGTGCCCTAGCCTAAGGCTAGGGGAGCCCTAGCCTAAGGATAGGGGAGCCCTAACCTAAGGCTAGGGGATCCCTAGCCTTAGCCTAAGCCTAGGGGTGCCCTAGCCTAAGGCTAGGGGAGCCCAAGCCAAAGCCTAGGGCTGCCATACCTAAGGCTAGGGGAGCGCTAGCCTTAGCCTAAGCCTTGCGGTGCCTTAGCCTAAGGCTAGGGGAGCACTAGCCTAAGGGTAGGGGACCCCTAGCCTTAGCCTAAGCCTAGGGGTGCTCTAGCCTAATGCTGGGGAACCCTAGCATAAGCCTAAGTGTGCCCTAACCTAAGGCTAGGGGAGCCCTAGCGTAAAGCTAAGGGAGCCCTAGCCTAAGCCTAGGGGTGCCCGAACCTAAGGCTACGGGAGCCTTAGCCTAAGCGTAGGGGTGCCATAGCCTAAGACTAGGGGTGCCCTAGCCTAAGGCTAGGGGTGCCCTAGCCTAAGGCTAGGGGAGCCTTAGCCTAAGCCTAGGGGAGCCCTAGCCTCAGCCTAAGCCTAGGGGTGACCTACTCTAAGGCTAGGGGAGCCCTAGCCAAAGGATTGGGGAGCCCTAGCCTTAGCCTAAGCCTAGGGGTGCCCTAGCATAAGGTTAGGGGAGCCCTAGCTTAAGATAGGAGAGCCCTAGCCTTAGCCTAAGCCTAGGGGTGCCCTAGCCTAAGGCAAGGGGAGCCCTAACCTAAGGATAGGGGAGCCCTAACCTAAGGATAGGTGATCCCTAGCCTTAGGCTAAGCTTAGGGGTGCCCTAGCCTAAGACTAGGGGAGCCCTAGCCTTAGCCTAAGCCTAGGGTTGCCCTAGCCTAAGGCTAGGGGAGCCCAAGCCTATGCCTAGGGCTGCCATACCTAAGGCTAGGTGAGCCCTAGCCTTAGCCTAAGCCAATGGGTGCCCTAAACCTAAGCCTATGGGTGCCATAGCCTAAGGCTAGGGGAGCCATAGCCTTAGCCTAAGCCTAGGGGTGCCCTAGCCTAAGGCTAGGGGAGCCCTAGCCTATGGCAAGGGGAGCCCTGGACTAAGCCTAGGGGTGTCCTGGCCTAAGGATAGGGAAGCACTAGCCTATGGCTAGGGGAGCACTAGCCTAAGTCTAGGGAAGCCCTAGCCTAAGGCTAGGGGTACCCGAGCGAAGGCAAGGGGAGCACGAGCCTAAGGCAAGGGGAGCCTGAGCCTAAGGCTAGGGGCGCCTTAGGCTAAGCCTAGGGGTGCCCTAGCCTAAGGCTAGGAGAGCCCTAGCCTTAGCCTAAGCCTAGGGGTGCACTAGCCTAAGGCTAGGGAGGATCTAGCCTAAGCCTAAGTGTGCCCTAGCCTAAGGCTAGGGGAGCCCTAGCCTAAGGCTAGGGTAGCCCTAGCCTTAGCCTAAGATTAGGGGTGCCCTTGCGTAAGGCTAGGGGAGCCCTAGCCTAAGGCTAGGGGATCCCTAGGCTAAGGCTAGGGTAGCGCTAGCCTTAGCCTAAGCCTACGGGAGCCCTAGCCTAAGGCTTGGGGAGCCCTAGGCTTAGCCTATGCCTAAGGGTGCCCTTCTCTAAGGCTAGGGGAGCCCTAGCCTGAGGCTTGGGGAGCGCTAGCCTTAGCCTAATCCTATGGGTGCCCTAGACTAAGGCAACGTGGAGCCCTAGCCTTAGCCTAAGAATAGGGGTGCCCTAGCCTAAGACTAGGGCAGCCCTAGCCTTAGCCCAAGCCTAGGGGTGCCCTAGCCTAAGGATAGGGGAGCCCAAGCCTAAGCCTAGGGCTGCCATACCTAAGGCTAGGGGAGCCCTAGCCTTAGCCTAAGCCTATGGGTGCCCTAGCCTAAGCCTATGGGTGCCCTAGCCTAAGGCTAGGGAAGCCCTAGCCTAAAGCTAAGTGAGCCCTAGCCTAAGCCTAGGGGTGCCCTAGCCTATGGCTAGGGGAGCCCTAGCCTTAGGCTAAGGGAGCGCTAGCCTTAGCCTAAGCCTAGGGGTGCCTTAGCCTAAGGCTAGGGGAGCACTAGCCTAAGGGTAGGGGAGACCTAGCCTTAACCTAAGCCTAGGGGTGCCCTAGCCTAAGGTTGGGGAACCCTAGCATAAGCCTATGGGTGCCCTAGCCTAAGGCTGGGGAACCCTAGCATAAGCCTAGGGGTGCCGTAGCCTAAGGCTAGGGGAGCCCTAGCCTAAAGCTAAGGGAGCCCTAGCCTAAGCCTAGAGGTGCCCGAACCTAAGGCTAGGGGAGCCCTAGCATAAGCCTAGGGGTGCCCGAACCTAAGGCTAGGGGAGCCCTAGCCTAAGCCTAGGGGTGCCAGAGCCTAAGACTAGGGGTGCCCTAGCCTAAGGCTAGGGGAGCCTTAGCCTAAGCCAGGTGAGCCCTAGCCTCAGCCAAAGCCTAGGGGTGACCTACCCTAACGCTACGGGAGCCCTAGCCTAAGGCTAGGTGAGCCTTAGCCAAAGGCTGGGGCAGTCCTAGCCTTAGCCTAAGCCTAGGGGTGCCCTAGCACAAGGTTAGGGGAGCCCTAGCCTAAGACTAGAGGAACCCTAGCCTAAGCCTAGGGGTGCCTGAGCCTAAGCCTATGGGAGCCCTAGCCTAAGGCAAGGGGAGCCCTGGACTAAGCGTAGGGGTGCCCTAGCCTAAGCATAGGGGAGCCCTAACCTAAGGCTAGGGGAGCCCTAGCCTAAGCCTAAGCTTAGTGGTGCCCTAGCCTAAGACTAGGGGAGCCCTAGCCTTAGCGTAAGCCTAGAGGTGCCCTAGCCTAAGGCTAGGGGAGCCCTAGCCTAAGCGTAGGGGTGCCCTAGCCTAAGGCTAGGGGTGCACGAGCCTAAGGCTAGGGGAGCCTGAACCTAAGGCTAGGGGTTGCCCTAGCCTAAGACTAGGGGAGCCTTAGCCTTAGCCTAAGCCTAGCGGTGCCCTAGCGGTGCCCGAACCTAAGGCTAGGGGAGCCCTAGCCTAAGCCTAGGGGTGCCCGAACCTAAGGCTAGGGGAGCCCTAGCCTAAGCCTAGGGGTGCCAGAGCCTAAGACTAGGGGTGCCCTAGCCTAAGGCTAGGGGAGCCTTAGCCTAAGCCAGGTGAGCCCTAGCCTCAGCCAAAGCCTAGGGGTGACCTACCCTAACGCTACGGGAGCCCTAGCCTAAGGCTAGGTGAGCCTTAGCCAAAGGCTAGGGCAGTCCTAGCCTTAGCCTAAGCCTAGGGGTGCCCTAGCACAAGGTTAGGGGAGCCCTAGCCTAAGACTAGAGGAACCCTAGCCAAAGCCTAGGGGTGCCCGAGCCTAAGCCTAGGGGAGCCCTAGCCTAAGGCAAGGGAAGCCCTGGACTAAGCGTAGGGGTGCCCTAGCCTAAGCATAGGGGAGCCCTAACCTAAGGCTAGGGGAGCCCTAGCCTAAGCCTAAGCTTAGTGGTGCCCTAGCCTAAGACTAGGGGAGCCCTAGCCTTAGCGTAAGCCTAGAGGTGCCCTAGCCTAAGGCTAGGGGAGCCCTAGCCTAAGCGTAGGGGTGCCCTAGCCTAAGGCTAGGGGTGCATGAGCCTAAGGCTAGGGGAGCCTGAACCTAAGGCTAGGGGTTGCCCTAGCCTAAGACTAGGGGAGCCTTAGCCTTAGCCTAAGCCTAGCGGTGCCCTAGCCTAAGGCTAGGGGAGCCCTAGACGAAGGCTAGGGGAGCCCTAGACTTAGCCTAAGCCTAGGGGTGCCCTAGCCTAAGGCTAGGGGAGCACTAGCCTAAGCTTAGGGGAGCCCTAACCTTAGCCTAAACTTATGGGTGCCCTAGCCTAAGGCTAGGGGAGTCCTAGCCTAAGCCTAGGGGTGCCTTAGCCTAAGACTAGGAGAGCCCTAGCCTAAGCCTAGGGGTGCCTTAGCCTAAGGCTAGGGGAGCCCTAGCCTAAGGCTAGGCGAGCCTTAGCCTAATGCTAGGGGAGCCCTAGCCTTAGCCTAAGCCTAGGGGTGACCTACCCTAAGGCTAGGGGAGCCCTAGCCAAAGGCTAAGGGAGGCCTAGCCTAAGGCTTGGGGAGCCCTAGCCTTAGCCTAATCCTAGGGGTTCCCTAGCATAAGGTTAGGGGAGCCCAAGACTAAGGCTATGGGAGCCCTAGCCTTAGCCTAAGCTTAGGGGTGCCCTATCCTAAGGTAGGGGAGCCCTAGCCTTAGCCTAAGCCTAGGGGTGCCCTAGCATAAGGTTAGGGGAGCGCTAGCCTAAGGCTAGTGGAGCCCTAGCCTAAGCCTAGGGGTGCCCGAGCCTAAGCTTAGGGGTGCCCTAGCCTAAGGCTAGGGGAGCCCTAGCCTTAGCCTAAGCTTATGGGTGCCCTAGCCTAATGCTAGGAGAGCCCTAGCCTTAGCATAAGTCTTGGGGTGCCCTAACCTAAGGCTAAGGTAGCCCTAGACTAAGGATAGGGGAGCCCTAGCCTAAGGATAGGGGAGCCCTCGCCTTAGCCTAAGCCTAGGGGTGCCCTAGCCTAAGGATAGGGGAGCCCAAGCCTAAGCCTAGGGCTGCCATACCTAAGGCTAGGGGAGCCCTAGCCTTAGCCCAAGCCTATGGGTGCCCTAGCCTAAGCCTATGGGTGCCCTAGCCCAAGCCTAGGGGTGCCCTTGCCTAAGGTAGGGTAGCCCTAGCCTAAGGCTTAGGGAGCCCTAGCCTAAGCCTAAGGGTGCCCTTGTCTAAGGCTAGAGGAGCCCAAGCCTAAGGCTAGGGGAGCCCTAGCCTTAGCCTAAGCCTAGGTGTGCCCTAGCCTAAGGCTATGGGAGCCCTAGCCTAAGCCTAGGGGTGCCCTGGCCTAAGGATAGGGGAGCACTAGCCTAAGGCTAGAGGAGCCCTAGCCTAAGTCTAGGGGAGCCCTAGCCTAAGGCTAGGGGTGCCCGAGCCTAAGGCTAGGGGAGCTCGAGCCTAAGGCTAGGGGAGCCCTAGCCTAACCCTAGGGGAGCCCTAGCCTAAGCCTCGGGGTGCCCTAGCCTAAGGCTAGGAGAGCCCTAGCCTTAGCCTAAGCCTAGGGGTGCCCTAGCCTTAGCCTAGGGGAGCCCTAGCCTAAGGATAAGGGAGCCCTAGTCTTAGCCTAAGCCTAGGGGTGCCCTAGCCTAAGGCTAGGGGAGCCCAAGCCTAAGCCTAGGGCTGACATACCTAAGGCTAGGGGAGCCCTAGCCTTAGCCCAAGCCTATGGGTGCCCTAGCCTAAGCCTATGGGTGCCCTAGCCCAAGCCTAGGGGTGCCGTAGCCTAAGGCTACGGGAGCCATAGCCTTAGCCTAAGCCTAGGGTTGCCCGAGCCTAAGACTAGGGGTGCCCTAGCCCAAGGCTAGGGGAGCCTTAGACTAAGGCTAGGGGAGCACTAGCCTTAGCCTAAGCCTAGGGATGACCTACCCTAAGGCTAGGGGAGCCTTAGCCTTAGCCTAAGCCTAGGGGTGCCCTAGCCTAAGGCTACGGGAGCCCAAGCCTAAGCCTAGGGCTGCCATACCTAAGGCTAGGGGAGCCCTAGCCTTAGCCCAAGCCCATGGGTGCCCTAGACCAAGCCTAGGGGTGCCCTAGCCTAAGGCTATTGGAGCCCTAGCCTTAGCCTAAACCTAGGGGTGCCATAGCCAAAGGCTAGGTGAGCCCTAGCCTAAGGCTAGGGGAGCACTAACCTAAGACTAATGGAGCCCTAGCCTAAGCCTAGGGGTGCCGGAGCCTAAGCCTAGGAGTGCCCTAGCCTAATGCTAGGGGAGCCCTAGCCTTAACCTAAGCCTAGGGGTGCCCTAGCCTAAGGCTAGGGCACCCCTAGCCTAAGGATAGGAGAGCCCAAGCATAAGGATAGGGGAGCCCTAGCCTTAGTCTAAGCCTAAGGCTGCCCTAGCCTAAGGCTAGGGGAGCCCAAGCCTAAGCCTCGGGCTGCCATACCTAAGGCTAGGGGAGCCCTAGCCTTAGCCCAAGCCTTTGGGTGCCCTAGCCTATGCGTATGGGTGCCCTAGCCCAAGCCTAGGGGTGCCATAGCCTAAGGCTAGGGGAGCCCTAGCCTTAGCCTAAGCCTAAGGGTGCCCTAGCCTAAGGCTAGGGGAGCCCTAGCATAAGGCTTGGGGAGCCCTAGCCTAAGCCTAGGGGTGCCCGAGCATAAGCCTAGGGGTGGCCTAGCCTAAGGCTAGGGGAGCCTTAGCCTAAGGCTAGGGGAGCCCTAGCCTTAGCCTAAGCATAGGGGTGACCTTCCCTAAGGCTAGGGGAGCCCTAGCCTTAGCCTAAGCCTAGGGGTGCCCTAGCATAAGGTTACGGGAGCCCTACCCTAAGGCTAGGGGAGCCCTATCCTTAGACTAAGCTAGGGGTGCCCCAAACTAAGGTTAGGGGAGCCCTAGCCAAACCTTGGTGTGCCCTAGCCTAAGGCTAGTGGAGCCCTAGCCTTAGCCTAAGCCTAGGGGTGCCATAGCCAAAGGCTAGGTGAGCCCTAGCGTAAGGCTAGGAGAGTGCTAACCTAAGGCTAATGGAGCCCTAGCCTAAGCCTTGGGGTGCCAGAGCCTAAGCCTAGGAGTGCCCTAGCCTAAGGCTAGGGGAGCCCTAGCCTTAAACTAAGCCTAGGGCGGCCCGAACATAAGGCTAGGGGAGCCCTAGCCTAAGCTTGGGGTTCCCTAGCCTAAGGCTAGGGGAGCCCTAGCCTTAGCCTAAGCCTAGGGGTGCCCTAGCCTCAGGCTAGTGGAGCCCTAACCTAAGGCTAGGGGAGCCCTAGTCTTACCCTAAGCCTATGGGTGTCCTAGCCTAAGGCTAGGGGTCCCTTAGCCAGGCTAAGGGAGCCCTAGCCTTAGCCTAAGCCTAGTGGTGACCTAGCCTAAGGCTAGGGGAACCCTAGGCTAACGCTAGGGGAGCCCAACATAAGGCTAGGGGTGCCCGAGCCTAAGGCTAGGGGAGCACGAGCCTAAGGCTAGGGGAGCCAGAGCCTAAGACTAGGAGAGCCCTAGCCTAAGGCTAGGAGAGCCCTTGCCTTAGCCTAAGCCTAGGGGTGCCCTAGCCTAAGGCTAGGGGAGCCCTAGCCTTAGCCTAAGCCTAGGGGTGTCCTAGCCTAAGCCTAGGGGAGCCCAATCCTAAGCCTAGGGCTGCCATACTTAAGGCTAAGGGAGCCCTAGCCTAAGCCTAGGGGTGCCCTAGCCTAAGACTAGGGGAGCCCTAGCCTAAAGCTAAGGGATCCCTAGCCTAAGCCTAGGGGTACCCTAGCCTAAGGCTATGGGATCCCTAGCCTAAACGTAGGGGTTCCCTAGCCTAAGGCTAGGGGAGCCCTAGGCTAAGCGTAGAGGTGCCCTAGCCTAAGGCTAGGGGAGCCCTAGCCTAAGGATAGGGGAGAGCTAGCCTTAGCCTAAGCCTAGGGGTGCTCTAGCCTAAGGTTTGGGAACCCTAGCATAAGCCTAGGGGTGCCCTAGCCTAAGGCTTGGGGAGCCCTAGCGTAAAGCTAAGGGAGCCCTAGCCTAAGCCTAGGGGTGCCAGAACCTAAGGCTAGGGGAGCCCTAGCCTAAGCCTAGGGGTGCCATAGCCTAAGACTAGGGGTGCCCTAGCCTAAGGCTAGGGGAGCCTTAACCTAAGCCTAGGGGAGCCCTAGCCTCAGCCTAAGCATAGGGGCGACCTACCCTAAGGCTAGGGGAGCCCAAACCAAAGGATTGGGGAGCCCTAGCCTTAGCCTAAGCCTAGGGGTGCCCTAGCATAAGGCTAGGGGAGCCCTAGCCTAAGGCAAGGGGAGCCCTGGACTAAGCCTAGGGGTGCCTGGCCTAAGGACAGGGGAGCACTAGCCTAAGGCTAGGGGTACCTGAGCCTAAGGCAAGGGGAGCACGAGCCTAAGGCAAGGGGAGCCTGAGCCTAAGGATAGGGGCGCCTTAGGCTAAGCCTAGGGGTGCCCTAGCCTAAGGCTAGGAGAGCCCTAGCCTTAGCCTAAGCCTAGGGGTGCCCTAGCCTAAGGCTAGGGGAGATCTAGCCTAAGCCTAGGGGTGCCCTAGCCTAAGGCTAGGAGAGCCCTAGCCGAAGGCTAGGGGAGCCCTAGCCTTAGCCTAAGTCTAGGGGTGCCCTAGCCTAAGGCTAGGGGAGTACTAGCCTAAGGCTAGGGGAGCCGTAGCCTTAGCCTAAGCCTAGGGGTGCCCTAGCCTAAGGCTAGGGGAGCCTAGCCTAAGGCTACGGGAGCCCTAGCCTAAGTCTAGGGGAGACCTAGCCTAAGGCTAGGGGAGACCAGCCTTAGCATAAGCCTAGGGGTGCCCGAGCCTAAGGCTAGGGGAGCCCTAGCCTAAGCCTAGGGGTGCCCTAGCCTAAGGCTTGGGAACCCTAGCATAAGCCTAGGGGTGCCCTAGCCTAAGGCTAGGGGAGCCCTAGACTAAAGCTAAGGGAGCCCTAGCCTAAGCCTAGGGGTGCCCGAACCTAAGGCTAGGGGAGCCCTAGCCTAAGACTAGGGGTGCCAGAGCCTAAGACTAGGGGTGCCCTAGCCTAAGGCTAGGGGAGCCTTAGCCTAAGCCTAGGTGAGCCCTAGCCTCAGCCTAAGCCTTGGGGTGACCTACCCTAACGCTAGGGGAGCCCTAGCCTAAGGCTTGGGGAGCCTTAGCCAAAGGCTAGGGCAGCCCTAGCCTTAGCCTAAGCTTAGGGGTGCCCTAGCACAAGGTTAGAGGAGCCCTAGCCTAAGATTAGGGGAGCCCTAGCCTAAGCCTACGGGTGCCCTAGCCTTAGGCTAGGTGAGCCCTAGCCTTAGCCTAAGCCTAGGGGTACCCTAGCCTAAGTATAGGGGAGCCCTAACCTAAGGCTAGGGGAGCCCTAGCCTTAGCCTAAGCTTAGTGGTGCCCTAGCCTAAGACTAGGGGAGCCCTAGCCTTAGCGTAAGCCTAGGGGTGCCCTAGCCTAAGGCTAGGGGAGCCCTAGCCGAAGGTTAGGGGAGCCCTAGCCGAAGGCTAGGGGAGCCCTAGCCTTAGCCTGAGCCTAGGGGTGCCCTAGCCTAAGGCTAGGGGAGCACTAGCCTAAGATTAGGGGAGCCCTAGCCTTAGCCTAATCCTAGGGGCGCCCTAGCCTAAGGCTAGGGGAGTCCTAGCCTAAGCCTAGGGGTGCCTTAGCCTAAGACTAGGATAGCCCTAGCCTAAGCCTAGGGGTGCCTTAGCCTAAGGCTAGGCGAGCCTTAGCCTAAGGCTAGGGGAGCCCTAGCCTTAGCCTAAGCCTAGGGGTGACCTACCCTAATGCTAGGGGAGCCCTAGCCAAAGGCTTAGGGAGGCCTAGCCTAAGGCTAGGGGAGCCCTAGCCTTAGCCTAAGCCTAGGGGTTCCCTAGCATAAGGTTAGGGGAGCCCTAGCCTAAGGCTATGGGAGCCCTAGCCTTAGCCTAAGCTTAGGGGTGCCCTATCCTAAGGCTAGTGGAGCCCTAGCCTTAGCCTAAGCCTAGGGGTGCCCTAGCCTAAGGTTAGGGGAGCGCTAGCCTAAGGCTAGTGGAGCCCTAGCCTAAGCCTAGGGGTGCCCGAGCCTAAGCTTAGGGGTGCCGTAGCCTAAGTCTAGGGGAGCCCTAGCCTTAGCCTAAGCTTATGGGTACACTAGCCTAATGCTATGGGAGTCCTAGCCTCAGCCTAAGCATAGGGGTGCCCGAACCTAAGGCTAGGAGAGCCCTAGCCTTAGCCTAAGCCTTGGGGTGCCCTAGCCTAAGGCTAGGGGAGCCGTAGCCTTAGCCTAAGCCTAGGGGTGCATAGCCTAAGGCTCAGGGCCTCCTACCCTAAGCCTAGGGGAGTCCTAGCCTTAGCCTAAGCCTAGGGGTGCCCGAACCTAAGGCTAGGGGAGCCCAAGCCTAAGCCTAGGGGTGCCCTCGCCTTAGCCTAAGCTTAGTGGTGCCCTAGCCTAAGGCTAGGGGAGCCCTAGCCTTAACCTAAGCCTAGGGGTTCATAGCCTAAGGCTCGGGGAGCCTTACCCATAGGCTAGGGGATCCCTAGTCTTAGCCTAAGCCTAGGGGTGCCCTAATGTAAGGCTAGGGGAGCCCTAGCCTAAAGCTAGGGGAGCCCTAAGCTTAGGCCAGGGGAGCCCTATCATAAGGCTAGGGGTGCCCTACCCTAAGGGTAGGGGAGCCCTAGCCTAAAGCTAGGGGAACCGTGGACTAAGTCTCGGGGAGCCCTAGCCTAAGGCTAGGGGAGCCCGAGCCTAAGGCTAGGGGAGCACGAGCCTAAGCCTAGGGGTGCCCAACCTAAGCCCAATGGTGCCCTAGCCTAAGGATAGGGGAGCCCTAGTCTAAGTCTAGGGGAGCCCTAGCCTTAGCCTAAGCCTAGGGGTGCCCGAACCTAAGGCTAGGGGAGCCCTAGCCTAAGCCTAGGGGAGCCCTAGCCTTAGCTTAAGCCTAGGGGTGCCCTAGCCTAAGGCTAGGGGAGCCCTAGCCTTAACCTAAGCCTAGGGGTTCATAGCTTAAGGCTCGGGGAGCCCTACCCATAGGCTAGGGGATCCCTAGTGTTAGCCTAAGCCTAGGGGTGCCCTAGTGTAAGGCTAGGGGAGCCCTAGCCTAAAGCTAGCGGAGCCTTAAGCTTAGGCTAGGGGAGCTCTAGCATAAGGCTAGGAGTGCCCTACCCTAAGGGTTGGGGTGCCCTACCCTAAGGCTAGGGGAGCAGGAGCCTAAGGCTAGGGGAGCCCGAGCCTAAGCCTAGGGGTGCCCTAGCCTAAGCCTAGGGGTGCCCTAGCCTAAGGATAGGGGAGCCCTAGTCTAAGTCTAGGGGAGCCCTAGCCTTAGCCTAAGCCTAGGGGTGCCCAGGCCTAAGGCTAGGGGAGCTCAAGCCTAAGCCTAGGGCTGCCATACCTAAGGCTAGGGGAGCCCTAGCCTTAGCCTAAGCCAATGGGTGCCCTAGCCTAAGCAAATGGGTGCCCTAGCCTAAGGCTAGGGGAGCCCTAGCCTTAGCCTAAGACTAGGGGTGCCCTTGCCTAAGGCTAGGGGAGCCCCAGCCTAACCAAGGGAGCCCTAGCCTAAGGCTAGGGGAGCCATAGCCTCAGGCAAGGGGAGCGCTAGCCTTAGCCTAAGCCTAGGGGTGCCCTAGCCTAAGGCTAGGGGAGCACTAGCCTAAGGTTAGGGGAGCCCTAGCCCTAGCCTAAGCCTAGGGGTGCCCAAACCTAAGGCTAGGGGAGCCCTGGACTAAGCCTAGGGGTGGCCGGCCTAAGGATAGGGGAGCACTAGCCTAAGGCTAGGGGAGCCCTAGCCTAAGTCTAGGGAAGCCCTAGAGTAAGCCTAATTGTGCCCGAACCTTAGGCTAGGGGTGCTCGAGCCTAAGGCTATGGGAGCCCTAGCCTTATCCTAAGCCTAGGGGGGCCCAAGCATAAGGTTAGGGGAGCCCTAGCCTAAGGCTATGGGAGCCCTAGCCTTAACCTACGCCTATGGGTGCCCTAACCTAAGCCTATGGGTGCCCTAGCCTAAGGCTATGGGAGCCCTATCCTAAGGCTAGAGGAGCCCTAGCCTTAGCCTAAGCGTAAGGGTGCCCTTGCCTAAAGCTAAGGGAGCCCTAGCCTAAGCCTAGGGGTGCCCAGGCCTAAGAATAGGGGAGCAGTAGCCTAAGGCTAGGGGAGCCCTAGCCTAAGTCTAGGGGAGCCCTTGCCTAAGGCTAGGGGTGTCCGAGCCTAAGCCTCGTGGTGCCCTAGCCTAAGGCTAGGAGAGCCCTAGCCTTAGCCTAAGCCTAGGTGTGCCCTAGCCTAAGGCTAGGGGAGCCCTAGCCTAAGGATAGGGGAGCCCTAGCCTTAGCCTAAGCCTAGGGGTGCCCTAGCCTAAGGCTAGAGGAGCACAAGCCTAAGCCTAGGGCTGTCATACCTAAGGCTAGGGGAGCCCTAGCCTTAGCCCAAGCCTATGGGTGCCCTAGCCTAAGCCTATGGGTGCCCTAGCCCAAGCGTAGGGGTGCCCTAGCCTAAGGCTAGGGGAGCCCTAACCTTAGCCTAAGCCTAGGGGTACCCGATCCTAAGCCTAGGTGTGCCCTAGCCTAAGGCTAGGGGAGCCTTAGCCTAAGGCTAGGGGAGCCCTAGCCTTAGCCTAAACCTAGGGATGAACTACCCTAAGGATAGGGGAGCCTTAGCCTTAGCTTAAGCCTAGGGGTGCCCTAGCCTAAGGCTACGGGAGCCCAAGCCTAAGCCTAGGGCTGCCATAGCTAAGGTTAGGGGAGCCCTAGCCTTAGCCTAAACCAAGGGGTGCCATAGCTAAAGGCTAGGTGAGCCCTAGGCTAAGGCTAGGGGAGCACTAACCTAAGACTAATGGAGCTCTAGCCTAAGCCTAGGGGTGCCCGAACCTAAGCCTAGGAGTGCCCTAGCCTAAGGCTAGGGGAGCCCTAGCCTTAACCTAAGCCTAGGGGTGCCCTAGCCTAAGACTAGGGGAGCCCTAGCCTAAGGATAGGAGAGCTCTAGCATAAGGATAGGGGAGCCCTAGCCTTAGCCTAAGCCTAGGGGTACCCTAGCCTAAGGCTAGGTGAGCCCAAGCCTAAGCCTAGGGCTGCCATACCTAAGGCTATGGGAGCCCTAGCCTTAGCCCAAGTCTATGGGTGCCCTAGCCTATGCCTATGGGTGCCCTAGCCCAAGCCTAGGGGTGCCCGAGCCTAAGGCTAGGGGAGCCCTAGCCTTAGCCTAAGCCTAGGGGTGCCCTAGCCTAAGGCTAGGGGAGGCTTGCATAAGGCTTGGGGAGCCCTAGCCTAAGGCTAGGGGAGCCGTAGCCTAAGCCTAGGGGTGCGCGAGCCTATGCCGAGGGGTGCCCTGTCCTAAGGCTGGGGATCCCTAGCCTTAGCCTAAGCCTAGGGGTGCCCGAGCCTAAGGCTAGGAGAGCCTTACCCTTAGGCTAGAAGAGCCCTAGCCTAAGGCTACCGGAGCCCTAGCCTAAGCCTAGGGGTGCCCTAACCTAAGGCTAGGGGAGCCCTAGCCTAAGCCTAGGGGTGCACGAACCTAAGGCTAGGGGAGCCCTAGCCTAAGCTTAGGGGTGCCCGAGCCTAAGCCTAAACCTAGGGGTGCCATAGCTAAAGGCTAGGTGAGCCCTAGGCTAAGGCTAGGGGAGCACTAACCTAAGACTAATGGAGCTCTAGCCTAAGCCTAGGGGTGCCCGAGCCTAAGTCTAGGAGTGCCCTACCCTAAGGCTAGGGGAGCCCTAGCCTTAACCTAAGCCTAGGGGTGCCCTAGCCTAAGACTAGGGGAGCCCTAGCCTAAGGATAGGAGAGCTCTAGCATAAGGATAGGGGAGCCCTAGCCTTAGCCTAAGCCTAGGGGTACCCTAGCCTAAGGCTAGGTGAGCCCAAGCCTAAGCCTAGGGCTGCCATACCTAAGGCTATGGGAGCCCTAGCCTTAGCCCAAGCCTATGGGTGCCCTAGCCTATGCCTATGGGTGCCCTAGCCCAAGCCTAGGGGTGCCCGAGCCTAAGGCTAGGGGAGCCCTAGCCTTAGCCTAAGCCTAGGGGTGCCCTAGCCTAAGGCTAGGGGAGGCTTGCATAAGGCTTGGGGAGCCCTAGCCTAAGGCTAGGGGAGCCGTAGCCTAAGCCTAGGGGTGCGCGAGCCTAAGCCGAGGGGTGCCCTGTCCTAAGGCTGGGGATCCCTAGCCTTAGCCTAAGCCTAGGGGTGCCCGAGCCTAAGGCTAGGAGAGCCTTAGCCTTAGGCTAGAAGAGCCCTAGCCTAAGGCTACCGGAGCCCTAGCCTAAGCCTAGGTGTGCCCTAACCTAAGGCTAGGGGAGCCCTAGCCTAAGCCTAGGGGTGCCCGAACCTAAGGCTAGGGGAGCCCTAGCCTAAGCTTAGGGGTGCCCGAGCCTAAGCCTAGGGGTGCCCTAACCTAAGGCTATGGGACCCCTAGCCTTAGCCTAAGCCTAGGGGTGCCCGAACCTAAGGTTAGGGGATCCCTAGCCTTAGCCTAAGTCTAGGGGTGCCCTAGCCTAAGGCTAGGGGAGCCCGAGCCTCAGCCTAGGGAAGCCTTAGCCTAAGCCTAGGGGAGCCCTAGCCTTAGCCTAAGCTTAGGGGTGCCCTAGCCTAAGGCTAGGGGACCCTTAGCCCTTTCCTAAGCCTAGGGGTGCCTGAACCTAAGGCTAGAGCAGCCCTACCCTAAGCCTATGGGTGTCCTAGCCTAAGGCTAGGGGAGCCCTAGCCTTAGCCTAAGCCTAGGGGTGCCCTAGCCTAAGGCTAGGAGAACCCTAGCCTTAGCCTAAGCCTAGGGGTGCCCTAGCCTAAGGCTCGGGGAACCCTAGCCTGAGGCTATGGGAGCCCTAGCGTTAGCTTAAGCCTAGGGGTGCCCTAGTGTAAGGCTAGGGGAGGCCTAGCCTAAGGCTAGGGGAGCTCTAGGCTTAGGTTAGGGGAGCCCTAGCATAAGTATAGCGGTACCCTACCCTAAGCTTAGGGGTGCCCTAGCCTAAGGCTAGGAGAGCCCTAGCCTTAGCCTAAACCTAGGGGTGCCCTAGCCTAAGGCTAGGGGAGCCCAAGCCTAAGGATACGGGAGCCCTAGCTTTAGCCTAAGCTTAGGGGTGCCCTAGCATAAGACTAGGGGAGCCCTAGCCTAAGCCTAGGTGTGCCTGAGCCTAAGCCAAGTGGTGCCCTAGCCTAAGGCTAGGGGTGCCCTTACCTAAGGATAGGGGAGCCCTAGCCTTAGACTAAGCCTAGGGGTGCCCGAACATAAGGCTAGGGAGTCCTAGCCTAAGCCTAGGCGTGCCCTAGCCTAAGCCTAGGGGTGCCCTAGCCTAAGGCTAGGGGAGCCCTAGCCTAAGCCTAGGGGTGCACTAACCTAAGGCTAGGGGACCCCTAGCCATAGACTTAGCCTAGGGGTGCCCGAAACTAAGGCTAGGGGAGCCCTAGCTTAATGCTAGTGGTACCCTAACCTAAGGCTAGGGGAGTGATACCCTTAGCCTAAGCCTTCGGGTGCCCTTGCCTAAGGCTAGGGGAGTCCTTGCCTAAGGCTAGGGGAGCCCTTGTCTAAGTTTAGGGGAGCCGTAGCCTAAGGCTAGGGGAGCGCTAGCCTTAGCTTTAGCCTAGGGGTGCCCTAGCCTAAGGTTGGGGAGCACTAGCCTAAGGCTAGGGGAGCCCTAGCCTTAGCCTAAGCCTAGGGCTGCCCTAGCCTAAGACTAGGGGAGCCCTAGCCTAAGCCTAGTGGTGCCCTACCCTAAGTCTAGGGGAGCCCTAGCCTAAGCCTAGGGGTGCCCTAACCTAAGGCTAGGGGAGTCCTAGCCTAAGGCTAGGGGATCCCTAGCCTTAGCCTAAGCCTAGTGGTGCCCGAGCCTAAGCCTAGGGGTGCCCTAGCCTAAGGCTAGTGGTGCCCTAACCTAAGGCTAGGGGAGCCCTACCCTTAGACGAAGCCTAGGGGTGCCTGAAACTAAGGTTAGGGGAGCACTAGCCTTAGCCTAAGCCTAGGGGTGCCCTAGCCTAAGGCTATGGGTGCCCTAGCCTAGAGCTTGGGGAGCCCGAGCCTAAGCCTAGGGGTGCCCTAGCCTAAGGCTTGGGGAGCCCTAGCCTGAGTTTATGAGAGCCCTAGCGTTAGCCTAAGCCTAGGGGTGCCCTAGTGTAAGCCTAGGGGAGCCCTAGCCTAAGGCTAGGGGAGCCCTAGGCTTAGGTTAGGGGAGCCCTTGAATAAGGCTAGGGGTGCCCTACCCGAAAGGTAGGGGATACCTAGCCTAAGGCTAGGCAGCCCTAGCCTAAGGCTAGGGGAGCATGGACTAAGTCTAGTGGAGCCCTAGCCTAAGGCTAGGGGAGCACGAGCCTAAGTCTAGGGGTGCCCTAGCCTAAGGCAAGGAGAGCCCTAGCATAAGGCTAGGAGAGCCCTAGCGTTAGCCTAAGCCTAGGGGTGCCCTAGCCTAAGGCTAGAGGAGCACAAGCCTAAGCCTAGGGCTGCCATACCTAAGGCTAGGGGAGCCCTAGCCTTAGCCCAAGCCTATGGGTGCCCTAGCCTAAGCCTATGGGTGCCCTAGCCCAAGCGTAGGGGTGCCCTAGCCTAAGGCTAGGGGAGCCCTAGCCTTAGCCTAAGCCTAGGGGTACCCGATCCTAAGCCTAGGGGTGCCCTAGCCTAAGGCTAGGGGAGCCTTAGCCTAAGGCTAGGGGAGCCCTAGCCTTAGCCTAAGCCTAGGGATGAACTACCCTAAGGATAGGGGAGCCTTATCCTTAGCCTAAGCCTAGGGGTGCCCTAGCCTAAGGCTACGGGAGCCCAAGCCTAAGCCTAGGGCTGCCATACCTAAGGTTAGGGGAGCCCTAGCCTTAGCCTAAACCTAGGGGTGCCATAGCTAAAGGCTAGGTGAGCCCTAGGCTAAGGCTAGGGGAGCACTAACCTAAGACTAATGGAGCTCTAGCCTAAGCCTAGGGGTGCCCGAGCCTAAGCCTAGGAGTGCCCTAGCCTAAGGCTAGGGGAGCCCTAGCCTTAACCTAAGCCTAGGGGTGCCCTAGCCTAAGACTAGGGGAGCCCTAGCCTAAGGATAGGAGAGCTCTAGCATAAGGATAGGGGAGCCCTAGCCTTAGCCTAAGCCTAGGGGTACCATAGCCTAAGGCTAGGTGAGCCCAAGCCTAAGCCTACGGCTGCCATACCTAAGGTTAGGGGAGCCCTAGCCTTAGCCTAAACCTAGGGGTGCCATAGCTAAAGGCTAGGTGAGCCCTAGGCTAAGGCTAGGGGAGCACTAACCTAAGACTAATGGAGCTCTAGCCTAAGCCTATGGGTGCCCTAGCCTATGCCTATGGGTGCCCTAGCCCAAGCCTAGGGGTGCCCTAGCCTAAGGCTAGGGGAGCACGAGCCTAAGGCTAGGGGAGCCAGAGCCTAAGACTAGGAGAGTCCTAGCCTAAGGCTAGGAGAGCCCTTGCCTTAGCCTAAGGATAGGGGTGCCCTAGCCTAAGCCTAGGGGTGCTCTAGCCTAAGGCTTGGGAACCCTAGCATAAGCCTAGGGGTGCCCTAGCCTAAGGCTTGGGGAGCCCTAGCGTAAAGCTAAGGGAGCCCTAGCCTAAGCCTAGGGGTGCCCGAACCTAAGGCTGGGGAGCCCTAGCCTAAGCCTAGGGGTGCCATAGCCTAAGACTAGGGGTGCCCTAGCCTAAGGCTAGGGGAGCCTTAGCCTAAGCCTAGGGGAGCCCTAGCCTCAGCCTAAGCATAGGGGTGACCTACCCTAAGGCTAGGGGAGCCCAAACCAAAGGATTGGGGAGCCCTAGCCTTAGCCTAAGCCTAGGGGTGCCCTAGCATAAGGCTAGGGGAGCCGTAGCCTAAGGCAAGGGGAGCCCTGGACTAAGCCTAGGGGTGCCTGGCCTAAGGATAGGGGAGCACTAGCCTAAGGCTAGGGGTACCCGAGCCTAAGGCAAGGGGAGCACGAGCCTAAGGCAAGGGGAGCCTGAGCCTAAGGCTAGGGGCGCCTTAGGCTAAGCCTAGGGGTGCCCTAGCCTAAGGCTAGGAGAGCCCTAGCCTTAGCCTAAGACTAGGGGTGCCCTAGCCTAAGGCTAGGGGAGATCTAGCCAAAGCCTAGGTGTGCCCTAGTCTAAGGCTAGGAGAGCCCTAGCCGAAGGCTAGGGGAGCCCTAGCCTTAGCCTAAGTCTAGGGGTGCCCTAGCCTAAGGCTAGGGGAGTACTAGCCTAAGGCTAGGGGAGCCGTAGCCTTAGCCTAAGCCTAGGGGTGCCCTAGCCTAAGGCTAGGGGAGCCTAGCCTAAGGCTACGGGAGCCCTAGCCTAAGTCTAGGGGAGACCTAGCCTAATGGTAGGGGAGCCCAGCCTTAGCATAAGCCTAGGGGTGCCCGAGCCTAAGGCTAGGGGAGCCCTAGCCTAAGCCTAGGGGTGCCCTAGCCTAAGGCTTGGGAACCCTAGCATAAGCCTAGGGGTGCCCTAGCCTAAGGCTAGGGGAGCCCTAGCCTAAAGCTAAGGGAGC
This sequence comes from Tenrec ecaudatus, assembly GCF_050624435.1. Taxonomy (NCBI): domain Eukaryota; kingdom Metazoa; phylum Chordata; class Mammalia; order Afrosoricida; family Tenrecidae; genus Tenrec; species Tenrec ecaudatus. The sequence continues at coordinate 2,947,747 of NW_027457642.1, forward strand.
CCTAGCCTAAGCCTAGGGGTGCCCGAACCTAAGGCTAGGGGAGCCCTAGCCTAAGACTAGGGGTGCCAGAGCCTAAGACTAGGGGTGCCCTAGCCTAAGGCTAGGGGAGCCTTAGCCTAAGCCTAGGTGAGCCCTAGCCTCAGCCTAAGCCTAGGGGTGACCTACCCTAACGCTAGGGGAGCCCTAGCCTAAGGCTTGGGGAGCCTTAGCCAAAGGCTAGGGCAGCCCTAGCCTTAGCCTAAGCTTAGGGGTGCCCTAGCACAAGGTTAGAGGAGCCCTAGCCTAAGATTAGGGGAGCCCTAGCCTAAGCCTACGGGTGCCCTAGCCTTAGGCTAGGTGAGCCATAGCCTTAGCCTAAGCCCAGGGGTGCCCTAGCCTAAGTATAGGGGAGCCCTAACCTAAGGCTAGGGGAGCCCTAGCCTTAGCCTAAGCTTAGTGGTGCCCTAGCCTAAGACTAGGGGAGCCCTAGCCTTAGCGTAAGCCTAGGGGTGCCCTAGCCTAAGGCTAGGGGAGCCCTAGCCGAAGGTTAGGGGAGCCCTAGCCGAAGGCTAGGGGAGCCCTAGCCTTAGCCTAAGCTTAGGGGTGCCCTAGCCTAAGGCTAGGGGAGCACTAGCCTAAGATTAGGGGAGCCCTAGCCTTAGCCTAAACCTAGGGGCGCCCTAGCCTAAGGCTAGGGGAGTCCTAGCCTAAGCCTAGGGGTGCCTTAGCCTAAGACTAGGAGAGCCCTAGCCTAAGCCTAGGGGTGCCTTAGCCTAAGGCTAGGCGAGCCTTAGCCTAAGGCTAGGGGAGCCCTAGCCTTAGCCTAAGCCTAGGGGTGACCTACCCTAATGCTAGGGGAGCCCTAGCCAAAGGCTTAGGGAGGCCTAGCCTAAGGCTAGGGGAGCCCTAGCCTTAGCCTAAGCCTAGGGGTTCCCTAGCATAAGGTTAGGGGAGCCCTAGCCTAAGGCTATGGGAGCCCTAGCCTTAGCCTAAGCTTAGGGGTGCCCTATCCTAAGGCTAGTGGAGCCCTAGCCTTAGCCTAAGCCTAGGGGTGCCCTAGCCTAAGGTTAGGGGAGCGCTAGCCTAAGGCTAGTGGAGCCCTAGCCTAAGCCTAGGGGTGCCCGAGCCTAAGCTTAGGGGTGCCGTAGCCTAAGTCTAGGGGAGCCCTAGCCTTAGCCTAAGCTTATGGGTACCCTAGCCTAATGCTATGGGAGTCCTAGCCTTAGCCTAAGCATAGGGGTGCCCGAACCTAAGGCTAGGGGAGCCGTAGCCTTAGCCTAAGCCTAGGGGTGCATAGCCTAAGGCTCAGGGCGTCCTACCCTAAGGCTAGGGGAGTCCTAACCTTAGCCTAAGCCTAGGGGTGCCCGAACCTAAGGCTAGGGGAGCCCAAGCCTAAGCCTAGGGGTGCCCTCGCCTTAGCCTAAGCTTAGGGGTGCCCTAGCCTAAGGCTAGGGGAGCCCTAGCCTTAACCTAAGCCTAGGGGTTCATAGCCTAAGGCTCGGGGAGCCTTACCCATAGGCTAGGGGATCCCTAGTCTTAGCCTAAGCCTAGGGGTGGCCTAATGTAAGGCTAGGGGAGCCCTAGCCTAAAGCTAGGGGAGCCCTAAGCTTAGGCTAGGGGAGCCCTATCATAAGGCTAGGGGTGCCCTACCCTAAGGGTAGGGGAGCCCTAGCCTAAAGCTAGGGGAACCGTGGACTAAGTCTCGGGGAGCCCTAGCCTAAGGCTAGGGGAGCCCGAGCCTAAGGCTAGGGGAGCACGAGCCTAAGCCTAGGGTTGACCAACCTAAGCCCAAGGGTGCCCTAGCCTAAGGATAGGGGAGCCCTAGTCTAAGTCTAGGGGAGCCCTAGCCTTAGCCTAAGCCTAGGGGTGCCCGAACCTAAGGCTAGGGGAGCCCTAGCCTAAGCCTAGGGGAGCCCTAGCCTTAGCTTAAGCCTAGGGGTGCCCTAGCCTAAGGCTAGGGGAGCCCTAGCCTTAACCTAAGCCTAGGGGTTCATAGCTTAAGGCTCGGGGAGCCCTACCCATAGGCTAGGGGATCCCTAGTGTTAGCCTAAGCCTAGGGGTGCCCCAGTGTAAGGCTAGGGGAGCCCTAGCCTAAAGCTAGCGGAGCCCTAAGCTTAGGCTAGGGGAGCTCTAGCATAAGGCTAGGAGTGCCCTACCCTAAGGGTTGGGGTGCCCTACCCTAAGGCTAGGGGAGCAGGAGCCTAAGGCTAGGGGAGCCCGAGCCTAAGCCTAGGGGTGCCCTAGCCTAAGCCTAGGGGTGCCCTAGCCAAAGGATAGGGGAGCCCTAGTCTAAGTCTAGGGGAGCCCTAGCCTTAGCCTAAGCCTAGGGGTGCCCAAGCCTAAGGCTAGGGGAGCTCAAGCCTAAGCTTAGGGCTGCCATACCTAAGGCTAGGGGAGCCCTAGCCTTAGCCTAAGCCAATGGGTGCCCTAGCCTAAGCAAATGGGTGCCCTAGCCTAAGGCTAGGGGAGCCCAAGCCTTAGCCTAAGACTAGGGGTGCCCTTGCCTAAGGCTAGGGGAGCCCTAGCCTAACCAAGGGAGCCCTAGCCTAAGGCTAGGGGAGCCATAGCCTCAGGCAAGGGAAGCGCTAGCCTTAGCCTAAGCCTAGGGGTGCCCTAGCCTAAGGCTAGGGGAGCACTAGCCTAAGGTTAGGGGAGCCCTAGCCCTAGCCTAAGCCTAGGGGTGCCCTAACCTAAGGCTAGGGGAGCCCTGGACTAAGCCTAGGGGTGCCCGGCCTAAGGATAGGGGAGCACTAGCCTAAGGCTAGGGGAGCCCTAGCCTAAGTCTAGGGAAGCCCTAGAGTAAGCCTAATTGTGCCCGAACCTAAGGCTAGGGGTGCCCGAGCCTAAGGCTATGGGAGCCCTAGCCTTATCCTAAGCCTAGGGGGGCCCAAGCATAAGGTTAGGGGAGCCCTAGCCTAAGGCTATGGGAGCCCTAGCCTTAACCTACGCCTATGGGTGCCCTAACCTAAGCCTATGGGTGCCCTAGCCTAAGGCTATGGGAGCCCTATCCTAAGGCTAGAGGAGCCCTAGCCTTAGCCTAAGCGTAAGGGTGCCCTTGCCTAAAGCTAAGGGAGCCCTAGCCTAAGCCTAGGGGTGCCCAGGCCTAAGAATAGGGGAGCAGTAGCCTAAGGCTAGGGGAGCCCTAGCCTAAGTCTAGGGGAGCCCTTGCCTAAGGCTAGGGGTGTCCGAGCCTAAGCCTCGTGGTGCCCTAGACTAAGGCTAGGAGAGCCCTAGCCTTAGCCTAAGCCTAGGTGTGCCCTAGCCTAAGGCTAGGGGAGCCCTAGCCTAAGGATAGGGGAGCCCTAGCCTTAGCCTAAGCCTAGGGGTGCCCTAGCCTAAGGCTAGAGGAGCACAAGCCTAAGCCTAGGGCTGCCATACCTAAGGCTAGGGGAGCCCTAGCCTTAGCCCAAGCCTATGGGTGCCCTAGTCTAAGCCTATGGGTGCCCTAGCCCATGCGTAGGGGTGCCCTAGCCTAAGGCTAGGGGAGCCCTAGCCTTAGCCTAAGCCTAGGGGTACCCGATCCTAAGCCTAGGGGTGCCCTAGCCTAAGGCTAGGGGAGCCTTAGCCTAAGGCTAGGGGAGCCCTAGCCTTAGCCTAAGCCTAGGGATGAACTACCCTAAGGATAGGGGAGCCTTAGCCTTAGCCTAAGCCTAGGGGTGCCCTAGCCTAAGGCTACAGGAGCCCAAGCCTAAGCCTAGGGCTGCCATACCTAAGGTTAGGGGAGCCCTAGCCTTAGCCTAAACCTAGGGGTGCCATAGCTAAAGGCTAGGTGAGCCCTAGGCTAAGGCTAGGGGAGCACTAACCTAAGACTAATGGAGCTCTAGCCTAAGCCTAGGGGTGCCCGAGCCTAAGCCTAGGAGTGCCCTAGCCTAAGGCTAGGGGAGCCCTAGCCTTAACCTAAGCCTAGGGGTGCCCTAGCCTAAGACTAGGGGAGCCCTAGCCTAAGGATAGGAGAGCTCTAGCATAAGGATAGGGGAGCCCTAGCCTTAGCCTAAGCCTAGGGGTACCCTAGCCTAAGGCTAGGTGAGCCCAAGCCTAAGCCTAGGGCTGCCATACCTAAGGCTATGGGAGCCCTAGCCTTAGCCCAAGCCTATGGGTGCCCTAGCCTATGCCTATGGGTGCCCTAGCCCAAGCCTAGGGGTGCCCTAGCCTAAGGCTAGGGGAGCCCTAGCCTTAGCCTAAGCCTAGGGGTGCCCTAACCTAAGGCTAGGGGAGCCCTAGCCTAAGCCTAGGGGTGCCCGAACCTAAGGCTAGGGGAGCCCTAGCCTAAGCTTAGGGGTGCCCGAGCCTAAGCCTAGGGGTGCCCTAACCTAAGGCTATGGGACCCCTAGCCTTAGCCTAAGCCTAGGGGTGCCCAAACCTAGGGTTAGGGGATCCCTAGCCTTAGCCTAAGTCTAGGGGTGCCCTAGCCTAAGGCTAGGGGTGCCCGAGCCTAAGCCTAGGGAAGCCCTAGCCTAAGCCTAGGGGAGCCCTAGCCTTAGCCTAAGCTTAGGGGTGCCCTAGCCTAAGGCTAGGGGAGCCCTAGCCCTTTCCTAAGCCTAGGGGTGCCTGAACCTAAGGCTAGAGCAGCCCTACCCTAAGCCTATGGGTGTCCTAGCCTAAGGCTAGGGGAGCCCTAGCCTGAGGCTATGGGAGCCCTAGCGTTAGCTTAAGCCTAGGGGTGCCCTAGTGTAAGGCTAGGGGAGGCCTAGCCTAAGGCTAGGGGAGCTCTAGGCTTAGGTTAGGGGAGCCCTAGCATAAGGCTAGCGGTACCCTACCCTAAGCTTAGGGGTGCCCTAGCCTAAGGCTAGGAGAGCCCTAGCCTTAGCCTAAACCTAGGGGTGCCCTAGCCTAAGGCTAGGGGAGCCCAAGCCTAAGTATACGGGAGCCCTAGCCTTAGCCTAAGCTTAGGGGTGCCCTAGCATAAGACTAGGGGAGCCCTAGCCTAAGCCTAGGTGTGCCTGAGCCTAAGCCAAGTGGTGCCCTAGCCTAAGGCTAGGGGTGCCCTAACCTAAGGATAGGGGAGCCCTAGCCTTAGACTAAGCCTAGGGGTGCCCGAACCTAAGGCTAGGGAGTCCTAGCCTAAGCCTAGGCGTGCCCTAGCCTAAGCCTAGGCGTGCCCTAGCCTAAGCCTAGGGGAGCCCTAGCCTAAGCCTAGGGATGCCCTAACCTAAGGCTAGGGGACCCCTAGCCATAGACTTAGCCTAGGGGTGTCCGAAACTAAGGCTAGGGGAGCCCTAGCTTAAGGCTAGTGGTACCCTAACCTAAGGCTAGGGGAGCGATACCCTTATCCTAAGCCTTCGGGTGCCCTTGCCTAAGGCTAGGGGAGTCCTTGCCTAAGGCTAGGGGAGCCCTTGTCTAAGGTTAGGGGAGCCGTAGCCTAAGGCTAGGGGAGCGCTAGCCTTAGCTTTAGCCTAGGGGTGCCCTAGCCTAAGGTTGGGGAGCACTAGCCTAAGGCTAGGGGAGCCCTAGCCTTAGCCTAAGCCTAGGGGTGCCCTAGCCTAAGACTAGGGGAGCCCTAGCCTAAGCCTAGGGGTGCCCTACGCTAAGTCTAGGGGAGCCCTAGCCTAAGCCTAGGGGTGCCCTAACCTAAGGCTAGGGGAGTCCTAGCCTAAGGCTAGGGGATCCCTAGCCTTAGCCTAAGCCTAGGGGTGCCCGAGCCTAAGCCTAGGGGTGCCCTAGCCTTAGGCTAGTGGTGCCCTAACCTAAGGCTAGGGGAGCCCTACCCTTAGACGAAGCCTAGGGGTGCCCGAACCTAAGGTTAGGGGAGCACTAGCCTTAGCCTAAGCCTAGGGGTGCCCTAGCCTAAGGCTATGGGTGCCCTAGCCTAAAGCTTGGGGAGCCCTAGCCTAAGCCTAGGGGTGCCCTAGCCTAAGGCTTGGGGAGCCCTAGCCTGAGTCTATGAGAGCCCTAGCGTTAGCCTAAGCCTAGGGGTGCCCTAGTGTAAGCCTAGGGGAGCCCTAGCCTAAGGCTAGGGGAGCCCTAGGCTTAGGTTAGGGGAGCCCTAGAATAAGGCTAGGCGTGCCCTACCCGAAAGGTAGGGGATACCTAGCCTAAGGCTAGGCAGCCCTAGCCTAAGGCTAGGGGAGCATGGACTAAGTCTAGTGGAGCCCTAGCCTAACGCTAGGGGAGCACGAGCCTAAGCCTAGGGGTGCCCTAGCCTAAGGCTAGGGGAGCCCTAGCCCAAGGCTAGGAGAGCCCTAGCCTTAGCCTAAGCCTAGGGGTGCCCTAGCCTAAGGCTAGGGGAGCCCTAGCCTAAGCCTAGGGGTGCCCTAACCTAAGGCTAGGGGACCCCTAGCCATAGACTTAGCCTAGGGGTGCCCGAAACTAAGGCTAGGGGAGCCCTAGCTTAAGGCTAGTGGTACCCTAACCTAAGGCTAGGGGAGCGATACCCTTAGGTAAGCTTTCGGGTGCCCTTGCCTAAGGCTAGGGGAGCCCTTGTCTAAGGTTAGGGGAGCCGTAGCCTAAGGCTAGGGGAGCGCTAGCCTTAGCTTTAGCCTAGGGGTGCCCTAGCCTAAGGTTGGGGAGCACTAGCCTAAGGCTAGGGGAGCCCTAGCCTTAGCCTAAGCCTAGGGGTGCCCTAGCCTAAGACTAGGGGAGCCCTAGCTTAAGCCTAGGGGTGCCCTACCCTAAGTCTAGGGGAGCCCTAGCCTAAGCCTAGGGGTGCCCTAACCTAAGGCTAGGGGAGTCCTAGCCTAAGGCTAGGGGATCCCTAGCCTTAGCCTAAGCCTAGGGGTGCCCGAGCCTAAGCCTAGGGGTGCCCTAGCCTAAGGCTAGTGGTGCCCTAACCTAAGGCTAGGGGAGCCCTACCCTTAGACGAAGCCTAGGGGTGCCCGAACCTAAGGTTAGGGGAGCACTAGCCTTAGCCTAAGCCTAGGGGTGCCCTAGCCTAAGGCTATGGGTGCCCTAGCCTAAAGCTTGGGGAGCCCTAGCCTAAGCCTAGGGGTGCCCTAGCCTAAGGCTTGGGGAGCCCTAGCCTGAGTCTATGAGAGCCCTAGCGTTAGCCTAAGCCTAGGGGTGCCCTAGTGTAAGCCTAGGGGAGCCCTAGCCTAAGGCTAGGGGAGCCCTAGGCTTAGGTTAGGGGAGCCCTAGAATAAGGCTAGGGGTGCCCTACCCGAAAGGTAGGGGATACCTAGCCTAAGGCTTGGCAGCCCTAGCCTAAGGCTAGGGGAGCATGGACTAAGTCTAGTGGAGCCCTAGCCTAAGGCTAGGGGAGCACGAGCCTAAGTCTAGGGGTGCCCTAGCGTAAGGCAAGGAGAGCCCTAGCATAAGGCTAGGAGAGCCCTAGCGTTAGCCTAAGCCTAGGGGTGCCCTAGCCTAAGGCTAGGGGAGCACTAGCCCAAGGCTAGGAGAGCCCTAGCCTTATCCTAAGCCTAGGGGTGCCCTAGCCTAAGGCTAGGGGAGCCCAAGCCTAAGGATAGGGGAGTCAACCTAAGGCTAGGGGAGCCCTAGCCTTAGCCTAAGCTTAGGGGTGCTCTAGCCTAAGGCTAGGGGAGCCCTAGCTTAAGCCTAGGTGTGCCCGAGCCTAAGCCTAGGGGTGCCCTAGCCTAAGGCTAGGGGTGCCCTAACCTATGGCTAGGGGAGCCCTAGCCTTAGATTAAGCCTAGGGGTGCCCGAACCTAAGGCTAGGGGAGCCCTAGCCTAAGCCTAGGGGTGCCCTAGCCTAACGCTAGGGGAGCCCTAGCCTTAGCCTAAGCCTACGGGTGCCCTTGCCTAAGGCTAGGGGAGCCCTTGCCTAAGGCTAGGGGAGCCCTTGCCTAAGGCTAGGGGAGCCGTAGCCTAAGGCTAGGGGAGCGCTAGCCTTAGCCTAAGCCTAGTGGTGTCCTAGCCTAAGGTTGAGGAGCACTAGCATAAAGATTGGGGAGCCCTAGCCTAAGGCTAGGGGACCCCTAGCCTAAGCCTAAGCCTCGGGGTGCCCTAGCCTAAGGCTATGGGAGACCTAGCCATAGGCTAGGGGAGCCCTAGCCTAAGGCTAAGGGAACCCTAGCCGAAGCCTAGGGGTGTCCTAACCTAAGGTTAGGGGAGTCCTAGCCTAAGCCTAGAGGTGCCCTAGTCTAAGGCTAGGGGTGCCCTAACCTAAGGCTAGGGGAACCCTAGCCTTAGACTAAGCCTAGGGGTGCCCGAACCTAAGGCTAGGGGAGCCCTAGCCTAAGCCTAGGGTTGCCCTAGCCTCAGGCTAGGGGAGCCCTAGCCTTAGCCTAAGCCTAGAGGTGCCCTAGCCTAAGGCAAGGGGAGCCCTACGCTAAGGCTAGGGGAGCCCTAGACTAAGGCTAGTGGAGCCCTACCCTAAGACTAGGGGTGCCCGAGCCTTAGCCTAGTGGTGCCCTAGCGTAAGGCTAGGAGAGCCTTAGCCTAAAGTTAGGGGAGCCCTAGCATTAGCTTAAGCCTAGGGGAGCCCTAGCCTAAGGCTAGTGGAGCCCTAGCCTAAGACTATGGGTGCCCGAGCCTTAGCCTAAGTTAGGGGTGCCCTAGCCTAAGGCTAGGGGAGCCCTAGCCTTAACCTAAGCCTAGCGGTGCCCGAACCTAAGGCTAGAGGAGCCCTAGCCTAAGCCTAAGCCGAGTGGTGCCCTAGCCTAAGGCTAGAGGAGCACAAGCCTAAGCCTAGGGCTGCCATACCTAAGGCTAGGGGAGCCCTAGCCTTAGCCCAAGCCTATGGGTGCCCTAGCCTAAGCCTATGGGTGCCCTAGCCCAAGCGTAGGGGTGCCCTAGCCTAAGGCTAGGGGAGCCCTAGCCTTAGCCTAAGCCTAGGGGTACCCGATCCTAAGCCTAGGGGTGCCCTAGGCTAAGGCTAGGGGAGCCTTAGCCTAAGGCTAGGGGAGCCCTAGCCTTAGCCTAAGCCTAGGGATGAACTACCCTAAGGATAGGGGAGCCTTAGCCTTAGCCTAAGCCTAGGGGTGCCCTAGCCTAAGGCTACGGGAGCCCAAGCCTAAGCCTAGGGCTGCCATACCTAAGGTTAGGGGAGCCCTAGCCTTAGCCTAAACCTAGGGGTGCCATAGCTAAAGGCTAGGTGAGCCCTAGGCTAAGGCTAGGGGAGCACTAACCTAACACTAATGGAGCTCTAGCCTAAGCCTAGGGGTGCCCGAGCCTAAGCCTAGGAGTGCCCTAACCTAAGGCTAGGGGAGCCCTAGCCTTAACCTAAGCCTAGGGGTGCCCTAGCCTAAGACTAGGGGAGCCCTAGCCTAAGGATAGGAGAGCTCTAGCATAAGGATAGGGGAGCCCTAGCCTTAGCCTAAGCCTAGGGGTACCCTAGCCTAAGGCTAGGTGAGCCCAAGCCTAAGCCTAGGGCTGCCATACCTAAGGCTATGGGAGCCCTAGCCTTAGCCCAAGCCTATGGGTGCCCTAGCCTATGCCTATGGGTGCCCTAGCCCAAGCCTAGGGGTGCCCTAGCCTAAGGCTAGGGGAGCCCTAGCCTTAGCCTAAGCCTAGGGGTGCCCTAGCGTAAGGCTAGGAGAGGCTTGCATAAGGCTTGGGGAGCCCTAGCCTAAGGCTAGGGGAGCCGTAGCCTAAGCCTAGGGGTGCGCGAGCCTAAGCCGAGGGGTGCCCTGACCTAAGGCTGGGGATCCCTAGCCTTAGCCTAAGCCTAGGGGTGCCCGAGCCTAAGGCTAGGAGAGCCTTAGCCTTAGGCTAGAAGAGCCCTAGCCTAAGGCTACCGGAGCCCTAGCCTAAGCCTAGGGGTGCCCTAACCTAAGGCTAGGGGAGCCCTAGCCTTAGCCTAGGGGTGCCCGAACCTAAGGCTAGGGGAGCCCTAGCCTAAGCTTAGGGGTGCCCGAGCCTAAGCCTAGGGGTGCCCTAACCTAAGGCTATGGGACCCCTAGCCTTAGCCTAAGCCTAGGGGTGCGCGAACCTAAGGTTAGGGGATCCCTAGCCTTAGCCTAAGTCTAGGGGTGCCCTAGCCTAAGGCTAGGGGAGCCCGAGCCTAAGCCTAGGGAAGCCCTAGCCTAAGCCTAGGGGAGCCCTAGCCTTAGCCTAAGCTTAGGGGTGCCCTAGCCTAAGGCTAGGGGAGCCCTAGCCCTTTCCTAAGCCTAGGGGTGACTGAACCTAAGGCTAGAGCAGCCCTACCCTAAGCCTATGGGTGTCCTAGCCTAAGGCTAGGGGAGCCCTAGCCTTAGCCTAAGCCTAGGGGTGCCCTAGCCTAAGGCTAGGAGAACCCTAGCCTTAGCCTAAGCCTAGGGGTGCCCTAGCCTAAGGCTCGGGGAACCCTAGCCTGAGGCTATGGGAGCCCTAGCGTTAGCTTAAGCCTAGGGGTGCCCTAGTGTAAGGCTAGGGGAGGCCTAGCCTAAGGCTAGGGGAGCTCTAGGCTTAGGTTAGGGGAGCCCTAGCATAAGGCTAGCGGTACCCTACCCTAAGCTTAGGGGTGCCCTAGCCTAAGGCTAGGAGAGCCCTAGCCTTAGCCTAAACCTAGGGGTGCCCTAGCCTAAGGCTAGGGGAGCCCAAGCCTGAGGATACGGGAGCCCTAGCCTTAGCCTAAGCTTAGGGGTGCCCTAGCATAAGACTAGGGGAGCCCTAGCCTAAGCCTAGGTGTGCCTGAGTAAGCCAAGTGGTGCCCTAGCCTAAGGCTAGGGGTGCCCTAACCTAAGGATAGGGGAGCCCTAGCCTTAGACTAAGCCTAGGGGTGCCCGAACCAAAGGCTAGGGAGTCCTAGCCTAAGCCTAGGCGTGCCCTAGCCTAAGCCTAGGGGTGCCCTAGCCTAAGGCTAGGGGAGCCCTAGCCTAAGCCTAGGGGTGCCCTAACCTAAGGCTAGGGGACCCCTAGCCATAGACTTAGCCTAGGGGTGTCCGAATCTAAGGCTAGGGGAGCCCTAGCTTAAGGCTAGTGGTACCCTAACCTAAGGCTAGGGGAGCGATACCCTTAGCCTAAGCCTTCGGGTGCCCTTGCCTAAGGCTAGGGGAGTCCTTGCCTAAGGCTAGGGGAGCCCTTGTCTAAGGTTGGGGGAGCCGTAGCCTAAGGCTAGGGGAGCGCTAGCCTTAGCTTTAGCCTAGGGGTGCCCTAGCCTAAGGTTGGGGAGCACTAGCCTAAGGCTAGGGGAGCCCTAGCCTTAGCCAAAGCCTAGGGGTGCCCTATCCTAAGACTAGGGGAGCCCTAGCCTAAGCCTAGGGGTGCCCTACCCTAAGTCTAGGGGAGCCCTAGCCTAAGCCTAGGGGTGCCCTAACCTAAGGCTAGGGGAGTCCTAGCCTAAGGCTAGGGGATCCCTAGCCTTAGCCTAAGCCTAGGGGTGCCCGAGCCTAAGCCTAGGGGTGCCCTATCCTAAGGCTAGTGGTGCCCTAACCTAAGGCTAGGGGAGCCCTACCCTTAGACGAAGCCTAGGGGTGCCCGAACCTAAGGTTAGGGGAGCACTAGCCTTAGCCTAAGCCTAGGGGTGCCCTAGCCTAAGCCTAGGGGTGCCCTAGCCTAAGGCTTGGGGAGCCCTAGCCTGAGTCTATGAGAGCCCTAGCGTTAGCCTAAGCCTAGGGGTGCCCTAGTATAAGCCTAGGGGAGCCCTAGCCTAAGGCTAGGGGAGCCCTAGGCTTAGGTTAGGGGAGCCCTAGAATAAGGCTAGGGGTGCCCTACCCGAAAGGTAGGGGATACCTAGCCTAAGGCTAGGCAGCCCTAGCCTAAGGCTAGGGGAGCATGGACTAAGTCTAGTGGAGCCCTAGCCTAAGGCTAGGGGAGCACGAGCCTAAGTCTAGGGGTGCCCTAGCCTAAGGCAAGGAGAGCCCTAGCATAAGGCTAGGAGAGCCCTAGCGTTAGCCTAAGCCTAGGGGTGCCCTAGCCTAAGGCTAGGGGAGCCCTAGCCCAAGGCTAGGAGAGCCCTAGCCTTAGCCTAAGCCTAGGGGTGCCCTAGCCTAAGGCTAGGGGAGCCCAAGCCTAAGGATAGGGGAGTCAACCTAAGGCTAGGGGAGCCCTAGCCTTAGCCTAAGCTTAGGGGTGCTCTAGCCTAAGGCTAGGGGAGCCCTAGCTTAAGCCTAGGTGTGCCCGAGCCTAAGCCTAGTGGTGCCCTAGCCTAAGGCTAGGGGTGCCCTAACCTATGGCTAGGGGAGCCCTAGCCTTAGATTAAGCCTAGGGGTGCCCGAACCTAAGGTTAGGGGAGCCCTAGCCTAAGCCTAGGGGTGCCCTAGCCTAAGGCTAGGGGAGCCCTAGCCTTAGCCTAAGCCTACGGGTGCCCTTGCCTAAGGCTAGGGGAGCCCTTGCCTAAGGCTAGGGGAGCCCTTGCCTAAGGCTAGGGGAGCCGTAGCCTAAGGCTAGGGGAGCGCTAGGCTTAGCCTAAGCCTAGTGGTGTCCTAGCCTAAGGTTGAGGAGCACTAGCATAAAGCTAGGGGAGCCCTAGCCTAAGGCTAGGGGAGCCCTAGCCTAAGCCTAAGCCTCGGGGTGCCCTAGCCTAAGGCTATGGGAGACCTAGCCATAGGCTATTGGAGCCCTAGCCTAAGGCTAAGGGAACCCTAGCCGAAGCCTAGGGGTGCCCTAACCTAAGGTTAGGGGAGTCCTAGCCTAAGCCTAGAGGTGCCCTAGTCTAAGGCTAGGGGTGCCCTAACCTAAGGCTAGGGGAACCCTAGCCTTAGACTAAGCCTAGGGGTGCCCGAACCTAAGGCTAGGGGAGCCCTAGCCTAAGCCTAGGGGTGCCCTAGCCTGAGGCTAGGGGAGCCCTAGCCTTAGCCTAAGCCTAGAGGTGCCCTAGCCTAAGGCAAGGGGAGCCCTACGCTAAGGCTAGGGGAGCCCTAGACTAAGTCTAGTGGAGCCCTACCCTAAGACTAGGGGTGCCCGAGCCTTAGCCTAGTGGTGCCCTAGCGTAAGGCTTGGAGAGCCTTAGCCTAAAGTTAGGGGAGCCCTAGCATTAGCTTAAGCCTAGGGGAGCCCTAGCCTAAGCCTAGGGGTGCCCTAGCCTAAGGCTAGGAGAGCCCTAGCCTTAGCCTAAGCCTAAAGGTGCCCTAGCCTAAGGCTAGGGAAGCCCTAGCCTAAGGCTAGGGGAGCACTGGCCTTAGCCTAAGCCTAGGGGTGCCATAGCCTAAGGCTAGGGGAGCCTTAGCCTTAGGCTAGAGGAGCCCTAGCCTAAGGCTATGGGAGCCCTAGCCTAAGTTTAGGGGTGCCCTAACCTTAGGCTGGGGGAGCCCTAGCCTAAGGCTAGGGGAGCCGTAGTCTTAGCCTAAGCTGAGGGGAGGCCTAGCCTAAGGCTAGGGGAGCCCTAGCCTTAGCCTAAGCCTAGGGGTGCCCTATCCAAGGCTAGGGGTGCCCTATCCAAGGCTAGGGGAGCCCTAGCCTAAGGCTAGGGGAGCCCTAGACTTAGCCTAAGCCTAAGGGTGCCCTAGCCTAAGGCTAGGGGAGCCCTAGCCTAAGCCTTAGGGGTGCCCTAGCCTAAGGCTAGGGGACCCCTAGCCATAGACTTAGCCTAGGGGTGCCCGAACCTAAGGCTAGGGGAGCCCGAGCTTAAGGCTAGTGGTACCCTAACCTAAGGCTAGGGGAGCCCTACCCTTAGCCTAAGCCTTCGGGTGCCCTTGCCTAAGGCTAGGGGAGCCCTTGCCTAAGGCTAGGGGAGCCCTTGCCTAAGGCTATGGGAGCCGTAGCCTAAGGCTAGGGGAGCGCTAGCCTTAGCCTAAGCCTAGTGGTGTCCTAGCCTAAGGTTGAGGAGCACTAGCGTAAAGCTAGGGGAGCCCTAGCCTAAGGCTAGGGGAGCCCTAGCCTAAGCCTTAGGGGTGCCCTAGCCTAAGGCTAGGGGACCCCTAGCCATAGACTTAGCCTAGGGGTGCCCGAACCTAAGGCTAGGGGAGCCCTAGCTTAAGGCTAGTGGTACCCTAACCTAAGGCTAGGGGAGCCCTACCCTTAGCCTAAGCCTTCGGGTGCCCTTGCCTAAGGCTAGGGGAGCCCTTGCCTAAGGCTAGGGGAGCCCTTGTCTAAGGTTAGGGGAGCCGTAGCCTAAGGCTAGGGGAGCGCTAGCCTTAGCTTTAGCCTAGGGGTGCCCTAGCCTAAGGTTGGGGAGCATTAGCCTAAGGCTAGGGGAGCCCTAGCCTTAGCCTAAGCCTAGGGGTGCCCTAGCCTAAGGCTAGGGGAGCCCTAGCCTAAGCCTAGGGTGCCCTACCCTAATAATAGGGGAGCCCTAGCCTAAGCCTAGGGGTGCCCTAACCTAAGGCTAGGGGAGTCCTAGCCTAAGGCTAGGGGATCCCTAGCCTTAGCCTAAGCCTAGGGGTGCCCGAGCCTAAGCCTAGGGGTGCCCTAGCCTAAGGCTAGTGGTGCCCTAACCTAAGGCTAGGGGAGCACTACCCTTAGACGAAGCCTAGGGGTGCCCGAACCTAAAGTTAGGGGAGCACTAGCCTTAGCCTAAGCCTAGGGGTGCCCTAGCCTAAGGCTATGGGAGCCCTTGCCTAAAGCTTGGGAAGCCCTAGCCTAAGCCTAGGGGTGCCCTAGCCTAAGGCTTGGGGAGCCCTAGCCTGAGTCTATGACAGCCCTAGCGTTAGCCTAAGCCTAGGGGTGCCCTAGTGCAAGGCTAGGGGAGGCCTAGCCTAAGGCTAGGGGAGCCCTAGGCTTAGGTTAGGGGAGCCCTAGCATAAGGCTAGGGGTGCCCTACCCAAAAGGTAGGGGATACCTAGCCTAAGGCTAGGCAGCCCTAGCCTAAGGCTAGGGGAGCATGGACTAAGTCTAGTGGAGCCCTAGCCGAAGGCTAGGGGAATAGGAGCCTAAGTCTAGGGGTGCCCTAGCCTAAGGCAAGGAGAGCCCTAGCATAAGGCTAGGAGAGCCCTAGCGTTAGCCTAAGCCTAGGGGTGCCCTAGCCTAAGGCTAGGGGAGCCCTAGCCTAAGTCTAGGAGAGCCCTAGCCTTAACCTAAGCCTAGGGGTGCCCTAGCCTAAGGCTAGGGGAGCCCAAGCCTAAGGATAGGGGAGTCAAGCCTAAGGCTAGGGGAGCCCTAGCCTTAGCCTAAACTTAGGTGTGCTCTAGCCTATGGCTAGAGGAGCCCTAGCTTAAGCCTAGGTGTGCCCGAGCCTAAGCCTAGGGGTGCCCGAGCCTAAGGCTAGGGGTGCCCTAACCTATGGCTAGGGGAGCCCTAGCCTTAGATTAAGCCTAGGGGTGCCCGAACCTAAGGCTAGGGGAGCCCTAGCCTAAGCCTAGGGGTGCCCTTGCCTAAGGCTAGGGGAGCCCTAGCCTTAGCCTAAGCCTACGGGTGCCCTTGCCTAAGGCTAGGGGAGCCCTTGCCTAAGGCTAGGGGAGCCTTTGCCTAAGGCTAGGGGAGCCGTAGCCTAAGGCTAGGGGAGCGCTAGCCTTAGCCTAAGCCTAGTGGTGTCCTAGCCTAAGGTTGAGGAGCACTAGCGTAAAGCTAGGGGAGCCCTAGCCTAAGGCTAGGGGAGCCCTAGCCTAAGCCTAAGCCTCGGGGTGCCCTAGCCAAAGGCTATGGGAGACCTAGCCATAGGCTAGGGGAGCCCTAGCCTAAGGCTAAGGGAACCCTAGCCGAAGCCTAGGGGCGCCCTAACCTAAGGTTAGGGGAGTCCTAGCCTAAGCCTAGAGGTGCCCTAGTCTAAGGCTAGGGGTGCCCTAACCTAAGGCTAGGGGAACCCTAGCCTTAGACTAAGCCTAGGGGTGCCCGAACCTAAGGCTAGGGGAGCCCTAGCCTAATCCTAGGGGTGCCCTAGCCTAAGGCTAGGGGAGCCCTAGCCTTAGACTAAGCTTAGAGGTGCCCTAGCCTAAGGCAAGGGGAGCCCTACGCTAAGGCTAGGGGAGCCCTAGACTAAGGCTAGTGGAGCCCTAGCCTAAGACTAGGGGTGCCCGAGCCTTAGCCTAGTGGTGCCCTAGCCTAAGGCTAGGAGAGCCTTAGCCTAAAGTTAGGGGAGCCCTAGCATTAGCTTAAGCCTAGGGGAGCCCTAGCCTAAGGCTACTGGAGCCCTAGCCTAAGACTATGGGTGCCCGAGCCTTAGCCTAGGGGAGCTCTAGCCTAAGGCTAGGGTAGCCCTAGCCTTAGCCTAAGCTTAGGGGTGCCCTAGCCTAAGGCTAGGGGAGCCCTAGCCTTAGCCTAAGCCTAGGGGTGCCCGAACCTAAGGCTAGAGGAGCCCTAGCCTAAGCCTAAGCCGAGGGGTGCCCTAGCCTAAGGCTAAGGGAGCCCTAGGCTTAGGCTATGTCTAGGGGTGCCCTAGCCTAAGGCTATGGGAGCCCTAGCGTTAGCCTAAGCCTAGCGGTGCCCTAGCCAAGGCTAGGGGAGCCCTACCCTAATGCTGTGCGGCCCTAGCTTTAGCCTAATCCTAGGGGTGCCCTAGTGTAAGGCTAGGAGAGCCCTAGCATAAGGCATGGGGAGCCCTAGCCTTAGCCTAAGCCTAAGGGTGCCCTTGCCTAAGGCTAGGGGAGCCATAGCCTAAGGCTAGGGGAGCCCAAGCCTAAGGCTAGGGGAGCCCTAGCCTTAGCCTAAGCCTAGGGCTGCCCTAGCCTAAGGCTTGGGGAGCCCTAGATTTAGCCTAGGGGTGCCCTGGCCTAAGGATAGGGGAGCACTAGCCTAAGGCTAGGGGAGCCCTAGCCTAAGTCTAGGGGAGCCCTAGCCTAAGTCTAGGGGAGCCCTAGCCTAAGGCTAGGGGAGCCCGAGCCTTAGCCTAAGCCTAGGAGTGCCCTAGCCTAAGGCTATGGGAGCCCAAGCCTAAGCCTAGGGCTGCCAGACCTAAGGCTAGGGGAGCCCTAGCCTTAGCCCAAGCCTATGGGTACCCTATCCTAAGCTTATGGGTGCCCTAGCCCAAGCCTAGGGGTGCCCTTGCCTAAGGCTAGGGGAGCCCTAGCCTAAGCCTTAGGGGTGCCCTAGCCTAAGGCTAGGGGAGCCCTAGCCTATGCCTAGGGGTGCCCTAGCCTAAGGCTAGGGGAGCCCTAGCCTAAGCCTAGGGGTGCCCTAGCCTAAGGCTAGGGGAGCCCTAGCCTTAGCCTAAGCCTAAAGGTGCCCTAGCCTAAGGCTAGGGAAGCCCTAGCCTAAGGCTAGGGGAGCATTGGCCTTAGCCACCGCCTAGGGGTGCCATAGCCTAAGGCTAGGGGAGCCTTAGCCTTAGGCTAGAGGAGCCCTAGCCTAAGGCTATGGGAGCCCTAGCCTAAGTTTAGGGGTGCCC
This sequence comes from Tenrec ecaudatus, assembly GCF_050624435.1. NCBI lineage: Eukaryota > Metazoa > Chordata > Mammalia > Afrosoricida > Tenrecidae > Tenrec > Tenrec ecaudatus. The sequence continues at coordinate 2,964,737 of NW_027457642.1, forward strand.
TAACCTAAGGCTGGGGGAGCCCTAGCCTAAGGCTAGGGGAGCCATAGTCTTAGCCTAAGCTGAGGGGAGGCCTAGCCTAAGGCTAGGGGAGCCCTAGCCTTAGCCTAAGCCTAGGGGTGCCCTATCCAAGGCTAGGGGAGCCCTAGCCTAAGGCTAGGGGAGCCCTAGCCTTAGCCTAAGCCTAGGGGTGCCCTAGCCTAAGCCTAAGCCTAAAGGTGCCCTAGCCTAAGGCTAGGGAAGCCCTAGCCTAAGGCTAGGGGAGCACTGGCCTTAGCCTAAGCCTAGGGGTGCCATAGCCTAAGGCTAGGGGAGCCTTAGCCTTAGGCTAGAGGAGCCCTAGCCTAAGGATATGGGATCCCTAGCCTATGTTTAGGGGTGCCCTAACCTAAGGCTAGGGGAGCCCTAGCCTAACCCTAGGGGTGCCCGAACCTAAGGCTAGGGGAGCCGTAGCCTAAGCTTAGGGGTGCCCGAGCATAAGCCTAGGGGTGCCCTAGCCTAAGGCTAGGGTAGCCTTAGCCTAAACCTAGGGGTGCCCTAACCTAAGGCTAGGGGAGCCCTGGCCTTAGCCTAAGACTAGGGGTGCCTGAACCTAAGGTTAGGGGAGCACTAGCCTTACCCTAAGCCTAGGGGTGCCCTAGCTTAAGGCTGGGGGAGCCCTACCCTAAGGCTAGGGGAGCCCTAGCCTAAGGCTAGTGGAGCCCTAGCCTAAGCCTAGTGGTGCCCTAGCCTAAGCCTAGGGGTGCCCAAGCATTAGACTAGGGGAGCCCTAAGCTTATCCAAAGCCTATGGGTGCCATAGCCTAAACCTAGGGGTGCCCTAGCCTAAGCCTAGGGGTGCCCTAGCCTTAGGCTAGGGGAGTCCTAGCCTTAGCCTAAGCCTAGGGGTGCACTAGCCTAAGCCTAGGGATGCCATAGCCTAAGCCTAGGGGTGCCCTAGCCTTAGGCTAGGGGAGCCCTAGCCTTAGCTTAAGCCTAGGGATGCACTAGCCAAAGCCTAGGCGTGCCCTCTCATAAGTCTAGGGGTGCCCTAGCCTTAGGCTAGGGGAGCCCCAGCCTTAGCCTAAGCCTAGGGATGCCCTAGCCTAAGCCTAGGGGTGCTCTACCCTAAGCCTAGGGGTACCCTAGCCTTAGGCTAGGGGAGCCCTAGCCTTAGCTTAAGCCTAGGGGTGCTCTAGCCTAAGCCTAGGGGTGCCCTAGTCTAAGCCTAGGGGTGCCCTAGCCTAAGCCTAGGGGTGCCTTATCCTAAGTCTAGGGGTGTCCTAGCCTAATCCTAGGGGTTTCCTATCCTAAGCCTAGGGGTGCCCTAGCCTAAGCCTAGGGGTGCCCTAGCCTTAGGCTAGGGGAGCCCCACCGTTAGCCAAAGCATAGGGGTGTCCTCGCCTAAGACTAGGGGTGCCCTAGACATAGCCTTGGGATGCCGTAGCCTTTGGCTAGGGGTGCCCTAGCGTAAGCCTTGGGGTGCCCTAGCCTAAACATGGAGGTGCCCTAGCCTAAGCCTAGGGGTACCCTAGCCTTAGGCTAGGGGAGCCCTAGCATTAGACTAAGCCTAGGGGTGCCTTAGCCTAAGCCTAGGGATGCCCTAGCCTAAGCCTAGAGGTGCCCTAGCTTTAGCCTAGTGGTGCCCTAGCCTAAGCCTAGGGGTGCCCAAGCTTTAGCCTAGTGGTGCCGTAGCCTAAGCCTAGGGGTGCCCTAGCCTAAGCCTACGGGTGTCCTAACCTTAGGCTAGGGGATCCCTAGCCTTAGGCTTATTCTAGGGTTGCCCTAGCCTAAATCTAGGGGTGCCCCATCCTAAGCCTAGGGGTGCCCTAGCCTTGGGCTAGGGGAGCCCTAGCCTTAGCCTAAGCCTAGGGGTGCCCTAGCCTAAGACTAGGGGTGCCCAAGCCTAAGCTTAGGGGTGCCCTAGCCTAAGCCTAGGGGTGCCCTAGACTTATGCTATGGGAGCCCTAGCCTTAGCCTAAGCCTAGGGGTGCCCAAGTCTAAGCCTAGGGGTGCCCTAGTAAGCCTACGGGTGCCCTGCCTAAGCCTAGGGGTGCCCTAGCCATAGGCTATGGGAGCCCTAGCCTTAGCCTAAGCCTAGGGGTTCCCTAGCCTAAGCCTAGGGGTGTCCTGGCCTAAGCCTAGGGGTGCCCTGGCCTAAGCCTAGGGTTGCCGTGGCCTAAGCCTAGGGGTGCCATGACCTAAGCCTAGGGGTGCCCTAATCTTAGGCTCGAGGAGCCCTAGCCTAAGCCTAAGCCTAGTGGTGCCCTAACCTAAGCTTAGGGGTGCCCTAATCTAAGCCTAGGGGTGCCCTAGACTAAGCATAGGGGTTCCCTAGCCTTAGGCTAGTCGAACCGTAGCTTTAGCCTAAGCCTGGGGGTGCCCTAGCCCATGCCTAGGGGTGCCAGAGCCTAAGCTTAGGGGTGCCCTAGCCTAAGGCTAGGGGAGCCCTAGCCTTAACTTAAGCCTAGGGGTGCTCTAGCCTAAGTCTAGGGTTGCCCTAGCATAAGCCAAGGGGTGCCCTAGCCTTAGGCTAGGGGAGCCCTATCCTTAGCCTAAGCCTGGGGTGCCCTAGCCTAAGCCTAGCGGTGCCATAGCCTAAGCCTCGGGGTGCCCAACCTAAGCCTAAGGGTGCCCTAGCCTAAGGCTAGGAGAGCCCTAGCCTAAGCCTAAGCCTAGGGGTGCCCTAACCTAAGCTTAGGGTTGCCCTAATCTAAGCCTAGGGGTGCCCTAGCCTAAGCATAGGGGAGCGCTAGCCTAAGCCTAAGCCTAAGCCTAGTGTGCCCTAGCCTAAGCCTAGGGGTGCCCTTGCCTTAGGCTAGGGGAGCCCTAGCCTTAGCCTAAGCCAAGGGGTGTACTAGCCTAAGCCTAGGGGTGCCCTAGCCTAAGCCTAGGGGTGCCCTAGTAAGCCTAGGGGTGCCCTAGTAAGCCTACGGGTGCCCTGCATAAGCCTAGGGGTGCCCTAGCCTTAGGCTAGGGGAGCCCTAGCCTTAGCCTAAGCCTAGTGGTGCCCTAGCCTAAGGCTACTGGTGCCCTAACCTAAGCTTAGGGCTTCCCTCGCCTAAGCCTAGGGGTGCCCTCTCATAAGTTTAGGGGTGCCCTAGCCTAAGCCTAGGGGTTCCCTAGCCTTAGGCTAGGGGAGCCCTAGCCTTAGCTTAAGCCTAGGGATGCACTAGCCTAAGCCTAGGGTTGCCCTAGCCTAAGCCTAGGGGTGCCCTAGCCTTAGGCTAGGGGATCCCTAGCCTTCGCCTAAGCCTAGGAGTGCACTAGCCTAAGCCTAGGGGTGCCATAGCCTAAGCCTAGGGGTGCCCAAGCCTAAGCCTATGGGTTCCCTAGCCTTAGGCTAGGGAAACCCTAGCCTTAGCCTAAGACTAGGGGTGCCCTAGCCTAAGCCTAGGGGTGCCATATCCTAAGCCTAGGGATGCCCTAGCCTAAGCCTAGGGGTGCCCTACCCTAAGCCTAGGGGTACCCTAGCTTTAGGCTAGGGGAGCCCTAGCCTTAGCTTAAGCCTAGGGGTGCTCTAGCCTAAGCCTAGGGGTGCCCTAGTCTAAGTCTAGGGGTGCCCTAGCCTAAGCCTAGGGGTGCCTTATCCTAAGCCTAGGGGTGTCCTAGCCTAATCCTAGGGGTTTCCTATCCTAAGCCTAGGGGTGCCCTAGCCTAAGCCTAGGGGTGCCCTAGCCTTAGGCTAGGGGAGCCCCACCGTTAGCCAAAGCATAGGGGTGTCCTCGCCTAAGACTAGGGGTGCCTTAGACATAGCCTTGGGATGCCGTAGCCTTTGGCTAGGGGTGCCCTAGCGTAAGCCTTGGGGTGCCCTAGCCTAAACATGGAGGTGCCCCAGCCTAAGCCTAGGGGTACCCTAGCCTTAGGCTAGGGGAGCACTAGCATTAGGCTAAGCCTAGGGGTGCCTTAGCCTAAGCCTAGGGGTGCCCTAGCCTAAGCCTAGAGGTGCCCTAGCTTTAGCCTAGTGGTGCCCTAGCCTATGCCTAGTGGTGCCCTAGCCTTAGCCTAGTGGTGCCGTAGCCTAAGCCTAGGGGTTCCCTAGCCTAAGCCTACGGGTGTCCTAACCTTAGGCTAGGGGATCCCTAGCCTTAGGCTAATTCTAGGGGTGCCCTAGCCTTGGGCTAGGGGAGCCCTAGCCTTAGCCTAAGCCTAGGGGTACCCTAGCCTAAGACTAGGGGTGCCCTAGCCTAAGCTTAGGGGTGCCCTAGCCTAAGCCTAGGGGTGCCCTAGACTTATGCTATGGGAGCCCTAGCCTTAGCCTAAGCCTAGGGGTGTCCTAGTATAAGCCTAGGGGTGCCTAAGTCTAAGCCTAGGGGTGCCATAGCGTAAGCCTAGGGGTGCTCTAGTAAGCCTAGGGGTGCCTTAGTAAGCCTACGGGTGCAAGCCTAGGGGTGCCCTAGCCATAGGCTATGGGAGCCCTAGCCTTAGCCTAAGCCTAGGGGTTCCCTAGCCTAAGCCTAGGGGTGTCCTGGCCTAAGCCTAGGGGTGCCCTGGCCTAAGCCTAGGGTTGCCGTGGCCTAAGCCTAGGGGTGCCATGACCTAAGCCTAGGGTTGCCCTAATCTTAGTCTAGGGGAGCCCTAGCCTTAGCCTAAGCCTAGGGGGGCCCTGGCCTAAGCTAGGGGTGCCCTAGTCTTAGGCTGGGGGAGCCCTAGCCTTAGCCTAAGCCTAGGGGTGCCCTAACCTAAGCCTAGGTGTGCCCTAGCCTAAGCCTAGGGGTGCCCTGGCCTAAGCTTAGGGGTGCCCTGGCCTAAGCCTAGGGGTACCCTGGCCTAAGCCTAGGGGAGCCCTAGTCTTAGGCTAGGGGAGCCCTAGCCTTAGGCTAAGCCTAGGGGTGCCCCAGCCTTAGGCTATGGGAGACCTAGCCTTATCCTAAGCCTAGGGGTGCCCTAACCTAAGCCTAGGGGTGCCCTAACCTAAGCCTAGGGGTGCCCTAGCCTAAGCCTAGGGGTGCCTTATCCTAAGCCTAGGCGTGTCCTAGCCTAATCCTAGGGGTTTCCTATCCTAAGCCTTTGGGTGCCCTAGCCTAAGCCTAGGGGTGCCCTAGCCTTAGGCTAGGGGAGCCCCACCATTAGCCAAAGCATAGGGGTGTCCTAGCCTAAGACTAGGGGTTCCCTAGACATAGCCTTGGGGTGCCCTAGCCTAAACCTTGAGGTGCCCTAGCCTAAGCCTAGGGGTACCCTAGCCTTAGGCTAGGGGAGCCCTAGCATTAGGCTAAGCCTAGGGGTGCCTTAGTCTAAGCCTAGGGGTGCCCTAGCTTAAGCTTAGGGGTGCCCTAGCTTTAGCCTAGTGGTGCCCTAGCCTATGCCTAGTGGTGCCCTAGCCTAAGCCTAGGGGTGCCCTAGCCTAAGCCTACGGGTGTCCTAACCTTAGGCTAGGGGATCCCTAGCCTTAGGCTAATTCTAGGGGTGCCCTAGCCTAAACCTAGGGGTGCCCCAGCCTAAGCCTAGGGGTGCCCTAGCCTTGGGCTAGAGGAGCCCTAGCCTTAGCCTAAGCCTAGGGGTGCCCTAGCCTAAGCCTAGGGGTGTCCTAGCCTATGCTTATGGGTGCCTTAGCATTAGGCTAGTCGAGCCGTAGCCTTAGTCTAAGCCTAGGGGTGCCCTAGCCTAAGACTATGGGTGCCCTAGACTAATCCTAGGGGTGTCCTACCACTACGCTAGGGGAGCCCTAGCCTTAGCCTAAGCCTAGGGGTGCCCTAGCCTAAGCCTAGGGGTGGCCTAGCCTAAGCCTAGGGGTGCCCTAACCTTAGGCTCGGGATCCCTAGCCTTAGGCTAATTCTAGGGGTTCCCCAGCTTAAACCTAGGGGTGCCCCAGGCTACGCCTAGGGGTGCCCTAGCCTTGGGCTAGGGGAGCCCTACCCTTAGCCTAAGCCTAGGGGTGCCCTAGCCTAAGGCGAGGGGTGCCCTAGCCTAAGCCTAGGCGTGCCCTAGCCTAAGCCTAGGGGTGCCCTAGCCTTAGGCTAGAGGAGCCCTAAACTTAGCCTAAGCCTAGGGGTGCCCTAGCCTAAGCCTATGGGAGCCCTAGCCTTAGCCTAAGCCTGGGGTGTCCTAGTATAAGCCTAAGGGTGCCCTAGCCTAAGCCTAGGGGTGCCGTAGACTTTTGCTATGGGAGCCCTAGCCTTAGCCTAAGCCTAGGGGTTCCCTAGCCTAAGCCTAGGGGTGTACTGGCCTAAGCCTAGGGGTGCCCTGGCCTAAACCTAGGGGTGCCCTGGTCTAAGACTAGGGGTGCCCTAGTCTTACGCTAGGGGAGCCCTAGCCTTAGCCTAAGCCTAGGGGTGCCCTAAACTAAACCTAGGGGTGCCCTAGCCTATGCCTAGGGGTGCCGTGGCCTAAGCCTAGGGGTGCCCTGGCCTAATCTAGGGGTGCCCTGGCCTTAGCATAGGGGTGCCCTAGTCTTAGGCTAGGGGAGCCCTAGCCTTAGCCTAAGCCTAGGGGTGCCCTGGCCTAAGCTAGGGGTGCCCTAGTCTTAGGCTGGGGGAGCCCTAGCCTTATCCTAAGCCTAGGGGTGCCCAAGCCTAAGCCTATGGGTGCCCTGGCCTAAGCCTAGGGGTGCCCTGGCCTAAGCCTAGGGGTGCCCTGGCCTAAGCCTAGGGGTGCCCTAGTCTTAGGCTAGGGGTGCCCTAGCCTTAGCCTAATCTAGGGGTGCTCTAGCCTAAGCCTAGGGGTGCCCTAGCCTTAGGCTAGTCGATCCGTAGCCTTAGCCTAAGCCTAGGGGTGGCCTAGCCTAAGCCTAGGGGTGCCCTAGCCTTGGGCTAGGGGAGCCCTAGCCTTAGCCTAGGGGTGCCCTAGCCTTAGGCTAGAGGAGCCCTAAACTTAGCCTAAGCCGAGGGGTGCCCTAGCCTTAGGCGAGGGGAGCCATGGACTTACCCTAAGCCTTGGGGTGCCCTAGCATAAGCCCAGGGGAGCCCTAGCCTTATGCTATGGGAGCCCTAGCCTTAGCCTAAGCCTAGGGGTGAACTAGTATAAGCCTAGGGTTGCCCTAGCCTAAGCCTAGGGGTGCCCTAGCCTAAGCCTATGGGGAACCCTGGCCTAAGCCTAGGGGTGCCCTGCCCTAAGCCTAGGGGTGCCCTAATCTTAGGCTCGAGGAGCCCTAGCCTTAGCCTAAGCCTAGGTGTGCCCTAGCCTAAGTCTAGGGGTGCCCTACCCTAAGCCTAGGGGTGCCCTAGGCTAAGGCTAGGGGTGCCCTAGCCTAAGCTTAGGGGTGTCCTAACCTAAGCTTAGGGGTGCCCTAGCCTAAGTCTAGGGGTGCCCTAGCCTTAGGCTAGGGGAGCCCTAGCTTTAGCCTAAGCCTTGGGGTGCCCTAGCCTAAGTTTTGGGGTGCCCTGGCCTAAGACTAGGGGTGCCCTAACCTAAGCCTAGGGGTGCCCAAGCCTTAGGCTATGGGAGCCCTAGCCTTAGCCTAAGCTTAGAGGTGCCCTAGTCTAAGCCTAGGGGTCCCCTAGCCTAAGCCTAGGGGTGCCCTAGCCTTAGGCTAGGGGTGCCCTAGCCTTAGGCTAGGGAGCCCTACCCTTAGCCTAATCCTAGAGGTGCCCTAGCCTAAGCCTAGGGGTGCCCTAGCCTAAGTCTCGGGAGCCGTAGCCTTATCTTAATCCTAGGGGTGCCCTAGCCTTAGCCTAAGCCTAGGGGTGCCCTAGCCTAAGCCTAAGGATGCCCTAGCCTTGGGCTAGGGGAGCCCTAGCCTTAGCCTAAGCCTAGGGGTGCCCTAGCCTAAGCCTAGGGGTGCCCTAGCCTAAGCCTAGAAGTGCCCTAGCCTTAGGCTAGGGGAGCCCTAGCACTAGCCTAAGCCTAGGGGTGCCCTAGCCTAAGCCTAGGGGTGCCCTAGCCTAAGCCTAGGGGTGCCCTAGCCTTAGGCTAGTCGAGTCGTAGCCTTAGTCTAAGCCTAGGGGTGCCCTAGCCTAAGCCTATGGGTACCCTAGCCTAAGCCTAGGGGTGTCCTAGCCTTACGCTAGGGGAGCCTTAGCCTTAGCCTAAGCCTAGGGGTGCCCTAGCCTAAGCCTAGGGGTGCCCTAGCCTAAGCCTAGGCGTGCCCTAGCCTTAGGCTAGTCGAGCCGGAGCATTAGCCTAAGCCTAGGGGTGCCCTAGCCTAAGCCTAAGAGTGCCTCAGCCTAAGCCTAGGGGTGCCTTAGCCTTAGGCTAGGGGAGCCCTAGCCTTAGCCTAAGCCTAGGGGTGCCCTAGGCTAAGCCTAGGGGTGCCCTAGCCTTAGGTTAGGGGATCCCTAACCTTAGCCTAATCCTAGGGTTACCCTAGCCTAAGCCTAGGGGTGGCCTAGCCTAAGCCTAGGCGTCCCCTAGCCTTAGGCTATGGGAACGCTAGCCTTAGCCTAAGCCTGGGGCTGCCCTAGCCTAACCCTAGGGGAGCCCTAGCAAAAGCCTAGGGGTGCCCTGGCCTAAGCCTTGGGGTGCCCTAACCTAAGCCCAGGGGTGCCCTAGCCTAAGCCTAGGGGTGCCCTAGCCTAACACAAGGGGTGCCCTAGCCTAAGCCTAGGGGTGCCCTAGCCTTAGGCTAGGGAAGCCCTACCCTTAGCCTAAGCTTAGGGGTGCCCTATCCTAAGCCCAGGGGTGCCCTATCCTAAGTTTAGGGGTGCCCTAGCCTAAGCCTAGGGGTGCCCTAGTCTTAGGCTATGGGAACCCTACCCTTAGCCTAAGCCTGGGGGTGCCCTAGCCTAAGCCTAGGGGGGCCCTGGCCTAAGCTAGGGGTGCCCTAGTCTTAGGCTGGGGGAGCCCTAGCCTTAGCCTAAGCCTAGGGGTGCCCTAACCTAAGCCTAGGGGTGCCCTAGCCTAAGCCTAGGGGTGCCCTGGCCTAAGCCTAGGGGTGCCCTGGCCTAAGCCTAGGGGTACCCTGGCCTAAGCCTAGGGGAGCCCTAGTCTTAGGCTAGGGGAGCCCTAGCCTTAGGCTAAGCCTAGGGGTGCCCTAGCCTTAGGCTATGGGAGACCTAGCCTTAGCCTAAGCCTAGGGGTGCCCTAACCTAAGCCTAGGGGTGCCCTAACCTAAGCCTAGGGGTGCCCTAGCCTAAGCCTAGGGGTGCCTTATCCTAAGCCTAGGCGTTTCCTAGCCTAATCCTAGGGGTTTCCTATCCTAAGCCTTTGGGTGCCCTAGCCTAAGCCTAGGGGTGCCCTAGCCTTAGGCTAGGGGAGCCCCACCATTAGCCAAAGCATAGGGGTGTCCTAGCCTAAGACTAGGGGTGCCCTAGACATAGCCTTGGGGTGCCCTAGCCTAAACCTGGAGGTGCCCTAGCCTAAGCCTAGGGGTACCCTAGCCTTAGGCTAGGGGAGCCCTAGCATTAGGCTAAGCCTAGGGGTGCCTTAGTCTAAGCCTAGGGGTGCGCTAGCTTAAGCTTAGGGGTGCCCTAGCTTTAGCCTAGTGGTGCCCTAGCCTATGCCTAGTGGTGCCCTAGCCTAAGCCTAGGGGTGCCCTAGCCTAAGCCTACGGGTGTCCTAACCTTAGGCTAGGGGATCCCTAGCCTTAGGCTAATTCTAGGGGTGCCCTAGCCTAAACCTAGGGGTGCCCCAGCCTAAGCCTAGGGGTGCCCTAGCCTTGGGCTAGGGGAGCCCTAGCCTTAGCCTAAGCCTAGGGGTGCCCTAGCCTAAGCCTAGGGGTGTCCTAGCCTATGCCTAGGGGTGCCTTAGCCTTAGGCTAGTCGAGCCGTAGCCTTAGTCTAAGCCTAGGGGTGCCCTAGCCTAAGACTATGGGTGCCCTAGACTAATCCTAGGGGTGTCCTACCACTACGCTAGGGGAGCCCTAGCCTTAGCCTAAGCCTAGGGGTGCCCTACCCTAAGCCTAGGGGTGGCCTAGCCTAAGTCTAGGGGTGCCCTAACCTTAGGCTCGGGATCCCTAGCTTTAGGCTAATTCTAGGGGTGCCCCAGTTAAACCTAGGGGTGCCCCAGGCTACGCTTAGGGGTGCCCTAGCCTTGGGCTAGGGGAGCCCTACCCTTAGCCTAAGCCTAGGGGTGCCCTAGCCTAAGCCGAGGGGTGCCCTAGCCTAAGCCTATGGGAGCCCTAGCCTTAGCCTAAGCCTGGGGTGTCCTAGTATAAGCTTAAGGGTGCCCTAGCCTAAGCCTAGGGGTGCCCTAGACTTATGCTATGGGAGCCCTAGCCTTAGCCTAAGCCTAGGGGTTCCCTAGCCTAAGCCTAGGGGTGTACTGGCCTAAGCCTAGGGGTGCCCTGGCCTAAACCTAGGGGTGCCCTGGTCTAAGACTAGGGGTGCCCTAGTCTTAGGCTAGGGGAGCCCTAGCCTTAGCCTAAGCCTAGGGGTGCCCTAAACTAAACCTAGGGGTGCCCTAGCCTATGCCTAGGGGTGCCGTGGCCTAAGCCTAGGGGTGCCCTGGCCTAAGCCTAGGGGTGCCCTGGCCTAAGCATAGGGGTGCCCTAGCCTAAGCCTAGGGGTGCCCTAGCCTAATCCTAGGGGTGCCCTAGCCTAAGCCTAGGGGTGCCCTAGCATTAGGCTAGTGGAGCCCTAGCCTTAGCCTAAGCCTAGGGGTGACCTAGCCTAAGCCTAGGTGTGCCCTAGCCTTAGGCTAGGGGAACCCTAGCCTTAGCCTAAGCCTGGTGTGTCCTACCCTAAGCCTAGGGTTGTCCTAGCCTAAGCCTTGGGCAGCCCTAGCTTAAGCCTAGGGGTGCCCTAACCTAAGCCTAGGGGTGTCCTAGCCTAAGCCTAGGGGTGCCCTATCCTAAGCCTAGGTGTGCCCTAGCCTTAGGCTAGGGGAGCCCTAGCCTTAGCGTAAGCCTAGGGGTGTCCTAGCTTAAGCCTAGGGGTGCCCTAGCCTAAGCCTAGGTGTGCCCTAGCCTAAGCCTAGGGGCGTGCTAGCCTGAGCCTAGGGGTGCCCTAGCCTGAGTCTAGGGGATCCCTAGCCTTAGCCTAAGCTTAGGGTTGCCCTAACCTAAGTCTAGGGGTGCCCTAGCCCAAGCCTGGGGGCGCCCTAGCCTGAGACTAAAGGTGCCCTAGCCTGAGGCTAGGGGAGCCGTAGCCTTAGCCTAAGCCTAGTGGTGCCCTAGCCTAAGCCTAGGGCTGTCCTAGCCTAAGCCTAGGGGTGCCCTAGATTAAGCCTAGGGGTGCCCTAGCCTAAGCCTGGGGGTGCCCTAGCCTTAGCCAAGGGGTGACATAGCATAAGCCTAGGGGTGCCCAAGCCTAAGCCTAGGGGTGCCCTAGCCTTAGCCTAGGGGTGCCATTGCCTAAGTCTAGGGGTGCCAAAGCCTATGCCTACGGGTGCCCTAGCCTTAGGCTAAGGGAGCTCTAGCCTTACCCTAAGCCTAGGGGTGCCCTAGCCTAAGCCTAGGGGTGTCGAAGCCTAAGCCTAGGGGTGCCCTAGCCTAAGCCTTGGTGTGCCCTAGCCTGACGCTAGGGGAGCCCTAGCCTTAACCTAAGCCTAGGGTTGCCCTAGCCTAAGCCTCGGGGTGCCCTAGCCTGAGCCTAGGGGTGACCTAGCCTGAGGCTATGGGAGCCCTATCCTTAGCCTAAGCCTGGGGTGCCCTAACCTAAGCCTAGGGGTGCCCTAGCTTAAGCCTAGGGGTGCCCTTGCCTAAGCCTAGAGGATCCCTAGCCTTAGTCTAAGCCTAGGGGTGCCATAGCCTAAGCCTACGGGTGCCCTAGCCTAAGCCAAGGGGTGCCCTAGTCTAAGCCTAGGGGTGCACGAGCCTTAGGCTAGGTGAGCCCTAGCCTTAGCCTAAGCCTAGGGCTGCCCTAGCCTAAGCCTTGGGGTGTCCAAACTTAAGCCTAGGGGTGCCATAGCCTAAGCCTATGAGTGCCCTAGCCTAAGCCAAGGGGTGCCCTAGCCTAAGCCTAGGGGTGCCCTAGCATTAGACTAGGTGAGCCTTAGCCTTAACCTAAGCCTAGTGGTGCCCTAGCATAAGCCTAGTAGTGCCATAGCCTAAGCCTAGGGGTGCCCAAGCATTAGACTAGGGGAGCCCTAGGCTTATCCAAAGCCTAGGGGTGCCCTAGCCTAAGCCTAGGGGTGCCCTAGCCTAAGCCTAGGGGTGCCCTAGCCTAAGCCTAGGGGTGCCCTAGCCTAAGCCTAGGGGAGCCCTAGCCTTAGCCTAAGCCTAGGGGTGCCCTAGTCTTAGCCTAGGGGTGCCCTAGTCTTAGCCTAGGGGTGCCATAGCCTAAGCCTAGGGGTGCCCAAGCCTAAGCCTAGGGGTGACCTAGCCTAAGCTTAGGTGTGCCCTAGCCTAAGGCTAGGGGAGCCCTAGCCTTAGCCTAAGCCTGGTGTGTCCTAGCCTAAGCCTAGGGGTGTCTTAGCCTAAGCCTAGGGGTGCCCTAGCCTAAGCCTAGGGGTGCCCTAGCATTAGGCTAGTGGAGCCCTAGCCTTAGCCTAAGCCTAGGGGTGACCTAGCCTAAGCCTAGGTGTACCCTAGCCTTATGCTAGGGGAGCCCTAGCCTTAGCCTAAGCCTGGTGTGTCCTTCCCTAAGCCTAGGGGTTTCCTAGCCTAAGCCTTGGGCAGCCCTAGCTTAAGCCTAGGGGTGCCCTAACCTAAGCCTAGGGGTGTCCTAGCCTAAGCCTAGGGGTGCTCTATCCTAAGCCTAGGTGTGCCCTAGCCTTAGGCTAGGGGAGCCCTAGCCTTAGCGTAAGCCTAGGGGTGTCCTAGCTTAAGCCTAGGGGTGCCCTAGCCTAAGCCTAGGGGTGCCCTAGCCTAAGCCTAGGGGCGTGCTAGCCTGAGCCTAGGGGTGCCCTAGCCTGAGTCTAGGGGATCCCTAGCCTTAGCCTAAGCTTAGGGTTGCCCTAACCTAAGTCTAGGGGTGCCCTAGCCCAAGCCTAGGGGCGCCCTAGCCTGAGACTAAAGGTGCCCTAGCCTGAGGCTAGGGGAGACGTAGCCTTAGTCTAAGCCTAGGGGTGCCCTAGCCTAAGCTTAGGGCTGTCCTAGCCTAAGCCTAGGGGTGCCCTAGATGAAGCCTAGGGGTGCCCTTGCCTTAGCCTAGGGGTGACATAGCATAAGCCTAGGGGTGCCCAAGCCTAAGCCTAGGGGTGCCCTAGCCTTAGCCTAGGGGTGCCATTGCCTAAGCCTAGGGGTGCCAAAGCCTAAGCCTACGGGTGCCCTAGCCTTAGGCTAAGGGAGCTCTAGCCTTACCCTAAGCCTAGGGGTGCCCTAGCCTAAGCCTAGGGGTGTCGAAGCCTAAGCCTAGGGGTGCCCTAGCCTAAGCCTTGGGGTGCCCTAGCCTGACGCTAGGGGAGCCCTAGCCTTAGCCTAAGCCTAGGGTTGCCCTAGCCTAAGCCTCGGGGTGCCCTAGCCTGAGCCTAGGGGTGACCTAGCCTGAGGGTAGGGGAGCCCTATCCTTAGCCTAAGCCTAGGGGTGCCCTCGCCTAAGCCTAGGGGTGCCCTAGCTTAAGCCTAGGGGTGCCCTTTCCTAAGCCTAGGGGAGCCCTAGCCTTAGTCTAAGCCTAGGGGTGCCATAGCCTAAGCCTACGGGTGCCCTAGCCTAAGCCAAGGGTTGCCCTAGTCTAAGCCTAGGGGTGCCCGAGCCTTAGGATAGGGGAGCCCTAGCCTTAGCCTAAGCCTAGGGCTGCCCTAGCCTAAGCCTTGGGGTGTCCAAACTTAAGCCTAGGGGTGCCATAGCCTAAGCCTATGAGTGCCCTAGCCTAAGCCAAGGGGTGCCCTAGTCTAAGCCTAGGGGTGCCCTAGCCTTAGACTAGGTGAGCCTTAGCCTTAACCTAAGCCTAGTGGTGCCCTAGCATAAGCCTAGTGGTGCCCTAGCCTAAGCCTAGGGGTGCCCAAGCATTAGACTAGGGGAGCCCTAGGCTTATCCAAAGCCTAGGGGTGCCATAGCCTAAACCTAGGGGTGCCCTAGCCTAAGCCTAGGGGTGCCCAAGCCTTAGGATAGGGGAGCCCTAGCCTTAGCCTAAACTCTGGGTGCCCTAGCCTAAGCCTAGGGGTGCCCTAGCTTTAGGATAGGGGAGCCCGAGCCTTAGCCTAAGCTATGGGTGCCCTAGCCTAAGCCTAGGGGTGACGTAGCCTAAGCCTAGGGCTGCCCTAGCTTAAGCCTAGGGGTGCCCTAACCTAAGCATAGGGGTGCCCTAGCCTTAGGCTACGGGAGCCCTAGCCTTAGCCTAAGCCTAGGGGTGTCCTAGCCTAAGCCTAGGGGTGCCCTATCCTAAGTCTAGTGTTGCCCTAGCCTAAGTCTAGGGGTGCCCTAGCCTAAGCCTAGGGGTGCAATAGCCTAAGCCTACGGGTGCCCAAGCCTAAGCCTAGGGGTGCCTTAGCCTTATTCTAAGCCTAGGGGTGCCTAGCCTTAACTTAGGGGTGCCATAGTCTAAGCCTAGGGGTGCCCAAGCCTAAGCCTTGGGGTGCCCTAGCCTTAAGCTAGGGGAGCCCTAGCCTCAGCCTAAGCCTAGGGGTGCCCTAGCCTAAGCCTAGGGGTGACCTAGCCTAAGCCTAGGGGTGCTGTAGCCTTAGGCTAGGGGAGCCTTAGCCTTAGCCTAAGCTATGGGTGCCCTAGCCTAAGCCTAGGGGTGCCCTAGCATTAGGCTAGTGGAGTCCTAGCCTTAGCGTAAGCCTAGGGGTGACCTAGCCTAAGCCTACGTGTGCCCTAGCCTTAGGCTAGGGGAGCCCTAGCCTTAGCCTAAGCCTGGTGTGTCCTACTCTAATCCTAGGGGTGTCCTGGCCTAAGCCTAGGGGTGACCTGGCCTAAGCGTAGGGGTGCCCTAGCCTTAGCCTAAGCTATGGGTGCCCTAGCCTAAGCCTAGGGGTGCCCTAGCATTATGCTAGGGGAGCCCTAGCATTAGCCTAATCCTAGGGGTGCCGTAGCCTAAGCCTAGGGGTGCCCTAGCCTAAGCCTTGGGCAGCCCTAGCTTAAGCCTAGGGGTGCCCTAACCTAAGCCTAGGGGTGTCCTAGCCTAAGCCTAGGGGTGCCCTAGCCTAAGTCTAGGTGTGCCCTAGCCTTAGGCTAGGGGAGCCCTAGCCTTTGCGTAAGCCTAGGGGTGTCCTAGCTTAAGCCTAGGTGTGCCCTAGCCTAAGCCTAGGTGTGCCCTAGCCTAAGCCAAGGGGCGTGCTAGCCTGAGCCTAGGGGTGCCCTTGCCTGAGTCTAGGGGATCCCTAGCCTTAGCCTAAGCTTAGGGTTGCCCTAGCCTAAGTCTAGGGGTTCCCTAGCCCAAGCCTAGGGCGGCCCTAGCCTGAGTCTAAAGGTGCCCTAGCCTGAGGCTAGGGGAGCCGTAGCCTTAGCCTAAGCCTAGGGGTGCTAGCCTAAGCCAAGGGGTGCCCTAGCCTAAGCCTAGGGGTGCCCTAGCCTAAGCCTAGGGGTGCCCTAGCCTTAGGCTAGGGGTGCCCTAGCCTTAGCCTAAGCTATGGGTGCCCTAGCCTAAGCCTAGGGGTGCCCTAGCATTAGCCTAGGGGAGCCCTAGCATTAGCCTAAGCCTAGGGGTGCCCTAGCCTAAGTCTAGGGGTGCCCTAGCCTTAGCCTTGGGCAGCCCTAGCTTAAGCCTAGGGGTGCCCTAACCTAAGCCTAGTGGTGTCCTAGCCTAAGCCTAGGGGTGCCCTAGACTAAGCCTTGGGGTGCCCTAGCCTTAGGCTAGGGGAGCCCTAGCCTTAGCGTAAGCCTAGGGGTGTCCTAGCTTAAGCCTAGGGGTGCCCTAGCCTAAGCCTTGGTGTGCCCTAGCCTAAGCCTAGGGGCGTGCTAGCCTGAGCCTAGGGGTGCCCTAGCCTGAGTCTAGGGGATCCGTAGCCTTAGCCTAAGCTTAGGGTTGCCCTAACCTAAGTCTAGGGGTGCCCTAGCCCAAGCCTAGGGGCGCCCTAGCCTGAGATTAAAGGTGCCCTAGCCTGAGGATAGGGGAGCCGTAGCCTTAGCCTAAGCCTAGGGGTGCCCTAGCCTAAGCCTAGGGCTGTCCTAGCCTAAGCCTAGGGGTGCCCTAGATTAAGCCTAGGGGTGCCCTTGCCTAAGCCTAGGGGTGCCCTAGCCTTAGCCTAGGGGTGACATAGCATAAGCCTAGGGGTGCCCAAGCCTAAGCCTAGGGGTGCCCTAGCCTTAGCCTATGGGTGCCATTGCCTAATCCTAGGGGTGCCAAAGCCTAAGCCTACGAGTGCCCTAGCCTTAGGCTAAGGGAGCTCTAGCCTTACCCTAAGCCTAGGGGTGCCCTAGCCTAAGCCTAGGGGTGTCGAAGCCTAAGCCTAGGGGTGCCCTAGCTTAAGCCTTGGGGTGCCCTAGCCTGACGCTAGGGGAGCCCTAGCCTTAGCCTAAGCCTAGGGTTGCCCTAGCCTAAGCCTCGGGGTGCCCTAGCCTGAGCCTAGGGGTGACCTAGCCTGAGGCTAGGGGAGCCCTATCCTTAGCCTAAGCCTAGGGGTGCCCTAGCCTAAGCCTAGGGGTGCCCGAGCTTAAGCCTAGGGGTGCCCTTGCCTAAGCCTAGGGGAGCCCTAGCCTTAGTCTAAGCCTTCGGGTGCCCTTGCCTAAGGCTAGGGGAGCCCTTGCCTAAGGCTAGGGGAGCCCTTGTCTAAGGTTAGGGGAGCCGTAGCCTAAGGCTAGGGGAGCGCTAGCCTTAGCTTTAGCCTAGGGGTGCCCTAGCCTAAGGTTGGGGAGCATTAGCCTAAGGCTAGGGGAGCCCTAGCCTTAGCCTAAGCCTAGGGGTGCCCTAGCCTAAGGCTAGGGGAGCCCTAGCCTAAGCCTAGGGTGCCCTACCCTAATAATAGGGGAGCCCTAGCCTAAGCCTAGGGGTGCCCTAACCTAAGGCTAGGGGAGTCCTAGCCTAAGGCTAGGGGATCCCTAGCCTTAGCCTAAGCCTAGGGGTGCCCGAGCCTAAGCCTAGGGGTGCCCTAGCCTAAGGCTAGTGGTGCCCTAACCTAAGGCTAGGGGAGCACTACCCTTAGACGAAGCCTAGGGGTGCCCGAACCTAAAGTTAGGGGAGCACTAGCCTTAGCCTAAGCCTAGGGGTGCCCTAGCCTAAGGCTATGGGAGCCCTTGCCTAAAGCTTGGGAAGCCCTAGCCTAAGCCTAGGGGTGCCCTAGCCTAAGGCTTGGGGAGCCCTAGCCTGAGTCTATGACAGCCCTAGCGTTAGCCTAAGCCTAGGGGTGCCCTAGTGCAAGGCTAGGGGAGGCCTAGCCTAAGGCTAGGGGAGCCCTAGGCTTAGGTTAGGGGAGCCCTAGCATAAGGCTAGGGGTGCCCTACCCAAAAGGTAGGGGATACCTAGCCTAAGGCTAGGCAGCCCTAGCCTAAGGCTAGGGGAGCATGGACTAAGTCTAGTGGAGCCCTAGCCGAAGGCTAGGGGAATAGGAGCCTAAGTCTAGGGGTGCCCTAGCCTAAGGCAAGGAGAGCCCTAGCATAAGGCTAGGAGAGCCCTAGCGTTAGCCTAAGCCTAGGGGTGCCCTAGCCTAAGGCTAGGGGAGCCCTAGCCTAAGTCTAGGAGAGCCCTAGCCTTAACCTAAGCCTAGGGGTGCCCTAGCCTAAGGCTAGGGGAGCCCAAGCCTAAGGATAGGGGAGTCAAGCCTAAGGCTAGGGGAGCCCTAGCCTTAGCCTAAACTTAGGTGTGCTCTAGCCTATGGCTAGAGGAGCCCTAGCTTAAGCCTAGGTGTGCCCGAGCCTAAGCCTAGGGGTGCCCGAGCCTAAGGCTAGGGGTGCCCTAACCTATGGCTAGGGGAGCCCTAGCCTTAGATTAAGCCTAGGGGTGCCCGAACCTAAGGCTAGGGGAGCCCTAGCCTAAGCCTAGGGGTGCCCTTGCCTAAGGCTAGGGGAGCCCTAGCCTTAGCCTAAGCCTACGGGTGCCCTTGCCTAAGGCTAGGGGAGCCCTTGCCTAAGGCTAGGGGAGCCTTTGCCTAAGGCTAGGGGAGCCGTAGCCTAAGGCTAGGGGAGCGCTAGCCTTAGCCTAAGCCTAGTGGTGTCCTAGCCTAAGGTTGAGGAGCACTAGCGTAAAGCTAGGGGAGCCCTAGCCTAAGGCTAGGGGAGCCCTAGCCTAAGCCTAAGCCTCGGGGTGCCCTAGCCAAAGGCTATGGGAGACCTAGCCATAGGCTAGGGGAGCCCTAGCCTAAGGCTAAGGGAACCCTAGCCGAAGCCTAGGGGCGCCCTAACCTAAGGTTAGGGGAGTCCTAGCCTAAGCCTAGAGGTGCCCTAGTCTAAGGCTAGGGGTGCCCTAACCTAAGGCTAGGGGAACCCTAGCCTTAGACTAAGCCTAGGGGTGCCCGAACCTAAGGCTAGGGGAGCCCTAGCCTAATCCTAGGGGTGCCCTAGCCTAAGGCTAGGGGAGCCCTAGCCTTAGACTAAGCTTAGAGGTGCCCTAGCCTAAGGCAAGGGGAGCCCTACGCTAAGGCTAGGGGAGCCCTAGACTAAGGCTAGTGGAGCCCTAGCCTAAGACTAGGGGTGCCCGAGCCTTAGCCTAGTGGTGCCCTAGCCTAAGGCTAGGAGAGCCTTAGCCTAAAGTTAGGGGAGCCCTAGCATTAGCTTAAGCCTAGGGGAGCCCTAGCCTAAGGCTACTGGAGCCCTAGCCTAAGACTATGGGTGCCCGAGCCTTAGCCTAGGGGAGCTCTAGCCTAAGGCTAGGGTAGCCCTAGCCTTAGCCTAAGCTTAGGGGTGCCCTAGCCTAAGGCTAGGGGAGCCCTAGCCTTAGCCTAAGCCTAGGGGTGCCCGAACCTAAGGCTAGAGGAGCCCTAGCCTAAGCCTAAGCCGAGGGGTGCCCTAGCCTAAGGCTAAGGGAGCCCTAGGCTTAGGCTATGTCTAGGGGTGCCCTAGCCTAAGGCTATGGGAGCCCTAGCGTTAGCCTAAGCCTAGCGGTGCCCTAGCCAAGGCTAGGGGAGCCCTACCCTAATGCTGTGCGGCCCTAGCTTTAGCCTAATCCTAGGGGTGCCCTAGTGTAAGGCTAGGAGAGCCCTAGCATAAGGCATGGGGAGCCCTAGCCTTAGCCTAAGCCTAAGGGTGCCCTTGCCTAAGGCTAGGGGAGCCATAGCCTAAGGCTAGGGGAGCCCAAGCCTAAGGCTAGGGGAGCCCTAGCCTTAGCCTAAGCCTAGGGCTGCCCTAGCCTAAGGCTTGGGGAGCCCTAGATTTAGCCTAGGGGTGCCCTGGCCTAAGGATAGGGGAGCACTAGCCTAAGGCTAGGGGAGCCCTAGCCTAAGTCTAGGGGAGCCCTAGCCTAAGTCTAGGGGAGCCCTAGCCTAAGGCTAGGGGAGCCCGAGCCTTAGCCTAAGCCTAGGAGTGCCCTAGCCTAAGGCTATGGGAGCCCAAGCCTAAGCCTAGGGCTGCCAGACCTAAGGCTAGGGGAGCCCTAGCCTTAGCCCAAGCCTATGGGTACCCTATCCTAAGCTTATGGGTGCCCTAGCCCAAGCCTAGGGGTGCCCTTGCCTAAGGCTAGGGGAGCCCTAGCCTAAGCCTTAGGGGTGCCCTAGCCTAAGGCTAGGGGAGCCCTAGCCTATGCCTAGGGGTGCCCTAGCCTAAGGCTAGGGGAGCCCTAGCCTAAGCCTAGGGGTGCCCTAGCCTAAGGCTAGGGGAGCCCTAGCCTTAGCCTAAGCCTAAAGGTGCCCTAGCCTAAGGCTAGGGAAGCCCTAGCCTAAGGCTAGGGGAGCATTGGCCTTAGCCACCGCCTAGGGGTGCCATAGCCTAAGGCTAGGGGAGCCTTAGCCTTAGGCTAGAGGAGCCCTAGCCTAAGGCTATGGGAGCCCTAGCCTAAGTTTAGGGGTGCCCTAACCTAAGGCTGGGGGAGCCCTAGCCTAAGGCTAGGGGAGCCATAGTCTTAGCCTAAGCTGAGGGGAGGCCTAGCCTAAGGCTAGGGGAGCCCTAGCCTTAGCCTAAGCCTAGGGGTGCCCTATCCAAGGCTAGGGGAGCCCTAGCCTAAGGCTAGGGGAGCCCTAGCCTTAGCCTAAGCCTAGGGGTGCCCTAGCCTAAGCCTAAGCCTAAAGGTGCCCTAGCCTAAGGCTAGGGAAGCCCTAGCCTAAGGCTAGGGGAGCACTGGCCTTAGCCTAAGCCTAGGGGTGCCATAGCCTAAGGCTAGGGGAGCCTTAGCCTTAGGCTAGAGGAGCCCTAGCCTAAGGATATGGGATCCCTAGCCTATGTTTAGGGGTGCCCTAACCTAAGGCTAGGGGAGCCCTAGCCTAACCCTAGGGGTGCCCGAACCTAAGGCTAGGGGAGCCGTAGCCTAAGCTTAGGGGTGCCCGAGCATAAGCCTAGGGGTGCCCTAGCCTAAGGCTAGGGTAGCCTTAGCCTAAACCTAGGGGTGCCCTAACCTAAGGCTAGGGGAGCCCTGGCCTTAGCCTAAGACTAGGGGTGCCTGAACCTAAGGTTAGGGGAGCACTAGCCTTACCCTAAGCCTAGGGGTGCCCTAGCTTAAGGCTGGGGGAGCCCTACCCTAAGGCTAGGGGAGCCCTAGCCTAAGGCTAGTGGAGCCCTAGCCTAAGCCTAGTGGTGCCCTAGCCTAAGCCTAGGGGTGCCCAAGCATTAGACTAGGGGAGCCCTAAGCTTATCCAAAGCCTATGGGTGCCATAGCCTAAACCTAGGGGTGCCCTAGCCTAAGCCTAGGGGTGCCCTAGCCTTAGGCTAGGGGAGTCCTAGCCTTAGCCTAAGCCTAGGGGTGCACTAGCCTAAGCCTAGGGATGCCATAGCCTAAGCCTAGGGGTGCCCTAGCCTTAGGCTAGGGGAGCCCTAGCCTTAGCTTAAGCCTAGGGATGCACTAGCCAAAGCCTAGGCGTGCCCTCTCATAAGTCTAGGGGTGCCCTAGCCTTAGGCTAGGGGAGCCCCAGCCTTAGCCTAAGCCTAGGGATGCCCTAGCCTAAGCCTAGGGGTGCTCTACCCTAAGCCTAGGGGTACCCTAGCCTTAGGCTAGGGGAGCCCTAGCCTTAGCTTAAGCCTAGGGGTGCTCTAGCCTAAGCCTAGGGGTGCCCTAGTCTAAGCCTAGGGGTGCCCTAGCCTAAGCCTAGGGGTGCCTTATCCTAAGTCTAGGGGTGTCCTAGCCTAATCCTAGGGGTTTCCTATCCTAAGCCTAGGGGTGCCCTAGCCTAAGCCTAGGGGTGCCCTAGCCTTAGGCTAGGGGAGCCCCACCGTTAGCCAAAGCATAGGGGTGTCCTCGCCTAAGACTAGGGGTGCCCTAGACATAGCCTTGGGATGCCGTAGCCTTTGGCTAGGGGTGCCCTAGCGTAAGCCTTGGGGTGCCCTAGCCTAAACATGGAGGTGCCCTAGCCTAAGCCTAGGGGTACCCTAGCCTTAGGCTAGGGGAGCCCTAGCATTAGACTAAGCCTAGGGGTGCCTTAGCCTAAGCCTAGGGATGCCCTAGCCTAAGCCTAGAGGTGCCCTAGCTTTAGCCTAGTGGTGCCCTAGCCTAAGCCTAGGGGTGCCCAAGCTTTAGCCTAGTGGTGCCGTAGCCTAAGCCTAGGGGTGCCCTAGCCTAAGCCTACGGGTGTCCTAACCTTAGGCTAGGGGATCCCTAGCCTTAGGCTTATTCTAGGGTTGCCCTAGCCTAAATCTAGGGGTGCCCCATCCTAAGCCTAGGGGTGCCCTAGCCTTGGGCTAGGGGAGCCCTAGCCTTAGCCTAAGCCTAGGGGTGCCCTAGCCTAAGACTAGGGGTGCCCAAGCCTAAGCTTAGGGGTGCCCTAGCCTAAGCCTAGGGGTGCCCTAGACTTATGCTATGGGAGCCCTAGCCTTAGCCTAAGCCTAGGGGTGCCCAAGTCTAAGCCTAGGGGTGCCCTAGTAAGCCTACGGGTGCCCTGCCTAAGCCTAGGGGTGCCCTAGCCATAGGCTATGGGAGCCCTAGCCTTAGCCTAAGCCTAGGGGTTCCCTAGCCTAAGCCTAGGGGTGTCCTGGCCTAAGCCTAGGGGTGCCCTGGCCTAAGCCTAGGGTTGCCGTGGCCTAAGCCTAGGGGTGCCATGACCTAAGCCTAGGGGTGCCCTAATCTTAGGCTCGAGGAGCCCTAGCCTAAGCCTAAGCCTAGTGGTGCCCTAACCTAAGCTTAGGGGTGCCCTAATCTAAGCCTAGGGGTGCCCTAGACTAAGCATAGGGGTTCCCTAGCCTTAGGCTAGTCGAACCGTAGCTTTAGCCTAAGCCTGGGGGTGCCCTAGCCCATGCCTAGGGGTGCCAGAGCCTAAGCTTAGGGGTGCCCTAGCCTAAGGCTAGGGGAGCCCTAGCCTTAACTTAAGCCTAGGGGTGCTCTAGCCTAAGTCTAGGGTTGCCCTAGCATAAGCCAAGGGGTGCCCTAGCCTTAGGCTAGGGGAGCCCTATCCTTAGCCTAAGCCTGGGGTGCCCTAGCCTAAGCCTAGCGGTGCCATAGCCTAAGCCTCGGGGTGCCCAACCTAAGCCTAAGGGTGCCCTAGCCTAAGGCTAGGAGAGCCCTAGCCTAAGCCTAAGCCTAGGGGTGCCCTAACCTAAGCTTAGGGTTGCCCTAATCTAAGCCTAGGGGTGCCCTAGCCTAAGCATAGGGGAGCGCTAGCCTAAGCCTAAGCCTAAGCCTAGTGTGCCCTAGCCTAAGCCTAGGGGTGCCCTTGCCTTAGGCTAGGGGAGCCCTAGCCTTAGCCTAAGCCTAGGGGTGTACTAGCCTAAGCCTAGGGGTGCCCTAGCCTAAGCCTAGGGGTGCCCTAGTAAGCCTAGGGGTGCCCTAGTAAGCCTACGGGTGCCCTGCATAAGCCTAGGGGTGCCCTAGCCTTAGGCTAGGGGAGCCCTAGCCTTAGCCTAAGCCTAGTGGTGCCCTAGCCTAAGGCTACTGGTGCCCTAACCTAAGCTTAGGGCTTCCCTCGCCTAAGCCTAGGGGTGCCCTCTCATAAGTTTAGGGGTGCCCTAGCCTAAGCCTAGGGGTTCCCTAGCCTTAGGCTAGGGGAGCCCTAGCCTTAGCTTAAGCCTAGGGATGCACTAGCCTAAGCCTAGGGTTGCCCTAGCCTAAGCCTAGGGGTGCCCTAGCCTTAGGCTAGGGGATCCCTAGCCTTCGCCTAAGCCTAGGAGTGCACTAGCCTAAGCCTAGGGGTGCCATAGCCTAAGCCTAGGGGTGCCCAAGCCTAAGCCTATGGGTTCCCTAGCCTTAGGCTAGGGAAACCCTAGCCTTAGCCTAAGACTAGGGGTGCCCTAGCCTAAGCCTAGGGGTGCCATATCCTAAGCCTAGGGATGCCCTAGCCTAAGCCTAGGGGTGCCCTACCCTAAGCCTAGGGGTACCCTAGCTTTAGGCTAGGGGAGCCCTAGCCTTAGCTTAAGCCTAGGGGTGCTCTAGCCTAAGCCTAGGGGTGCCCTAGTCTAAGTCTAGGGGTGCCCTAGCCTAAGCCTAGGGGTGCCTTATCCTAAGCCTAGGGGTGTCCTAGCCTAATCCTAGGGGTTTCCTATCCTAAGCCTAGGGGTGCCCTAGCCTAAGCCTAGGGGTGCCCTAGCCTTAGGCTAGGGGAGCCCCACCGTTAGCCAAAGCATAGGGGTGTCCTCGCCTAAGACTAGGGGTGCCTTAGACATAGCCTTGGGATGCCGTAGCCTTTGGCTAGGGGTGCCCTAGCGTAAGCCTTGGGGTGCCCTAGCCTAAACATGGAGGTGCCCCAGCCTAAGCCTAGGGGTACCCTAGCCTTAGGCTAGGGGAGCACTAGCATTAGGCTAAGCCTAGGGGTGCCTTAGCCTAAGCCTAGGGGTGCCCTAGCCTAAGCCTAGAGGTGCCCTAGCTTTAGCCTAGTGGTGCCCTAGCCTATGCCTAGTGGTGCCCTAGCCTTAGCCTAGTGGTGCCGTAGCCTAAGCCTAGGGGTTCCCTAGCCTAAGCCTACGGGTGTCCTAACCTTAGGCTAGGGGATCCCTAGCCTTAGGCTAATTCTAGGGGTGCCCTAGCCTTGGGCTAGGGGAGCCCTAGCCTTAGCCTAAGCCTAGGGGTACCCTAGCCTAAGACTAGGGGTGCCCTAGCCTAAGCTTAGGGGTGCCCTAGCCTAAGCCTAGGGGTGCCCTAGACTTATGCTATGGGAGCCCTAGCCTTAGCCTAAGCCTAGGGGTGTCCTAGTATAAGCCTAGGGGTGCCTAAGTCTAAGCCTAGGGGTGCCATAGCGTAAGCCTAGGGGTGCTCTAGTAAGCCTAGGGGTGCCTTAGTAAGCCTACGGGTGCAAGCCTAGGGGTGCCCTAGCCATAGGCTATGGGAGCCCTAGCCTTAGCCTAAGCCTAGGGGTTCCCTAGCCTAAGCCTAGGGGTGTCCTGGCCTAAGCCTAGGGGTGCCCTGGCCTAAGCCTAGGGTTGCCGTGGCCTAAGCCTAGGGGTGCCATGACCTAAGCCTAGGGTTGCCCTAATCTTAGTCTAGGGGAGCCCTAGCCTTAGCCTAAGCCTAGGGGGGCCCTGGCCTAAGCTAGGGGTGCCCTAGTCTTAGGCTGGGGGAGCCCTAGCCTTAGCCTAAGCCTAGGGGTGCCCTAACCTAAGCCTAGGTGTGCCCTAGCCTAAGCCTAGGGGTGCCCTGGCCTAAGCTTAGGGGTGCCCTGGCCTAAGCCTAGGGGTACCCTGGCCTAAGCCTAGGGGAGCCCTAGTCTTAGGCTAGGGGAGCCCTAGCCTTAGGCTAAGCCTAGGGGTGCCCCAGCCTTAGGCTATGGGAGACCTAGCCTTATCCTAAGCCTAGGGGTGCCCTAACCTAAGCCTAGGGGTGCCCTAACCTAAGCCTAGGGGTGCCCTAGCCTAAGCCTAGGGGTGCCTTATCCTAAGCCTAGGCGTGTCCTAGCCTAATCCTAGGGGTTTCCTATCCTAAGCCTTTGGGTGCCCTAGCCTAAGCCTAGGGGTGCCCTAGCCTTAGGCTAGGGGAGCCCCACCATTAGCCAAAGCATAGGGGTGTCCTAGCCTAAGACTAGGGGTTCCCTAGACATAGCCTTGGGGTGCCCTAGCCTAAACCTTGAGGTGCCCTAGCCTAAGCCTAGGGGTACCCTAGCCTTAGGCTAGGGGAGCCCTAGCATTAGGCTAAGCCTAGGGGTGCCTTAGTCTAAGCCTAGGGGTGCCCTAGCTTAAGCTTAGGGGTGCCCTAGCTTTAGCCTAGTGGTGCCCTAGCCTATGCCTAGTGGTGCCCTAGCCTAAGCCTAGGGGTGCCCTAGCCTAAGCCTACGGGTGTCCTAACCTTAGGCTAGGGGATCCCTAGCCTTAGGCTAATTCTAGGGGTGCCCTAGCCTAAACCTAGGGGTGCCCCAGCCTAAGCCTAGGGGTGCCCTAGCCTTGGGCTAGAGGAGCCCTAGCCTTAGCCTAAGCCTAGGGGTGCCCTAGCCTAAGCCTAGGGGTGTCCTAGCCTATGCTTATGGGTGCCTTAGCATTAGGCTAGTCGAGCCGTAGCCTTAGTCTAAGCCTAGGGGTGCCCTAGCCTAAGACTATGGGTGCCCTAGACTAATCCTAGGGGTGTCCTACCACTACGCTAGGGGAGCCCTAGCCTTAGCCTAAGCCTAGGGGTGCCCTAGCCTAAGCCTAGGGGTGGCCTAGCCTAAGCCTAGGGGTGCCCTAACCTTAGGCTCGGGATCCCTAGCCTTAGGCTAATTCTAGGGGTTCCCCAGCTTAAACCTAGGGGTGCCCCAGGCTACGCCTAGGGGTGCCCTAGCCTTGGGCTAGGGGAGCCCTACCCTTAGCCTAAGCCTAGGGGTGCCCTAGCCTAAGGCGAGGGGTGCCCTAGCCTAAGCCTAGGCGTGCCCTAGCCTAAGCCTAGGGGTGCCCTAGCCTTAGGCTAGAGGAGCCCTAAACTTAGCCTAAGCCTAGGGGTGCCCTAGCCTAAGCCTATGGGAGCCCTAGCCTTAGCCTAAGCCTGGGGTGTCCTAGTATAAGCCTAAGGGTGCCCTAGCCTAAGCCTAGGGGTGCCGTAGACTTTTGCTATGGGAGCCCTAGCCTTAGCCTAAGCCTAGGGGTTCCCTAGCCTAAGCCTAGGGGTGTACTGGCCTAAGCCTAGGGGTGCCCTGGCCTAAACCTAGGGGTGCCCTGGTCTAAGACTAGGGGTGCCCTAGTCTTACGCTAGGGGAGCCCTAGCCTTAGCCTAAGCCTAGGGGTGCCCTAAACTAAACCTAGGGGTGCCCTAGCCTATGCCTAGGGGTGCCGTGGCCTAAGCCTAGGGGTGCCCTGGCCTAATCTAGGGGTGCCCTGGCCTTAGCATAGGGGTGCCCTAGTCTTAGGCTAGGGGAGCCCTAGCCTTAGCCTAAGCCTAGGGGTGCCCTGGCCTAAGCTAGGGGTGCCCTAGTCTTAGGCTGGGGGAGCCCTAGCCTTATCCTAAGCCTAGGGGTGCCCAAGCCTAAGCCTATGGGTGCCCTGGCCTAAGCCTAGGGGTGCCCTGGCCTAAGCCTAGGGGTGCCCTGGCCTAAGCCTAGGGGTGCCCTAGTCTTAGGCTAGGGGTGCCCTAGCCTTAGCCTAATCTAGGGGTGCTCTAGCCTAAGCCTAGGGGTGCCCTAGCCTTAGGCTAGTCGATCCGTAGCCTTAGCCTAAGCCTAGGGGTGGCCTAGCCTAAGCCTAGGGGTGCCCTAGCCTTGGGCTAGGGGAGCCCTAGCCTTAGCCTAGGGGTGCCCTAGCCTTAGGCTAGAGGAGCCCTAAACTTAGCCTAAGCCGAGGGGTGCCCTAGCCTTAGGCGAGGGGAGCCATGGACTTACCCTAAGCCTTGGGGTGCCCTAGCATAAGCCCAGGGGAGCCCTAGCCTTATGCTATGGGAGCCCTAGCCTTAGCCTAAGCCTAGGGGTGAACTAGTATAAGCCTAGGGTTGCCCTAGCCTAAGCCTAGGGGTGCCCTAGCCTAAGCCTATGGGGAACCCTGGCCTAAGCCTAGGGGTGCCCTGCCCTAAGCCTAGGGGTGCCCTAATCTTAGGCTCGAGGAGCCCTAGCCTTAGCCTAAGCCTAGGTGTGCCCTAGCCTAAGTCTAGGGGTGCCCTACCCTAAGCCTAGGGGTGCCCTAGGCTAAGGCTAGGGGTGCCCTAGCCTAAGCTTAGGGGTGTCCTAACCTAAGCTTAGGGGTGCCCTAGCCTAAGTCTAGGGGTGCCCTAGCCTTAGGCTAGGGGAGCCCTAGCTTTAGCCTAAGCCTTGGGGTGCCCTAGCCTAAGTTTTGGGGTGCCCTGGCCTAAGACTAGGGGTGCCCTAACCTAAGCCTAGGGGTGCCCAAGCCTTAGGCTATGGGAGCCCTAGCCTTAGCCTAAGCTTAGAGGTGCCCTAGTCTAAGCCTAGGGGTCCCCTAGCCTAAGCCTAGGGGTGCCCTAGCCTTAGGCTAGGGGTGCCCTAGCCTTAGGCTAGGGAGCCCTACCCTTAGCCTAATCCTAGAGGTGCCCTAGCCTAAGCCTAGGGGTGCCCTAGCCTAAGTCTCGGGAGCCGTAGCCTTATCTTAATCCTAGGGGTGCCCTAGCCTTAGCCTAAGCCTAGGGGTGCCCTAGCCTAAGCCTAAGGATGCCCTAGCCTTGGGCTAGGGGAGCCCTAGCCTTAGCCTAAGCCTAGGGGTGCCCTAGCCTAAGCCTAGGGGTGCCCTAGCCTAAGCCTAGAAGTGCCCTAGCCTTAGGCTAGGGGAGCCCTAGCACTAGCCTAAGCCTAGGGGTGCCCTAGCCTAAGCCTAGGGGTGCCCTAGCCTAAGCCTAGGGGTGCCCTAGCCTTAGGCTAGTCGAGTCGTAGCCTTAGTCTAAGCCTAGGGGTGCCCTAGCCTAAGCCTATGGGTACCCTAGCCTAAGCCTAGGGGTGTCCTAGCCTTACGCTAGGGGAGCCTTAGCCTTAGCCTAAGCCTAGGGGTGCCCTAGCCTAAGCCTAGGGGTGCCCTAGCCTAAGCCTAGGCGTGCCCTAGCCTTAGGCTAGTCGAGCCGGAGCATTAGCCTAAGCCTAGGGGTGCCCTAGCCTAAGCCTAAGAGTGCCTCAGCCTAAGCCTAGGGGTGCCTTAGCCTTAGGCTAGGGGAGCCCTAGCCTTAGCCTAAGCCTAGGGGTGCCCTAGGCTAAGCCTAGGGGTGCCCTAGCCTTAGGTTAGGGGATCCCTAACCTTAGCCTAATCCTAGGGTTACCCTAGCCTAAGCCTAGGGGTGGCCTAGCCTAAGCCTAGGCGTCCCCTAGCCTTAGGCTATGGGAACGCTAGCCTTAGCCTAAGCCTGGGGCTGCCCTAGCCTAACCCTAGGGGAGCCCTAGCAAAAGCCTAGGGGTGCCCTGGCCTAAGCCTTGGGGTGCCCTAACCTAAGCCCAGGGGTGCCCTAGCCTAAGCCTAGGGGTGCCCTAGCCTAACACAAGGGGTGCCCTAGCCTAAGCCTAGGGGTGCCCTAGCCTTAGGCTAGGGAAGCCCTACCCTTAGCCTAAGCTTAGGGGTGCCCTATCCTAAGCCCAGGGGTGCCCTATCCTAAGTTTAGGGGTGCCCTAGCCTAAGCCTAGGGGTGCCCTAGTCTTAGGCTATGGGAACCCTACCCTTAGCCTAAGCCTGGGGGTGCCCTAGCCTAAGCCTAGGGGGGCCCTGGCCTAAGCTAGGGGTGCCCTAGTCTTAGGCTGGGGGAGCCCTAGCCTTAGCCTAAGCCTAGGGGTGCCCTAACCTAAGCCTAGGGGTGCCCTAGCCTAAGCCTAGGGGTGCCCTGGCCTAAGCCTAGGGGTGCCCTGGCCTAAGCCTAGGGGTACCCTGGCCTAAGCCTAGGGGAGCCCTAGTCTTAGGCTAGGGGAGCCCTAGCCTTAGGCTAAGCCTAGGGGTGCCCTAGCCTTAGGCTATGGGAGACCTAGCCTTAGCCTAAGCCTAGGGGTGCCCTAACCTAAGCCTAGGGGTGCCCTAACCTAAGCCTAGGGGTGCCCTAGCCTAAGCCTAGGGGTGCCTTATCCTAAGCCTAGGCGTTTCCTAGCCTAATCCTAGGGGTTTCCTATCCTAAGCCTTTGGGTGCCCTAGCCTAAGCCTAGGGGTGCCCTAGCCTTAGGCTAGGGGAGCCCCACCATTAGCCAAAGCATAGGGGTGTCCTAGCCTAAGACTAGGGGTGCCCTAGACATAGCCTTGGGGTGCCCTAGCCTAAACCTGGAGGTGCCCTAGCCTAAGCCTAGGGGTACCCTAGCCTTAGGCTAGGGGAGCCCTAGCATTAGGCTAAGCCTAGGGGTGCCTTAGTCTAAGCCTAGGGGTGCGCTAGCTTAAGCTTAGGGGTGCCCTAGCTTTAGCCTAGTGGTGCCCTAGCCTATGCCTAGTGGTGCCCTAGCCTAAGCCTAGGGGTGCCCTAGCCTAAGCCTACGGGTGTCCTAACCTTAGGCTAGGGGATCCCTAGCCTTAGGCTAATTCTAGGGGTGCCCTAGCCTAAACCTAGGGGTGCCCCAGCCTAAGCCTAGGGGTGCCCTAGCCTTGGGCTAGGGGAGCCCTAGCCTTAGCCTAAGCCTAGGGGTGCCCTAGCCTAAGCCTAGGGGTGTCCTAGCCTATGCCTAGGGGTGCCTTAGCCTTAGGCTAGTCGAGCCGTAGCCTTAGTCTAAGCCTAGGGGTGCCCTAGCCTAAGACTATGGGTGCCCTAGACTAATCCTAGGGGTGTCCTACCACTACGCTAGGGGAGCCCTAGCCTTAGCCTAAGCCTAGGGGTGCCCTACCCTAAGCCTAGGGGTGGCCTAGCCTAAGTCTAGGGGTGCCCTAACCTTAGGCTCGGGATCCCTAGCTTTAGGCTAATTCTAGGGGTGCCCCAGTTAAACCTAGGGGTGCCCCAGGCTACGCTTAGGGGTGCCCTAGCCTTGGGCTAGGGGAGCCCTACCCTTAGCCTAAGCCTAGGGGTGCCCTAGCCTAAGCCGAGGGGTGCCCTAGCCTAAGCCTATGGGAGCCCTAGCCTTAGCCTAAGCCTGGGGTGTCCTAGTATAAGCTTAAGGGTGCCCTAGCCTAAGCCTAGGGGTGCCCTAGACTTATGCTATGGGAGCCCTAGCCTTAGCCTAAGCCTAGGGGTTCCCTAGCCTAAGCCTAGGGGTGTACTGGCCTAAGCCTAGGGGTGCCCTGGCCTAAACCTAGGGGTGCCCTGGTCTAAGACTAGGGGTGCCCTAGTCTTAGGCTAGGGGAGCCCTAGCCTTAGCCTAAGCCTAGGGGTGCCCTAAACTAAACCTAGGGGTGCCCTAGCCTATGCCTAGGGGTGCCGTGGCCTAAGCCTAGGGGTGCCCTGGCCTAAGCCTAGGGGTGCCCTGGCCTAAGCATAGGGGTGCCCTAGCCTAAGCCTAGGGGTGCCCTAGCCTAATCCTAGGGGTGCCCTAGCCTAAGCCTAGGGGTGCCCTAGCATTAGGCTAGTGGAGCCCTAGCCTTAGCCTAAGCCTAGGGGTGACCTAGCCTAAGCCTAGGTGTGCCCTAGCCTTAGGCTAGGGGAACCCTAGCCTTAGCCTAAGCCTGGTGTGTCCTACCCTAAGCCTAGGGTTGTCCTAGCCTAAGCCTTGGGCAGCCCTAGCTTAAGCCTAGGGGTGCCCTAACCTAAGCCTAGGGGTGTCCTAGCCTAAGCCTAGGGGTGCCCTATCCTAAGCCTAGGTGTGCCCTAGCCTTAGGCTAGGGGAGCCCTAGCCTTAGCGTAAGCCTAGGGGTGTCCTAGCTTAAGCCTAGGGGTGCCCTAGCCTAAGCCTAGGTGTGCCCTAGCCTAAGCCTAGGGGCGTGCTAGCCTGAGCCTAGGGGTGCCCTAGCCTGAGTCTAGGGGATCCCTAGCCTTAGCCTAAGCTTAGGGTTGCCCTAACCTAAGTCTAGGGGTGCCCTAGCCCAAGCCTGGGGGCGCCCTAGCCTGAGACTAAAGGTGCCCTAGCCTGAGGCTAGGGGAGCCGTAGCCTTAGCCTAAGCCTAGTGGTGCCCTAGCCTAAGCCTAGGGCTGTCCTAGCCTAAGCCTAGGGGTGCCCTAGATTAAGCCTAGGGGTGCCCTAGCCTAAGCCTAGGGGTGCCCTAGCCTTAGCCAAGGGGTGACATAGCATAAGCCTAGGGGTGCCCAAGCCTAAGCCTAGGGGTGCCCTAGCCTTAGCCTAGGGGTGCCATTGCCTAAGTCTAGGGGTGCCAAAGCCTATGCCTACGGGTGCCCTAGCCTTAGGCTAAGGGAGCTCTAGCCTTACCCTAAGCCTAGGGGTGCCCTAGCCTAAGCCTAGGGGTGTCGAAGCCTAAGCCTAGGGGTGCCCTAGCCTAAGCCTTGGTGTGCCCTAGCCTGACGCTAGGGGAGCCCTAGCCTTAACCTAAGCCTAGGGTTGCCCTAGCCTAAGCCTCGGGGTGCCCTAGCCTGAGCCTAGGGGTGACCTAGCCTGAGGCTATGGGAGCCCTATCCTTAGCCTAAGCCTGGGGTGCCCTAACCTAAGCCTAGGGGTGCCCTAGCTTAAGCCTAGGGGTGCCCTTGCCTAAGCCTAGAGGATCCCTAGCCTTAGTCTAAGCCTAGGGGTGCCATAGCCTAAGCCTACGGGTGCCCTAGCCTAAGCCAAGGGGTGCCCTAGTCTAAGCCTAGGGGTGCACGAGCCTTAGGCTAGGTGAGCCCTAGCCTTAGCCTAAGCCTAGGGCTGCCCTAGCCTAAGCCTTGGGGTGTCCAAACTTAAGCCTAGGGGTGCCATAGCCTAAGCCTATGAGTGCCCTAGCCTAAGCCAAGGGGTGCCCTAGCCTAAGCCTAGGGGTGCCCTAGCATTAGACTAGGTGAGCCTTAGCCTTAACCTAAGCCTAGTGGTGCCCTAGCATAAGCCTAGTAGTGCCATAGCCTAAGCCTAGGGGTGCCCAAGCATTAGACTAGGGGAGCCCTAGGCTTATCCAAAGCCTAGGGGTGCCCTAGCCTAAGCCTAGGGGTGCCCTAGCCTAAGCCTAGGGGTGCCCTAGCCTAAGCCTAGGGGTGCCCTAGCCTAAGCCTAGGGGAGCCCTAGCCTTAGCCTAAGCCTAGGGGTGCCCTAGTCTTAGCCTAGGGGTGCCCTAGTCTTAGCCTAGGGGTGCCATAGCCTAAGCCTAGGGGTGCCCAAGCCTAAGCCTAGGGGTGACCTAGCCTAAGCTTAGGTGTGCCCTAGCCTAAGGCTAGGGGAGCCCTAGCCTTAGCCTAAGCCTGGTGTGTCCTAGCCT
The DNA here is from genome assembly GCF_050624435.1 of Tenrec ecaudatus. Taxonomy (NCBI): domain Eukaryota; kingdom Metazoa; phylum Chordata; class Mammalia; order Afrosoricida; family Tenrecidae; genus Tenrec; species Tenrec ecaudatus. The sequence goes on from NW_027457642.1 coordinate 2,996,475, forward strand.
AAGCCTAGGGGTGTCTTAGCCTAAGCCTAGGGGTGCCCTAGCCTAAGCCTAGGGGTGCCCTAGCATTAGGCTAGTGGAGCCCTAGCCTTAGCCTAAGCCTAGGGGTGACCTAGCCTAAGCCTAGGTGTACCCTAGCCTTATGCTAGGGGAGCCCTAGCCTTAGCCTAAGCCTGGTGTGTCCTTCCCTAAGCCTAGGGGTTTCCTAGCCTAAGCCTTGGGCAGCCCTAGCTTAAGCCTAGGGGTGCCCTAACCTAAGCCTAGGGGTGTCCTAGCCTAAGCCTAGGGGTGCTCTATCCTAAGCCTAGGTGTGCCCTAGCCTTAGGCTAGGGGAGCCCTAGCCTTAGCGTAAGCCTAGGGGTGTCCTAGCTTAAGCCTAGGGGTGCCCTAGCCTAAGCCTAGGGGTGCCCTAGCCTAAGCCTAGGGGCGTGCTAGCCTGAGCCTAGGGGTGCCCTAGCCTGAGTCTAGGGGATCCCTAGCCTTAGCCTAAGCTTAGGGTTGCCCTAACCTAAGTCTAGGGGTGCCCTAGCCCAAGCCTAGGGGCGCCCTAGCCTGAGACTAAAGGTGCCCTAGCCTGAGGCTAGGGGAGACGTAGCCTTAGTCTAAGCCTAGGGGTGCCCTAGCCTAAGCTTAGGGCTGTCCTAGCCTAAGCCTAGGGGTGCCCTAGATGAAGCCTAGGGGTGCCCTTGCCTTAGCCTAGGGGTGACATAGCATAAGCCTAGGGGTGCCCAAGCCTAAGCCTAGGGGTGCCCTAGCCTTAGCCTAGGGGTGCCATTGCCTAAGCCTAGGGGTGCCAAAGCCTAAGCCTACGGGTGCCCTAGCCTTAGGCTAAGGGAGCTCTAGCCTTACCCTAAGCCTAGGGGTGCCCTAGCCTAAGCCTAGGGGTGTCGAAGCCTAAGCCTAGGGGTGCCCTAGCCTAAGCCTTGGGGTGCCCTAGCCTGACGCTAGGGGAGCCCTAGCCTTAGCCTAAGCCTAGGGTTGCCCTAGCCTAAGCCTCGGGGTGCCCTAGCCTGAGCCTAGGGGTGACCTAGCCTGAGGGTAGGGGAGCCCTATCCTTAGCCTAAGCCTAGGGGTGCCCTCGCCTAAGCCTAGGGGTGCCCTAGCTTAAGCCTAGGGGTGCCCTTTCCTAAGCCTAGGGGAGCCCTAGCCTTAGTCTAAGCCTAGGGGTGCCATAGCCTAAGCCTACGGGTGCCCTAGCCTAAGCCAAGGGTTGCCCTAGTCTAAGCCTAGGGGTGCCCGAGCCTTAGGATAGGGGAGCCCTAGCCTTAGCCTAAGCCTAGGGCTGCCCTAGCCTAAGCCTTGGGGTGTCCAAACTTAAGCCTAGGGGTGCCATAGCCTAAGCCTATGAGTGCCCTAGCCTAAGCCAAGGGGTGCCCTAGTCTAAGCCTAGGGGTGCCCTAGCCTTAGACTAGGTGAGCCTTAGCCTTAACCTAAGCCTAGTGGTGCCCTAGCATAAGCCTAGTGGTGCCCTAGCCTAAGCCTAGGGGTGCCCAAGCATTAGACTAGGGGAGCCCTAGGCTTATCCAAAGCCTAGGGGTGCCATAGCCTAAACCTAGGGGTGCCCTAGCCTAAGCCTAGGGGTGCCCAAGCCTTAGGATAGGGGAGCCCTAGCCTTAGCCTAAACTCTGGGTGCCCTAGCCTAAGCCTAGGGGTGCCCTAGCTTTAGGATAGGGGAGCCCGAGCCTTAGCCTAAGCTATGGGTGCCCTAGCCTAAGCCTAGGGGTGACGTAGCCTAAGCCTAGGGCTGCCCTAGCTTAAGCCTAGGGGTGCCCTAACCTAAGCATAGGGGTGCCCTAGCCTTAGGCTACGGGAGCCCTAGCCTTAGCCTAAGCCTAGGGGTGTCCTAGCCTAAGCCTAGGGGTGCCCTATCCTAAGTCTAGTGTTGCCCTAGCCTAAGTCTAGGGGTGCCCTAGCCTAAGCCTAGGGGTGCAATAGCCTAAGCCTACGGGTGCCCAAGCCTAAGCCTAGGGGTGCCTTAGCCTTATTCTAAGCCTAGGGGTGCCTAGCCTTAACTTAGGGGTGCCATAGTCTAAGCCTAGGGGTGCCCAAGCCTAAGCCTTGGGGTGCCCTAGCCTTAAGCTAGGGGAGCCCTAGCCTCAGCCTAAGCCTAGGGGTGCCCTAGCCTAAGCCTAGGGGTGACCTAGCCTAAGCCTAGGGGTGCTGTAGCCTTAGGCTAGGGGAGCCTTAGCCTTAGCCTAAGCTATGGGTGCCCTAGCCTAAGCCTAGGGGTGCCCTAGCATTAGGCTAGTGGAGTCCTAGCCTTAGCGTAAGCCTAGGGGTGACCTAGCCTAAGCCTACGTGTGCCCTAGCCTTAGGCTAGGGGAGCCCTAGCCTTAGCCTAAGCCTGGTGTGTCCTACTCTAATCCTAGGGGTGTCCTAGCCTAAGCCTAGGGGTGACCTGGCCTAAGCGTAGGGGTGCCCTAGCCTTAGCCTAAGCTATGGGTGCCCTAGCCTAAGCCTAGGGGTGCCCTAGCATTATGCTAGGGGAGCCCTAGCATTAGCCTAATCCTAGGGGTGCCGTAGCCTAAGCCTAGGGGTGCCCTAGCCTAAGCCTTGGGCAGCCCTAGCTTAAGCCTAGGGGTGCCCTAACCTAAGCCTAGGGGTGTCCTAGCCTAAGCCTAGGGGTGCCCTAGCCTAAGTCTAGGTGTGCCCTAGCCTTAGGCTAGGGGAGCCCTAGCCTTTGCGTAAGCCTAGGGGTGTCCTAGCTTAAGCCTAGGTGTGCCCTAGCCTAAGCCTAGGTGTGCCCTAGCCTAAGCCAAGGGGCGTGCTAGCCTGAGCCTAGGGGTGCCCTTGCCTGAGTCTAGGGGATCCCTAGCCTTAGCCTAAGCTTAGGGTTGCCCTAGCCTAAGTCTAGGGGTTCCCTAGCCCAAGCCTAGGGCGGCCCTAGCCTGAGTCTAAAGGTGCCCTAGCCTGAGGCTAGGGGAGCCGTAGCCTTAGCCTAAGCCTAGGGGTGCTAGCCTAAGCCAAGGGGTGCCCTAGCCTAAGCCTAGGGGTGCCCTAGCCTAAGCCTAGGGGTGCCCTAGCCTTAGGCTAGGGGTGCCCTAGCCTTAGCCTAAGCTATGGGTGCCCTAGCCTAAGCCTAGGGGTGCCCTAGCATTAGCCTAGGGGAGCCCTAGCATTAGCCTAAGCCTAGGGGTGCCCTAGCCTAAGTCTAGGGGTGCCCTAGCCTTAGCCTTGGGCAGCCCTAGCTTAAGCCTAGGGGTGCCCTAACCTAAGCCTAGTGGTGTCCTAGCCTAAGCCTAGGGGTGCCCTAGACTAAGCCTTGGGGTGCCCTAGCCTTAGGCTAGGGGAGCCCTAGCCTTAGCGTAAGCCTAGGGGTGTCCTAGCTTAAGCCTAGGGGTGCCCTAGCCTAAGCCTTGGTGTGCCCTAGCCTAAGCCTAGGGGCGTGCTAGCCTGAGCCTAGGGGTGCCCTAGCCTGAGTCTAGGGGATCCGTAGCCTTAGCCTAAGCTTAGGGTTGCCCTAACCTAAGTCTAGGGGTGCCCTAGCCCAAGCCTAGGGGCGCCCTAGCCTGAGATTAAAGGTGCCCTAGCCTGAGGATAGGGGAGCCGTAGCCTTAGCCTAAGCCTAGGGGTGCCCTAGCCTAAGCCTAGGGCTGTCCTAGCCTAAGCCTAGGGGTGCCCTAGATTAAGCCTAGGGGTGCCCTTGCCTAAGCCTAGGGGTGCCCTAGCCTTAGCCTAGGGGTGACATAGCATAAGCCTAGGGGTGCCCAAGCCTAAGCCTAGGGGTGCCCTAGCCTTAGCCTATGGGTGCCATTGCCTAATCCTAGGGGTGCCAAAGCCTAAGCCTACGAGTGCCCTAGCCTTAGGCTAAGGGAGCTCTAGCCTTACCCTAAGCCTAGGGGTGCCCTAGCCTAAGCCTAGGGGTGTCGAAGCCTAAGCCTAGGGGTGCCCTAGCTTAAGCCTTGGGGTGCCCTAGCCTGACGCTAGGGGAGCCCTAGCCTTAGCCTAAGCCTAGGGTTGCCCTAGCCTAAGCCTCGGGGTGCCCTAGCCTGAGCCTAGGGGTGACCTAGCCTGAGGCTAGGGGAGCCCTATCCTTAGCCTAAGCCTAGGGGTGCCCTAGCCTAAGCCTAGGGGTGCCCGAGCTTAAGCCTAGGGGTGCCCTTGCCTAAGCCTAGGGGAGCCCTAGCCTTAGTCTAAGCCTAGGGGTGCCATAGCCTAAGCCTACGGGTGCCCTAGCCTAAGCCAAGGGGTGCCCTAGTCTAAGCCTAGGGGTGCCCGAGCCTTAGGCTAGGTGAGCCCTAGCCTTAGCCTAAGCCTAGGGCTGCCCTAGCCTAAGCCTTGGGGTGTCCAAACTTAAGCCTAGGGGTGCCATAGCCTAAGCCTATGAGTGCCCTAGCCTAAGCCAAGGGGTGCCCTAGTCTAAGCCTAGGGGTGCCCTAGCCTTAGACTAGGTGAGCCTTAGCCTTAACCTAAGCCTAGTGGTGCCCTAGCATAAGCCTAGTAGTGCCCTAGCCTAAGCCTAGGGGTGCCCAAGCATTAGACTAGGGGAGCCCTAGGCTTATCCAAAGCCTAGGGGTGCCATAGCCTAAGCCTAGGGGTGCCCTAGCCTAAGCCTAGGGGTGCCCTAGCCTAAGCCTAGGGGTGCCCTAGCCTAAGCCGAGGGGTGCCCTAGCCTAAGCCTAGGGGAGCCCTAGCCTTAGCCTAAGCCTAGGGGTGCCCTAGTCTTAGCCTAGGGGTGCCATAGCCTAAGCCTAGGGGTGCCCAAGCCTAAGCCTAGGGGTGACCTAGCCTAAGCTTAGATGTGCCCTAGCCTAAGGCTAGGGGAGCCCTAGCCTTAGCCTAAGCCTGGTCTTTCCTAGCCTAAGCCTAGGGGTGTCCTAGCCTAAGCCTAGGGGTGCCCTAGCCTAAGCCTAGGGGTGCCCTAGCATTAGGCTAGTGGAGCCCTAGCCTTAGCCTAAGCCTAGGGGTGACCTAGCCTAAGCCTAGGTGTGCCCTAGCCTTAGGCTAGGGGAGCCCTAGCCTTAGCCTAAGCCTGGTGTGTCCTACCCTAAGCCTAGGGGTGTCCTAGCCTAAGCCTTGGGCAGCCCTAGCTTAAGCCTAGGGGTGCCCTAACCTAAGCCTAGGGGTGTCCTAGCCTAAGCCTAGGGGTGCCATATCCTAAGCCTAGGTGTGCCCTAGCCTTAGGCTAGGGGAGCCCTAGCCTTAGCGTAAGCCTAGGGGTGTCCTAGCTTAAGCCTAGGGGTGCCCTAGCCTAAGCCTAGGTGTGCCCTAGCCTAAGCTTAGGGGCGTGCTAGCCTGAGCCTAGGGGTGCCCTAGCCTGAGTCTAGGGGATCCCTAGCCTTAGCCTTAGCTTAGGGTTGCCCTAACCTAAGTCTAGGGGTGCCCTAGCCCAAGCCTAGGGGCGCCCTAGCCTGAGACTAAAGGTGCCCTAGCCTGAGGCTAGGGGAGTCGTAGCCTTAGCCTAAGCCTAGGGGTGCCCTAGCCTAAGCCTAGGGCTGTCCTAGCCTAAGCCTAGGGGTGCCCTAGATTAAGCCTAGGGGTGCCCTAGCCTAAGCCTAGGGGTGCCCTAGCCTTAGCCTAGGGGTGACATAGCATAAGCCTAGGGATGCCCAAGCCTAAGCCTAGGGGTGCCCTAGCCTTAGCCTAGGGGTGCCATTGCCTAAGCCTAGGGGTGCCAAAGCCTAAGCCTACGGGTGCCCTAGCCTTAGGCTAAGGGAGCTCTATCCTTACCCTAAGCCTAGGGGTGCCCTAGCCTAAGCCTAGGGGTGTCGAAGCCTAAGCCTAGGGGTGCCCTAGCCTAAGCCTTGGGGTGCCCTAGCCTGACGCTAGGGGAGCCCTAGCCTTAGCCTAAGCCTAGGGTTGCCCTAGCCTAAGCCTCGGGGTGCCCTAGCCTGAGCCTAGGGGAGCCCTATCCTTAGCCTAAGCCTAGGGGTGCCCTAGCCTAAGCCTAGGGGTGCCCTAGCTTAAGCCTAGGGGTGCCCTTGCCTAAGCCTAGGGGAGCCCTAGCCTTAGTCTAAGCCTAGGGGTGCCATAGCCTAAGCCTACGGGTGCCCTAGCCTAAGCCAAGGGGTGCCCTAGTCTAAGCCTAGGGGTGCCCTAGCCTTAGACTAGGTGAGCCTTAGCCTTAACCTAAGCCTAGTGGTGCCCTAGCATAAGCCTAGTAGTGCCCTAGCCTAAGCCTAGGGGTGCCCAAGCATTAGACTAGGGGAGCCCTAGGCTTATCCAAAGCCTAGGGGTGCCATAGCCTAAACCTAGGGGTGCCCTAGCCTAAGCCTAGGGGTGCCCTAGCCTTAGGATAGGGGAGCCCTAGCCTTAGCCTAAACTATGGGTGCCCTAGCCTAAGCCTAGGGGTGCCCTAGCTTTAGGATAGGGGAGCCCTAGCCTTAGCCTAAACTATGGGTGCCCTAGCCTACGCCTAGGGGTGACGTAGCCTAAGCCTAGGGCTGCCCTAGCTTAAGTCTAGGGGTGCCCTAACCTAAGCATAGAGGTGCCCTAGCCTTAGGCTACGGGAGCCCTAGCCTTAGCCTAAGCCTAGGGGTGTCCTAGCCTAAGCCTAGGGGTGCTCTATCCTAAGTCTAGGTGTGCCCTAGCCTTAGGCTAGAAGATCCCTAGCCTTAGCGTAAGCCAAGGGGTTTCCTAGCTTAAGCCTAGGGGTGCCCTAGCCTAAGCCTAGGGGTGTCCTAGCCTAAGCCTAGGGGTGCCCTAGCCTAAGCCTAGGTGTGCCCTGGCCTTAGGCTAGGGGAGCCCTAGCCTTAGCGTATGCCTAGGGGTGTGCTAGCTTAAGCCTAGGGGTGCCCTAGCCTAAGCTTAGGTATGCCCTAGCCTAAGCCTAGGGGCGTGCTAGCCTCAGCCTAGGGGTGCCCTAGCCTGAGTCTAGGGGATCCCTAGCCTTAGCCTAAGCTTAGGGTTGCCCTAGCCTAAGTCTAGGGGTGCCCTAGCCCAAGCCTAGGGGTGCAATAGCCTAAGCCTACGGGTGCCCAAGCCTAAGCCTAGGGGTGCCCTAGCCTTAGCCTAAGCCTAGGGGTGCCTAGCCTTAGCCTAGGGGTGCCATAGTCTAAGCCTAGGGGTGCCCAAGCCTAAGCCTTGGGGTGCCCTAGCCTTAAGCTAGGGGAGCCCTAGCCTCAGCCTAAGCCTAGGGGTGCCCTAGCCTAATCCTAGGGGTGACCTAGCCTAAGCCTAGGGGTGCTGTAGCCTTAGGCTAGGGGAGCCTTAGCCTTAGCCTAAGCTATGGGTGCCCTAGCCTAAGCCTAGGGGTGCCCTAGCATTAGGCTAGTGGAGCCCTAGCCTTAGCGTAAGCCTAGGGGTGACCTAGCCTAAGCCTACGTGTGCCCTAGCCTTAGGCTAGGGGAGCCCTAGCCTTAGCCTAAGCCTGGTGTGTCCTACCCTAATCCTAGGGGTGTCCTAGCCTAAGCCTAGGGGTGACCTGGCCTAAGCGTAGGGGTGCCCTAGCCTTAGCCTAAGCTATGGGTGCCCTAGCCTAAGCCTAGGGGTGCCCTAGCATTAGGCTAGGGGAGCCCTAGCATTAGCCTAAGCCAAGGGGTGCCCTAGCCTAAGCCTAGGGGTGCCCTAGCCTAAGCCTTGGGCAGCCCTAGCTTAAGCCTAGGGGTGCCCTAACCTAAGCCTAGGGGTGTCCTAGCCTAAGCCTAGGGGTGCCCTAGCCTAAGCCTTGGGGTGCCCTAGCCTTAGGCTAGGGGAGCCCTAGCCTTAGCGTAAGCCTAGGGGTGTCCTAACTTAAGCCTAGGGGTGCCCTAGCCTAAGCCTAGGGGTGCCCTAGCCTTAGCCTAAGCCTAGGGGTGCCTAGCCTTAGCCTAGGGGTGCCATAGTCTAAGCCTAGGGGTGCCCAAGCCTAAGCCTTGGGGTGCCCTAGCCTTAAGCTAGGGGAGCCCTAGCCTCAGCCTAAGCCTAGGGGTGCCCTAGCCTAAGCCTAGGGGTGACCTAGCCTAAGCCTAGGGGTGCTGTAGCCTTAGGCTAGGGGAGCCTTAGCCTTAGCCTAAGCTATGGGTGCCCTAGCCTAAGCCTAGGGGTGCCCTAGCATTAGGCTAGTGGAGCCCTAGCCTTAGCGTAAGCCTAGGGGTGACCTAGCCTAAGCCTACGTGTGCCCTAGCCTTAGGCTAGGGGAGCCCTAGCCTTAGCCTAAGCCTGGTGTGTCCTACTCTAATCCTAGGGGTGTCCTAGCCTAAGCCTAGGGGTGACCTGGCCTAAGCCTAGGGGTGCCCTAGCCTTAGCCTAAGCTATGGGTGCCCTAGCCTAAGCCTAGGGGTGCCCTAGCATTATGCTAGGGGAGCCCGAGCATTAGCCTAAGCCTAGGGGTGCCCTAGCTTAAGCCTAGGGGTGCCCTAGCCTAAGCCTTGGGCAGCCCTAGCTTAAGCCTAGGGGTGCCCTAACCTAAGCCTAGGGGTGTCCTAGCCTAAGCCTAGGGGTGCCCTAGCCTAAGTCTAGGTGTGCCCTAGCCTTAGGCTAGGGGAGCCCTAGCCTTTGCGTAAGCCTAGGGGTGTCCTAGCTTAAGCCTAGGTGTGCCCTAGCCTAAGCCTAGGTGTGCCCTAGCCTAAGCCAAGGGGCGTGCTAGCCTGAGCCTAGGGGTGCCCTAGCCTGAGTCTAGGGGATCCCTAGCCTTAGCCTAAGCTTAGGGTTGCCCTAGCCTAAGACTAGGGGTGCCCTAGCCCAAGCCTAGGGCGGCCCTAGCCTGAGTCTAAAGGTGCCCTAGCCTGAGGCTAGGGGAGCCGTAGCCTTAGCCTAAGCCTAGGGGTGCTAGCCTAAGCCAAGGGGTGCCCTAGCCTAAGCCTAGGGGTGCCCTAGCCTAAGCCTAGGGGTGCCCTAGCCTTAGGCTAGGGGTGCCCTAGCCTTAGCCTAAGCTATGGGTGCCCTAGCCTAAGCCTAGGGCTGCCCTAGCATTAGCCTAGGGGAGCACTAGCATTAGCCTAAGCCTAGGGGTGCCCTAGCCTAAGCCTAGGGGTGCCCTAGCCTTAGCCTTGGGCAGCCCTAGCTTAAGCCTAGGGGTGCCCTAACCTAAGCCTAGTGGTGTCCTAGCCTAAGCCTAGGGGTGCCCTAGCCTAAGCCTTGGGGTGCCCTAGCCTTAGGCTAGGGGAGCCCTAGCCTTAGCGTAAGCCTAGGGGTGTCCTAGCTTAAGCCTAGGGGTGCCCTAGCCTAAGCCTAGGTGTGCCCTAGCCTAAGCCTAGGGGCGTGCTAGCCTGAGCCTAGGGGTGCCCTAGCCTGAGTCTAGGGGATCCCTAGCCTTAGCCTAAGCTTAGGGTTGCCCTAACCTAAGTCTAGGGGTGCCCTAGCCCAAGCCTAGGGGCGCCCTAGCCTGAGACTAAAGGTGCCCTAGCCTGAGGCTAGGGGAGCCGTAGCCTTAGCCTAAGCCTAGGGGTGCCCTAGCCTAAGCCTAGGGCTGTCCTAGCCTAAGCCTAGGGGTGCCCTAGATTAAGCCTAGGGGTGCCCTAGCCTAAGCCTAGGGGTGCCCTAGCCTTAGCCTAGGGGTGACATAGCATAAGCCTAGGGGTGCCCAAGCCTAAGCCTAGGGGTGCCCTAGCCTTAGCCTAGCGGTGCCATTGCCTAAGCCTAGGGGTGCCAAAGCCTAAGCCTACGGGTGCCCTAGCCTTAGGCTAAGGGAGCTCTAGCCTTACCCTAAGCCTAGGGGTGCCCTAGCCTAAGCCTTGGGGTGCCCTAGCCTGACGCTAGGGGAGCCCTAGCCTTAGCCTAAGCCTAGGGTTGCCCTAGCCTAAGCCTCGGGGTGCCCTAGCCTGAGCCTAGGGGTGACCTAGCCTGAGGGTAGGGGAGCCCTATCCTTAGCCTAAGCCTAGGGGTGCCCTAGCCTAAGCCTAGGGGTGCCCTAGCTTAAGCCTAGGGGTGCCCTTGCCTAAGCCTAGGGGAGCCCTAGCCTAAGTCTAAGCCTAGGGGTGCCATAGCCTAAGCCTACGGGTGCCCTAGCCTAAGCCAAGGGGTGCCCTAGTCTAAGCCTAGGGGTGCCCGAGCCTTAGTCTAGGTGAGCCCTAGCCTTAGCCTAAGCCTAGGGCTGCCCTAGCCTAAGCCTTGGGGTGTCCAAACTTAAGCCTAGGGGTGCCATAGCCTAAGCCTATGAGTGCCCTAGCCTAAGCCAAGGGGTGCCCTAGTCTAAGCCTAGGGGTGCCCTAGCCTTAGACTAGGTGAGCCTTAGCCTTAACCTAAGCCTAGTGTTGCCCTAGAATAAGCCTAGTAGTGCCCTAGCCTAAGCCTAGGGGTGCCCAAGCATTAGACTAGGGGAGCCCTAGGCTTATCCAAAGCCTAGGGGTGCCATAGCCTAAGCCTAGGGGTGCCCTAGCCTAAGCCTAGGGGTGCCCTAGCCTAAGCCTAGGGGTGCCTTAGCCTAAGCCGAGGGGTGCCCTAGCCTAAGCCTAGGGGAGCCCTAGCCTTAGCCTAAGCCTAGGGGTGCCCTAGTCTTAGCCTAGGGGTGCCATAGCCTAAGCCTAGGGGTGCCCAAGCCTAAGCCTAGGGGTGACCTAGCCTAAGCTTAGATGTGCCCTAGCCTAAGGCTAGGGGAGCCCTAGCCTTAGCCTAAGCCTGGTCTTTCCTAGCCTAAGCCTAGGGGTGTCGTAGCCTAAGCCTAGGGGTGCCCTAGCCTAAGCCTAGGGGTGCCCTAGCATTAGGCTAGTGGAGCCCTAGCCTTAGACTAAGCCTAGGGGTGACCTAGCCTAAGCCTAGGTGTGCCCTAGCCTTAGGCTAGGGGAGCCCTAGCCTTAGCCTAAGCCTGGTGTGTCCTACCCTAAGCCTAGGGGTGTCCTAGCCTAAGCCTTGGGCAGCCCTAGCTTAAGCCTAGGGGTGCCCTAACCTAAGCCTAGGGGTGTCCTAGCCTAAGCCTAGGGGTGCCCTATCCTAAGCCTAGGTGTGCCCTAGCCTTAGGCTAGGGGAGCCCTAGCCTTAGCGTAAGCCTAGGGGTGTCCTAGCTTAAGCCTAGGGGTGCCCTAGCCTAAGCCTAGGTGTGCCCTAGCCTAAGCTTAGGGGCGTGCTAGCCTGAGCCTAGGGGTGCCCTAGCCTGAGTCTAGGGGATCCCTAGCCTTAGCCTTAGCATAGGGTTGCCCTAACCTAAGTCTAGGGGTGCCCTAGCCCAAGCCTAGGGGCGCCCTAGCCTGAGACTAAAGGTGCCCTAGCCTGAGGCTAGGGGAGCCGTAGCCTTAGCCTAAGCCTAGGGGTGCCCTAGCCTAAGCCTAGGGCTGTCCTAGCCTAAGCCTAGGGGTGCCCTAGATTAAGCCTAGGGGTGCCCTAGCCTAAGCCTAGGGGTGCCCTAGCCTTAGCCTAGGGGTGACATAGCATAAGCCTAGGGGTGCCCAAGCCTAAGCCTAGGGGTGCCCTAGCCTTAGCCTAGGGGTGCCATTGCCTAAGCCTAGGGGTGCCAAAGCCTAAGCCTACGGGTGCCCTAGCCTTAGGCTAAGGGAGCTCTATCCTTACCCTAAGCCTAGGGGTGCCCTAGCCTAAGCCTAGGGGTGTCGAAGCCTAAGCCTAGGGGTGCCCTAGCCTAAGCCTTGGGGTGCCCTAGCCTGACGCTAGGGGAGCCCTAGCCTTAGCCTAAGCCTAGGGTTGCCCTAGCCTAAGCCTCGGGGTGCCCTAGCCTGAGCCTAGGGGAGCCCTATCCTTAGCCTAAGCCTAGGGGTGCCCTAGCCTAAGCCTAGGGGTGCCCTAGCTTAAGCCTAGGGGTGCCCTTGCCTAAGCCTAGGGGAGCCCTAGCCTTAGTCTAAGCCTAGGGGTGCCATAGCCTAAGCCTACGGGTGCCCTAGCCTAAGCCAAGGGGTGCCCTAGTCTAAGCCTAGGGGTGCCCTAGCCTTAGACTAGGTGAGCCTTAGCCTTAACCTAAGCCTAGTGGTGCCCTAGCATAAGCCTAGTAGTGCCCTAGCCTAAGCCTAGGGGTGCCCAAGCATTAGACTAGGGGAGCCCTAGGCTTATCCAAAGCCTAGGGGTGCCATAGCCTAAACCTAGGGGTGCCCTAGCCTAAGCCTGGGGGTGCCCTAGCCTTAGGATAGGGGAGCCCTAGCCTTAGCCTAAACTATGGGTGCCCAAGCCTAAGCCTAGGGGTGCCCTAGCTTTAGGATAGGGGAGCCCTAGCCTTAGCCTAAACTATGGGTGCCCTAGCCTACGCCTAGGGGTGACGTAGCCTAAGCCTAGGGCTGCCCTAGCTTAAGTCTAGGGATGCCCTAACCTAAGCATAGAGGTGCCCTAGCCTTAGGCTACGGGAGCCCTAGCCTTAGCCTAAGCCTAGGGGTGTCCTAGCCTAAGCCTAGGGGTGCTCTATCCTAAGTCTAGGTGTGCCCTAGCCTTAGGCTAGAAGATCCCTAGCCTTAGCGTAAGCCAAGGGGTTTCCTAGCTTAAGCCTAGGGGTGCCCTAGCCTAAGCCTAGGGGTGTCCTAGCCTAAGCCTAGGGGTGCCCTAGCCTAAGCCTAGGTGTGCCCTGGCCTTAGGCTAGGGGAGCCCTAACCTTAGCGTATGCCTAGGGGTGTGCTAGCTTAAGCCTAGGGGTGCCCTAGCCTAAGCCTAGGTATGCCCTAGCCTAAGCCTAGGGGCGTGCAAGCCTCAGCCTAGGGGTGCCCTAGCCTGAGTCTAGGGGATCCCTAGCCTTAGCCTAAGCTTAGGGTTGCCCTAGCCTAAGTCTAGGGGTGCCCTAGCCCAAGCCTAGGGGTGCAATAGCCTAAGCCTACGGGTGCCCAAGCCTAAGCCTAGGGGTGCCCTAGCCTTAGCCTAAGCCTAGGGGTGCCTAGCCTTAGCCTAGGGGTGCCATAGTCTAAGCCTAGGGGTGCCCAAGCCTAAGCCTTGGGGTGCCCTAGCCTTAAGCTAGGGGAGCCCTAGCCTCAGCCTAAGCCTAGGGGTGCCCTAGCCTAAGCCTAGGGGTGACCTAGCCTAAGCCTAGGGGTGCTGTAGCTTTAGGCTAGGGGAGCCTTAGCCTTAGCCTAAGCTATGGGTGCCCTAGCCTAAGCCTAGGGGTGCCCTAGCATTAGGCTAGTGGAGCCCTAGCCTTAGCGTAAGCCTAGGGGTGACCTAGCCTAAGCCAAGTGTGCCCTAGCCTTACGCTAGGGGAGCCCTAGCCTTAGCCTAAGCCTGGTGTGTCCTACCCTAATCCTAGGGGTGTCCTAGCCTAAGCCTAGGGGTGACCTGGCCTAAGCCTAGGGGTGCCCTAGCCTTAGCCTAAGCTATGGGTGCCCTAGCCTAAGCCTAGGGGTGCCCTAGCATTAGGCTAGGGGAGCCCTAGCATTAGCCTAAGCCTAGGGGTGCCCTAGCCTAAGCCTAGGGGTGCCCTAGCCTAAGCCTTGGGCAGCCCTAGCTTAAGCCTAGGGGTGCCCTAACCTAAGCCTAGGGGTGTCCTAGCCTAAGCCTAGGGGTGCCCTAGCCTAAGTCTAGGTGTGCCCTAGCCTTAGGCTAGGGGAGCCCTAGCCTTTGCGTAAGCCTAGGGGTGTCCTAGCTTTAGCCTAGGTGTGCCCTAGCCTAAGCCTAGGTGTGCCCTAGCCTAAGCCAAGGGGCGTGCTATCCTGAGCCTAGGGGGTGCCCTAGCCTGAGTCTAGGGGATCCCTAGCCTTAGCCTAAGCTTAGGGTTGCCGTAGCCTAAGTCTAGGGGTGCCCTAGCCCAAGCCTAGGGCGGCCCTAGCCTGAGTCTAAAGGTGCCCTAGCCTGAGTCTAGGGGAGCCGTAGCCTTAGCCTAAGCCTAGGGGTGCTAGCCTAAGCCTAGGGGTGCCCTAGCCAAAGCCTAGGGGTGCCCTAGCCTAAGCCTAGGGGTGCCCTAGCCTTAGGCTAGCGGTGCCCTAGCCTTAGCCTAAGCTATGGGTGCCCTAGCCTATACCTAGGGGTGCCCTAGCATTAGCCTAGGGGAGCCCTAGCATTAGCCTAAGCCTAGGGGTGCCCTAGCCTAAGCCTAGGGCTGCCCTAGCCTTAGCCTTGGGCAGCCCTAGCTTAAGCCTAGGGGTGCCCTAACCTAAGCCTAGTGGTGTCCTAGCGTAAGCCTAGGGGTGCCCTAGCCTAAGCCTTGGGGTGCCCTAGCCTGAGGCTAGGGGAGCCCTAGCCTTAGCCTAAGCCTAGGGTTGCCCTAGCCTAAGCCTCGGGGTGCCCTAGCCTGAGCCTAGGGGTGACCTAGCCTGAGGCTAGGGGAGCCCTATCCTTAGCCTAAGCCTAGGGGTGCCCTAGCCTAAGCCTAGGGGTGCTCTAGCTTAAGCCTAGGGGTGCCCTTGCCTAAGCCTAGGGGAGCCCTAGCCTTAGCCTAAGCCTAGGGGTGCCATAGCCTAAGCCTACGGATGCCCTAGCCTAAGCCAAGGGGTGCCCTAATCTAAGCCTAGGGGTGCCCGAGCCTTAGGCTAGGGGAGCCCTAGCCTTAGCCTAAGCCTAGGGCTGCCCTAGCCTAAGCCTTGGGGTGTCCAAACTTAAGCCTATGGGTGCCATAGCCTAAGCCTATGAGTGCCCTAGCCTAAGCCAAGGGGTGCCCTAGTCTAAGCCTAGGGGTGCCCTAGCCTTAGACTAGGGGAGCCTTAGCCTTAACCGAAGCCTAGTGGTGCCCTAGCATAAGCCTAGTGGTGCCCTAGCCTAAGCCTAGGGGTGCCCAAGCATTAGACTAGGGGAGCCCTAGGCTTATCCAAAGCCTAGGGGTGCCATAGCCTAAACCTAGGGGTGCCCTAGCCTAAGCCTAGGGGTGCCCTAGCCTTAGGATAGGGGAGCCCTAGCCTTAGCATAAACTATGGGTGCCCTAGCCTAAGCCTAGTTGTGCCCTAGCTTTAGGATAGGGGAGCCCTAGCCTTAGCCTAAGCTATGGGTGCCCTAGCCTAAGCCTAGGGGTGCCGTAGCCTAAACCTAGGGCTGCCCTAGCTTAAGCCTAGGGGTGCCCTAACCTAAGCATAGGGGTGCCCTAGCCTTAGGCTACGGGAGCCCTAGCCTTAGCCAAAGCCTAGGGGTGTCCTAGCCTAAGCCTAGGGGTGCCCTAGCCTAAGTCTAGGTGTGCCCTAGCCTTGGGCTAGAAGATCCCTAGCCTTAGCGTAAGCCAAGGGGTTTCCTAGCTTAAGCCTAGGGGTGCCCTAGCCTAAGCCTAGGGGTGTCCTAGCCTAAGCCTAGGGGTGCCCTAGCCTAAGCCTAGGTGTGCCCTAGCCTTAGGCTAGGGGAGCCCTAGCCTTAGCGTAAGCCTAGGGGTGTCCTAGCTTAAGCCTAGGGGTGCCCTAGCCTAAGCCTAAGTGTGCCCTAGCCTAAGCCTAGGGGCGTGATAGCCTGAGCCTAGGGGTGCCCTAGCCTGAGTCTAGGGGATCCCTAGCCTTAGCCTAAACTATGGGTAACCTAGCCTAAGCCTAGGGGTGCCGTAGCCTAAGTCTAGGGGTGCTCTAGCATTAGGATAGGGGAGCCCTAGCCTTAGCCTAAGCTATGGGTAACCTAGCCTAAGCCTAGGGGTGCCGTAGCCTAAACCTAGGGCTGCCCTAGCTTAAGCCTAGGGGTGCCCTAACCTAAGCATAGGGGTGCCCTAGCCTTAGGTGGGGTGAGCCCTAGCCTTAGCCTAAGCTTAGGGGTGACCTAGCCTAAGTCTAGGGGCGTGCTAGCCTGAGCCTAGGGATGCCCTAGCCTGAGTCTAGGGGATCCCTAGCCTTAGCCTAAGCTTAGGGTTGCCCTAGCCTAAGTCTAGGGGTGCCCTAGCCCAAGCCTAGGGGGGCCCTAGCCTGAGTCTAAAGAAGCCCTAGACTGAGGCTAGGGGAGCCGTAGCTTTAGCCTAAGCCTAGGGGTGCCCTAGCATAAGCCTAGGGGTGCCCTAGCCTAAGCTTAGGGGTGCCCTAGCCTAAGCCTAGGGGTGCCCTAGCCTAAGCCTAGGGGTGCCCTAGCCTTAGGCTAGAGGAGCCCTAGCTTTACCCTAAGCCTAGGGGTGCCCTAGCCTAAGCCTAGCGGAGCCCTAGCCTTAGGCTAGGGGAGCCCTAGCCTTAGCCTTAGACTAGGGGTGCCCTAGCCTAAGCCTAGGAATGCCCTAGCCTAAGCCAAGAGGTGCCCTAGCCTTGGCCTGAGCTAGAGGTACCCTAGCCTAAGCCTAGTGTTACCCAAGCATTAGGCAAGTTGAGCCCTAACCTTAGCCTAAGCCTAGGGGTGCTCTAGCCTAAGCCTAGGGGTGTCCTAACCTAAGCCTAGGTCTGCCCTAGCCTAAGCCTAGGGGTGCCCTAGCCTAAGCCTAGGGGTGCCCTAGCCTTAGGCTAGGGGAGCTCTAACCTTAGTCTAAGCTAAGGGTGCCCTAGCCTAAGCCTAGGGGTGCCCTAGCCTAAGCCTAAGGGTGCCCTAGCCTTAGGCAAAGGGAGCCCTAGCCTTAGCCTAAGCCTAGGGGTGCCCTAGCCTAAACCTTGGGGTTCCCTAGCCTAAGCCTAGGGTACCCTAGCCTAAGCCTAGGGGTGCCCTAGCCTTAGGCTAGGGGCACCCTAGCCTTAGCCTAAAACTAGGGATGCCCTAGCCTAAGCCGAAGGGTGCCCTTGCTTAAGCCTAGGGGTGCCCTAGCGTAAGCCTAAGGGTGCCCTAGTGTAAGCCTAGGCGAGCCCTAGCCTTAGCCTTAGCCTAGGGGTACCCTAGCTAAAGCCTAGGGGTGCCCTAGCCTTAAGATAGGAGAGCGCTAGCCATACCCTAAGCTTAGGGGTACCCTAGACTAAGCCTAGGTGTGCCCTAGCCTTAGGCTAGGGGTGCCCTAGCCATATCCTAAGCCTAGGGGTGCCCTAGCCTAAGCCTAGGGGTGCCCTAGCCTTAGGCTAGGGGAGCTCTAGCCTTACCCTAAGCCTAGGGGTGCCCTAGCCTAAGCTTAGGGGTGTCCAAGCCTAAGCCTAGGGGTGCCCTAGCCTTAGGCTAGAGGAGCCCTACCCATACCCTAAGCCTAGGGGTGCCCTAGCCTAAGCCTAGGGGTGCCCTAGCCTTAGGCTAGGGGAGCCCTAGCATTAACCTAAGCTAGGGGTGTCCTAGCCTAAGCCTAGCGGTGCCCTAGCCTTAAGCTAGGGGAGCCCTAGCCTTAGCCTTAGCCTAGGGGTGCCCTAGCCTAAGCCTAGGAATGCCCTAGCCTAAGCCAAGAGGAGCCCTAGCCTTTGCCTAAGCTAGGGGTACCCTAGCCTAAGCATAGGGGTGCCCTAGCCTAAGCCTAGGGTTGCCCTAGCTTTTGTCTTAGCCTAGAGGTTCCCTAGCCTAAGCTTAGGGGTGCCCTAGCCTAAGCCTAGGGATGCCCAAGCATTGGGCTAGGGGAGCCCTAGCCTTAGCCTAAGCCTAGGGGTGCCCTAGCCTAAACCTTGGGGTGCCCTAGCCTAAGCCTAGGGTACCCTAGCCTAAGCCTAGGGGTGCCCTAGCCTTAGGCTAGGGGCACCCTAGCCTTAGCCTAAAACTAGGGATGCCCTAGCCTAAGCCGAAGGGTGCCCTTGCTTAAGCCTAGGGGTGCCCTAGCGTAAGCCTAAGGGTGCCCTAGTGTAAGCCTAGGCGAGCCCTAGCCTTAGCCTTAGCCTAGGGGTACACTAGCTAAAGCCTAGGGGTGCCCTAGCCTTAAGATAGGAGAGCGCTAGCCATACCCTAAGCTTAGGGGTACCCTAGACTAAGCCTAGGTGTGCCCTAGCCTTAGGCTAGGGGTGCCCTAGCCATATCCTAAGCCTAGGGGTGCCCTAGCCTAAGCCTAGGGGTGCCCTAGCCTTAGGCTAGGGGAGCTCTAGCCTTACCCTAAGCCTAGGGGTGCCCTAGCCTAAGCTTAGGGGTGTCCAAGCCTAAGCCTAGGGGTGCCCTAGCCTTAGGCTAGGGGAGCCCTAGCATTAACCTAAGCTAGGGGTGTCCTAGCCTAAGCCTAGCGGTGCCCTAGCCTTAAGCTAGGGGAGCCCTAGCCTTAGTCTTAGCCTAGGGGTGCCCTAGCCTAAGCCTAGGAATGCCCTAGCCTAAGCCAAGAGGAGCCCTAGCCTTTGCCTAAGCTAGGGGTACCCTAGCCTAAGCATAGGGGTGCCCTAGCCTAAGCCTAGGGTTGCCCTAGCTTTTGTCTTAGCCTAGAGGTTCCCTAGCCTAAGCTTAGGGGTGCCCTAGCCTAAGCCTAGGGATGCCCAAGCATTAGGCTAGGGGAGCCCTAGCCTTAGCCTAAGCCTAGGGGTGGCCTAGCCTAAACCTAGGGGTGCCCTAGCCTAAGCCTAGGGGTGCCCTAGCCTTAGGCTAGGCGAGCCCTAGCCTTATCCTTAGCCTAGGGGTACCCTAGCCAAAGCCTAGGGGTGCCCTAGCCTAAGCCTAGGGGTGTCCAAGCCTAAGCCTAGGGGTGCCCTAGCCTAAGCCTAGGGGTGCCCTAGCCTTAGGCTAGAGGAGCCCTAGCCTTACGCTAAGCCTAGGGGTGTCCTAGCCTAAGCCTAGCGGTGCCCTAGCCTTAGGCTAGGGGAACCCTAGCCTTAGCCTTTGCTTAGGGGTGCCCTAGCCTAAGCCTAGGAATGTCCTAGCCTAAGCCAAGAGGATCCCTAGCCTTTGCGTAAGCTAGGGGTACCCTAGCCTAAGCCTAGGGGTGCCCTAGCCTAGGCCTAGGTGTGCCCTAACCTAAGCCTAGGGGCGCGCTAGCCTGAGCCTAGGGGTGCCCTAGCCTGAGTCTAGGGGATCCCTAGCCTTAGCCTAAG
Organism: Tenrec ecaudatus; assembly: GCF_050624435.1. Lineage (NCBI taxonomy): Eukaryota > Metazoa > Chordata > Mammalia > Afrosoricida > Tenrecidae > Tenrec > Tenrec ecaudatus. The sequence continues at coordinate 3,014,975 of NW_027457642.1, forward strand.
CTTAGGGTTGCCCTAGCCTAAGTCTAGGGGTGCCCTAGCCCAAGCCTAGGGGTGCCCTAGCCTAAGCCTAGGGGTGCCCAACCTAAGCCGAGGGGTGCCCTAGCCTAAGCCTACGTGTGCCCTAGCCTTAGGCTAGGGGAGCCCTAGCCTTAGCCTAAGCCTGGTGTGTCCTACCCTAAGCCTAGGGGTGTCCTAGCCTAAGCCTAGGGGTGACTTGGCCTAAGGCTAGGGGTGCCCTAGCCTTAGGCTAGGGGTGCCCTAGCCTTAGCCTAAGCTATGGGTGCCCTAGCCTAAGCCTAGGGGTGCCCTAGCATTAGGCTAGGGGAGCCCTAGCATTAGCCTAAGCCTAGGGGTGCCCTAGCCTAAGCCTAGGGGTGCCCTAGCCTAAGCCTTGGGCAGCCCTAGCTTAAGCCTAGGGGTGCCCTAACCTAAGCCTAGGGGTGTCCTAGCCTAAGCCTAGGGGTGCCCTAGGCTAAGCCTAGGTGTGCCCTAGCCTTAGGCTAGGGGAGCCCTAGCCTTTGCGTAAGCTTAGGGGTGTCCTAGCTTAAGCCTAGGTGTGCCCTAGCCTAAGCCTAGGTGTGCCCTAGCCTAAGCCAGGGGGCGTGCTAGCCTGAGCCTAGGGGTGCCCTTGCCTGAGTCTAGGGGATCCCTAGCCTTAGCCTAAGCTTAGGGTTGCCCTAGCCTAAGTCTAGGGGTGCCCTAGCCCAAGCCTAGGGCGGCACTAGCCTGAGTCTAAAGGTGCCCTAGCCTAAGGCTAGGGGAGCCGTAGCCTTAGCCTAAGCCTAGGGGTGCTAGCCTAAGCCTAGGGGTGCCCTAGCCTAAGCCTAGGGGTGCCCTAGCCTAAGCATAGGGATGCCCTAGCCTAAGCCTAGGGGTGCCATAGATTAAGCCTAGGGGTGCCCTAGCCTAAGCTTAGGGGTGCCCTAGCCTAAGCCTAGGGGAGCCCTAGCCTTAGCCTAAGCCTAGGGGTGCCCTAGCCTTAGCCTAGGGGTGCCATAGCCTAAGCCTAGGGGTGCCCAAGCCTAAGCCTAGGGGTGCCCTAGCCTTAGCCTAGGGGTGCCATAGCCTAAGCCTAGGGGTGCCAAAGCCTAAGCCTAGGGGTGCCCTAGCCTTAGGCTAAGGGAGCTCTAGCCTTACCCTAAGCCTAGGGGTCCCCTAGCCTAAGCCTAGGGGTGTCGAAGCCTAAGCCTAGGGGTGCCCTAGCCTAATCTTGGGGTGCCCTAGCCTGAGGCTAGGGGAGCCCTAGCCTTAGCCTAAGCCTAGGGTTGCCCTAGCCTAAGCCTCGGGGTGCCCTAGCCTGAGCCTAGGTTTGACCTAGCCTGATGCTAGGGGAGCCCTAGCCTTAGCCTAAGCCTAGGGGTGCCCTAGCCTAAGCCTAGGGGTGCCCTAGCTTAAGCCTAGGGGTGCCCTAGCCTAAGCCTAGGGGAGCCCTAGCCTTAGCCTAAGACTAGGGGTGCCATAGCCTAAGCCTACGGGTGCCCTAGCCTAAGCAAAGGGGTGCCCTAGTCTAAGCCAAGGGGTGCCCGCGCATTAGGAGAGGGGAGCCCTAGCCTTAGCCTAAGCCTAGGGCTGCCCTAGCCTAAGCCTTGGGGTGTCCAAACTTAAGCCTAGGGGTGCCATAGCCTAAGCCTATGAGTGCCCTAGCCTAAGCCAAGGGTTGCCCTAGTCTAAGCCTAGGGGTGCCCAGGCCTTAGACTAGGGGATCCCTAGCCTTAGCCTAAGCCTAGTGGTGCCCTAGCATAAGCCTAGTGGTGCCCTAGCCTAAGCCTAGGGGTGCCCTAGCCTTAGGATAGGGGAGCCCAAACTTAGCCTAAACTATGGGTGCCGTAGCCTAAGCCTAGGGGTGCTCTAGCCTTAGGATAGGGGAGCCCTAGCCTTAGCCTAAGCTATGGGTAACCTAGCCTAAGCCTAGGGGTGCCGTAGCCTAAGCCTAGGGGTGCCCTAGCTTAAGCCTAGGGGTGCCCTTGCCTAAGCCTAGGGGAGCCCTAGCCTTATCCTAAGCCTAGGGGTGCCATAGCCTAAGCCTACGGGTGCCCTAGCCTAAGCCAAGGGGTGCCGTAGTCTAAGCCTAGGGGTGCCCGAGCCTTAGGCTAGGGGAGCCCTAGCCTTAGCCTAAGCCGAGGGCTGCCCTAGCCTAAGCCTGGGGGTGTCCAAACTTAAGCCTATGGGTGCCATAGCCTAAGCCTATGAGTGCCCTAGCCTAAGCCAAGGGGTGCCCTAGTCTAAGCCTAGGGGTGCCCTAGCCTTAGACTAGGGGAGCCTTAGCCTTAACCGAAGCCTAGTGGTGCCCTAGCATAAGCCTAGTGTTGCCCTAGCCTAAGCCTATGGGTGCCCAAGCATTAGACTAGGGGAGCCCTAGGCTTATCCAAAGCCTAGGGGTGCCAAATCCTAAACCTAGGGGTACCCTAGCCTAAGCCTAGGGGTGCCCTAGCCTTAGGATAGGGGAGCCCTAGCCTTAGCCTAAACTATGGGTGCCCTAGCCTAAGCCTAGGGGTGCCCTAGCTTTAGGATAGGGGAGCCCTAGCCTTAGCCTAAGCTATGGGTGCCCTAGCCTAAGCCTAGGGGTGCCGTAGCCTAAACCTAGGGCTGCCCTAGCTTAAGCCTAGGGGTGCCCTAACCTAAGCATAGGGGTGCCCTAGCCTTAGGCTACGGGAGCCCTAGCCTTAGCCAAAGCCTAGGGGTGTCCTAGCCTAAGCCTAGGGGTGCCCTAGCCTAAGTCTAGGTGTGCCCTAGCCTTAGGCTAGAAGATCCCTAGCCTTAGCGTAAGCCAAGGGGTTTCCTAGCTTAAGACTAGGGGTGCCCTAGCCTAAGCCTAGGGGTGTCCTAGCCTAAGCCTAGGGGTGCCCTAGCCTAAGCCTAGGTGAGCCCTAGCCTTAGGCTAGGGGAGCCCTAGCCTTAGCGTAAGCCTAGGGGTGTCCTAGCTTAAGCCTAGGGGTGCCCTAGCCTAAGCCTAAGTGTGCCCTAGCCTAAGCCTAGGGGCGTGATAGCCTGAGCCTAGGGGTGCCCTAGCCTGAGTCTAGGGGATCCCTAGCCTTAGCCTAAGCTATGGGTAACCTAGCCTAAGCCTAGGGGTGCCGTAGCCTAAGCCTAGGGGTGCTCTAGCCTTAGGATAGGGGAGCCCTAGCCTTAGCCTAAGCTATGGGTAACCTAGCCTAAGCCTAGGGGTGCCGTAGCCTAAACCTAGGACTGCCCTACCTTAAGCCTAGGGGTGCCCTAACCTAAGCATAGGGGTGCCCTAGCCTTCGGTGGGGTGAGCCCTAGCCTTAGCCTAAGCTTAGGGGTGTCCTAGACTAAGCCTAGGGGTGCCCTAGCCTAAGTCTAGGTGTGCCCAGGCCTTAGGCTAGAGGATCCCTAGCCTTAGCGTAAGCCAAGGGGTTTCCTAGCTTAAGCCTAGGGGTGCCCCAGCCTAAGCCTAGGGTTGTCCTAGCCTAAGCCTAGGGGTGCCCTAGCCTAAGCCTAGGTGTGCCCTAGCCTTAGGCTAGGGGAGCCCTAGCCTTAGCGTAAGCCTAGGGGTGTCCTAGCTTAAGCCTAGGAGTGCCCTAGCCTAAGCCTATGTGTGACCTAGCCTAAGTCTAGGGGCGTGCTAGCCTGAGCCTAGGGGTGCCCTAGCCTGAGTCTAGGGGATCCCTAGCCTTAGCCTAAGCTTAGGGTTGCCCTAGCCTAAGTCTAGGGGTGACCTAGCCCAAGCCTAGGGGGGCACTAGCCTGAGTCTAAAGATGCCCTAGACTGAGGCTAGGGGAGCCGTAGCTTTAGCCTAAGCCTAGGGGTGCCCTAGCATAAGCCTAGGGGTGCCCTAGCCTAAGCTTAGGGGTGCCCTAGCCTAAGCCTAGGGGTGCCCTAGCCTAAGCCTTGGGGTGCCCTAGCCTTAGGCTAGAGGAGCCCTAGCTTTACCCTAAGCCTAGGGGTGCCCTAGCCTAAGCCTAGCGGAGCCCTAGCCTTAGGCTAGGGGAGCCCTAGCCTTAGCCTTAGACTAGGGGTGCCCTAGCCTAAGCCTAGGAATGCCCTAGCCTAAGCCAAGAGGTGCCCTAGCCTTGGCCTGAGCTAGGGGTACCCTAGCCTAAGCCTAGTGTTACCCAAGCATTAGGCAAGTTGAGCCCTAACCTTAGCCTAAGCCTAGGGGTGCTCTAGCCTAAGCCTAGGGGTGTCCTAACCTAAGCCTAGGTCTGCCCTAGCCTAAGCCTAGGGGTGCCCTAGCCTAAGCCTAGGGGTACCCTAGCCTTAGGCTAGGGGAGCTCTAGCCTTAGTCTAAGCTAAGGGTGCCCTAGCCTAAGCCTAGGGGTGCCCTAGCCTAAGCCTAAGGATGCCCTTGCCTTAGGCAAAGGGAGCCCTAGCCTTAGCCTAAGCCTAGGGGTGCCCTAGCCTAAACCTTGGGGTGCCCTAGCCTAAGCCTAGGGTACCCTAGCCTACGCCTAGGGGTGCCCTAGCCTTAGGCTAGGGGCACCCTAGCCTTAGCCTAAAACTAGGGATGCCCTAGCCTAAGCCGAAGGGTGCCCTTGCTTAAGCCTAGGGGTGCCCTAGCGTAAGCCTAAGGGTGCCCTAGTGTAAGCCTAGGCGAGCCCTAGCCTTAGCCTTAGCCTAGGGGTACCCTAGCTAAAGCCTAGGGGTGCCCTAGCCTTAAGATAGGAGAGCGCTAGCCATACCCTAAGCTTAGGGGTACCCTAGACTAAGCCTAGGTGTGCCCTAGCCTTAGGCTAGGGGTGCCCTAGCCATATCCTAAGCCTAGGGGTGCCCTAGCCTAAGCCTAGGGGTGCCCTAGCCTTAGGCTAGGGGAGCTCTAGCCTTACCATAAGCCTAGGGGTGCCCTAGCCTAAGCTTAGGGGTGTCCAAGCCTAAGCCTAGGGGTGCCCTAGCCTTACGCTAGAGGAGCCCTACCCATACCCTAAGCCTAGGGGTGCCCTAGCCTAAGCCTAGGGGTGCCCTAGCCTTAGGCTAGGGGAGCCCTAGCATTAAACTAAGCTAGGGGTGTCCTAGCCTAAGCCTAGCGGTGCCCTAGCCTTAGACTAGGGGAGCCCTAGCCTTAGCCTTAGCCTAGGGGTGCCCTAGCCTAAGCCTAGGAATGCCCTAGCCTAAGCCAAGAGGAGCCCTAGCCTTTGCCTAAGCTAGGGGTACCCTAGCCTAAGCCTAGGGGTGCCCTAGCCTAAGCCTAGGGTTGCCCTAGCTTTTGCCTTAGCCTAGAGGTTCCCTAGCCTAAGCTTAGGGGTGCCCTAGCCTAAGCCTAGGGATGCCCAAGCATTAGGCTAGGGGAGCCCTAGCCTTAGCCTAAGCCTAGGGGTGCCCTAGCCTAAACCTAGGGGTGCCCTAGCCTAAGCCTAGGGGTGCCCTAGCCTTAGGCTAGGCGAGCCCTAGCCTTATCCTTAGCCTAGGGGTACCCTAGCCAAAGCCTAGGGGTGCCCTAGCCTAAGCCTAGGGGTGTCCAAGCCTAAGCCTAGGGGTGCCCTAGCCTAAGCCTAGGGGTGCCCTAGCCTTAGGCTAGAGGAGCCCTAGCCTTACGCTAAGCCTAGGGGTGCCCTAGCCAAAGCCTTGGGGTGCCCTAGCCTTAGGCTAGGGAAGCCCTAGCCTTAACCTAAGCTAGGGGTGTCCTAGCCTAAGCCTAGCAGTGCCCTAGCCTTAGGCTAGGGGAACCCTAGCCTTAGCCTTAGCTTAGGGGTTCCCTAGCCTAAGCCTAGGAATGCCCTAGCCTAAGCCAAGAGGAGCCCTAGCCTTTGCGTAAGCTAGGGGTACCCTAGCCTAAACCTAGGGGTGCTCTAGCCTAGGCCTAGGTGTGCCCTAACCTAAGCCTAGGGGCGCGCTAGCCTGAGCCTAGGGGTGCCCTAGCCTGAGTCTAGGGGATCCCTAGCCTTAGCCTAAGCTTAGGGTTGCCCTAGCCTAAGTCTAGGGGTGCCCTAGCCCAAGCCTAGGGGTGCCCTAGCCTAAGCCTAGGGGTGCCCAACCTAAGCCGAGGGGTGCCCGAGCATTAGGATAGGGGAGCCCTAGCCTTAGCCTAAGCCTAGGGCTGCCCTAGCCTAAGCCTTGGGGTGTCCAAACTTAAGCCTAGGGGTGCCATAGCCTAAGCCTATGAGTGCCCTAGCCTAAGCCAAGGGGTGCCCTAGTCTAAGCCTAGGGGTGCCCAGGCCTTAGACTAAGGGATCCCTAGCCTTAGCCTAAGCCTAGTGGTGCCCTAGCATAAGCCTAGTGGTGCCCTAGCCTAAGCCTAGGGGTGCCCTAGCCTTAGGATAGGGGAGCCCAAACTTAGCCTAAACTATGGGTGCCGTAGCCTAAGCCTAGGGGTGCTCTAGCCTTAGGATAGGGGAGCCCTAGCCTTAGCCTAAGCTATGGGTAACCTAGCCTAAGCCTAGGGTTGCCGTAGCCTAAGCCTAGGGCTGCCCTAGCTTAAGCCTAGGGGTGCCCTAACCTAAGCATAGGGGTGCCCTAGCCTAAGTCTAGGTGTGCCCAAGCCTTAGGCTAGAGGATCCCTAGCCTTAGCGTAAGCCAAGGGGTTTCCTAGCTTAAGCCTAGGGGTGCCCTAACCTAAGCCTAGGGTTGTCCTAGCCTAAGCCTAGGGGTGCCCTAGCCTAAGCCTAGGTGTGCCCTAGCCTTAGGCTAGGGGAGCCCTAGCCTTAGCGTAAGCCTAGGGGTGTCCTAGATTAAGCCTAGGGGTGCCCTAGCCTAAGCCTAGGTGTGCCCTAGCCTAAGCCTAGGGGCGTGCTAGCCTGAGCCTAGGGGTGCCCTAGCCTGAGTCTAGGGGATCCCTAGCCTTAGCCTACGTTAGGGTTGCCCTAGCCTAAGTCTAGGGGTGCCCTGGCCCAAGCCTAGGGGGGCCCTAGCCTGAGTCTAAAGATGCCCTAGCCTGAGGCTAGGGGAGTCGTAGCTTTTGCCTAAGCCTAGGGGTGCCCTAGCCTAAGCCTAGGGGTGCCCTAGCCTAAGCCTAGGGGTGCCCTAGCCTAAGCCTAGGGGTGCCCTAGCCTAAGCCTAGGGGTGCCCTGGCCTAAGCCTAGGGGTGCCCTAGCCTAAGCCTAGGGGTGCCCTAGCCTAAGCCGAGGGGTGCCCTAGCCTAAGCCTAGGAGAGCCCTAGCCTTAGCCTAAGCCTAGGGGTGCCCTAGTCTTAGCCTAGGGGTGCCATAGCCTAAGCCTAGGGGTGCCCAAGCCTAAGCGTAGGGGTGACCTAGCCTAAGCTTAGGTGTGCCCTAGCCTAAGGCTAGGGGAGCCCTAACCTTAGCCTAAGCCTGGTGTGTCCTAGCCTAAGCCTAGGGGTGTCCTAGCCTAAGCCTAGGGGTGCCCTAGCCTAAGCCTAGGGGTGCCCTAGCATTAGGCTAGTGGAGCCCTAGCCTTAGCCTAAGCCTAGGGGTGACCTAGCCTAAGCCTAGGTGTGCCCTAGCCTTAGGCTAGGGGAGCCCTAGCCTTAGCCTAAGCCTGGTGTGTCCTACCCTAAGCCTAGGGGTGTCCTAGCCTAAGCCTAGGGGTGACCTGGCCTAAGCCTAGGGATGCCCTAGCCTTAGGCTAGGGGTGCCCTAGTCTTAGCCTAAGCTATGGGTGCCCTAGCCTAAGCCTAGGGGTGCCCTAGCATTAGGGTAGGGGAGCCCTAGCATTAGCCTAAGCCTAGGGGTGCCCTAGCCTAAGCCTAGGGGTGCCCTAGCCTAAGCCTTGGGCAGCCCTAGCTTAAGCCTAGGGGTGCCCTAACCTAAGCCTAGGGGTGTCCTAGCCTAAGCCTAGGGGTACCCTATCCTAAGCCTAGGTGTGCCCTAGCCTTAGGCTAGGGGAGCCCTAGCCTTAGCGTAAGCCTAGGGGTGTCCTAGCTTAAGCCTAGGGGTGCCCTAGCCTAAGCCTAGGTGTGCCCTAGCCTAAGCCTAGGGGCGTGCTAGCCTGAGCCTAGGGGTGCCCTAGCCTGAGTCTAGGGGATCCCTAGCCTTAGCCTAAGCTTAGGGTTGCCCTAGCCTAAGTCTAGGGGTGCCCTAGCCCAAGCCTAGGGGCGCCCTAGCCTGAGACTAAAGGTGCCCTAGCCTGAGGCTAGGGGAGCCGTAGCCTTAGCCTAAGCCTAGGGGTGCCCTAGCCTAAGCCTAGGGCTGTCCTAGCCTAAGCCTAGGGGTGCCCTAGATTAAGCCTAGGGGTGACATAGCATAAGCCTAGGGGTGCCCAAGCCTAAGCCTAGGGGAGCCCTAGCCTTAGCCTAAGACTAGGGGTGCCATAGCCTAAGCCTACGGGTGCCCTAGCCTAAGCCAAGGGGTGCCCTAGTCTAAGCCTAGGGGTGCCCGAGCCTTAGGATAGGGGAGCCCTAGCCTTAGCCTAAGCCTAGGGCTGCCCTAGCCTAAGCCTTGGGGTGTCCAAACTTAAGCCTAGGGGTGCCATAGCCTAAGCCTATGAGTGCCCTAGCCTAAGCCAAGGGTTTCCCTAGTCTAAGCCTAGGGGTGCCCAGGCCTTAGACTAGGGGATCCCTAGCCTTAGCCTAAGCCTAGTGGTGCCCTAGCATAAGCCTAGTGGTGCCCTAGCCTAAGCCTAGGGGTGCCCAAGCATTAGACTAGGGGAGCCCTAGGCTTATCCAAAGCCTAGGGGTGCCATAGCCTAAACCTAGGGGTGCCCTAGCCTAAGCCTAGGGGTGCCCTAGCCTTAGGATAGGGGAGCCCAAACTTAGCCTAAACTATGGGTGCCGTAGCCTAAGCCTAGGGGTGCTCTAGCCTTAGGATAGGGGAGCCCTAGCCTTAGCCTAAGCTATGGGTAACCTAGCCTAAGCCTAGGGGTGCCGTAGCCTAAGCCTAGGGCTGCCCTAGCTTAAGCCTAGGGGTGCCCTAACCTAAGCATAGGGGTGCCCTAGCCTAAGTCTAGGTGTGCCCAAGCCTTAGGCTAGAGGATCCCTAGCCTTAGCGTAAGCCAAGGGGTTTCCTAGCTTAAGCCTAGGGGTGCCCTAACCTAAGCCTAGGGTTGTCCTAGCCTAAGCCTAGGGGTGCCCTAGCCTAAGCCTAGGTGTGCCCTAGCCTTAGGCTAGGGGAGCCCTAGCCTTAGCGTAAGCCTAGGGGTGTCCTAGCTTAAGCCTAGGGGTGCCCTAGCCTAAGCCTAGGTGTGCCCTAGCCTAAGCCTAGGGGCGTGCTAGCCTGAGCCTAGGGGTGCCCTAGCCTGAGTCTAGGGGATCCCTAGCCTTAGCCTACGTTAGGGTTGCCCTAGCCTAAGTCTAGGGGTGCCCTAGCCCAAGCCTAGGGGGGCCCTAGCCTGAGTCTAAAGATGCCCTAGCCTGAGGCTAGGGGAGTCGTAGCTTTAGCCTAAGCCTAGGGGTGCCCTAGCCTAAGCCTAGGGGTGCCCTAGCCTAAGCCTAGGGGTGCCCTAGCCTAAGCCTAGGGGTGCCCTAGCCTAAGCCTAGGGGTGCCCTGACCTAAGCCTAGGGGTGCCCTAGCCTAAGCCTAGGGGTGCCCTAGCCTAAGCCGAGGGGTGCCCTAGCCTAAGCCTAGGGGAGCCCTAGCCTTAGCCTAAGCCTAGGGGTGCCCTAGTCTTAGCCTAGGGGTGCCATAGCCTAAGCCTAGGGGTGCCCAAGCCTAAGCGTGGGGGTGACCTAGCCTAAGCTTAGGTGTGCCCTAGCCTAAGGCTAGGGGAGCCCTAACCTTAGCCTAAGCCTGGTGTGTCCTAGCCTAAGCCTAGGGGTGTCCTAGCCTAAGCCTAGGGGTGCCCTAGCCTAAGCCTAGGGGTGCCCTAGCATTAGGCTAGTGGAGCCCTAGCCTTAGCATAAGCCTAGGGGTGACTAGCCTAAGCCTAGGAGTGCCCTAGCCTTAGGCTAGGGGAGCCCTAGCCTTAGCCTAAGCCTGGTGTGTCCTACCCTAAGCCTAGGGGTGTCCTAGCCTAAGCCTAGGGGTGACCTGGCCTAAGCCTAGGGATGCCCTAGCCTTAGGCTAGGGGTGCCCTAGTCTTAGCCTAAGCTATGGGTGCCCTAGCCTAAGCCTAGGGGTGCCCTAGCATTAGGGTAGGGGAGCCCTAGCATTAGCCTAAGCCTAGGGGTGCCCTAGCCTAAGCCTAGGGGTGCCCTAGTCTAAGCCTTGGGCAGCCCTAGCTTAAGCCTAGGGGTGCCCTAACCTAAGCCTAGGGGTGTCCTAGCCTAAGCCTAGGGGTGCCCTATCCTAAGCCTAGGTGTGCCCTAGCCTTAGGCTAGGGGAGCCCTAGCCTTTGTGTAAGCCTAGGGGTGTCCTAGCTTAAGCCTAGGGGTGCCCTAGCCTAAGCCTAGGTGTGCCCTAGCCTAAGCCTAGGGGCGAGCTAGCCTGAGCCTAGGGGTGCCCTAGCCTGGGTCTAGGGGATCCCTAGCCTTAGCCTACGTTAGGGTTGCCCTAGCCTAAGTCTAGGGGTGCCCTAGCCCAAGCCTAGGGGCGCCCTAGCCTGAGACTAAAGGTGCCCTAGCCTGAGGCTAGGGGAGCCGTAGCCTTAGCCTAAGCCTAGGGGTGCCCTAGCCTAAGGCTAGGGCTGTCCTAGCCTAAGCCTAGGGGTGCCCTAGATTAAGCCTAGGGGTGACATAGCATAAGCCTAGGGGTGCCCAAGCCTAAGCCTAGGGGTGCCCTAGCCTTAGCCTAAGGGTGCCATTGCCTAAGCCTAGGGGTGCCAAAGCCTAAGCCTACGGGTGCCCTAGCCTTAGGCTAAGGGAGCTCTAGCCTTACCCTAAGCCTAGGGGTGCCCTAGCCTAAGCCTAGGGGTGTCGAAGCCTAAGCCTAGGGGTGCCCTAGCCTAAGCCTTGGGGTGCCCTAGCCTGAGGCTAGGGGAGCCCTAGCCTTAGCCTAAGCCTAGGGTTGCCCTAGCCTAAGCCTCGGGGTGCCCTAGCCTGAGCCTAGGGGTGACCTAGCCTGAGGCTAGGGGAGCCCTATCCTTAGCCTAAGCCTAGGGGTGCCCTAGCCTAAGCCTAGGGGTGCCCTAGCTTAAGCCTAGGGGTGCCCTTGCCTAAGCCTAGGGGAGCCCTAGCCTTAGCCTAAGCCTAGGGGTGCCATAGCCTAAGCCTACGGGTGCCCTAGCCTAAGCCAAGGGGTGCCCTAGTCTAAGCCTAGGGGTGTCCGAGCCTTAGGCTAGGGGAGCCCTAGCCTTAGCCTAAGCCTAGGGCTGCCCTAGCCTAAGCCTTGGGGTGTCCAAACTTAAGCCTAGGGGTGCCATAGCCTAAGCCTATGAGTTCCCTAGCCTAAGCCAAGGGGTGCCCTAGTCTAAGCCTAGGGGTGCCCTAGCCTTAGACTAGGGGAGCCTTAGCCTTAACCTAAGCCTAGTGGTGCCCTAGCATAAGCCTAGTGGTGCCCTAGCCTAAGCCTAGGGGTGCCCAAGCATTAGACTAGGGGAGCCCTAGGCTTATCCAAAGCCTAGGGGTGCCATAGCCTAAACCTAGGGGTGCCCTAGCCTAAGCCTAGGGGTGCCCTAGCCTTAGGATAGGGGAGCCCTAGCCTTAGCCTAAATTATGGGTGCCCTAGCCTAAGCCTAGGGGTGCCCTAGCTTTAGGATAGGGGAGCCCTAGCCTTAGCCTAAGCTATGGGTGCCGTAGCCTAAGCCTAGGGGTGACGTAGCCTCAGCCTAGGGCTGCCCTAGCTTAAGCCTAGGGGTGCCCTAACCTAAGCATAGGGGTGCCCTAGCCTTAGGCTACGGGAGCCCTAGCCTTAGCCTAAGCCTAGGGGTGTCCTAGCCTAAGCCTAGGGGTGCCCTAGCCTAAGTCTAGGTGTGCCCTAGCCTTAGGCTAGAAGATCCCTAGCCTTAGCGTAAGCCAAGGGGTTTCCTAGCTTAAGCCTAGGGGTGCCCTAGCCTAAGCCTAGGGGTGTCCTAGCCTAAGCCTAGGGGTGCCCTAGCCTAAGCCTAGGTGTGCCCTAGCCTTAGGCTAGGGGAGCCCTAGCCTTAGCATAAGCCTAGGGGTGTGCTAGCTTAAGCCTAGGGGTGCCCTAGCCTAAGCCTAGGTGTGCCCTAGCCTAAGCCTAGGGGCGTGCTAGCCTGAGCCTAGGGGTGCCCTAGCCTGAGTCTAGGGGATCCCTAGCCTTAGCCTAAGCTTAGGGTTGCCCTAGCCTAAGTATAGGGGTGCCCAAGCCCAAGCCTAGGGGTGCAATAGCCTAAGCCTACGGGTGCCCAAGCCTAAGCCTAGGGGTGCCCTAGCCTTAGCCTAAGCTTAGGGGTTCCTAGCCTTAGCCTAGGGGTGCCATAGTCTAAGCCTAGGGGTGCCCAAGCCTAAGCCTAGGGGTGCCCTAGCCTTAAGTTAGGGGAGCCCTAGCCTCAGCCTAAGCCTAGGGGTGCCCTAGCCTAAGCCTAGGGGTGACCTAGCCTAAGCCTAGGGGTGCCATAGCCTTAGGCTAGGGGAGCCTTAGCCTTAGCCTAAGCTATGGGTGCCCTAGCCTAAGCCTAGGGGTGCCCTAGCATTAGGCTAGTGGAGCCCTAGCCTTAGCGTAAGCCTAGGGGTGACTTAGCCTAAGCCTACGTGTGCCCTAGCCTTAGGCTAGGGGAGCCCTAGCCTTAGCCTAAGCCTGGTGTGTCCTACCCTAAGCCTAGGGGTGTCCTAGCCTAAGCCTAGGGGTGACCTGGCCTAAGCCTAGGGGTGCCCTAGCCTTAGCCTAAGCTATGGGTGCCCTAGCCTAAGCCTAGGGGTGCCCTAGCATTAGGCTAGGGGAGCCCTAGCATTAGCCTAAGCCTAGGTGTGCCCTAGCCTAAGCCTAGGGGTGACGTAGGCTAAACCTAGGGGTGCCATAGCCTTAGGCTAGGGGAGCCTTAACCTTAGCCTAAGCTATGGGTGCCCTAGCCTAAGCCTAGGGGTGCCCTAGCATTAGGCTAGTGGATCCCTAGCCTTAGCGTAAGCCTAGGGGTGACCTAGCCTAAGCCTACGTGTGCCCTAGCCTTAGGCTAGGGGAGCCCTAGCCTTAGCCTAAGCCTGGTGTGTCCTAGCCTAAGCCTAGGTGTGTCCTAGCCTAAGCCTAGGGGTGCCCTAGCCTAAGCCTAGGGGTGCCCTAGCATTAGGCTAGTGGAGCCCTAGCCTTAGCATAAGCCTAGGGGTGACCTAGCCTAAGCCTAGGTGTGCCCTAGCCTTAGGCTAGGGGAGCCCTAGCCTTAGCCTAAGCCTGGTGTGTCCTACCCTAAGCCTAGGGGTGTCCTAGCCTAAGCCTAGGGGTGACCTGGCCTAAGCCTAGGGATGCCCTAGCCTTAGGCTAGGGGTGCCCTAGTCTTAGCCTAAGCTATGGGTGCCCTAGCCTAAGCCTAGGGGTGCCGTAGCATTAGGGTAGGGGAGCCCTAGCATTAGCCTAAGCCTAGGGGTGCCCTAGCCTAAGCCTAGGGGTGCCCTAGCCTAAGCCTTGGGCAGCCCTAGCTTAAGCCTAGGGGTGCCCTAACCTAAGCCTAGGGGTGTCCTAGCCTAAGCCTAGGGGTGCCCTATCCTAAGCCTAGGTGTGCCCTAGCCTTAGGCTAGGGGAGCCCTAGCCTTTGCGTAAGCCTAGGGGTATCCTAGCTTAAGCCTAGGGGTGCCCTAGCCTAAGCCTAGGTGTGCCCTAGCCTAAGCCTAGGGGCGTGCTAGCCTGAGCCTAGGGGTGCCCTAGCCTGAGTCTAGGGGATCCCTAGCCTTAGCCTAAGCTTAGGGTTGCCCTAGCCTAAGTCTAGGGGTGCCCTAGCCCAAGCCTAGGGGCGCCCGAGCCTGAGACTAAAGGTGCCCTAGCCTGAGGCTAGGGGAGCCGTAGCCTTAGCCTAAGCCTAGGGGTGCCCTAGCCTAAGCCTAGGGCTGTCCTAGCCTAAGCCTAGGGGTGCCCTAGATTAAGCCTAGGGGTGACATAGCATAAGCCTAGGGGTGCCCAAGCCTAAGCCTAGGGGTGCCCTAGCCTTAGCCTAAGGGTGCCATTGCCTAAGCCTAGGGGTGCCAAAGCCTAAGCCTACGGGTGCCCTAGCCTTAGCCTTGGGCAGCCCTAGCTTAAGCCTAGGGGTGCCCTAACCTAAGCCTAGTGGTGTCCTAGCCTAAGCCTAGGGGTGCCCTAGCCTAAGCCTTGGGGTGCCCTAGCCTGAGGCTAGGGGAGCCCTAGCCTTAGCCTAAGCCTAGGGTTGCCCTAGCCTAAGCCTCGGGGTGCCCTAGCCTGAGCCTAGGGGTGACCTAGCCTGAGGCTAGGGGAGCCCTATCCTTAGCCTAAGCCAAGGGGTGTCCTAGCCTAAGCCTAGGGGTGCCCTAGCTTAAGCCTAGGGGTGCCCTTGCCTAAGCCTACGGGAGCCCTAGCCTTAGCCTAAGCCTAGGGGTGCCATAGCCTAAGCCTACGGGTGCCCTAGCATAAGCCAAGGGGTGCCCTAGTCTAAGCCTAGGGGTGCCCGAGCCTTAGGCTAGGGGAGCCCTAGCCTTAGCCTAAGCCTAGAGCTGCACTAGCCTAAGCCTTGGGGTGTCCAAACTTAAGCCTATGGGTGCCAAAGCCTAAGCCTATGAGTGCCCTAGCCTAAGCCAAGGGGTGCCCTAGTCTAAGCCTAGGGGTGCCCTAGCCTTAGACTAGGGGAGCCTTAGCCTTAACCTAAGCCTAGTGGTGCCCTAGCATAAGCCTAGTGGTGCCCTAGCCTAAGCCTAGGGGTGCCCAAGCATTAGACTAGGGGAGCCCTAGGCTTATCCAAAGCCTAGGGGTGTCATAGCCTAAACCTAGGGGTGCCCTAGCCTAAGCCTAGGGGTGCCCTAGCCTTAGGATAGGGGAGCCCTAGCCTTAGCCTAAACTATGGGTGCCCTAGCCTAAGCCTAGGGGTGCCCTAGCTTTAGGATAGGGGAGCCCTAGCCTTAGCCTAAGCTATGGGTGCCCTAGCCTAAGCCTAGGGGTGTCGTAGCCTAAGCCTAGGGCTGCCCTAGCTTAAGCCTAGGGGTGCCCTAACCTAAGCATAGGGGTGCCCTAGCCTTAGGCTACAGGAGCCCTAGCCTTAGACAAAGCCTAGGGGTGTCCTAGCCTAAGCCTAGCGGTGCCCTAGCCTAAGTCTAGGTGTGCCCTAGCCTTAGGCTAGAAGATCCCTAGCCTTAGCGTAAGCCAAGGGGTTTCCTAGCTTAAGCCTAGGGGTGCCCTAGCCTAAGCCTAGGGGTGTCCTAGCCTAAGCCTAGGGGTGCCCTAGCCTAAGCCTAGGTGTGCACTAGCCTTAGGCTAGGGGAGCCCTAGCCTTAGCGTAAGCCTAGGGGTGTCCTAGCTTAAGCCTAGGGGTGCCATAGCCTAAGCCTAAGTGTGCCCTAGCCTAAGCCTAGGGGCGTGATAGCCTGAGCCTAGGGGTGCCCTAGCCTGAGTCTAGGGGATCCCTAGCCTTAGCCTAAGCTTAGGGTTGCCCTAGCCTAAGTCTAGGGGTGCCCTAGCCCAAGCCTAGGGGTGCAATAGCCTAAGCCTAGGGGTGCCCAAGCCTAAGCCTAGGGGTTCCCTAGCCTTAGCCTAAGCCTAGGGGTGCCTAGCCTTAGCCTAGGGGTGCCATAGTCTAAGCCTAGGGGTGCCCAAGCCTAAGCCTAGGGGTGCCCTAGCCTTAAGCTAGGGGAGCCCTAGCCTCAGCCTAAGCCGAGGTGTGCCCTAGCCTAAGCCTAGGGGTGCCCTAGCCTAACATAGGGGTGCCCTAGCCTAAACCTTGGGGTGCCCTAGCCTAAGACCAGAGGTGCCCTAGCCTGAGGCTAGGGGAGCCCTAATGTTAGCCTAAGCCTAGGGGTGCCCTGGCCTAAGCCTGAGGTGCCCTAGTGTTAGGCTAGGGGAGCCCTATCCTTAGCCTAAGCCTAGGGGTGCCCTAGCCTAAGCCTTGGGGTGCCATAGCCTGAGGCTAGGGGAGCCCTAGCCTTAGCCTAAGCCTAGGGGTGCCATAGCCTAAGCCTATGGGTGCCCTAGCCTAAGCCAAGGGGTACCCTAGTCTAAGCCTAGGGGTGCCCTAGTCTTAGGGTAGGGGAGCCCTAGCCTTAGCCTAAGCCTAGGGCTGCACGAGCCTAAGCCTTGGGGTGTCCAAACTTAAGCCTAGGGGTGCCATAGCCTATGCCTAGGGGTGCCCTAGCCTAAGCCAAGGGGTGCCCTAGTCTAAGCCTAGGGGTGCCCTAGCCTTAGACTAGGGGAGCCCTAGCCTTAGCCTAAGCCTAGGGGTGTGCCTGCCAAAGCCTAGGGGTGGCCTACCCTTAAGCAAGGGGAGCCCTAGTCTTTGCCTAAGCCTAGGGGTGCCCTAGCCTAAGCCTAGGGGTTCCCTAGGCTTAGGCTTGGGGAGCCCTAGCCTTAGCCTAAGCTAGGGGTACCCTAGCTGAAGCCTAGGGGTGCCCTAGCCTAAGCAAAGGGTTGCCCAAGCATTAGGTAGGCTAGGGGAGCCCTAGCCTTAGCCTAAGCCTAGGGGTGACCTAGCCTAAGCCTAGGCATGACCTCGCCATAGGCTAGGGGAGCCCTAGCCTTAGCCTAAGCCTAGGGGTGCCCTAGCATAAGCCTAGTTGTGCCCTAGCCAAAGCCTAGGGGTGCCCTAGCCTTAGGCTAGGGGTACCCTAGCCAAAGCCTAGGGGTGCCCTGGCCTAAGCCTAGAGGTGCCCTAGTGTTAGGCTAGGGGAACCCTAGACTTATCCTAAGCTTGGGGTACCCTAGCTTAAGCCTAGGTGTGCCCTAACCTAAGCCTAGGGTTGCCAAAGCATTAGGCTAGGGGAGCCCTAGCCTTAGCCTTAGCCTAGGGGTGCCCTAGCCTAAGCCTAGGGGTGCCCTAGCCTAAGCCTAGGGGTGCCCTAGCCTAAGCCTAGGGGTGCCCTAGCCTAAGTCTAGGGGTGCCCTAGCCTTAGCCTAGGGGTGCCCAAGCCTAACCCTAGGGTTGCCCTTGCCTTAAGCTAGGGGAGCCCTAGCCTTAGCCTAAGCCTAGGTGTGCCCTAGCCTAAGCCTAGGGGTGCCCTAGCGTAAGCCTAGGGGTGCCCTAGCCTAAACCTAGGGGTGCCCTTGCCTAAGACTAGAGGTGCCCTAGCCTGAGGCTAGGGGAGCCCTAACGTTAGCCTAAGCCTATGGGTGCCCTGGCCTAAGCCTAGAGATGCCCGAGTCTGAGGCTAGGGGTGCCCTAGCCTTAGCCTAGGCCTAGGGGTGCCCTAAACTAAGCCTTGGGGTGTCCTAGCCTGAGGCTAGGGGAGCCTTAGCCTTAGCCTAAGCCTAGGGTTGCCCTAGCCTGAGGCTAGGGGAGCCCTAGCCTTAGCCTAAGGCTAGGATTGCCCTAGCCTGAGCCTCGGGGTGCCCTAGCCTGAGCCTAGGGGTGCTCTAGCCTGAGGCTAGGGGAGGCCTAGCCTTAGCCTAAGCCTAGGGGTTCCCTAGCCTAAGCCTAGGGGAGCCCTAGCCTTAGCATAAGCCTAGGGGTGCCCTAGCCTAAGCCTAGGGTTGCACTAGCCTAAGCCTCGGGGTGCCCTAGCCTGAGCCTAGGGGTGCCCTAGCCTGAGGCTAGGGGAGCCCTAGCCGTAGCCTAACCCTAGGGGTGCCATAGCCTAAGCCTAGTGGTGCCCTAGTCTTAGGCTAGGGAGCTCTAGCCTTAGCCTAAGCCTAGGGGTGCCCTAGCCTAAGCCTAGTGGTGTCGAATCCTAAGCCTAGGGGTGCCCTAGCCTAAGCCTTTGGGTGCCCTACCCTGAGGCTAGGGGAGCCCTAGCCTTAGTCTAAGCCTAGGGTTGCGCTAGCCTAAGCCTTGGGGTGTCCAAACTAAAGCCTAGGGGTGCCATAGCCTAAGCTTAGGGGTGCCCTAGCCTAAGCCTAGGTGTTCCCTAGCCTTAGGCTAGGGGAGCCCTAGCCTTAGATTAAGCTAGGGGTACCCTAGCTTAAGCCTAGGGGTTCCCTAGCCTAAGGCTCGGGTTGCCCAAGCATTAGGCTAGGGGATCCCTAGCCTTAGCCTAAGCCAAGGGGTGCCCTAGTCTAAGCCTAGGGTTGCCCTAGCCTTAGGCTAGGGGAGCCCTAGCCTTAGCCTAAGCCTAGGGGTGCCCTAGCATAAGCCCAGGTGTGCCCTAGCCAAAGTCTAGGCGTGCCCAAGCCTTAGACTAGGGGAGCCCTAGGCTTATCCTAAGCCTAGTTGTGCCCTAGCCAAAGGCTAGTGGTACCCTAGCCTTAGGCTAAGGGTGCCCTAGCCAAGCCTAGGGGTGCCCTAACCTTAGGCTAGGGGAGCGCTAGCCTTAGCCTTAGCCTAGGGGTGCCTTAGCCTAAGCTTAGAGGTGCCCTAGCCTAAGCCTAGTGGTGTCGAAGCCTAAGCCTAGGGGTGCCCTAGCCTAAGCCTTGGGGTGCCCTAGCCTGAGGCTAGGGGAGCCCTAGCCTTATCCTAAGCCTAGGGTTGCCCGCGCCTGAGGCTAGGGGAGCCCTAGCCTTAGCATAAGCCTAGGATTGCCCTAGCCTAAGCCTCAGGGTGCCCTAGCCTGAGCCTAGGGGTGCCCTAGCCTGAGGCTAGGGGAGCCCTAGCCTTAGCCTAAGCCTAGGGGTGCCCTAGCCTAAGCCTAGGGGTGCCCTAGCCTAAGCCTAGGGGTGCCCTAGCCTAAGCCTAGGGGTGCCCTAGCCTAAGCCTAAGGGAGCCCAAGCCTTAGCCTAAGCCTAGGGGTGCCATAGCCTAAGCCTAGTGGTGCCCTAGCCTAAGCCAAAGGGTGCCCTAGTCTAAGCCTAGGGGTGCCCTAGCCTTAGGCTAGGGGAGCCATAGCCTTAGCCTAAGCCTAGGGCTGCCCTAGCCTAAGCATTGGGGTGTCCAAATTTAAGACTCGGGGTGCCATAGCATAAGCCTAGGGGTGCCCTATCGTAAGCCTAGGGGTGCCCTAACCTAAGCCTAGGCGTGCCCTAGCCTAAGCCTAAGGGTACCGTAGCCTTAGGCTAGGGGAACCCTAGGCTAAGCCTAAGCCTAGTGGTGCCCTAGCCTAAGCCTAGTGCTGCCCTACCCTAAGCCTAGGGGTGCCCTAGCCTTAGGCTAGGAGAGCCCTAGACTTAGCCTAAGCCTAGGGATGCCCTAGCCTAAGCCTAGGGGTGCCCTCGCCTAAGCCTGGGGTGCCCAGGCTTTAGCATAGGGGTGCCCTAGCCTAAGCCTAGGAGTGCCCTAGCCTTAGGCTAGGGGAGCCCTAGCCTTAACCTAAGCCTAGGGGAGCCCTAGCCTAAGCCTAGGGGTGCCTTAGCCTAAGCCTAGGGGTGCCATAGCCTTAAGCTAGGGGTACCCTAGCTAAAGCCTAGGCGTGCCCTAACCTTAAGATTGGAGAGCGCTATCCATACCCTAAGCTTAGGGGTACCCTAGCCTTAGGCTAAGGGTGCCCTAGCCTTAGCCTAAGCCTAGGGGTGCCCTAGCCTAAGCCTAGGGGTGCCCTATCCTAAGCCTAGGTGTGCCCTAGCCTTAGGCTAGGGGAGCCCTAGCCTTTGCGTAAGCCTAGGGGTATCCTAGCTTAAGCCTAGGGGTGCCCTAGCCTAAGCCTAGGTGTGCCCTAGCCTAAGCCTAGGGGCGTGCTAGCCTGAGCCTAGGGGTGCCCTAGCCTGAGTCTAGGGGATCCCTAGCCTTAGCCTAAGCTTAGGGTTGCCCTAGCCTAAGTCTAGGGGTGCCCTAGCCCAAGCCTAGGGGCGCCCGAGCCTGAGACTAAAGGTGCCCTAGCCTGAGGCTAGGGGAGCCGTAGCCTTAGCCTAAGCCTAGGGGTGCCCTAGCCTAAGCCTAGGGCTGTCCTAGCCTAAGCCTAGGGGTGCCCTAGATTAAGCCTAGGGGTGACATAGCATAAGCCTAGGGGTGCCCAAGCCTAAGCCTAGGGGTGCCCTAGCCTTAGCCTAAGGGTGCCATTGCCTAAGCCTAGGGGTGCCAAAGCCTAAGCCTACGGGTGCCCTAGCCTTAGCCTTGGGCAGCCCTAGCTTAAGCCTAGGGGTGCCCTAACCTAAGCCTAGTGGTGTCCTAGCCTAAGCCTAGGGGTGCCCTAGCCTAAGCCTTGGGGTGCCCTAGCCTGAGGCTAGGGGAGCCCTAGCCTTAGCCTAAGCCTAGGGTTGCCCTAGCCTAAGCCTCGGGGTGCCCTAGCCTGAGCCTAGGGGTGACCTAGCCTGAGGCTAGGGGAGCCCTATCCTTAGCCTAAGCCAAGGGGTGTCCTAGCCTAAGCCTAGGGGTGCCCTAGCTTAAGCCTAGGGGTGCCCTTGCCTAAGCCTACGGGAGCCCTAGCCTTAGCCTAAGCCTAGGGGTGCCATAGCCTAAGCCTACGGGTGCCCTAGCATAAGCCAAGGGGTGCCCTAGTCTAAGCCTAGGGGTGCCCGAGCCTTAGGCTAGGGGAGCCCTAGCCTTAGCCTAAGCCTAGAGCTGCACTAGCCTAAGCCTTGGGGTGTCCAAACTTAAGCCTATGGGTGCCAAAGCCTAAGCCTATGAGTGCCCTAGCCTAAGCCAAGGGGTGCCCTAGTCTAAGCCTAGGGGTGCCCTAGCCTTAGACTAGGGGAGCCTTAGCCTTAACCTAAGCCTAGTGGTGCCCTAGCATAAGCCTAGTGGTGCCCTAGCCTAAGCCTAGGGGTGCCCAAGCATTAGACTAGGGGAGCCCTAGGCTTATCCAAAGCCTAGGGGTGTCATAGCCTAAACCTAGGGGTGCCCTAGCCTAAGCCTAGGGGTGCCCTAGCCTTAGGATAGGGGAGCCCTAGCCTTAGCCTAAACTATGGGTGCCCTAGCCTAAGCCTAGGGGTGCCCTAGCTTTAGGATAGGGGAGCCCTAGCCTTAGCCTAAGCTATGGGTGCCCTAGCCTAAGCCTAGGGGTGTCGTAGCCTAAGCCTAGGGCTGCCCTAGCTTAAGCCTAGGGGTGCCCTAACCTAAGCATAGGGGTGCCCTAGCCTTAGGCTACAGGAGCCCTAGCCTTAGACAAAGCCTAGGGGTGTCCTAGCCTAAGCCTAGCGGTGCCCTAGCCTAAGTCTAGGTGTGCCCTAGCCTTAGGCTAGAAGATCCCTAGCCTTAGCGTAAGCCAAGGGGTTTCCTAGCTTAAGCCTAGGGGTGCCCTAGCCTAAGCCTAGGGGTGTCCTAGCCTAAGCCTAGGGGTGCCCTAGCCTAAGCCTAGGTGTGCACTAGCCTTAGGCTAGGGGAGCCCTAGCCTTAGCGTAAGCCTAGGGGTGTCCTAGCTTAAGCCTAGGGGTGCCATAGCCTAAGCCTAAGTGTGCCCTAGCCTAAGCCTAGGGGCGTGATAGCCTGAGCCTAGGGGTGCCCTAGCCTGAGTCTAGGGGATCCCTAGCCTTAGCCTAAGCTTAGGGTTGCCCTAGCCTAAGTCTAGGGGTGCCCTAGCCCAAGCCTAGGGGTGCAATAGCCTAAGCCTAGGGGTGCCCAAGCCTAAGCCTAGGGGTTCCCTAGACTTAGCCTAAGCCTAGGGGTGCCTAGCCTTAGCCTAGGGGTGCCATAGTCTAAGCCTAGGGGTGCCCAAGCCTAAGCCTAGGGGTGCCCTAGCCTTAAGCTAGGGGAGCCCTAGCCTCAGCCTAAGCCTAGGTGTGCCCTAGCCTAAGCCTAGGGGTGCCCTAGGCTAACATAGGGGTGCCCTAGCCTAAACCTTGGGGTGCCCTAGCCTAAGACCAGAGGTGCCCTAGCCTGAGGCTAGGGGAGCCCTAATGTTAGCCTAAGCCTAGGGGTGCCCTGGCCTAAGCCTGAGGTGCCCTAGTGTTAGGCTAGGGGAGCCCTATCCTTAGCCTAAGCCTAGGGGTGCCCTAGCCTAAGCCTTGGGGTGCCATAGCCTGAGGCTAGGGGAGCCCTAGCCTTAGCCTAAGCCTAGGGGTGCCATAGCCTAAGCCTAGGGGTGCCCTAGCCTAAGCCAAGGGGTACCCTAGTCTAAGCCTAGGGGTGCCCTAGTCTTAGGGTAGGGGAGCCCTAGCCTTAGCCTAAGCCTAGGGCTGCACGAGCCTAAGCCTTGGGGTGTCCAAACTTAAGCCTAGGGGTGCCATAGCCTATGCCTAGGGGTGCCCTAGTCTAAGCCAAGGGGTGCCCTAGTCTAAGCCTAGGGGTGCCCTAGCCTTAGACTAGGGGAGCCCTAGCCTTAGCCTAAGCCTAGGGGTGTGCCTGCCGAAGCCTAGGGGTGGCCTACCCTTAAGCAAGGGGAGCCCTAGTCTTTGCCTAAGCCTAGGGGTGCCCTAGCCTAAGCCTAGGGGTTCCCTAGCCTTAGGCTTGGGGAGCCCTAGCCTTAGCCTAAGCTAGGGGTACCCTAGCTGAAGCCTAGGGGTGCCCTAGCCTAAGCAAAGGGTTGCCCAAGCATTAGGTAGGCTAGGGGAGCCCTAGCCTTAGCCTAAGCCTAGGGGTGACCTAGCCTAAGCCTAGGCATGACCTCGCCATAGGCTAGGGGAGCCCTAGCCTTAGCCTAAGCCTAGGGGTGCCCTAGCATAAGCCTAGTTGTGCCCTAGCCAAAGCCTAGGGGTGCCCTAGCCTTAGGCTAGGGGTACCCTAGCCAAAGCCTAGGGGTGCCCTGGCCTAAGCCTAGAGGTGCCCTAGTGTTAGGCTAGGGGAACCCTAGACTTATCCTAAGCTTGGGGTACCCTAGCTTAAGCCTAGGTGTGCCCTAACCTAAGCCTAGGGTTGCCAAAGCATTAGGCTAGGGGAGCCCTAGCCTTAGCCTTAGCCTAGGGGTGCCCTAGCCTAAGCCTAGGGGTGCCCTAGCCTAAGCCTAGGGGTGCCCTAGCCTAAGCCTAGGGGTGCCCTAGCCTAAGCCTAGGGGTGCCCTAGCCTTAGCCTAGGGGTGCCCAAGCCTAACCCTAGGGTTGCCCTTGCCTTAAGCTAGGGGAGCCCTAGCCTTAGCCTAAGCCTAGGTGTGCCCTAGCCTAAGCCTAGGGGTGCCCTAGCGTAAGCCTAGGGGTGCCCTAGCCTAAACCTAGGGGTGCCCTTGCCTAAGACTAGAGGTGCCCTAGCCTGAGGCTAGGGGAGCCCTAACGTTAGCCTAAGCCTATGGGTGCCCTGGCCTAAGCCTAGAGATGCCCGAGTCTGAGGCTAGGGGTGCCCTAGCCTTAGCCTAGGCCTAGGGGTGCCCTAAACTAAGCCTTGGGGTGTCCTAGCCTGAGGCTAGGGGAGCCTTAGCCTTAGCCTAAGCCTAGGGTTGCCCTAGCCTGAGGCTAGGGGAGCCCTAGCCTTAGCCTAAGGCTAGGATTGCCCTAGCCTGAGCCTCGGGGTGCCCTAGCCTGAGCCTAGGGGTGCTCTAGCCTGAGGCTAGGGGAGGCCTAGCCTTAGCCTAAGCCTAGGGGTTCCCTAGCCTAAGCCTAGGGGAGCCCTAGCCTTAGCATAAGCCTAGGGGTGCCCTAGCCTAAGCCTAGGGTTGCACTAGCCTAAGCCTCGGGGTGCCCTAGCCTGAGCCTAGGGGTGCCCTAGCCTGAGGCTAGGGGAGCCCTAGCCGTAGCCTAACCCTAGGGGTGCCATAGCCTAAGCCTAGTGGTGCCCTAGTCTTAGGCTAGGGGAGCTCTAGCCTTAGCCTAAGCCTAGGGGTGCCCTAGCCTAAGCCTAGTGGTGTCGAATCCTAAGCCTAGGGGTGCCCTAGCCTAAGCCTTTGGGTGCCCTACCCTGAGCCTAGGGGAGCCCTAGCCTTAGTCTAAGCCTAGGGTTGCGCTAGCCTAAGCCTTGGGGTGTCCAAACTAAAGCCTAGGGGTGCCATAGCCTAAGCTTAGGGGTGCCCTAGTCTAAGCCTAGGGGTGCCCTAGCCTTAGACTAGGGGAGCCCTAGCCTTAGCCTAAGCCTAGGGGTACGCCTGCAGAAGCCTAGGAGTGTCCTACACTTAATCTAGGGGAGCCCTAGTCTTTGTCTAAGCCTAGGGGTGCCCTAGCCTAAGCCTAGGTGTTCCCTAGCCTTAGGCAAGGGGAGCCCTAGCCTTAGATTAAGCTAGGGGTACCCTAGCTTAAGCCTAGGGGTTCCCTAGCCTAAGGCTCGGGTTGCCCAAGCATTAGGCTAGGGGATCCCTAGCCTTAGCCTAAGCCAAGGGGTGCCCTAGTCTAAGCCTAGGGTTGCCCTAGCCTTAGGCTAGGGGAGCCCTAGCCTTAGCCTAAGCCTAGGGGTGCCCTAGCATAAGCCCAGGTGTGCCCTAGCCAAAGTCTAGGCGTGCCCAAGCCTTAGACTAGGGGAGCCCTAGGCTTATCCTAAGCCTAGTTGTGCCCTAGCCAAAGGCTAGTGGTACCCTAGCCTTAGGCTAAGGGTGCCCTAGCCAAGCCTAGGGGTGCCCTAACCTTAGGCTAGGGGAGCGCTAGCCTTAGCCTTAGCCTAGGGGTGCCTTAGCCTAAGCTTAGAGGTGCCCTAGCCTAAGCCTAGTGGTGTCGAAGCCTAAGCCTAGGGGTGCCCTAGCCTAAGCCTTGGGGTGCCCTAGCCTGAGGCTAGGGGAGCCCTAGCCTTATCCTAAGCCTAGGGTTGCCCGCGCCTGAGGCTAGGGGAGCCCTAGCCTTAGCATAAGCCTAGGATTGCCCTAGCCTAAGCCTCAGGGTGCCCTAGCCTGAGCCTAGGGGTGCCCTAGCCTGAGGCTAGGGGAGCCCTAGCCTTAGCCTAAGCCTAGGGGTGCCCTAGCCTAAGCCTAGGGGTGCCCTAGCCTAAGCCTAGGGGTGCCCTAGCCTAAGCCTAGGGGTGCCCTAGCCTAAGCCTAGGGGAGCCCAAGCCTTAGCCTAAGCCTAGGGGTGCCATAGCCTAAGCCTAGTGGTGCCCTAGCCTAAGCCAAAGGGTGCCCTAGTCTAAGCCTAGGGGTGCCCTAGCCTTAGGCTAGGGGAGCCATAGCCTTAGCCTAAGCCTAGGGCTGCCCTAGCCTAAGCATTGGGGTGTCCAAATTTAAGACTCGGGGTGCCATAGCATAAGCCTAGGGGTGCCCTATCGTAAGCCTAGGGGTGCCCTAACCTAAGCCTAGGCGTGCCCTAGCCTAAGCCTAAGGGTACCGTAGCCTTAGGCTAGGGGAACCCTAGGCTAAGCCTAAGCCTAGTGGTGCCCTAGCCTAAGCCTAGTGCTGCCCTACCCTAAGCCTAGGGGTGCCTAGCCTTAGGCTAGGAGAGCCCTAGACTTAGCCTAAGCCTAGGGATGCCCTAGCCTAAGCCTAGGGGTGCCCTCGCCTAAGCCTGGGGTGCCCAGGCTTTAGCATAGGGGTGCCCTAGCCTAAGCCTAGGAGTGCCCTAGCCTTAGGCTAGGGGAGCCCTAGCCTTAACCTAAGCCTAGGGGAGCCCTAGCCTAAGCCTAGGGGTGCCTTAGCCTAAGCCTAGGGGTGCCATAGCCTTAGGCTAGGGGTACCCTAGCTAAAGCCTAGGCGTGCCCTAACCTTAAGATAGGAGAGCGCTATCCATACCCTAAGCTTAGGGGTACCCTAGCCTTAGGCTAAGGGTGCCCTAGCCTTAGCCTAAGCCTAGGGGTGCCCTAGCCTAAGCCTAGGGGTGCCCTAGCCTTAGGCTAGCGGAGCTCTAGCCTTAGCCTAAGCCTAGGGGTGCCCTAGCCCAAGCTTACGGGTGTCCAAGGCTAAGACTAGGGGTGCCCTAGCCTTAGGCTAGAGGAGCCCTAGCCTTACCCTAAGCCTAGGGGTGCCCTAGCCTAAGCCTAGGGGTGCCCTAGCCTTAGGCTAGGGGAGCCCTGGCCTTAACCTAAGCTAGACGTGCCCTAGCCTAAGCCTAGAGGAGCCCTAGCCTTAGGCTAGGGGAGCCCTAACCTTAGCCTTAGCCTAGGGGTGCCCTAGCCTAAGCCTAAGGGTTCCCTAGCCTAAGCCTAGGGGTGCCCTAGCCTTAGGCTAGGGGAGCCCTAGCCTTAGCCTAAGGCTAGGGGTGACCTAGCCTAATCCTAGGGGTGCCCTAGCCTTAGGCTATGGGAGCCCTAGCTTGGCTTAACCTATGGGTGCCCTAGCCTAAGCCTAGGGTTGCCCTAGCATTAGGCTAGGGGAGACCTAGCATTAGCCTAAGCCTAGGGGAGCCCAGGCCTAAGCTTATGGGTGCCCTAGCCTAAGCTTAGGGCTGCCCTAGCTTAAGCCTAGGGGTGCCCTAACCTAAGTATGGGGGTGCATTTAGCCTTAGCGTAAGCCTAGGGGTGTCCTAGCCTAAGCCTAGGTGTGCCCTAGCCTAAGCCTAGTGGTGCCCTAGCCTAAACCTAGGGGTGCCCTAACTTAAGACTAGAGGTACCCTAGCCTGAGGCTAGGGGAACCCTAATGTTAGCCTAAGCCTAGGGGTGCCCTGGCCTAAGCCTAGAGGTGCCCTAGCATGAGGCTAGGGGAGCCCTAGCCTTAGCCTAAGCCTAGGGGTGCCCTAGCCTAAGCCTCGAAGTGCCCTAGCCTGAGGATAGGGGAGCCCTAGCCTTAGCCTAAGCCTGGGGTTTCCCTAGCCTGAAGCTAGGGGAGCCCTAGCCTTAGCCTAAGCCTAGGATTGCCCAAGCCTAAGCCTCGGGGTGCCCTAGCCTGAGCCTTAGCCTAAGCCTAGGGGTGCCCTAGCCTAAACCTTGGGGAGCCCTAGCCTTAGCCTAAGCCTAGGGGTGCCCTAGCCTAAGCCTAGGGGTGCCCTAGCCTAAGCCTCGGGGTGCCCTAGCCTGAGCCTAGGGGTGCCCTAGCCTGAGGCTAGGGGAGCCCTAGACTCAGCCTAAGCCTAGGGGTGCCATAACCTAAGCCTAGGGGTGCCCTAGCCTAAGCCAATGCGTGCCCTAGTCTAAGCCTAGGGGTGCCAAAGCCTTAGATTAGGGGAGCCCTAGCCTTAGCCTAAGCCTAGGGTTGCGCCTGCCGAAGCCTAGCGGTGTCCTACCCTTAAGCTAGGGGAGCCCTAGCCTTAGCCTAAGCCTAGGGCTGCGCTAGCCTAAGCCTTGGGGTGTCCAAACTTAAGCCTAGGGGTGCCATAGCCTAAGCCTAGGGGTGCCCTAGTCTAAGCCTAGGGGTGCCCTAGTCTTAGACTAGGGGAGCCCTAGCCTTAGCCTAAGCCTAGGGGTGATCCTGCCGAAGCCTAGGGGTGTCCTACCCTTAAGCTAGGGGTGCCCTAGCCTAAGCCTACGGGTTCCCTAGCCTTAGGCTAGGGGAGCCCTAGACTTAGCCTAAGCTAGGGGTACCCTAGCTTAAGCCTAGGGGTGCCCTAGCCTAAGCCTAGGGTTGCCCAAGCATTAGGCTAGGGGAGCCCTAGCCTTAGCCTAAGCCTAGGGGTGACCTAGCCTAAGCCTAGGGTTACCTAGCCTAAGCCTAGGCATGCCCTAGCCATAGGCTAGGGGAGCCCTAGCCTTGGCCTAAGCCTAGGGGTGCCCTAGCCTAAGCCTAGTGGTGCCCTAGTCTTAGGCTAGGGGAGCTCTAGCCTTAGCCTAAGCCTAGGGGTGCCCTAGCCTAAGCCTAGTGGTGTCGAATCCTAAGCCTAGGGGTGCCCTAGCCTAAGCCTTTGGGTGCCCTACCCTGAGGCTAGGGGAGCCCTAGCCTTAGTCTAAGCCTAGGGTTGCCCTAGCCTGATGCTAGGGGAACCCTAGCCTTAGCCTAAGCATAGGATTACCCTAGCCTAGCCTCGGGGTGCCCTAGCCTGAGCCTAGGGGTGCCCTAGCCTGAGGCTAGGGGAGCCCTAGCCTTAGCCTCAGCCTAGGGGTACCTTAGCCTAAGCCTAGGGAAGCCGTAGCCTTAGCCTAAGCCTAGGGGTGCTATAGCCTGAGACTAGGGGTGCCCTAGCCAAATCCAAGGAGTGCCCTAGTCTAAGCCTAGGGGTGCCCTAGCCTTAAGCTAGGGGAGCCCTAGCCTTATCCTAAGCCTAGGGCTACCCTAGCCTAAGCCTTGGGGTGTCCAAACTTAAGCCTAGGGGTGCCATAGCCTAAGCCTAGGGGTGCCCTAGTCTAAGCCAAGGGGTCCCCTAGTCTAAGCCTGGGGGTGGCCTAGCCTTAGGCTAGGGGAGTCCTAGCCTTAGCCTAAGCCTATTGGTGCCCTTGCCTAAGCCTAAGGGTGCCCTAGCATTAAGCAAAGGGAGCCCTAGCCTTAGCCTAAGCCTAGGGGTGCCATATCCTAAACCTTGGGGTGCCCTAGCCTAAGCCTAGGGTTACCCTAGCCTAAGCCTAGGGGCGCCCTAGCCTTAGCCTAAACCTACGGGTGCCCTAGCCTAAGCCTAAGTGTGTCCTAGTGTAAGCCTAGGGGTGCCCTAGCCTAAGCCTAGGGGTGCCCTAGCCTTAGACTAGGTGAGCCCTAGCCTTACCCTTAGCCTAGGGTACCCTAGCCAAAGCCTAGGGGTGCCCTAGCCTTAAGCTAGGAGAACGCTAGCCTTACCCTAAGCCTAGGGGTGCCCTAGCCTAAGCCTAGGGGTGCCCTAGCCTTAGGCTAGGGGAACCCTAGCCTTAGCCTAAGCCTCGGGGTGCCCTAGCCTAAGCCTAGGGGTGTCCAAGCCTAAGCCTAGGGGTGCCCTAGCCTTAGGCTAGAGGAGCCCTAGCCTTACCCTAAGCCTAGGGGTGCCCTAGCCTAAGCCTATGGGTGCCCTATCCTTAGGCTAGGGGAGCCCTAGCCTTAACCTAAGCTAGGCGTGCCCTAGCCTAAGCATAGGGGTGACCTAGCCTAAGCCTAGGGTTACCTAGCCTAAGCCTAGGCATGCCCTAGCCATAGGCTAGGGGAGCCCTAGCCTTAGCCTAAGCCTAGGGCTGCCCTAGCATAAGCCTAGGGGTGCTCTAGCCTAAGCCTAGGGGTGCCCAAGCCTTAGACTAGGGGAGCCGTAGGCTTATCCTAAGCCTAGGCGTGGCATAGCCTAAACCTAGGGGTGCCCTAGCCTAAGCCTAGGAGTGCCCTAGCCTAAGCCTAGGGGTGCCCTATCCTAATCCTAGGTGTGCCCTAGCCTTAGGCTAGGGTATCCCTAGCCATAGACTAAGCCTGGGGTGTCCTAGCCTAAGCCTAGGGGTGACCTAGCCTAAACCTAGGGGTGCCCCAGCCTTAGGATAGGGGAGCTCTAGCCTTAGCCTAAGCTATGGGTGCCCTAGCCTAAGCCTAGTGGTGCCCTAGCATAAGCCTAGGGCTGCCGTAGCTTAAACCTTGGGGTGCCCTAACCTAAGCATAAGGGTGCCCTAGCCTTAGGCTAGGGGAGCCCTAGCCTTAGCGTAAGCCTAGGGGTGTCCTAGCTTAAGCCTAGGGGTGCCCTAGCCTAAGCCTATGTGTGCCCTAGCCTAAGACTAGGGGCGCGCTAGCCTGAGTCTAGGGGTGCCCTAGCCTGAGTCTAGGGGATCCCTAGCCTTAGCCTAAGCCTAGGGTTGCCCTAGCCTAAGTCTAGGGGTTCCCTAGCCTAAGCCTAGGGGGGCCCTAGCCTGAGCCTAAAGGTGTCCTAGCCTGAGGTTTGGGGAGCCGTAGCCTTAGCCTAAGCCTAGGGGTGCCCTAGCCTAAGCCTATGGGTGCCCTAGCCTAAGCCTAGGTGTGCCCTAGCCTAAGCCTAGGGGTGCCCTAGCCTAAGCCTAGGGGTGCCCTAGCGCTACGCTAGGGGAGCCCTAACCTAATCCTAGGGGTGCCCTAGCCTAAGCCTTGGGGTGCCCTAGCCTAAGCCTAGGGGTGCCCTAGCCTTAGCCAAGGGGTGCCCTTGCCTAAGCTTAGAGGTGCCCTAGCCTAAGCCTCGGGGTGCCCTAGCCTAAGGCTAGGGGAGCCATAACCTTAGCCTAAGCCTAGGGGTGCCCTAGCCTAAGCCTATGGGTGCCCTAGCCTAAACGTAGGAATGCCCTAGCCTAAGCCTAGGGGTACCCTAGCCTAAGCAAAGGGGTGCCCTAGCCTTAGGCTAGCGGAGCCCTAACCTTAGCCTAAGCCTAGGGGTGCCCTAGCCTAAGCCTAGGGGTGCCCTAGCATTAGGCTAGGGAAGCCTTAGCCTTATCCTAAGCCTAGGCGTGCCATAGCCTAAGCCTAGGGGTGCCCAAGCCTAAGACTAAGGGTGCCCTAGCCTAAGCCTAGGGGTGCCCAAGCCTAAGCCTAGGGGTGCCCTAGCCTAAGGCTAGGGGAGCCCTACCCTAAGGCTAGGGGAGCCCCAGCTAAGGCTACTGGAGCCCTAGCCTAAGCCTAGGGGTGCCCGAGCCTTCGCCTAGCGGTGCCCTAGCCTAAGGCTTGGGGAACCCTAGCCTAAGCCTAGGAGTGCCCTAGCCTAAGGCTAGGGGAGCCCTAACCTTAGCCTAAGCCTAGGGGTGCCCTAGCCTAAGCCTAGGGGTCCCCTAGCCAAAGCAAGGGGAGCCCTAGACTTAGCCTAAGACTAGGGGTGCCCTAGCCTTAGCCTAGAGATGCCATAGCCCAAGCCTACAGGTGCCCAAGCCTAAGCCTAGGGGTGCCATAGCCTTAGGCTAGGGGAGCCCTAGCCTTAGCCTAAGCCTAGGGGTGCCCTAGCCTAAGCCTAGGGGTGCCCTAGCCTAAACCTAGGAGTTCCCTAGCCTAAGCCTAGGGGTACCCTAGCCTAAGCCTAGGGGTCCCCTACCCTAACCCTAGGGGTGCCCTAGCCTTAGGCTAGCTGAGCCTTAGCCTTATCCTAAGTCTAGGGGTGCCATAGCCTAAGCCTTGGGGTGCCCTAGCCTAAGCCTAAGGGTGCCTTAGCCTAAGCCTAGGGGTGCCCTAGCCTAATCCTAGGTGTGCCCTAGCCTAAGCCTATGGGTGCCCTAGCCTAAGGCTAGCGGAGCCCTAGCCTTAGGCTATGGAAACCCTAGCCTAAGCCTAGGGGTGCCCGAAACAAAGGCTAGGGGAGCCCTAGCCTAAGCCTAGGGGTGCCCTAACCTAAGGCTATGGGAGTCCTAGCCTAAGCCTAGGGCTGCCCGAACCTAAGGCTAGGGGAGCCCTAGCCTAAGCCTAGGGGTGCCCTAGCCTAAGGTTAGGGGAGCCCTACGCTAAGGCTAGGGGTGCCCTAGCCTAAGGCTAGGGGAGCCCTAGCCTTAGCCTAAGCCTAGGGGTGCCCTAGCCTAAGGCTAGGGGAGCCCTACGCTAAGGCTAGGGGAGCCCTAGCCTAAGGCTAGTGGAGCCCTAGCCTTAGCCTAGGGGTGCCCTAGCATTAGCCTAGGGGTGCCCTAGCCTAAGGCTATGAGAGCCCTAGCCTATGGCTAGGGGAGCGCTTGCCTAAGGCTAGGGGAGCCCTAGCCTTAGCCTAAGCCTTGGGTTGCCCTAACCTAAGGCTAGGGGAGTCCAAGCCTAAGGCTAGGGGAGCCCTAGCCTTAGGCTAGGGGAGCCCTAACCTAAGGATAAGGGAACCCTAAACTAAGCCTAGGGGTGCCATAACCTAAGGCTAGGGGAGTCCTAGCCTAAGCCTAGGGGTGTCCTAGTCTAAGCCTAAGGGTGCCCGAACCTAAGGCTAGGGGAGCCCATGCCTAAGCCTAGGTGTGCCCTAGCCTAATGCTAGGGGAGCCCTAGCCTAAGGCAAAGGGAACCATAGTCTAAGCTTAGGGGTGCCCGAGCCTAAGCCTAGGGGTGCCCTAGCCTAAGGATTGGGGTGCCCTAGCCTAAGCCTAGGGGTGCCCTAGCCTGAGCCTAGTGGTGCCCTAACCTAAGCCTAGGGGTGCCCTAGCCTAAGGCTAGGGGGGCCATAGCCTTAGCCTAAGCCTAGGGGTGCCCTAGCCTAAGCCTAGGGGTCCCCTAGCCTAAGGCAAGGGGAGCCCTAGACTTAGCCTAAGACTAGGGGTGCCCTAGCCTTAGCCTAGGGGTGCCATAGCCCAAGCCTACGGGTGCCCAAGCCTAAGCCTAGGGGTGCCCTAGCCTTAGGCTAGGGGAGCCCTAGCCTTAGCCTAAGCCTAGGGGTGCCCTAGCCTAAACCTAGGAGTGCCCTAGCCTAAGCCTAGGGGTATCCTAGCCTAAGCCTAGGGGTCCCCTACCCTAAGCCTAGGGGTGCCCTAGCCTTAGGCTAGCTGAGCCTTAGCCTTATCCTAAGTCTAGGGGTGCCATAGCCTAAGCCTAGGGGTGCCCTAGCCTAAGCCTAAGGGTGCCCTAGCCTAAGCCTAGGGGTTCCCTAGCCTAATCCTAGGTGTGCCCTAGCCTAAGCCTAGGGGTGCACGAAACTAAGGCTAGGGGAGCCCTAGCCTAAGCCTAGGGGTGCCCTAACCTAAGGCTATGGGAGTCCTAGCCTAAGCCTACGGGTGCCCGAACCTAAGGCTAGGGGAGCCCTAGCCTAAGGCTAGGGGTGCCCTAGCCTAAGGTTAGGGGAGCCCTACGCTAAGGCTAGGGGTGCCCTAGCCTAAGGCTAGTGGAGCCCTAGCCTTAGCCTAGGGGTGCCCGAGAATTGGCCTAGGGGTGCCCTAGCCTAAGGCTAGGAGAGCCCTAGCCTAAGGCTAGGGGAGCGCTAGCCTAAGGCTAGGGAGCCCTAGCCTTAGCCTAAGCCTTGGGGAGCCCTAGCCTAAGGCCAGGGGAGCCTTAGCCTAAGGCTAGGGGAGCCCTAGCCTTAGCTTAAGCCTTGGGGTGACCTACCCTAAGGCTCGGGGAGCCCTAACCGAAGGCTAGGGGAGCCCTAGCCTTAGCCTAAGCCTAGGGGTGCCCTAGCATAAGGTTAGGGGAGCCCTACCCTAAGGCTAGGAGAGCTCTATCCTAAGCCAAGGGGTGCCCGAGCCTAAGCCTAGGGGAACCCTAGCCTAAGGCTAGGGGATCCCTGGACTAAGCCTAGGGGTGCCCTGGCCTAAGGATAGGGGAGCACTAGCCTAAGGCTAGGAGAGCCCTAGCCTAAGTCTAGGGAACCCTAGCCTAAGCCTTGGGGTGCCCTAGCATAAGGTTAGGGGAGCCCTAGCCTAAGGCTAGGGGAGCACTTGACTTACCCTAGGGGTGCCCTGGCCTAAGGATAGGGGAACCCTAGCCTAAGGTTAGGGGAGCCCTTGACTTAGCCTAGGGGAGCCCTAGCCTAAGCCTAGGGGAGCCCTAGCCTAAGGCTAGGAGAACCCCAGCCTAAGGCTAGGAGAGCCCTAGCCTTAGCCTAAGCCTAGGGGTGCCCTAGCCTAAAGCTAGGGGAGCCCTAGCCTAAGGATAGGGGAGTCCTAGCCTAAGGCTACTCGAGCCCTAGCCTTAGCCAAAGCTTAGTGGTGCCCTAACCTAAGACTAGTGGAACCCTAGCCTTAGATGAAGCCTACGGGTGCCCTAGCCTAAGGCTAGGGGAGCCCAAGCCTAAGTCTAGGGCGGCCATACCTAAGGCTAGGGGAGCCCTAGCCTTAGCCTAAGCCAAGGGGTGCCGTAGCATAAAGTGAGGGGAGCCCTAGCCTAAGGCTAGGGGAGCCCTAACCTAAGGTTAATGGAGCCCTAGCCTAAGCCTAGGGGTGCCCTATCCTTAGGCTATGGGAGGCCTAGTCTAAGGCTAAGGGAACCCTAGCCTAAGCCTAGGGGTGCCCGAACCTAAGGCTAGGGGAGCCCTACCCGAAACCTAGGTGTGCCCTAGCCTAAGGCTAGGGGAGCCCTAGCCTAAGGCTAAGGGAACCCTAGCCTAAGCCTAGGGGTGCCTGAGCCTAAGCCTAGGGGTGCCGTAACCTAAGGCTGGGGAGACCTAGCCTTAGCCTAAGCCTAGTGGGGCCCTAGCCTGAGTCTAAAGGTGCCCTAGCCTGAGGCTAGGGGAGCCCTAGCCTTAGCCTAAGCCTCGGGATGCCCTAGCCTACGCCTCCGGGTCCCCTAGCCTAAGCCTCGGGGTGGCCTAGTCTAAGAATCGGGGTGCCCTAGCCTAAGCCTCGGGGTGCCCTAGCCTAAGCCTCGGGGTGCCCTAGCCTAAGCCTCGGGGTGACCCAGCCTAAGCCTCGGGGTACCCTAGCCTAAGCCTAGGGGTGCCCTAGCCTAAACCTAGGAGTGCGCTAGCCTAAGCCTAGGCGTACCCTAGCCTAAGCCAAGGGGTGCCCTAGCCTAAGACCAGGGGAGCCCTAGCCTAAGCCTAAGCCTAGGTGTGCCATAGCTTAAGCCTAGGGGTGCCCTAGCCTAAACCTAGGGGTGCCCTAGCCTAAGCCTCGGGTTCCCGTACCCTAAGCCTAGGGGTGCCCTAGCCTTAGGCTAGGGGAGCCTTAGCCTTATCCTAAGCCTAGGGGTGCCATAGCCTAAGCCTAGGGGTGCCCTAACCTAAGCCTAAGGGTGCCCTAGCCTAAGCCTAGGGGTGCCCTAGCCTAATCCTAGGTGTTCCATAGCCTTAGGCTAGGGGTGCCCTAGCCTTAGGCAAAGGGAGCCGTAGCCTTAGCCTAAGCCTAGGGGTGCCCTAGCCTAAGCCTAGGGGAGCCCTAGCCTTATCCTAAGCTTAGGGGTGCCCGAGCCTAAGGCTCGGAGAGCACTAGCCTAAGGCTATGGGAGCTCTAGCGTTAGACTAAGCCTAGCGGTGCCATAGCCAAGGCTAGGGGAGCCCTAGGCTTAGGCTACCGGAGCCCTAGCATAAGGCTAGGGATGCCCTACCTTAAGTGTAGGGGAGCCCTACCCTAAGGCTAGGGGAGCCCTGGACTAAGTCTAGGGGAGCCCTAGCCTAAGGCTAGGGGTGACCGAGCCTAAGGCTAGGGGAGCCCGAGCCTAAGGCTAGGGAAGCCCGAGCCTAAGGCTAGGGTAGCCCTAGCCTAAGCCGAGGGGTGCCCTAGCCTAAGGCTAGGAGAGCCCTAACCTAAGGCTAGAGGAGCCCTAGCCTTAGCCTAAGCCTAGGGGTGCCCTAGCCTAAGGCTAGGGGAGCCCAAGCCTAAGCCTAGGGCTGCCATACCTAAGGCTAGGGGAGCCCTAGCCTAAGCCTATGGGTGCCCTAGCCTAAGGCTAGGGGAGCCGTAGCCTAAGGCTAGGGGAGCGCTAGCATTAGCCTAAGCCTAGGGGTGCCCTAGCCTAAGATTGGGCAGCACTAGCCTAAGGCTAGGGGAGCCCTAGCCTTATCCTAAGCCTAGGGTTGCCCTAGCCTAAGGCTAGGGGAGCCCTAGCCTAAGCCTAGGGGTGCCCTACCCTAAGGCTAGGGGAGCCCTAGCCTAAAGCTAAGGGAGCCCTAGCCTAAGCCTAGGGGAGCCCTATGCTAAGGCTAGGGGAGCCCTAGCCTAAGCCTAGGGGTGCCCTAACCTAAAGCTAGGGGAGTCCTAGCCTAAGGCTAGGGGATCCCTAGTCTTAGCCTAAGCCTAAGGGTGCCCTAGCCTAAGGATAGGGGAGCCCTAGCCTTAGGCTATGGGAGCCATAGCCTAAGGCTAAGGGAACCCTAGCCTAAGCCTAGGGGTGCCCTAACCTAAGGCTAGGGGAGTCCTAGCCTAAGCCTAGGGGTGCCCTAGTCTAAGCCTAGGGGAGCCCTTGGCAAAGCCTAGGGGTGGCCGAACCTAAGGCTAGGGGAGCCCTAGCCTAAGCCTAGGTGTGCCCTAGCCTAAGCCTAGGGGAGCCCTAGCCTAAGCCTGGGGTTCCCTAGCATAAGGTTAGGGGAACCCTAGCCTAAGGTTAGGAGAGCCCTAGCCTAAGCCAAGGGGTGCCCGAGCCTAAGCCTAGGGGAGCCCTAGCTTAAGGCTAGGGGAGCACTGGATTAAGCCAAGGGGTGCCCTGGCCTAAGGATGGGGGTGCCCTAGTCTAAGCCTAGGGGTGCCCAAGCCTTAGGCTAGGGGAGCCGTAGCCTTAGCCTAAGCCTAGGTTTGCGCTAGCCTAAGCCTTGGGGTGTCCAAACTATAGCCTAGGGGTGCCATAGCCTAAGCCTAGGGGTGCCCTAGTCTAAGCCTAGGGGTGCCCTAGCCTTAGGCTAGGGGAGCCCTAGCCTTAGATTAAGCTAGGGGTACCCTAGCTTAAGCCTAGGGGTGCCCTAGCCTAAGGCTCGGGTTGCCAAGCATTAGGCTAGGGGATCCCTAGCCTTAGCCTAAGCCAAGGGGTGCCCTAGTCTAAGCCTAGGGGTGCCCTAGCCTTAGGCTAGGGGAGCCCTAGCCTTAGCCTAAGCCTAGGGGTGCCCTAGCATAAGCCCAGGGGTGCCCTAGCCAAAGTCTAGGCGTGCCCAAGCCTTAGACTAGGGGAGCCCTAGGCTTAACCTAAGCCTAGTTGTGCCCTAGCCAAAGCCTAGTTGTGCCCTAGCCTTAGGCTAAGGGTGCCCTAGCCAAAGCCTAGGGGTGCCCTAACCTTAGGCTAGGGGAGCGCTAGCCTTAGCCTAAGCCTAGGGGTGCCTTAGCCTAAGCCTAGAGGTGCCCTAGTCTTAGGCTAGGGGAGCTCTAGCCTTAGCCTAAGCCTAGGGGTGCCCTAGCCTAAGCCTAGTGGTGTCGAAGCCTAAGCCTAGGGGTGCCCTAGCCTAAGCCTTGGGGTGCCTTAGCCTGAGGCTAGGGGAGCCCTAGCCTTATCCTAAGCCTAGGGTTGCCCTCGCCTGAGGCTAGGGGAGCCCTAGCCTTAGCATAAGCCAAGGATTGCCCTAGCCTAAGCCTAAGGGTGCCCTAGCCTGAGCCTACGAGTGCCCTAGTCTGAGGCTAGGGGAGCCCTAGCCTTAGCCTAAGCCTAAGGGTGCCCTAGCCTAAGCCTAGGGGTGCCCCAACCCAAGCCTAGGGGTGCCCTAGCCTAAGCCTAGGGGAGCCCAAGCCTTAGCCTAAGCCTAGGGGTGCCATAGCCTAAGCCTAGGGGTGCACTAGCCTAAGACAAGGGGTGCCCTAGTCTAAGCCTAGCGGTGCCCTAGCCTTAGGCTAGGGGAGCCATAGCCTTAGCCTAAGCCTAGGGCTTCCCTAGCCTAAGCCTTGGGGTGTCCAAATTTAAGACTCGGGGTGCCATAGCCTAAGCCTAGGGGTGCCCTATCCTAAGCCTAGGGGTGTCCTAACCTAAGCCTAGGAATGCCCTAGCCTAAGCCAAGAGGTGCCCTAGCCTTCCCCTTATGCTAGGGGTACCCTAGCCTAAGCCTAGGGGTGCCGTAGCCTAAGCCTAGGGTTGCCCAAACATTAGGCTAGGGGAGCCCTAGCCTTAGCCTAAGCCTAAGGGTGCCAACGCCTAAACCTAGGGGTGCCCTAGCCTAAACCTAGGGGTGCCCTAGCCTAAGCCTAGAGGTGCCCTAACCTAATCCTAGGTGTGCCCTAGCCTTAGACTAGGGGAGCCCTAGCCTTAGCCTAAGCCTGGGGTGTCCTAGCCTAAGCCTAGGGGTGTCCTAGCCTAAGTCTATGGGTTCCCTAGCCTAAGACTAGGGGTGCCCTAGCCTTAGGCTAGGGGCGCCCTAGCCTTGGCCTAAACTTATGGGTGCCCTAATGTAAGCCTAGGGGTGCCCTAGCCTAAGCCTAGGGGTGCCCTAGCCTTAGGCTAGGCGAGCCCTAGCCTTAGCCTTAGCCTAGGGGTACCCTAGCCAAAGCCTAGGGGTGCCCTAGCCTTAGGCTAGGAGAGCTTTAGCCTTACCCTAAGCTTAGGGGTGCCCTAGCCTAAGCCTAGTTGTGCCCTAACCTTAGGCTAGAGGAGCCCTTGCCTTAGCCTAAGCCTAGTGGTGCCCTAGCCTAAGATTAGGGGTGCCCTAGCCTAAGCCAGGGGTACCCTAGCGTAAGCCTAGGGGTGCCCTAGCCTTAGGCTAGGGGAGCCCTAGCCTTAGCCTAAGCCTGGGGGTGCCTTAGCCTAAGCCTAGGGGTGCCCTAGCCTTAGGCTATGGGAACCCTAGCCTTAGCCTAAGCCTAGGGGTGTCCTAGCCTAAGCCTAGGGGTGTCCTAGCCAATGCCTAGGGGTGTCCTAGTCTAAGCCTAGGGGTGCCTTAGCCTAAGCCTAGGGGTGCCCTAGCCTAAGCCAAGAGGTGTCCTAGCCTAAGCCTAGGGGTGCCCTTGCCTTAGGCTAGGGGATCCCTAGCCTTAGCCTAAGCCTAGGGGTGCCCTAGCCTAAGCCTAGGGGTTCCTTAGCCTTAGGCTAGTGGAGCCCTAGCCTTAGCCTAAGCCTAGGGGTGTCCTAGCCTAAGCCTAGGGGTTCCCTAGCCTTAGGCTAGGGGAGCCCTAGCCTTGGCCTAAGCCTACGGGTGCCCTAGCCTAAGCCTAGGGGTGCCCTAGCCTAAGCGTAGGGGTGCCCTATCGTAAGCATAAGGGTGCCCTAGCCTATGCCTAGGGGTGCCCTAGCCTAAGCCTAGGGGTGCCCTAGTAAGCCTAGGGGTACCCTAGCCTAAGCCTAGGGGTGCCCTAGCCTAAGCCTGGGGATGCCCTAGTAAGCCTAGGAGTGCCCTAGCCTAAGCCTAGTGGTGCCCTAACCTTAGGCTAGGGGAGCCATTGCCTTAGCCTAAGCCTAGGGGTGCCCTAGCCTTAGGCTAGTCGAGCCGTAGCCTTAGTCTAAGCCTAGGGGTGCCCTAGCCTAAGCCTAGCGGTGCCCTAGCCTAAGCCTAGTGGTGCCCTAGCCTAAGCCTAGGGGTGCCCTAACCTTAGGCTAGGGGATCCCTAGCCTTAGGCTAATTCTAGGGGTGCCCTAGCCTAAACCTAGGGGTGCCTTAGCCTAAGCCTAGGGGTGCCCTAGCCTTGGGCTAGGGGAGACCTAGCCTTAGCCTAAGCCTAGGGGTGCCCTAGCCTAAGCCTAGGGGTGCCCTAGCCTTAGGTTAGGGGAGACCTAGCCGTAGCTTAAGCCTAGCAGTGCCCTAGCCTAAGTCTAGGGGTGCCCTAGCCTAAGCCTAGGGGTGCCCTAGCCTTAGGCGAGGGGAGCCCTAGCCTTAGCTTAAGGCTAGGTGTGCCCTAGCCTAAGCCTAGGTGTGCCCTAGCCTAAGCCTAGGGGTGCCCTAGCTTTAGGCTAGGGGAGCCCTAGCCTTATCCTAAACCTAGGGGTGCCCTAGCCTAAGCCTAAGGGTGCCCTAGCCTTAGGCTAGGGGAGCCCTATCCTAAGCCTAAGCCTAGGGGGGCCCTAGCCTAAGCCTAGGGGTGCCCTAGCCTAAGCCTAGGGGTTGCCAAGCCTCAGGCTAGGGGAAACCTAGCCTTAGCGTAAGCCTAGGGGTGCCCTAGCCTAAGCCTAGGGGTGCCCTAGCCTAAGACTAGGGGTGACCTAGTAAGCCTAGGAGTGCCCTAGCCTAAGCCTAGGGGTGCCCTAGCCTAAGCCATGGGGGGTCCAAGCCTAAGCCTAGCGGTGCTCTAGCCTAAGCGTAGTGGTTCCCTAACCTTAGGCTAGGGAAGCCTTACCCTTAGCCTAAGCCTAGGGGTGCCCTAGCCTAAGCCTAGGGGTGTCCTAGCCTAAGCCTAGGGGTGCCCTAGCCTAAGCCAAGGGGTGCTCTAGCCTAAGCCTAGGGGTGCCCTAGCATTAGGTTAGGGGAGCCCTAGCCTTAGCTTAAGCCTAGGGGTGCTCTAGCCTAAGTCTAGGGGTGCCGTAGCCTAAGCCTAGGGGTGCCCTAGCCTTAGGCTAGGGGAACCCTAGCCTTAGCCTAAGCCTAGGGGTGTCCTACCCTAAGCCTAGGGGTGTCCTAGCCTAAGCCTAGGGGTGCCCTAGCCTAAGCCTAGGGGTGCCTAAGCCTTAGGCTGGGGGAGCCCTAGCCTTAGCCTAAGCTTAGGGGTTCCCTAACCTAAGCCTAGGGGTGCCCTAGCCTAAGCCTAGGGGTGCCCTAGCCTTAGGTAGGGGAACCCTTGCCTTAGCGTAAGCTTAGGGGTTCCCTAACCTAAGCCTAGGGGTGCCGTAGCCTAAGCCTTGGAGTGCCCTAGCCTAAGCCTAGGGGTTCCCTAGCCTTAGGCTATGGGAACCCTAGCCTTAGCCTAAGCCTGGGGGTGCCTTAGCCTAAGCATAGGGATGCCCTATCCTAAGCCTAGGGGTGCCCTAGCCTAAGCTTGGGGTGCCCTAGCCTAAGCCTAGGGGTGCCCTAGCATAAGCCCAGGGGTGCCATAGCCTTTGGCTAGGGTAGCCCTAGACTTAGCCTAAGCCTAGGGGTGCCATAGCCTAAGCCTAGGGGTGCCCTAGCCTAAGCCTAGGGGTGCCCCAACCCAAGCCTAGGGGTGCCCTAGCCTAAGCCTAGGGGAGCCCAAGCCTTAGCCTAAGCCTAGGGGTGCCATAGCCTAAGCCTAGGGGTGCACTAGCCTAAGCCAAGGGGTGCCCTAGTCTAAGCCTAGGGGTGCCCTAGCCTTAGGCTAGGGGAGCCATAGCCTTAGCCTAAGCCTAGGGCTTCCCTAGCCTAAGCCTTGGGGTGTCCAAATTTAAGACTCGGGGTGCCATAGCCTAAGCCTAGGGGTGCCCTATCCTAAGCCTAGGGGTGTCCTAACCTAAGCCTAGGAATGCCGTAGCCTAAGCCAAGAGGTGCCCTAGCCTTCCCCTTATGCTAGGGGTACCCTAGCCTAAGCCTAGGGGTGCCGTAGCCTAAGCCTAGGGTTGCCCAAGCATTAGGCTAGGGGAGCCCTAGCCTTAGCCTAAGCCTAAGGGTGCCAACGCCTAAACCTAGGGGTGCCCTAGCCTAAACCTAGGGGTGCCCTAGCCTAAGCCTAGAGGTGCCCTAACCTAATCCTAGGTGTGCCCTAGCCTTAGACTAGGGGAGCCCTAGCCTTAGCCTAAGCCTGGGGTGTCCTAGCCTAAGCCTAGGGGTGTCCTAGCCTAAGCCTAGGGGTGTCCTAGCCTAAGCCTATGGGTTCCCTAGCCTAAGACTAGGGGTGCCCTAGCCTTAGGCTAGGGGCGCCCTAGCCTTGGCCTAAACTTATGGGTGCCCTAATGTAAGCCTAGGGGTGCCCTAGCCTAAGCCTAGGGGTGCCCTAGCCTTAGGCTAGGCGAGCCCTAGCCTTAGCCTTAGCCTAGGGGTACCCTAGCCAAAGCCTAGGGGTGCCCTAGCCTTAGGCTAGGAGAGCTTTAGCCTTACCCTAAGCCTAGGGGTGCCCTAGCCTAAGCCTAGGGGTGCCCTAGCCTTAGGCTAGGCGAGCCCTTGCCTTAGCCTAAGCCTAGTGGTGCCCTAGCCTAAGATTAGGGGTGCCCTAGCCTAAGCCAGGGGTACCCTAGCGTAAGCCTAGGGGTGCCCTAGCCTTAGGCTAGGGGAGCCCTAGCCTTAGCCTAAGCCTGGGGGTGCCTTAGCCTAAGCCTAGGGGTGCCCTAGCCTTAGGCTATGGGAACCCTAGCCTTAGCCTAAGCCTAAGGGTGTCCTAGCCTAATCCTAGGGGTGTCCTAGCCAATGCCTAGGGGTGTCCTAGTCTAAGCCTAGGGGTGCCTTAGCCTAAGCCTAGGGGTGCCCTAGCCTAAGCCAAGAGGTGTCCTAGCCTAAGCCTAGGGGTGCCCTTGCCTTAGGCTAGGGGATCCCTAGCCTTAGCCTAAGCCTAGGGGTGCCCTAGCCTAAGCCTAGGGGTTCCTTAGCCTTAGGCTAGTGGAGCCCTAGCCTTAGCCTAAGCCTAGGGGTGTCCTAGCTTAAGCCTAGGGGTTCCCTAGCCTTAGGCTAGGGGAGCCCTAGCCTTGGCCTAAGCCTAGGGGTGCCCTAGCCTAAGCCTAGGGGTGCCCTAGCCTAAGCGTAGGGGTGTCCTATCGTAAGCATAAGGGTGCCCTAGCCTATGCCTAGGGGTGCCCTAGCCTAAGCCTAGGGGTGCCCTAGCCTAAGCCTGGGGATGCCCTAGTAAGCCTAG
The DNA here is from genome assembly GCF_050624435.1 of Tenrec ecaudatus. Taxonomy (NCBI): domain Eukaryota; kingdom Metazoa; phylum Chordata; class Mammalia; order Afrosoricida; family Tenrecidae; genus Tenrec; species Tenrec ecaudatus. The sequence goes on from NW_027457642.1 coordinate 3,056,051, forward strand.
GGATGCCCTAGCCTAAGCCTAGTGGTGCCCTAACCTTAGGCTAGGGGAGCCCTTGCCTTAGCCTAAGCCTAGGGGTGCCCTAGCCTTAGGCTAGTCGAGCCGTAGCCTTAGTCTAAGCCTAGGGGTGCCCTAGCCTAAGCCTAGCGGTGCCCTAGCCTAAGCCTAGTGGTGCCCTAGCCTAAGCCTAGGGGTGCACTAACCTTAGGCTAGGGGATCCCTAGCCTTAGGCTAATTCTAGGGGTGCCCTAGCCTAAACCTAGGGGTGCCTTATCCTAAGCCTAGGGGTGCCCTAGCCTTGGGCTAGGGGAGCTCTAGCCTTATCCTAAGCCTAGGGGTGCCCTAGCCTAAGCCTAGGGGTGCCCTAGCCTTAGGTTAGGGGAGACCTAGCCGTAGCTTAAGCCTAGCAGTGCCCTAGCCTAAGTCTAGGGGTGCCCTAGCCTAAGCCTAGGGGTGCCCTAGCCTTAGGCGAGGGGAGCCCTAGCCTTAGCTTAAGGCTAGGTGTGCCCTAGCCTAAGCCTAGGTGTGCCCTAGCCTAAGCCTAGGGGTGCCCTAGCTTTAGGCTAGGGGAGCCCTAGCCCATCCTAAACCTAGGGGTGCCCTAGCCTAAGCCTAAGGGTGCCCTAGCCTTAGGCTAGGGGAGCCCTAGCCTAAGCCTAAGCCTAGGGGGGCCCTAGCCTAAGCCTAGGGGTGCCCTAGCCTAAGCCTAGGGTTTGCCAAGCCTCAGGCTAGGGGAACCCTAGCCTTAGCCTAAGCCTAGGGGTGCCCTAGCCTAAGCCTAGGGGTGCCCTAGCCTAAGACTAGGGGTGCCCTAGCCTAAGCCTAGGGGTGACCTAGTAAGCCTAGGAGTGCCCTAGCCTAAGCCTAGGAGTGCCCTAGCCTAAGCCAAGGGGGGCCCAAGCCTAAGCCTAGCGGTGCTCTAGCCTAAGCGTAGTGGTTCCCTAACCTTAGGCTAGGGAAGCCTTACCCTTAGCCTAAGCCTAGGGGTGCCCTAGCCTAAGCCTAGGGGTGTCCCAACCTAAGCCTAGGGGTGCCCTAGCCTAAGCCAAGGAGTGCCCTAGCCTAAGCCTAGGGGTGCCCTAGCCTTAGGTTAGGGGAGCCCTAGCCTTAGCTTAAGCCTAGGGGTGCTCTAGCCTAAGTCTAGGGGTGCCGTAGCCTAAGCCTAGGGGTGCCCTAGCCTTAGGCTAGGGGAACCCTAGCCTTAGCCTAAGCTTGGGGGTGCCTTAGCCTAAGCATAGGGATGCCCTATCCTAAGCCTAGGGGTGCCCTAGCCTAAGCTTGGGGTGCCCTAGCCTAAGCCTAGGGGTGCCCTAGCATAAGCCCAGGGGTGCCATAGCCTTTGGCTAGGGTAGCCCTAGACTTAGCCTAAGCCTAGGGGTGCCATAGCCTAAGCCTAGGGGTGCCCTAGCCTAAGCCTAGGGGTGCCCCAACCCAAGCCTAGGGGTGCCCTAGCCTAAGCCTAGGGGAGCCCAAGCCTTAGCCTAAGCCTAGGGGTGCCATAGCCTAAGCCTAGGGGTGCACTAGCCTAAGCCAAAGGGTGCCCTAGTCTAAGCCTAGGGGTGCCCTAGCCTTAGGCTAGGGGAGCCCTAGCCTTAGCCTAAGCCTAGGGCTTCCCTAGCCTAAGCCTTGGGGTGTCCAAATTTAAGACTCGGGGTGCCATAGCCTAAGCCTAGGGGTGCCCTATCCTAAGCCTAGGGGTGTCCTAACCTAAGCCTAGGAATGCCCTAGCCTAAGCCAAGAGGTGCCCTAGCCTTCCCCTTATGCTAGTGGAACCCTAGCCTAAGCCTAGGGGTGCCGTAGCCTAGGCCTAGGGTTGCCCAAGCATTAGGCTAGGGGAGCCCTAGCCTTAGCCTAAGCCTAAGGGTGCCAACGCCTAAACCTAGGGGTGCCCTAGCCTAAACCTAGGGGTGCCCTAACCTAAGCCTAGGTGTGCCCTAGCCTTAGACTAGGGGAGCCCTAAACTTAGACTAGGGGAGCCCTAGCCTTAGCCTAAGCCTGGGGTGTCCTAGCCTAAGCCTAGGGGTGTCCTAGCCTAAGCCTATGGGTTCCCTAGCCTAAGACTAGGGGTGCCCTAGCCTTAGGCTAGGGGCGCCCTAGCCTTGGCCTAAACTTATGGGTGCCCTAATGTAAGCCTAGGGGTGCCCTAGCCTAAGCCTAGGGGTGCCCTAGCCTTAGGCTAGGCGAGCCCTAGCCTTAGCCTTAGCCTAGGGGTACCCTAGCCAAAGCCTAGGGGTGCCCTAGCCTTAGGCTAGGAGAGCTTTAGCCTTACCCTAAGCCTAGGGGTGCCCTAGCCTAAGCCTAGTGGTGCCCTAACCTTAGGCTAGAGGAGCCCTTGCCTTAGCCTAAGCCTAGTGGTGCCCTAGCCTAAGATTAGGGGTGCCCTAGCCTAAGCCAGGGGTACCCTAGCGTAAGCCTAGGGGTGCCCTAGCCTTAGGCTAGGGGAGCCCTAGCCTTAGCCTAAACCTGGGGGTGCCTTAGCCTAAGCCTAGTGGTGCCCTAGCCTTAGGCTATGGGAACCCTAGCCTTAGCCTAAGCCTAGGGGTGTCCTAGCCTAAGCCTAGGGGTGTCCTAGCCAATGCCTAGGGGTGTCCTAGTCTAAGCCTAGGGGTGCCTTAGCCTAAGCCTAGGGGTGCCCTAGCCTAAGCCTAGGGGTTCCTTAGCCTTAGGCTAGTGGAGCCCTAGCCTTAGCCTAAGCCTAGGGGTGTCCTAGCCTAAGCCTAGGGGTTCCCTAGCCTTAGGCTAGGGGAGCCCTAGCCTTGGCCTAAGCCTAGGGGTACCCTAACCTAAGCCTAGGGGTGCCCTAGCCTAAGCGTAGGGGTGCCCTATCGTAAGCATAAGGGTGCCCTAGCCTATGCCTAGGGGTGCCCTAGCCTAAGCCTAGGAGTGCCCTAGTAAGCCTAGGGGTACCCTAGCCTAAGCCTAGGGGTGCCCTAGCCTAAGCCTGGGGATGCCCTAGTAAGCCTAGGGGTGCCCTAGCCTAAGCCTAGTGGTGCCCTAACCTTAGGCTAGGGGAGCCCTTGCCTTAGCCTAAGCCTAGCGGTGCCCTAGCCTAAGCCTAGTGGTGCACTAGCCTAAGCCTAGGGGTGCCCTAACCTTAGGCTAGGGGATCCCTAGCCTTAGGCTAATTCTAGGGGTGCCCTAGCCTAAACCTAGGGGTGCCTTAGCCTAAGCCTAGGGGTGCCCTAGCCTTGGGCTAGGGGAGACCTAGCCTTAGCCTAAGCCTAGGGATGCCCTAGCCTAAGCCTAGGGGTGCCCTAGCCTTAGGTTAGGGGAGACCTAGCCGTAGCTTAAGCCTAGCAGTGCCCTAGCCTAAGTCTAGGGGTGCCCTAGCCTAAGCCTAGGGGTGCCCTAGCCTTAGGCGAGGGGAGCCCTAGCCTTAGCTTAAGGCTAGGTGTGCCCTAGCCTAAGCCTAGGTGTGCCCTAGCCTAAGCCTAGGGGTGCCCTAGCTTTAGGCTAGGGGAGCCCTAGCCTTAGCCTAAACCTATGGCTGCCCTAGCCTAAGCCTAAGGGTGCCCTAGCCTTAGGCTAGGGGAGCCCTAGCCTAAGCCTAAGCCTAGGGGGGCCCTAGCCTAAGCCTAGGGGTGCCCTAGCCTAAGCCTAGGGGTTGCCAAGCCTCAGGCTAGGGGAACCCTAGCCTTAGCGTAAGCCTAGGGGTGCCCTAGCCTAAGCCTAGGGGTGCCCTAGCCTAAGACTAGGGGTGCCCTAGCCTAAGCCTAGGGGTGACCTAGTAAGCCTAGGAGTGCCCTAGCCTAAGCCTAGGGGTGCCCTAGCCTAAGCCAAGGGGGGCCCAAGCCTAAGCCTAGCGGTGCTCTAGCCTAAGCGTAGTGGTTCCCTAACCTTAGGCTAGGGAAGCCTTACCCTTAGCCTAAGCCTAGGGGTGCCCTAGCCTAAGCCTAGGGGTGTCCTAGCCTAAGCCTAGGGGTGCCCTAGCCTAAGCCAAGGGGTGCCCTAGCCTAAGCCTAGGGGTGCCCTAGCCTTAGGTTAGGGGAGCCCTAGCCTTAGCTTAAGCCTAGGGGTGCTCTAGCCTAAGTCTAGGGGTGCCGTAGCCTAAGCCTAGGGGTGCCCTAGCCTTAGGCTAGGGGAACCCTAGCCTTAGCCTAAGCCTAGGGGTGCCCTAGCCTAAGCCTAGGGGTGTCCTAGCCTAAGCCTAGGGGTGCCCTAGCCTAAGCCTAGGGGTGTCCAAGCCTTAGGCTGGGGGAGCCCTAGCCTTAGCCTAAGCTTAGGGGTTCCCTAACCTAAGCCTAGGGGTGCCCTAGCCTAAGCCTAGGGGTGCCCTAGCCTTAGGTAGGGGAACCCTAGCCTTAGCCTAAGCTTAGGGGTTCCCTAACCTAAACCTAGGGTTGCCCTAGCCTAAGCCTTGGAGTGCCCTAGCCTAAGCCTAGGGGTTCCCTAGCCTTAGGATATGGGAACCCTAGCCTTAGCCTAAGCCTGGGGGTGCCTTAGCCTAAGCATAGGGATGCCCTATCCTAAGCCTAGGGGTGCCCTAGCCAAAGCTTGGGGTGCCCTAGCCTAAGCCTAGGGGTGCCCTAGCATAAGCCCAGGGGTGCCATAGCCTTTGGCTAGGGTAGCCCTAGACTTAGCCTAAGCCTAGGGGTGCCATAGCCTAAGCCTCGGGGTGCCCTAGCCTAAGCCTAGGGGTGCCCTAGTAAGCCTAGGGGTGCCCTAGCCTAAGCCTAGGAGTACCATAGCCTTAGTCTAGGGGAGCACTAGCATTATCCTAAGCCTAGGGGTGCCTTAGCCTAAGCCTATGGGTGCCCTAACCTTAAGCTAGGGGAACCCTAGCCTTATCCTAAGCCTAGGGGTGCCCTAGCCTAAGCCTAGGGGTTCCCTAGACTAAGCCTAGGGGTGCCCTAGACTAAGCCTAGGGGTGCCCTAGCCTAAGCCTGTGGGTGCCCTAACCTAAGCCTAGGGGTGCCCTAGCCTAAGCCTAGGGGTGCCCTAGCCTAAACCTAGGGGTGCCCTAGCCTAAGATTAGGGGTGCCCTAGCCTTAGCCTAAGCCTTTTGGTGCCCTAGCCTAAGCCTAGTGGTGCCGAAGCCTAAGCCTAGGGGTGCCCAAGCCTAAGCCTAGGGATGCCCAATTCTTAGGCTAGGGGATCCCTAGCCTTAGCCTAAGCCTAGGGGTGCCGTAGCCTATCCTAGGGGTGCCCTAGCCTAAGCCTAGGGGTGCCCTAGCCTTAGGCTAGTGGAGCCCTAGCCTTAGCCTAAGCCTTGGGGTGCCCTAGCCGAAGTCTAGGGGTGCCCAGCCATAGGCTATGGGAGCCCTAGCCTTAGCCTAAGCCTAGGGGTGCCCTAGCCTAAGCCTAGGGGTGCCCTAGCCTAAGCCTAGGGGTGCCCTAGCCTTGGGCTATGGGAGCCCTAGCCTTAGCCTGAGCCTAGGGCTGCCCTAGACTGAGCCTAGGGGTGCCCTAGCCTAAGCCTAGGGGTGCCCTAGCCTTAAGCTAGGGGAGCCCTAACCTTAGCCTAAGCCTAGGGGTGCCCTACCCTAAGCATAGGGGTGCCCTAGCCTAAGCCTAGGGGTGCCCTAACCTTAGGCTAGGGGATCCCTAGCCTTAGGCTAATTCTAGGGGTGCCCTAGCCTTGGGCTAGGGGATCCATAGCCTATTCTAAGCCTAGGGGTGCCCTAGCCAAATCTTAGGGGTGCCCTAGCCTAAGCCTAGGGGTACCCTAACCTTACGCTAGGGGAGCCCTAGCCTTAGCTTAAGCCTAGGGGTGCCTTAGCCTAAGCCTAGGTGTGCCCTAGCCTAAGGCTAAATCTAGGGGTGCCCTAGCCAAACCTAGGGGTGCCCTAGCCTAAGCCCAGAGGTGCCCTAGCCTTGGGCTCGGGGAGCCCTAGCCTTAGCCTAAGCCTAGGGCTGCCCTAGCCTAAGCCTAGGGGTGTCCTATCCTAAGCCTAGGGGTGCCCTAGCCTAAGCCTAGGGGTGCCCTAGCCTAAGCCTAGGGGTGCCCTAGCCTAAGCCAAGAGGTGCCCTAGCCTAAGCCTAGGGGTGCATTGCCTTAGGCTAGGGGAGCCCTAGCCTTAGCCTAAGCCTAGGGGCGCCCAAGCCTAAGCCTAGGGGTGCCCTAGCCTCAGCTTAGGGGTGCCCTAGCCTAAGCCTAGGGGTGTCCAAGCCTAAGCCTTGGGGTGCCCTAGCCTTAGGCTAGGGGAGCCCTAGCTTTAGCCTAAGCCTAGGGGTGCCCTAGCCTAAGCCTAGGGTTGCCCTAGCCTAAGCCTAATGGTGCACTGGCCTAAGCCTAGGGGTGCCCTAGCTTATGCCTAAGTGTGCCCTAGCCTTAGGCTAGTGGAGCCCTAGCCTTAGCCTAAGCCTAGGGGTGCCCTAGCCTAAGCCTAGGGATGCCCTAGCCTAAGCCAAGGGGTGCCCTGGCCTAAGCCTAGTGGTGCCCTAGCCTTAGGCTAGGGGAGCCCTAGCCTTAGCTTAAGCCTAGGGGTGCCCTAGCCAAAGCCTAGGGGTGCCCTAGCCTTAGGCTTGGTGAGCCCTAGCCTTAGCCTAAGCCATGGGGTGCCCTAGCCTAAGCCTAGGGGTGCCCTAGCCTTAGGCTATGGGAGTCCTAGCCTTAGCCTAAGCCTAGGGGTGCCCTAGCTTAAACCTAGGGGTGCCCTAGCCTAAGCCTAGGGGTGCCCTAGCCTTGGGCTAGGGGAGCCCTAGCCTTAGCCTAAGCCTAGGGGTGCCCTAGCCTAAGCCTAGGGGTGCCATAGCCTAAGACTAGGGGTGCCCTTGCCTTAGGCTATGGGTGCCCTAGCCTTAGGCTAGGGGTGCCCTAGCCTTAGGCTAGGGGCGCCGTAGCCTTAGTTTAAACCTAGTGGTACCCTAGCCTAAGCCTAGGGGTGCCCTAGCCTAAGACTAGATGTGCCCTTGCCTTAGGCTAGGGGTGCCCTAGCCTTAGGCTATGGGTGCCCTAGACTTAGGCTAGGGAGCCCTAGCCTTAGCCTAAGCCTAGGGGTGCCCTAGCCTAAGCCTAGTGGTGCCCAAGCCTAAGCCTAGGGGTGCCATAGCCTAAGCCTAGGGGTGCCCTAGCCTAAGCCTAGGGGTGCCCTAGCCTTAGGCTCGGGGAGCCCTAGCCTTAGCCTAAGCCTTGGGGTGCCCTAGCCTAAGTCTAGGGGTTCCCAACCTTAGGCTTTGAGAGCCCTAGCCTTAGCCTAAGCCTAGGGGTGCCTAGCCTAAGCCTAGGGGTGCCCTAGCCTAAGCCGAGGGGTGCCCTAGCCTTGGGCTATGGGAGCCCTAGCCTTAGCCTGAGCCTAGGGCTGCCCTAGCCTGAGCCTAGAGGTTCCCTCGCCTAAGCCTAGGGGTGCCCTAGCCTTAGGCTCGGGGTGCCCTAGCCTTAGCCTAAGCCTAGGGGTGCCCTACCCTAAGCCTAGGGGTGCCCTAGCCTAAGCCTAGGGGTGCCCTACCCTTAGTCTAGGGGAGCCCTAACCTTAGCCTAAGCCTAGGGGTGCCCTACCCTAAGCCTAGGGTTGCCCTAGCCTAAGCCTAGGAGTGCCCTAACCTTAGGCTAGGGGATCCCTAGCCTTAGGCTAATTCTAGGGGTGCCCTAGCCTTGGGCTAGGGGATCCATAGCCTAATCTAAGACTAGGGGTGCCCTAGCCTAAGCTTAGGGGTGCCCTAGCCTAAGCCTAGGGGTGCCCTAGCCTTGCGCTAGGTGAGCCCTAGCCTTAACTTAAGCCTAGGGGTGCCTTAGCCTAAGCCTAGGTGTGCCCTAGCTTAAGTAAGACTAGGGGTGCCCTAGCCTAAGCCTAAGGGTGCCCTAGCCTTAGGCTAATTCTAGGGGTGCACTAGCCTAAACCTATGGGTGCCCTAGCCTAAGCCTAGGGGTGCCCTAGCCTTGGGCTAGGGGAGCCCTAGCCTTAGCCTAAGCCTAGGGCTGCCCTAGCCTAAGCCTAGGGGTGTCCTATCCTAAGCCTAGGGGTGCCCTAGCCTAAGCCTAGGGGTGCCCTAGCCTAAGCCTAGGGGTAACCTAGCCTAAGCCAAGAGGTGCCCTAGCCTAAGCCTAGGGGTGCATTGCCTTAGAATAGGGGAGCCCTAGCCTTAGCCTAAGCCTAGGGGCGCCCTAGCCTAAGCCTAGGGGTGCCCTAGCCTCAGCTTAGGGGTGCCCTAGCCTAAGACTAGGGGTGCCCTAGCCTAAGACTAGAGGTGCCCTAGCCTTAGGCTAGGGGAGCCCTAGCCTTAGCCTAAGCCTAGGGGTGCCCTAGCCTTAGGCTAGTCGAGCCGTAGCCTTAGTCTAAGCCTAGGGGTGCCCTAGCCTAAGCCTAGCGGTGCCCTAGCCTAAGCCTAGTGGTGCCCTAGCCTAAGCCTAGGGGTGCCCTAACCTTAGGCTAGGGGATCCCTAGCCTTAGGCTAATTCTAGGGATGCCCTAGCCTAATCCTAGGGGTGCCTTAGCCTAAGCCTAGGGGTGCCCTAGCCTTGGGCTAGGGGAGCCCTAGCCTTAGCCTAAGCCTAGGGGTGCCCTAGCCTAAGCCTAGGGGTGCCCTAGCCTTAGGTTAGGGGAGCCCTAGCCGTAGCTTAAGCCTAGCAGTGCCCTAGCCTAAGTCTAGGGGTGCCCTAGCCTAAGCCTAGGGGTGCCCTAGCCTTAGGCGAGGGGAGCCCTAGCCTTAGCTTAAGGCTAGGTGTGCCCTAGCCTAAGCCTAGGTGTGCCCTAGCCTAAGCCTAGGGGTGCCCTAGCTTTAGGCTAGGGGAGCCCTAGCCTTATCCTAAACCTAGGGGTGCCCTAGCCTAAGCCTAAGGGTGCCCTAGCCTTAGGCTAGGGGAGCCCTAGCCTAAGCCTAAGCCTAGGGGGGCCCTAGCCTAAGCCTAGGGGTGCTCTAGCCTAAGCCTAGGGGTTGCCAAGCCTCAGGCTAGGGGAACCCTAGCCTTAGCCTAAGCCTAGGGGTGCCCTAGCCTAAGCCTAGGGGTGCCCTAGCCTAAGACTAGGGATGCCCTAGCCTAAGCCTAGGGGTGACCTAGTAAGCCTAGGAGTGCCCTAGCCTAAGCCTAGGGGTGCCCTAGCCTAAGCCAAGGGGGGCCCAAGCCAAAGCCTAGCGGTGCTCTAGCCTAAGCATAGTGGTTCCCTAACCTTAGGCTAGGGAAGCCTTACCCTTAGCCTAAGCCTAGTGGTGCCCTTGCCTAAGCCTAGGGGTGTCCTAGCCTAAGCCTAGGGGTGCCCTAGCCTAAGCTAAGGGGTGCCCTAGCCTAAGCCTAGGGGTGCCCTAGCCTTAGGTTAGGGGAGCCCTAGCCTTAGCTTAAGCCTAGGGGTGCTCTAGCCTAAGTCTAGGGGTGCCGTAGCCTAAGCCTAGGGGTGCCCTAGCCTTAGGCTAGGGGAGCCCTAGCCTTAGCCTAAGCCTAGATGTGTCCTAGCCTAAGCCTAGGGGTGCCCTAGCCTTAGGCTAGGGGAGCCCTAGCCTTAGCCTAGGCCTAGGAGTGCCCTAGCCTATGCCTAGGGGTGCCCTAGCCTAAGCATAGGGGTTCCCTAGCCTTAGCCTAAGCCTATGGGTGCCCTAGGTTAAGCCTAGGGGTGCCCTAGCCTAAGCCAGAGGTGCCCTAACCTAAGCCTAGGGGTGCTTTTGCCTTAGGCTAGGAGCCCTAGCCTAACCCTAAGCCTAGGGGTGCCCAAGCCTAAGCCTAGGGGTGCCCTAGCCTAAGCCTAGGGGTGCCCTAGCCTAAGCCTAGAGGTGCGCTAGCCTTAGGCTAGAGGAGCCCTAGCCTTAGCCTAAGCCTAGGGGTGCCCTAGTCTTAGCCTAGGGGTGCCCTACCCTATGCCTAGGCGTGCTCTAGCCTTAGGCTAGTCGAGCCGTAGCATTAGTCTAAGCCTAGGGTTGCCCCAGCCTAATCCTAGGGATGCCCTAGCCTAAGACTTGGGGTGACCTAGCCTAAGCCTATGGTTGCCCTAGCCTTAGGCTAGTCGAGCGGTAGCCTTAGCCTAAGCCTAGGGGTGCCCTAGCCTAAGCCTAGGGGAGCCCTAGCCTTAGCCTAAACCTAGGGGTGCCCTAGCCTAAGCCTAGGGGTGCCCAAGCCTAAGCGTAGGGGTTCCCTAGCCTTAGGCTAGGGAAGCCCTAGCCTTAGCCTAAGCCTAGGGGTGCCCTAGCCTAAGCCTAGGGGTGCCGTAGCCTAAGCCTAGGGGTGCCCTAGCCTAAGCCTAGGGGTGCCCTAGCCTAAGCCTAGGGGTGCCCTAGCCTTAGGTTAGGGGTGCCCTAGCCTTAGGTTAGGGGAGCCCTAGCCTTAGCTTAAGCCTAGGGGTGCCCTAGCCTAAGCCTAGGGGTGCCCTAGCCTAAGCCTACGGGTGCCCTAGCCTAAGACTAAGGGTGCCCTAGCCTAAGCCTAGGGGTTCCCTAGCCTTAGGCTAGGGAAGCCTTAGCCTTAGCCTAAGCCTAGGGATACCCTAGCCTAAGCTTAGGGGTGCCCTAGCCTAAGCCTAGGGGTGCCCTAGCCTAAGCGTTGGGGGTCCCAAGCCTTAGGCTAGGGAAGCCCTAGCCTTTGCCTAAGCCTAGGGGTACCCTAGCCTAAGCCTAGGCGTGCCCTATCCTAAGCCTAGGGGGCCCTAGCCTAAGCTTAGGGGTGCCCTAGCCTAAGAATAGGGGTGCCATAGCCTTAGGTTAGGGGAGCCCTAACCTTATCTTAAGCCTTCGGGTGCCCTAGCCTAAGCTTAGGGGTGCCCTAGCCTTAGGCTAGGGGAGCCCTAGACTTAGCCTAAGCCTAGGGGTTCCCTAACCTAAGCCGAGGGGTGCCCTATCGTAAGCCTAGGGGTGCCCTAGCCTTAGGTAGGGGAGCCCAGACTTAGCCTAAGCTTAGGGGTGCCCTAGCCTAAGCCTAGCGGTGCCCTAGTAAGCCTAGGGGTGCCCTATGCTAAGCCTAGGGGTGCCCTACCCTAAGCCTAGGGGTGCCCTAGCCTAAGCCTAGGGGTGCCATAGCCTTAGTCTAGGGGATTCCTAGCCTTATCCTAAGCCTAGGGGTGCCTAAGCCTAAGCCTATGGGTGCCCTAGCCTTAGGCTAGAGGAACCCTAGCCTTAGCCTAAGCCTAGGGGTGTCCTACCCTAAGCCTAGGGGTGTCCTAGCCTAAGCCTAGGGGTGCCCTAGCGTAAGCCTAGGGGTGCCCAAGCCTTAGGCTAGGGGAGCCCTAGCCTTAGCCTAAGCCTAAGGGTGCCCTAGCCTAAGCCTTGGAGTGCCCTAGCCTAAGCCTAGGGGTTCCCAGACCTTAGGAAACCCTAGCCTTAGCCTAAGCCTGGGGGTGCCTTAGCCTAAGCATAGGGATGCCCTATCCTAAGCCTAGGGGTGCCCTAGCCTAAGCTTGGGGTGCCCTACCCTAAGCCTAGGGGTGCCCTAGCATAAGCCCAGGGGTGCCAAAGCCTTTGGCTAGGGTAGCCCTAGACTTAGCCTAAGCCTAGGGGTGCCATAGCCTAAGCCTAGGGGTGCCCTAGCCTAAGCCTAGGGGTGCCCTAGTAAGCCTAGAGGTGCCCTAGCCTAAGCCTAGGGGTGCCCTAGCCTAAGCCTAGGAGTACCATAGCCTTAGTCTAGGGGAGCACTAGCATTATCCTAAGCCTAGGGGTGCCTTAGCCTAAGCCTATGGGTGCCCTAACCTTAGGCTAGGGGAACCCTAGCCTTAGCCTAAGCCTAGGGGTGTCCTAGCCTAAGCCTACGGGTGCCCTAGACTAAGCCTAGGGGTGCCATAGCCTAAGCCTAGGGGTTCCCTAGCCTTAGGCTATGGGAACCCTAGCCTTAGCCTAAGCCTGGGGGTGCCTTAGCCTAAGCCTAGGGGTGCCCTATCCTAAGCCTAGGGGTGCCCTAGAATAAGCCTAGGGGTGCCCTAGCCTAAGCCTATGGGTGCCCTAACCTAAGCCTAGGGGTGCCCTAGCCTAAGCCTAGTGGTGCCCTAACATTAGGCTAGGGGATCCCTAGACTTAGGCTAATTCTAGGGGTGTCCTAGCCTAATCCTAGGGGTGCCGTAGACTAAGCCTAGGTGTGCCCTAGGCTAAGCGTAGGGGTGCCCTAGCCTAAACCTAGGGGTGCCCTAGCCTAAGATTAGGGGTGCCCTAGCCTTAGCCTAAGCCTTTGGGTGCCCTAGCCTAAGCCTAGTGGTGCCCAAGCCTAAGCCTAGGGGTGCCCTAGCCTAAGCCTAGGGATGCCCAATCCTTAGGCTAGGGGATTCCTAGCCTTAGCCTAAGCCTAGGGGTGCCGTAGCCTATCCTAGGGGTGCCCTAGCCTAAGCCTAGGGGTGCCCTAGCCTTAGGCTAGTGGAGCCCTAGCCTTAGCCTAAGCCTTGGGGTGCCCTAGCCGAAGTCTAGGGGTGCCCAGCCATAGGCTATGGGAGCCCTAGCCTTAGCCTAAGCCTAGGGGTGCCCTAGCCTAAGCCTAGGGGTGCCCTAGCCTAAGCCTAGGGGTGCCCTAGCCTTGGGCTATGGGAACCCTAGCCTTAGCCTGAGCCTAGGGCTGCCCTAGACTGAGCCTAGGCGTGCCCTAGCCTAAGCCTAGGGGTGCCCTAGCCTTAAGCTAGGGGTGCCCTAGCCTAAGCCTAAGCCTAGGGGTGCCCTACTCTAAGCCTAGGGGTGCCCTAGCCTAAGCCTAGGGGTGCCCTACCCTTAGGCTAGGGGAGCCCTAACCTTAGCCTAAGCCTAGGGGTGCCCTACCCTAAGCAGAGGGGTGCCCTAGCCTAAGCCTAGGGGTGCCCTAACCTTAGGCTAGGGGATCCCTAGCCTTAGGCTAATTCTAGGGGTGCCCTAGCCTTGGGCTAGGGGATCCATAGCCTAATCTAAGCCTAGGGGTGCCCTAGCCAAAGCTTAGGGGTGCCCTAGCCTAAGCCTAGGGGTACCCTAACCTTACGCTAGGGGAGCCCTAGCCTTAGCTTAAGCCTAGGGGTGCCTTAGCCTAAGCCTAGGTGTGCCCTAGCCTAAGGATAGGGGTACTATAGCCTAAGCCTAACGGTGCCCTAGACTTAGGCTAATTCTAGGGGTGCCCTAGCCAAACCTAGGGGTGCCCTAGCCTAAGCCCAGAGGTGCCCTAGCCTTGGGCTCGGGGAGCCCTAGCCTCCAGCCTAAGCCTAGGGCTGCCCTAGCCTAAGCCTAGGGGTGTCCTATCATAAGCCTAGGGGTGCCCTAGCCTAAGCCTAGGGGTGCCCTAGCCTAAGCCTAGGGGTGCCGTAGCCTAAGCCAAGAGGTGCCCTAGCCTAAGCCTAGGGGTGCATTGCCTTAGGCTAGGGGAGTCCTAGCCTTAGCCTAAGCCTAGGGGCGCCCTAGCCTAAGCCTAGGGGTGCCCTAACCTCAGCTTAGGGGTGCCCTAGCCTAAGCCTAGGGGTGTCCTAGCCTAAGCCTTGGGGTGCCCTAACCTTAGGCTAGGGGAGCCCTAGCTTTAGCCTAAGCCTAGGGGTGCCTTAGCCTAAGCCTAGGGTTTCCCTAGCCTAAGCTTAGGGGTGCACTGGCCTAAGCCTAGGGGTGCCCTAGCTTATGCCTAAGTGTGCCCTAGCCTTAGGCTAGTGGAGCCCTAGCCTTAGCCTAAGCCTAGGGGTGCCCTAGCCTAAGCCTAGGGATGCCCTAGCCTAAGCCTAGGGGTGCCCTGGCCTAAGCCTAGTGGTGCCCTAGCCTTAGGCTAGGGGAGCCCTAGCCTTAGCTTAAGCCTAGGGGTGCCCTAGCCAAAGCCTACAGGTGCCCTAACCTAAGCTTAGTGGTGCCCTGGACTAAGCCTACGGGTGCCCTAGCCTAAGCTTAGGGGTGCCCTAGCCTAAGCCTAGGGGTGCCATAGACTAAGGCTAGGGGTGCCCTAGCCTAAGCCTAGGGGTGCCCTAGTTTTAGGCTAGGGGAGCCAAGCTTTAGGCTAGGGGAGCCCTAGCCTTAGCCTAAGCCTAGCGGTGCCCTAGCCTAAGCCTAGGGGTGCCCTAGCCTAAGCCTAGGGGTGCCCTAGCCTTAGGCTTGGTGAGCCCTAGCCTTAGCCTAAGCCATGGGGTGCCCTAGCCTAAGCCTAGGGGAGCCCTAGCCTTAGGCTATGGGAGTCCTAGCCTTAGCCTAAGCCTAGGGGTGCCCCAGCTTAAACCTAGGGGTGCCCTAGCCTAAGCCTAGGGGTGCCCTAGCCTTGGGCTAGGGGAGCCCTAGCCTTAGCCTAAGCCTATGGGTGCCCTAGCCTAAGCCTAGGGGTGCCCTAGCCTAAGACTAGGGGTGCCCTTGCCTTAGGCTATGGGTGCCCTAGCCTTAGGCTAGGGGTGCCCTAGCCTTAGGCTAGGGGCGCCCTAGCCTTAGTTTAAACCTAGGGGTACCCTAGCCTAAGCCTAGGGGTGCCCTAGCCTAAGAGTAGATGTGCCCTTGCCTTAGGCTAGGGGTGCCCTAGCCTTAGGCTATGGGTGCCCTAGACTTAGGCTAGGGAGCCCTAGCCTTAGCCTAAGCCTAGGGGTGCCCTAGCCTAAGCCTAGTGGTGCCCAAGCCTAAGCCTAGGGGTGCCCTAGCCTAAGCCTAGTGGTGCCCTAGCCTAAGCCTAGGGGTGCCCTAGCCTTAGGCTCGGGTAGCCCTAGCCTTAGCCTAAGCCTTGGGGTGCCCTAGCCTAAGTCTAGGGGTTCCCAGTCTTAGGCTATGAGAGCCCTAGCCTTAGCCTAAGCCTAGGGGTGCCTAGCCTAAGCCTAGGGGTGCCCTAGCCTAAGCCGAGGCGTGCCCTAGCCTTGGGCTATGGGAGCCCTAGCCTTAGCCTGAGCCTAGGGCTGCCCTAGCCTGAGCCTAGGGGTTCCCTCGCCTAAGCCTAGGGGTGCCCTAGCCTTAAGCTAGGGGTGCCCTAGCCTTAGCCTAAGCCTAGGGGTGCCCTACTCTAAGCCTAGCGGTGCCCTAGCCTAAGCCTAGGGGTGACCTACCCTTAGTCTAGGGGAGCCCTAACCTTAGCCTAAGCCTAGGGGGGCCCTACCCTAAGCCTAGGGGTGCCCTAGCCTAAGCCTAGGAGTGCCCTAACCTTAGGCTAGGGGATCCCTAGCCTTAGGCTAATTCTAGGGGTGCCCTAGCCTTGGGCTAGGGGATCCATAGCCTAATCTAAGACTAGGGGTGCCCTAGCCTAAGCTTAGGGGTGCCCTAGCCTAAGCCTAGGGGTGCCCTAGCCTTACGCTAGGTGAGCCCTAGCCTTAGCTTAAGCCTAGGGGTGCCTTAGCCTAAGCCTAGGTGTGCCCTAGCTTAAGTAAGACTAGGGGTGCCCTAGCCTAAGCCTAAGGGTGCCCTAGCCTTAGGCTAATTCTAGGTGTGCCCTAGCCTAAACCTATGGGTGCCCTAGCCTAAGCCTAGGGGTGCCCTAGCCTTGGGCTAGGGGAGCCCTAGCCTTAGCCTAAGCCTAGGGCTGCCCTAGCCTAAGCCTAGGGGTGTCCTATCCTAAGCCTAGGGGTGCCCTAGCCTAAGCCTAGGGGTGCCCTAGCCTAAGCCTAGGGGTAACCTAACCTAAGCCAAGAGGTGCCCTAGCCTAAGCCTAGGGGTGTATTGCCTTAGAATAGGGGAGCCCTAGCCTTAGCCTAAGCCTAGGGGCGCCCTAGCCTAAGGCTAGGGGTGCCCTAGCCTCAGCTTAGGGGTGCCCTAGCCTAAGACTAGGGGTGCCCTAGCCTAAGACTAGAGGTGCCCTAGCCTTAGGCTAGGGGAGCTCTAGCCTTAGCCTAAGCCTAGGGGTGCCCTAGCTTTAGGCTAGTCGAGCCGTAGCCTTAGTCTAAGCCTAGGGGTGCCCAAGCCTAAGCCTAGCGGTGCCCTAGCCTAAGCCTAGTGGTGCCCTAGCCTAAGCCTAGGGGTGCCCTAACCTTAGGCTAGGGGATCCCTAGCCTTAGGCTAATTCTAGGGCTGCCCTAGCCTAAACCTAGGGGTGCCTTAGCCTAAGCCTAGGGGTGCCCTAGCCTTGGGCTAGGGGAGCCCTAGCCTTAGCCTAAGCCTAGGGGTGCCCTAGCCTAAGCCTAGGGGTGCCCTAGCCTTAGGTTAGGGGAGCCCTAGCCGTAGCTTAAGCCTAGCAGTGCCCTAGCCTAAGTCTAGGGGTGCCCTAGCCTAAGCCTAGGATTGCCCTAGCCTTAGGCGAGGGGAGCCCTAGCCTTAGCTTAAGGCTAGGTGTGCCCTAGCCTAAGCCTAGGTGTGCCCTAGCCTAAGCCTAGGGGTGCCCTAGCTTTAGGCTAGGGGAGCCCTAGCCTTAGCCTAAACCTAGGGGTGCCCTAGCCTAAGCCTAAGGGTGCCCTAGCCTTAGGCTAGGGGAGCCCTAGCCTAAGCCTAAGACTAGGGGGGCCCTAGCCTAAGCCTAGGGGTGCCCTAGCCTAAGCCTAGGGGTTGCCAAGCCTCAGGCTAGGGGAACCCTAGCCTTAGCCTAAGCCTAGGGGTGCCCTAGCCTAAGCCTAGGGGAGCCCTAGCCTAAGACTAGGGGTGCCCTAGCCTAAGCCTAGGGGTGACCTAGTAAGCCTAGGAGTGCCCTAGCCTAAGCCTAGGGGTGCCCTAGCCTAAGCGAAGGGGGGCCCAAGCCTAAGCCTAGCGGTGCTCTAGCCTAAGCGTAGTGGTTCCCTAACCTTAGGCTAGGGAAGCCTTACCCTTAGCCTAAGCCTAGGGGTGCCCTAGCCTAAGCCTAGGGGCGTCCTAGCCTAAGCCTAGGGGTGCCCTAGCCTAAGCCAAGGGGTGCCCTAGCCTAAGCCTAGGGGTGCCCTAGCCTTAGGTTAAGGGAGCCCTAGCCTTAGCTTAAGCCTAGGGGTGCTCTAGCCTAAGTCTAGGGGTGCCGTAGCCTAAGCCTAGGGGTGCCCTAGCCTTAGGCTAGGGGAGCCCTAGCCTTAGCCTAAGCCTAGGTGTGTCCTAGCCTAAGCCTAGGGGTGCCCTAGCCTTAGGCTAGGGGAGCCCTAGCCTTAGCCTAGGCCTAGGAGTGCCCTAGCCTAAGCCTAGGGGTGCCCTAGCCTAAGCATAGGGGTTCCCTAGCCTTAGCCTAAGCCTAGGGGTGCCCTAGGTTAAGCCTAGGGGTGCCCTAGCCTAAGCCTAGGGGTGCTTTTGCCTTAGGCTAGGAGCCCTAGCCTAACCCTAAGCCTAGGGGTGCCCAAGCCTAAGCCTAGGGGTGCCCTAGCCTAAGCCTAGGGGTGCCCTAGCCTAAGCCTAGAGGTGCGCTAGCCTTAGGCTAGGGGAGCCCTAGCCTTAGCCTAAGCCTAGGGGTGCCCTAGCCTTAGCCTAGGGGTGCCCTAGCCTATGCCTAGGCGTGCCCTAGCCTTAGGCTAGTCGAGCCGTAGCATTAGTCTAAGCCTAGGGTTGCCCCAGCCTAATCCTAGGGATGCCCTAGCCTAAGACTTGGGGTGACCTAGCCTAAGCCTATGGTTGCCCTAGCCTTAGGCTAGTCGAGCGGTAGCCTTAGCCTAAGCCTAGGGGTGCCCTAGCCTAAGCCTAGGGGTGCCCTACCCTAAGCCTAGGGGTGCCCTATCCTAAGCCTAGGGGTGCCCTATCCTAAGCCTAAGGGTGCCCTAGCCTAAGCCTAGCTGTGCCCTAGCCTTAGGCTAGGGGAGCCCTAGCCTTAGCCTATGCCTAGGGGAGCCCTAGCCTTAGCCTAAGCCTAGGGGTGCCCTAGCCTAAGCCTAGGGGTGCCCAAGCCTAAGCGTAGGGGTTCCCTAGCCTTAGGCTAGGGAAGCCCTAGCCTTAGCCTAAGCCTAGGGGTTCCCTAGCCTAAGCCTAGGGGTGCCCTAGCCTAAGCCTAGGGGTGCCCTAGCCTAAGCCTAGGGGTGCCCTAGCCTAAGCCTAGGGGTGCCCTAGCCTTAGGTTAGGGCTCCCCTAGCCTTAGGTTAGGGGAGCCCTAGCCTTAGCTTAAGCCTAGGTGTGCCCTAGCCTAAGCCCGGGTGCCCTAGCCTAAGCCTACGGGTGCCCTTGCCTTAGGCTATAGGAGCCCCAGCCTTAGCTTAAGCCTAGGGGTGCCCTAGCCTAAGCCTAGGGGTGCTCTAGCCTAAGCCTAGGGGTGCCATAGCCTAAGTCTAGGGGTGCCCTAGCCTTAGGGTAGGGGAGCCCAAGCCTTAGCCTAAGCCTAGGGGTGCCCTAGCCTAAGCCTAGGGGTGCCCTAGCCTTAGGCTAGTGGAGCCCTAGCCTTACCCTAAGCCTAGGGGTGCCCTAGCCTAAGCCTAGGGGTGCCCAAGCCTAAGCCTATTGGTGCCCTAGCCTAAGCTTAGGGGTGCCCGAGCCTAAGCCGAGGGGTACTCTAGCGTAAGCCTAGGGGTGCCTTAACCTAAGCCTAGGGGTGCACTAGCCTAAGCCTAGGTGTGCCGTAGCCTAAACCTAGGGGTGCCCTAGCCTTAGGCTAGGGGAGCCCTAGCCTTAGCCTAAGCCTAGGGGTGCGCTAGCCTAAGCCTAGGGGTGCCATAGCCTAAGCCTAAGGGTGCCCTAGCCTTAGGCTAGGGGAGCCCTAGCCTAAGCCTAATACTAGGGGTGGCCTAGCCTAAACCTTGGAGTGCCCTAGCCTAAGCCTAGGGGTGCCGAAGCCTTAGGCTAGGGGAGCCCTAGCCTTAGCCTAAGCTTAGGGGTGCCCTAGTAAGCCTAGGGGTGCCCTAGACTAAACCTAGTGGTGCCCTAACCTTAGGCTAGGGGAGCCGTTGCCTTAGCCTAAGCCTAGTGGTGCCCTAGCCTAACTTAGGGGTGCCCTAGCCTAAGCCAAGGGGTACCCTAGCGTAAGCATAGGGGTGCCCTTGCCTTAGGCTAGGGGAGCCCAACCTTAGCCTAAGCCTTGGGGTGCCTTAGCCTAAGCCTAGGGGTGTCCTAGCCTAAGCCTAGGGTTGTCCTAGTCTAAGCCTAGGGTTGCTCTAGCCTAAGCCTAGGGGTGCCCCAGCCTTAGGCTAGGAGAGCCCTAGCCTTAGCCTAAGCCTAGGGGTGCCCTAGCCTAAACCTAGGTCACCCTACCTTAAGTTAGGGGTTCCCAAGCATTAGGTTAGGGGAGCCCTAGCCTTAGCCTAAGCCTAGGGATGCCCTAGCCTAAGCTTAGGCGTGCCTTAGCCTTAGGCTAGGGGAGCCCTACCCTTAGCTTAAGACTAGGGGTGCCCTAGCCTAAGCCTAGGGGTGCCCTAGCCTAAGCCTACTGGTGCCCTACCCTAAGCCTAGGGGTGCCCTAGCCTAAGCCTAGGGATGCCCTATCGTAAGCCTAAGGGTGCCCTAGCCTATGCGTAGGGGTGCCCTATTCTTAGGCTAGGGGAGCCCTACCCTTAGACTAAGCCTAGGGGTGCCCTATCCTAAGCCTAGGGGTGCCATAACCTAAGCGTAGGGGTGCCCTAGTAAGCCTAGGGGTGCCCTAGCCTAGGCCTAGTGGTGCCCTAGTCTTAGGCTATGGGAGCCCTAGCCTTAGCCTAAGCCTAGGGGTGCCCTTGCCTAAACTTAGGGGCGCCCTAGCCTAAGCCTAGGGGTGCCCTAGCCTTAGGCTAGGGGAGCCCTAGCCTTAACCTAAGCCTAGGGGTGCCCTAGCCTAAGCCTAGGGGTGCCATATCCTAAGCCTAGGTGTGCCATAGCCTAAGCCTAAGGGTGCCCTAGCCTTAGGGTAGGGGAGCCCAAGCTTAGCTTAAGCCTTGGGGTGCCTTAGACTAAGCCTAGTGGTGCCCTAGCCTAAGCCTAGGGGTGCCCTAGCCTTAGGCTAGGGGTGCCCTAGGCTAAGCCTAGGGGTGACCTAGTAAGCATAGGAGTGCCCTAGCCTAAGCCTAGGGGTGCCCTAGCCTAAGCCAAGGGGGGCCCAAGCCTAAGCCTAGCGGTGCTCTAGCCTAAGCGTAGTGGTTCCCTAACCTTAGGCTAGGGAAGCCTTACCCTTAGCCTAAGCCTAGGGGTGCCCTAGCCTAAGCTTAGGGGTGTCCTAGCCTAAGCCTATGGGTGCCCTAGCCTAAGCCAAGGGGTGCCCTAGCCTAAGCCTAGGGGTGCCCTAGCCTTAGGTTAAGGGAACCCTAGCCTTAGCTTAAGCCTAGGGGTGCTCTAGCCTAAGTCTAGGGGTGCCGTAGCCTAAGCCTAGGGGTGCCCTAGCCTTAGGCTAGGGGAGCCCTAGCCTTAGCCTAAGCCTAGGTGTGTCCTAGCCTAAGCCTAGGGGTGCCCTAGCCTAAGCATAGGGGTTCCCTAGCCTTAGCCTAAGCCTAGGGGTGCCCTAGGTTAAGCCTAGGGGTGCCCTAGCCTAAGCCTAGGGGTGCTTTTGCCTTAGGCTAGGAGCCCTAGCCTAACCCTAAGCCTAGGGGTGCCCAAGCCTAACCCTAGGGGTGCATTAGCCTAAGCCTAGAGGTGCACTAGCCTTAGGCTAGGGGAGCCCTAGCCTTAGCCTAAGCCTAGGGGTGCCTTAAACTAAGCCTAGTGGTGCCCTAGCCTAAGCCTAGGGGTGCCCTAGCCTTAGGCTAGGGGAGCCCTAGCCTTAGCCTAAGCCTAGGGGTGCCCTAGCAAAGCCTAGGGGTGCCATAGCCTAAGACTAGGGGTGCCCTAGCCTAAGCCTAGGGGTGCCCTAGCCTAAGCCAAGGGGGGCCTAAGCCTAAGCCTAGCGGTGCTCTAGCCTAAGCATAGTGGTTCCCTAACCTTAGGCTAGGGAAGCCTTACCCTTAGCCTAAGCCTAGGGGTGCCCTAGCCTAAGCTTAGGGGTGCCGTAGCCTAAGCCTAGGGGTGCCCTAGCCTTAGGCTAGGGGAGCCCTAGCCTTAGCCTAAGCCTAGGTGTGTCCTAGCCTAAGCCTAGGGGTGCCCTAGCCTTAGGCTAGGGGAGCCCTAGCCTTAGCCTAGGCCTAGGAGTGCCCTAGCCTAAGCCTAGGGGTGCCCTAGCCTAAGCATAGGGGTTCCCTAGCCTTAGCCTAAGCCTAGGGGTGCCCTAGGTTAAGCCTAGGGGTGCCCTAGCCTAAGCCTAGGGGTGCTTTTGCCTTAGGCTAGGAGCCCTAGCCTAACCCTAAGCCTAGGGGTGCCCAAGCCTAACCCTAGGGGTGCATTAGCCTAAGCCTAGAGGTGCACTAGCCTTAGGCTAGGGGAGCCCTAGCCTTAGCCTAAGCCTAGGGGTGCCCTAGCCAAGCCTAGGGGTGCCATAGCCTAAGACTAGGGGTGCCCTAGCCTAAGCCTAGGGGTGACCTAGTAAGCCTAGGAGTGCCCTAGCCTAAGCCTAGGGGTGCCCTAGCCTAAGCCAAGGGGGGCCTAAGCCTAAGCCTAGCGGTGCTCTAGCCTAAGCATAGTGGTTCCCTAACCTTAGGCTAGGGAAGCCTTACCCTTAGCCTAAGCCTAGGGGTGCCCTAGCCTAAGCTTAGGGGTGTCCTAGCCTAAGCCTAGGGGTGCCCTAGCCTAAGACAAGGGGTGCCCTAGCCTAAGCCTAGGGGTGCCCTAGCCTTAGGTTAAGGGAGCCCTAGCCTTAGCTTAAGCCTAGGGGTGCTCTAGCCTAAGTCTAGGGGTGCCGTAGCCTAAGCCTAGGGGTGCCCTAGCCTTAGGCTAGGGGAGCCCTAGCCTTAGCCTAAGCCTAGGTGTGTCCTAGCCTAAGCCTAGGGGTGCCCTAGCCTTAGGCTAGGGGAGCCCTAGCCTTAGCCTAGGCCTAGGAGTGCCCTAGCCTAAGCCTAGGGGTGCCCTAGCCTAAGCATAGGGGTTCCCTAGCCTTAGCCTAAGCCTAGGGGTGCTTTTGCCTTAGGCTAGGAGCCCTAGCCTAACCCTAAGCCTAGGGGTGCCCAAGCCTAAGCCTAGGGGTGCCCTAGCCTAAGCCTAGGGGTGCCCTAGCCTAAGCCTAGAGGTGCGCTAGCCTTAGGCTAGGGGAGCCCTAGCCTTAGCCTAAGCCTAGGGGTGCCCTAGCCTTAGCCTAGGGGTGCCCTAGCCCATGCCTAGGCATGCCCTAGCCTTAGGCTACTCGAGCCGTAGCATTAGCCTAATCCTAGGGATGCCCTAGCCTAAGCCTAGGGGTGCCATATCCTAAGCCTAGGTGTGCCATAGCCTAAGCCTAAGGGTGCCCTAGCCTTAGGCTAGGGGAGCACAACCTTAGCCTAAGCCTTGGGGTGCCTTAGACTAAGCCTAGTGGTGCCCTAGCCTAAGCCTAGGGGTGCCCTAGCCTTAGGCTAGGGGAGCCCTCTCCGTAGCCTAAGCCTAGGGGTGCCCTATCCTAAGCCTAAGGGTGCCCTCGCCTAAGCCTAAGGGTGCCCTCGCCTAAGACTAGTGGTGCCCTAGCCTAAGCCTAGGAGTGCCCTAGCCTTAGGCTAGGGGAGCCCTAGCCTTAGCCTAAGCCTATGGGTGTCCTAGCCTAAGCCTAGGGGTGTCATAGCCTAAACCTAGGGGTGCCCTAGCCTAAGCCTAGGGGTGCCCTAGCCTTAGGCTAGGGGAGCCCTAGCCTTAGCCTAAGCCTATGGGTGTCCTAGCCTAAGCCTAGGGGTGTCATAGCCTAAACCTAGGGGTGCCCTAGCCTAAGCCTAGGGGTGCCCTAGCCTTAGGCTAGGGGAGCCCTAGCCTTAGCCTAAGCCTAGGGGTGCCCTAGCCTAAGCCTAGGGGTGCCCTAGCCTTAGGCTAGGGGAGCCCTAGCCTTAGCCTAAGCTAGAGATGCCCTAGCCTAAGCTTAGGGGTGCCCTAGCTTAAGCTTAGGGGTGCCCTTGCGTTAGGCTAGGGGAGCCCTAGTCTTAGGCTAAGCCTAGGGGTGCCCTAGCCTAAGCCTAGGGGTGTCCAAGCCTAAGCCTAGGGGTGCCCTAGCCTAAGCCTACGGGTGCCCTAGCCTTAGGCTATGGGAGCCCTAGCCTTAGCCTAAGCCTAGGGGTGCCCTAGCCTAAGCCTAGGGGTGCCCTGGCCTAAGCCTAGGGGTGGCCTGACCTAAGCCTAGGGGTGCCCTACTCTTAGGCTAGGGGAGCCCTAGCCTTAGCCTAAGCCTAGGGGGGCCCTAGCCTAAGCCTAGGGGTGCCCTAGCCTAAGCCTAGGGGTTGCCAAGCCTCAGGCTAGGGGAACCCTAGCCTTAGCCTAAGCCTAGGGGTGCCCTAGCCTAAGCCTAGGGGTGCCCTAGCCTAAGACTAGGGGTGCCCTAGCCTAAGCCTAGGGGTGACCTAGTAAGCCTAGGAGTGCCCTAGCCTAAGCCTAGGGGTGACCTAGCCTAAGCCAAGGGGGGCCCAAGCCTAAGCCTAGCGGTGCTCTAGCCTAAGCGTAGTGGTTCCCTAACCTTAGGCTAGGGAAGCCTTACCCTTAGCCTAAGCCTAGGGGTGCCCTAGCCTAAGCCTAGGGGTGTCCTAGCCTAAGCCTAGGGGTGCCCTAGCCTAAGCCAAGGGGTGCCCTAGCCTAAGCCTAGGGGTTCCCTAGCCTTAGGTTAGGGGAGCCCTAGCCTTAGCTTAAGCCTAGGGGTGCTCTAGCCTAAGTCTAGGGGTGCCGTAGCCTAAGCCTAGGGGTGCCCTAGCCTTAGGCTAGGGGAGCCCTAGCCTTAGCCTAAGCCTAGGTGTGTCCTAGCCTAAGCCTAGGGGTGCCCTAGCCTTAGGCTAGGGGAGCCCTAGCCTTAGCCTAGGCCTAGGAGTGCCCTAGCCTATGCCTAGGGGTGCCCTAGCCTAAGCATAGGGGTTCCCTAGCCTTAGCCTAAGCCTAGGGGTGCCCTAGGTTAAGCCTAGGGGTGCCCTAGCCTAAGCCAGAGGTGTCCTAGCCTAAGCCTAGGGGTGCTTTTGCCTTAGGCTAGGAGCCCTAGCCTAACCCTAAGCCTAGGGGTGCCCAAGCCTAAGCCTAGGGGTGCCCTAGCCTAAGCCTAGGGGTGCCCTAGCCTAAGCCTAGAGGTGCGCTAGCCTTAGGCTAGGGGAGCCCTAGCCTTAGCCTAAGCCTAGGGGTGCCCTAGCCTTAGCCTAGGGGTGCCCTAGCCTATGCCTAGGCGTGCCCTAGCCTTAGGCTAGTCGAGCCGTAGCATTAGTCTAAGCCTAGGGTTGCCCCAGCCTAATCCTAGGGATGCCCTAGCCTAAGACTTGGGGTGACCTAGCCTAAGCCTATGGTTGCCCTAGCCTTAGGCTAGTCGAGCGGTAGCCTTAGCCTAAGCCTAGGGGTGCCCTAGCCTAAGCCTAGGGGTGCCCTAGCCTAAGCCTAGGGGTGCCCTAGCCTAAGCCTAGGGGTGCCCTATGCTAAGCCTAGGGGTGCCCTAGCCTAAGCCTAGGTGTGCCCTAGCCTTAGGCTAGGGGAGCCCTAGCCTTAGCCTAAGCCTAGGGGAGCCCTAGCCTTAGCCTAAGCCTAGGGGTGCCCTAGCCTAAGCCTAGGGGTGCCCTAGCCTAAGCCTACGGGTGCCCTAGCCTTAGGCTATAGGAGCCCCAGCCTTAGCTTAAGCCTAGGGGTGCCCTAGCCTAAGCCTAGGGGTGCTCTAGCCTAAGCCTAGGGGTGCCATAGCCTAAGTCTAGGGGTTCCCTAGCCTTAGGCTAGGGGAGCCCTAGCCTTAGCCTAAGCCTAGGGGTGCCCTAGCCTAAGCCTAGGGGTACCCTAGCCTTAGGCTAGTGGAGCCCTAGCCTTACCCTAAGCCTAGGGGTGCCCTAGCCTAAGCCTAGGGGTGCCCAAGCCTAAGCCTATTGGTGCCCTAGCCTAAGCTTAGGGGTGCCCGAGCCTAAGCCGAGGGGTACTCTAGCGTAAGCCAAGGGGTGCCTTAACCTAAGCCTAGGGGTGCACTAGCCTAAGCCTAGGTGTGCCTAGGGGTGCGCTAGCCTAAGCCTAGGGGTGCCAGAGCCTAAGCCTAAGGGTGCCCTAGCCTTAGGCTAGGGGAGCCCTAGCCTAAGCCTAATACTAGGGGTGGCCTAGCCTAAACCTAGGAGTGCCCTAGCCTAAGCCTAGGGTTGCCCAAGCCTTAGGCTAGGGGAGCCCTAGCCGTAGCCTAAGCCTAGGGGTGCCCTAGCCTAAGCCTAAGGGTGCGCTCGCCTAAGCCTAGGGGTGCCCTCGCCTAAGACTAGTGGTGCCCTAGTCTAAGCCTAGGAGTGCCCTAGCCTTAGGCTAGGGGAGCCCTAGCCTTAGCCTAAGCCTATGGGTGTCCTAGCCTAAGCCTAGGGTTGCTCTAGCCTAAGCCTAGGGGTGCCCCAGCCTTAGGCTAGGAGAGCCCTAGCCTTAGCCTAAGCCTAGGGGTGCCCTAGCCTAAACCTAGGTTACCCTAGCTTAAGTTAGGGGTTCCAAAGCATTAGGCTAGGGGAGCCGTTCCCTTAGCCTAAGCCTAGTGGTGCCGTAGCCTAACTTAGGGTTACCCTAGCCTAAGCCAAGGGGTACCCAAGAGGTAAGCATAGGGGTGCCCTAGCCTTAGGCTAGGGGAGCCCAACCTTAGCCTAAGCCTTGGGGTGCCTTAGCCTAAGCCTAGGGGTGTCCTAGCCTAAGCCTAGGTGTGTCCTAGTCTAAGCCTAGGGTTGCTCTAGCCTAAGCCTAGGGGTGCCCCAGCCTTAGGCTAGGAGAGCCCTAGCCTTAGCTTAAGCCTAGGGGTGCCCTAGCCTAAACCTAGGTTACCCTAGCTTAAGTTAGGGGTTCCCAAGCATTAGGCTAGGGGAGCCCTAGCCTTAGCCTAAGCCTAGGGATGCCCTAGCCTAAGCTTAGGCGTGCCTTAGCCTTAGGCTAGGGGAGCCCTAGCCTTAGCTTAAGCCTAGGGGTGCCCTAGCCTAAGCCTAGGGGTGCCCTAGCCTAAGCCTACTGGTGCCCTACCCTAAGCCTAGGGGTGCCCTTGCCTAAACTTAGGGGCGCCCTAGCCTAAGCCTAGGGGTGCCCTAGCCTTAGGCTAGGGGAGCCCAACCTTAGCCTAAGCCTTGGGGTGCCTTAGACTAAGCCTAGTGGTGCCCTAGCGTAAGCCTAGGGGTGCACTAGCCTTAGTCTAGGGGAGCCCTAGCCGTAGCCTAAGCCTAGGGGTGCCCTAGCCTTAGTCTAGGGGAGCCCTAGCCTTAGCCTAAGCCTATGGGTGTCCTAGCCTAAGCCTAGGGGTGTCATAGCCTAAACCTAGGTGTGCCCTAGCCTAAGCCTAGGGGTGCCCTAGCCTTAGTCTAGGGGAGCCCTAGCCTTAGCCTAAGCCTATGGGTGTCCTAGCCTAAGCCTAGGGGTGTCATAGCCTAAACCTAGGGGTGCCCTAGCCTAAGCCTAGGGGTTCCCTAGCCTTAGGCTAGGGGAGCCCTAGCCTTAGCCTAAGCCTAGGGGTACCCTAGCCTAAGCCTAGGGGTGCCCTAGCCTTAGGCTAGGGGAGCCCTAGCCTTAGCCTAAGCTAGAGATGCCCTAGCCTAAGCTTAGGGGTGCCCTAGCTTAAGCTTAGGGGTGCCATTGCATTAGGCTAGGAGAGCCCTAGTCTTAGGCTAAGCCTAGGGGTGCCCTAGCCTAAGCCTAGGGGTGTCCAAGCCTAAGCCTAGGGGTGCCCTAGCCTAAGCCTACGGGTGCCCTAGCCTTAGGCTATGGGAGCCCTAGCCTTAGCCTAAGCATAGGGGTGCCCTAGCCTAAGCCTAGGGGTGCCCTGGCCTAAGCCTAGGGGTGGCCTGTCCTAAGCCTAGGGGTGCCCTACTCTTAGGCTAGGGGAGCCCTAGCCTTAGCCTAAGCCTAGGGGTGCCCTAGCCTAAGCCTAGGGGTGCCCTAGCCTTAGGTTAGGGGAGCCCTAGCCTTAGCCTAAGCTAGAGATGCCCTAGCCTAAGCTTAGGGGTGCCCTAGCTTAAGCTTAGGGGTGCCCTTGCATTAGGCTAGGAGAGCCCTAGTCTTAGGCTAAGCTTGGGGTGCCCTAGCCTAAGCCTAGGGGTGTCCAAGCCTAAGCCTAGGGGTGCCCTAGCCTAAGCCTACGGGTGCCCTAGCCTTAGGCTAGTGGAGCCCTATCCTTACCCTAAGCCTAGGGGTGCCCTAGCCTAAACCTAGGGGTGCCCAAGCCTAAGCCTAGTGGTGCCCTAGCCTAAGCCTAGGGGTGCCCTGGCCTAAGCCTAGGGGTGGCCTGACCTAAGCCTAGGGGAGCCCTACTCTTAGGCTAGGGGAGCCCTAGCCTTAGCCTAAGCCTAGGGGTGCCCTAGCCTAAGCCTAGGGGTGCCCTAGCCTTAGGCTAGTGGAGCCCTAGCCTTACCCTAAGCCTATGGGTGCCCTAGCCTAAGCCTAGGGGTGCCCAAGCCTAAGCCTAGAGGTGCCCTAGCCTAAGCTTAAGGGTGCCCGAGCCTAAGCCGAGGGGTACTCTAGCGTAAACCTAGGGGTGCCTTAATCTAAGCTTAGGGGTGCCCTAGCCTAAGCCTAGGTGTGCCCTAGCCTAAACCTAGGGGTGCCCTAGCCTTAGGCTAGGGGAGCCCTACCTTAGCCTAAGCCTAGGGGTGCGCTAGCCTAAGCCTAGGGGTGCCATAGCCTAAGCCTAAGGGTGCCCTAGCCTTAGGCTAGGGGAGCCCTAGCCTAAGCCTAATACTAGGGGTGGCCTAGCCTAAACCTAGGAGTGCCCTAGCCTAAGCCTAGGGGTGCCCAAGCCTTAGGCTAGGGGAGCCCTAGCCTTAGCCTAAGCCTAGGGGTGCCCTAGCCTAAGCCTAGGGGTGCCCTATCGTAAGCCTAAGGGTGCCCTAGCCTATGCCTAGGGGTTCCCTAGCCTTAGGCTAGGGGAGCCCTAGCCCTAGCCTATGGCTAGGGGTGCCCTAGTAAGCCTAGGGGTGCCCTAGCCTAAGCCTAGTGGTGCCCTAACCTTAGGGTAGGGGAGCCGTTGCCTTAGCTTAAGCCTAGTGGTGCCCTAGCCTAACTTAGGGGTGCCCTAGCCTAAGCCAAGGGGTACCCTAGCGTAAGCATAGGGGTGCCCTAGCCTTAGGCTAGGGGAGCCCAACCTTAGCCTAAGCCTTGGGGTGCCTTAGCCTTAGCCTAGGGGTGCCCTAGCCTTAGACTATGGGAACCCTAGCCTTAGCCTAAGCCTAGGGGTGTCCTAGCCTAAGCCTAGGGGTGTCCTAGTCTAAGCCTAGGGTTGCTCTAGCCTAAGCCTAAGGGTGCCCCAGGCTTAGGCTAGGAGAGCCCTAGCCTTAGCCTAAGCCTAGGGGTGCCCTAGCTAAGCCTACGGGTGCCCTAGCCTTGGCTAGGGAGCCCTAGCCTTAGCCCAAGCCTAGGGGTTCCCTAGCCTAAACCTAGGGTACCCTAGCTTAAGTTAGGGGTTCCCAAGCATTAGGCTAGGGGAGCTCTAGCCTTAGCCTAAGCCTAGGGATGCCCTAGCCAAAGCTTAGGCGTGCCTTAGCCTTAGGCTAGGGGAGCCCTAGCCTTAGCTTAAGACTAGGGGTGCCCTAGCCTAAGCCTTGGGGTGCCCTAGCCTAAGCCTAGTGGTGCCCTACCCTAAGCCTAGGGGTGCCCTAGCCTAAGGTTAGGGGTGCCCTATCGTAAGCCTAAGGGTGCCCTAGCCTATGCCTAGGGGTGCCCTAGTCTTAGGCTAGGGGAGCCCTACTCTTAGCCTAAGCCTAGGGGTGCCCTATCCTAAGCCTAGGGGTGCCCTAGACTAACATTAGGGGTGCCCTAACCTAAGCGTAGGGGTGCCCTAGTAAGCCTAGGGGTGCCCTAGCCTAGGCCTAGTGGTGCCCTAGCCTTAGGCTAGGGAGCCCTAGCCGTAGCCTAAGCCTAGGGGTGCCCTAGCCTAAGCTTAGTGGCGCCCTAGCCTAAGCCTAGGGGTGCACGAGCCTAAGCCTAGGGGTGCCGTAGCCTAAGCCTAGGGGTGCCTTAGCCTTAGCCTATGGGAGCCCTAGCCTTAGCTTAAGCCTAGGGGTGCCCTAGCCTAAGCCTAGGGGTGCCCTAGCCTAAGCCTAGGGGTGCCATATCCTAAGCCTAAGTGTGCCATAGCCTAAGCCTAAGGGTGCCCTAGACTTAGGCTAGGGGAGCCCTAGCCAAAGTCTAAGCCTAGTGGTGCCCTAGCCTAAGCCTAGTGGTGCCCTAGCCTAAGTCTAGGGGTGCCCTAGCCTTAGGCTAGGGGAGCCCTAGCCTAAGCCTAAGCCTAGGGGTGCCCTAGCCTAAGCCTAAGGGTGCCCTCGCCTAAGCCTAGGGGTGCCCTCGCCTAAGCCTAGGGATTGCCCTAGCCTAAGCATAGGAGTGCCCTAGCTTTAGGCGAGGGGAGCCCTAGCCTTAGCCTAAGCCTATGGGTGTCCTAGCCTAAGCCTAGGGGTGTCATAGCCTAAACCTAGGGGTGCCCTAGCCTAAGCCTAGGGGTGCCCTAGCATAGGGTAGGGGAGCCCTAGCCTTAGCCTAAGCCTAGGGGTGCCCTAGCCTAAGCCTAGGGTTGTCCTAGCCTTAGGCTAGGGGAGCCCTAGCCTTAGCCTAAGCTAGAGATGCCCTAGCCTAAGCTTAGGGGTGCCCTAGCTTAAGTTTAGGGGTGCCCTAGCCTTAGGCTATGGGAGCCCTAGCCTTAGCCTAAGCCTAGGGGTGCCCTAGCCTAAGCCTAGGGCTGCCCTGGCCTAAGCCTAGGGGTGGCCTGACCTAAGCCTAGGGGTGCCCTAGTCTTAGGCTAGGGGAGCCCTAGCTTTAGCCTAAGCCTAGGAGTGCCCTAGCCTAAGCCTAGGGGTGCCCTAGCCTTAGGTTAGTGGAGCCCTAGCATTACCCTAAGCCTAGGGGTGCCCTAGCCTAAGCCTATGGGTGCCCAAGCCTAAGCCTAGTGGTGCCCTAGCCTAAGCTTAGGGGTGCCCGAGCCTAAGCCGAGGGGTACTCTAGCGTAAGCCTAGGGGTGCCTTAGAGTAAGCCTAGGGGTGCCCTAGCCTAAGCCTAGGTGTGCCCTAGCCTAAACCTAGGGATGCCCTATCCTTAGGCTAGGGGAGCCCTAGCCTTAGCCTAAGCCTAGCGGTGCGCTAGCCTAAGTCTAGGGGTGCCATAGCCTAAGCCTAAGGGTGCCCTAGCCTTAGGCTAGGGGAGCCCTAGCCTAAGCCTAATACTAGGGGTGGCCTAGCCTAAACCTAGGAGTGCCCTAGCCTAAGCCTAGGGGTGCCCAAGCCTTAGGCTAGGGGAGCCCTAGCCTTAGCCTAAGCCTAGGGGTGCCCTAGCCTAAGCCTAGGGGTGCCCTATCGTAAGGCTAAGGGTGCCCTAGCCTATGCCTAGGGGTTCCCTAGCCTTAGGCTAGGGGTGCCCAAGCCTAAGCCTAGTGGTGCCCTAGCCTAAGCTTAGGGGTGCCCGACCCTAAGCCGAGGGGTACTCTAGCGTAAGCCTACGGGTGCCTTAGCCTAAGCGTAGGGGTGCCCTAGCCTAAGCCTAGGTGTGCCCTAGCCTAAACCTAGGGGTGCCCTAGCCTTAGGCTAGGGGAGCCCTAGTCTTAGCCTAAGCCTAGCGGTGCGCTAGCCTAAGCCTAGGGGTGCCATAGCCTAAGCCTAAGGGTGCCCTAGCCTTAGGCTAGGGGAGCCCTAGCCTAAGCCTAATACTATGGGTGGCCTAGCCTAAACCTAGGAGTGCCCTTGCCTAAGCCTAGGGTTGCCCAAGCCTTAGGCTAGGTGAGCCCTAGCCTTAGCCTAAGCCTAGGGGTGCCCTAGCCTAAGCCTAGGGGTGCCCTATCGTAAGCCTAAGGGTGCCCTAGCCTATGCCTAGGGGTTCCCTAGCCTTAGGCTAGGGGAGCCCTAGCCCTAGCCTAAGCCTAGGGGTGCCCTAGTAAGCCTAGGGGTGCCCTAGCCTAAGCCTAGGGGTGCCATATCCTAAGCCTAGGTGTGCCATAGCCTAAGCCTAAGGGTGCCCGAGCCTTAGGCTAGGGAAGCCCTAGCCTAAGTCTAAGCCTAGTGGTGCCCTTGCCTAAGCCTAGTGGTGCCCTAGCCTAAGCCTAGGGGTGCCCTAGCCTTAGGCTAGGGGAGCCCTAGCCGTAGCTTAAGCCTAGGGGTGCCTTAGCCTAAGCCTAAGGGTGCCCTCGCCTAAGCCTAGGGGTGCCCTCGCCTAAGACTAGGGGTGCCCTAGCCTAAGCCTAGGAGTGCCCTAGCCTTAGGCTAGGGGAGCCCTCGCCTTAGCCTAAGCCTATGGGTGTCCTAGCCTAAGCCTAGGGGTGTCATAGCCTAAACCTAGGGGTGCCCTAGCCTAAGCGTAGGGGTGCCCTAGCCTTAGGCTAGGGGAGCCTTAGCCTTAGCCTAAGCCTAGGGGTGCCCTAGCCTAAGCCTAGGGGTGCCCTAGCCTTAGGCTAGGGGAGCCCTAGCCTTAGCCTAAGCTAGAGATGCCCTAGCCTAAGCTTAGGGGTGCCCTAGCTTAAGCTTAGAGGTGCTCTAGCATTAGGCTAGGGGAGCCCTAGTCTTAGGCTAAGCCTAGGGGTGCCATAGCCTAAGCCTAGGGGTGCCCAAGCCTAAGCCTATGGGTGCCCTAGCCGAAGCCTACGGGTGCCCTAGCCTTAGGCTATGGGAGCCCTAGCCTTAACCTAAGCCTAGGAGTGCCCTAGCCTAAGTCTAGGGGTGCCCTGGCCTAAGCCTAGGGGTGCCCTGGCCTAAGCCTAGGGGTGGCCTGACCTAAGCTTGGGGTTCCCTACTCTTAGGCTAGGGGAGCCCTAGCCTTAGCCTAAGCCTAGGGGTGCCCTAGCCTAAGCCTAGGGGTGCCCTAACCTTAGGCTAGTGGAGCCCTAGCCTTACCCTAAGCCTAGGGATGCCCTAGCCTAAGCCTAGGGGTGCCCAAGCCTAAGCCTAGTGGTGCCCTTGCCTAAGCTTAGGGGTGCCCGAGCCTAAGCAGAGGGGTACTCTAGCGTAAACCTAGGGGTGCCTTAATCTAAGCCTAGGGGTGCCCTAGACTAAGCCTAGGTGTGCCCTAGCCTAAACCTAGGGGTCCCCTAGCCTTAGGCTAGGGGAGCGCTAGCCTTAGCCTAAGCCTAGGGGTGCGCTAGCCTAAGCCTAGGGGTGCCATAGCCTAAGCCTAAGGGTGCCCTAGCCTTAGGCTAGGGGAGCCCTAGCCTAAGCCTAATACTAGGGGTGGCCTAGCCTAAACCTAGGAGTGCCCTAGCCTAAGCCTAGGGGTGCCCAAGCCTTAGGCTAGGGGAGCCCTAGCCTTAGCCTAAGCCTAGGGGTGCCCTAGCCTAAGCCTAGGGGTGCCCTATCATAAGACTAAGGGTGCCCTAGCCTATGCCTAGGGGTTCCCTAGCCTTAACCTAGGGAAGCCCTAGCCCTAGCCTAAGCCTAGGGGTGCCCTAATAAGCCTAGGGGTGCCCTAGCCTAAGCCTAGTGGTGCCCAAACCTTAGGCTAGGGGAGCCGTTGCCTTAGCCTAAGCCTAGTGGTGCCCTAGCCTATCTTAGGGGTGCCCTAGCCTAAGACAAGGGGTACCCTAGCGTAAGCATAGGGGTGCCCTAGCCTTAGGCTAGGGGAGCCCAACCTTAGCCTAAGCCTTGGGGTGCCTTAGCCTAAGCCTAGGGGTGCCCAAGCCTTAGGCTATGGGAACCCTAGGCTTAGCCTAAGCCCAGGGGTGTCCTAGCCTAAGCTTAGGGGTGTCCTAGTCTAAGCCTAGGGTTGCTCTAGCCTAAGCCAAGGGGTGCCCCAGCCTTAGGCTAGGAGCGCCCTAGCCTTATCCTAAGACTAGGGGTGCCATAGCTAAGCCTACGGGTGCCCTAGCCTTGGCTAGGGAGCCCTAGCCTTAGCCTAAGCCTAGGGGTTCCCTAGCCTAAACCTAGGGTACCCTAGCTTAAGTTAGGGGTTCCCAAGCATTAGGCTAGGGGAGCTCTAGCCTTAGCCTAAGCCTAGGGATGCCCTAGCCAAAGCTTAGGCGTGCCTTAGCCTTAGGCTAGGGGAGCCCTAGCCTTAGCTTAAGACTAGGGTTGCCCTAGCCTAAGCCTAGGGGTGCCCTAGCCTAAGCCTAGTGGTGCGCTACCCTAAGCCTAGGGGTGCCCTAGCCTAAGCCTAGGGGTGCCCTATCGTAAGCCTAAGGGTGCCCTAGCCTATGCTTGGGGTGCCCTAGTCTTAGGCTAGGGGAGCCCTACCCTTAGCCTAAGCCTAGGGGTGCCCTATCCTAAGCCTAGGGGTGCCCTAGACTAACATTAGGGGTGCCCTAACCTAAGCGTAGGGGTGCCTTAGTAAGCCTAGGGGTGCCCTAGCCTAGGCCTAGTGGTGCCCTAGCCTTAGGCTAGGGAGCCCTAGCCTTAGCCTAAGCCTAGGGGTGCCCTAGCCTAAGCTTAGGGGCGCCCTAGCCTAAGCCTAG
The DNA here is from genome assembly GCF_050624435.1 of Tenrec ecaudatus. NCBI lineage: Eukaryota > Metazoa > Chordata > Mammalia > Afrosoricida > Tenrecidae > Tenrec > Tenrec ecaudatus. The sequence goes on from NW_027457642.1 coordinate 3,088,902, forward strand.
GGGTGCACGAGCCTAAGCCTAGGGGTGCCGTAGCCTAAGCCTAGGGGTGCCTTAGCCTTAGCCTATGGGTGCCCTAGCCTTAGCTTAAGCCTAGGGGTGCCCTACCCTAAGCCTAGGGGTGCCCTAGCCTAAGCCTAGGGGTGCCCTAGCCTTAGGCTAGGGGAGCCCTAACCTTAGCCTAAGCCTAGGGGAGCCCTAGCCTTAGCCTAAGCCTAGGGGTGCCCTAGCCTAAGACTAGGAGTGCCCAAGCCTAAGAGTAGGGGTTCCCTAGCCTTAGGCTAGGGAAGCCGTAGCCTTAGCCTAAGCCTAGGGGTGCCCTAGCCTATGCCTAGGGGTGCCCTAGCCTAAGCCTAGGGGTGCCCTAGCCTTAGGTTAGGGGTGCCTAGCCTTAGGTTAGGGGAGCCCTAGCCTTAGCTTAAGCCTAGGGGTGCCCTTGCCTAAGCCAAGGGGTGCCCTAGCCTAAGCCTACGGGTGCCCTAGCCTTAGGCTATAGGAGCCTTAGCCTTAGCTTAAGCCTTGGGGTGCCCTAGCCTAAGCCTAGGGGTGCTCTAGCCTAAGCCTAGGGGTGCCATAGCCTAAGTCTAGGGGTGCCCTAGCCTTAGGCTAGGGGAGCCCTAGCCTTAGCCTAAGCCTATGGGTGCCCTAGCCTAAGCCTAGGGGTGCCATAGCCTAAGCCTAAGGGTGCGCTAGCCTTAGGCTACGGGAGCCCTAGCCTAAGCCTAAGCCTAGGGGTGCTCTAACCTAAGCCTAGGGGTGCCCTAGCCCAAGCCTAGGGGTGCCCAAGCCTTAGGCTAGGGGAGCCCTAGCCTTAGCCTAAGCCTAGGGGTACCCTAGCCTAAGCCTAGGGGTGCCCTATTCTTAGGCTAGGGGAGCCCTAGCCTTAGCCTAAGCTAGAGATGCCCTAGCCTAAGCTTAGGGGTGCCCTAGCTTAAGCTTAGTGGTGCCCTAGCATTAGGCTAGGGGAGCACTAGTATTAAGCTAAGCCTAGGGGTGCCCTAGCCTAAGCCTAGGGGTGCCCAAGCCTAAGTCTAGGGGTGCCCTAGCCTAAGCGTACGGGTGCCCTAGCCTTAGGCTATGGGAGCCCTAGCCTTAGCCTAAGCCTAGGGGTGCCCTAGCCTAAGCCTAGGGGTGCCCTGGCCTAAGCCTAGGGTTGGCCTGACCTAAGCCTAGGAGTGCCCTACTCTTAGGCTAGGGGAGCCCTAGCCTTAGCCTAAGCCTAGGGGTGCCCTAGCCTAAGCCTAGGGGTGCCCTAGCCTTAGGCTAGTGGAGCCCTAGCCTTACCTTAAGCCTAGGGGTTCCCTAGCCTAAGCCTAGGGGTGCCCAAGCCTAAGCCTAGTGGTGCCCTAGCCTAAGCTTAGGGGTGCCCGAGCCTAAGCCGAGGTGTACTCTAGCGTAAGCCTAGGGGTGCCTTAACCTAAGCCTAGGGGTGCCCTAGCCTAAGCCTAGGTGTGCCCTAGCCTAAGCCTAGGGGTGCCCAAGCCTTAGGCTAGGGGAGCCCTAGCCTTAGCCTAAGCCTAGGGGTGCCCTAGCCTAAGCCTAGGGGTGCCCTATCGTAAGCCTAAGGGTGACCTAGCCTATGCCTAGGGGTTCCCTAGCCTTAGGCTAGGGGAGCCCTAGCCCTAGCCTAAGCCTAGGGGTGCCCTAGTAAGCCTAGGGGTGCCCTAGCCTAAGCCTAGTGGTGCCCTAACCTTAGGCTAGGGGAGCCGTTGCCTTAGCCTAAGCCTAGTGGTGCCCTATCCTAACTTAGGGGTGCCCTAGCCTAAGCCAAGGGGTACCCTAGCGTAAGCATAGGGGTGCCCTAGCCTTAGGCTAGGGGAGCCCAACCTTAGCCTAAGCCTTGGGGTGCCTTAGCCTAAGCCTAGGGGTGCCCTAGCCTTAGGCTATGGGAACCCTAGCCTTAGCCTAAGCCTAGGGGTGTCCTAGCCTAAGCCTAGGGGTGTCCTAGTCTAAGCCTAGGGGTGCCCTAGCCTTAGGCTATGGGAACCCTAGCCTTAGCCTAAGCCTAGGGGTGTCCTAGCCTAAGCCTAGGGGTGTCCTAGTCTAAGCCTAGGGGTGCCCTAGCCTTAGGCTATGGGAGCCCTAGCCTTAACCTAAGCCTAGGAGTGCCCTAGCCTAAGTCTAGGGGTGCCCTGGCCTAAGCCTAGGGGTGCCCTGGCCTAAGCCTAGGGGTGGCCTGACCTAAGCTTGGGGTTCCCTACTCTTAGGCTAGGGGAGCCCTAGCCTTAGCCTAAGCCTAGGGGTGCCCTAGCCTAAGCCTAGGGGTGCCCTAACCTTAGGCTAGTGGAGCCCTAGCCTTACCCTAAGCCTAGGGATGCCCTAGCCTAAGCCTAGGGGTGCCCAAGCCTAAGCCTAGTGGTGCCCTTGCCTAAGCTTAGGGGTGCCCGAGCCTAAGCAGAGGGGTACTCTAGCGTAAACCTAGGGGTGCCTTAATCTAAGCCTAGGGGTGCCCTAGACTAAGCCTAGGTGTGCCCTAGCCTAAACCTAGGGGTCCCCTAGCCTTAGGCTAGGGGAGCGCTAGCCTTAGCCTAAGCCTAGGGGTGCGCTAGCCTAAGCCTAGGGGTGCCATAGCCTAAGCCTAAGGGTGCCCTAGCCTTAGGCTAGGGGAGCCCTAGCCTAAGCCTAATACTAGGGGTGGCCTAGCCTAAACCTAGGAGTGCCCTAGCCTAAGCCTAGGGGTGCCCAAGCCTTAGGCTAGGGGAGCCCTAGCCTTAGCCTAAGCCTAGGGGTGCCCTAGCCTAAGCCTAGGGGTGCCCTATCATAAGACTAAGGGTGCCCTAGCCTATGCCTAGGGGTTCCCTAGCCTTAACCTAGGGAAGCCCTAGCCCTAGCCTAAGCCTAGGGGTGCCCTAATAAGCCTAGGGGTGCCCTAGCCTAAGCCTAGTGGTGCCCAAACCTTAGGCTAGGGGAGCCGTTGCCTTAGCCTAAGCCTAGTGGTGCCCTAGCCTATCTTAGGGGTGCCCTAGCCTAAGACAAGGGGTACCCTAGCGTAAGCATAGGGGTGCCCTAGCCTTAGGCTAGGGGAGCCCAACCTTAGCCTAAGCCTTGGGGTGCCTTAGCCTAAGCCTAGGGGTGCCCAAGCCTTAGGCTATGGGAACCCTAGGCTTAGCCTAAGCCCAGGGGTGTCCTAGCCTAAGCTTAGGGGTGTCCTAGTCTAAGCCTAGGGTTGCTCTAGCCTAAGCCAAGGGGTGCCCCAGCCTTAGGCTAGGAGCGCCCTAGCCTTATCCTAAGACTAGGGGTGCCATAGCTAAGCCTACGGGTGCCCTAGCCTTGGCTAGGGAGCCCTAGCCTTAGCCTAAGCCTAGGGGTTCCCTAGCCTAAACCTAGGGTACCCTAGCTTAAGTTAGGGGTTCCCAAGCATTAGGCTAGGGGAGCTCTAGCCTTAGCCTAAGCCTAGGGATGCCCTAGCCAAAGCTTAGGCGTGCCTTAGCCTTAGGCTAGGGGAGCCCTAGCCTTAGCTTAAGACTAGGGTTGCCCTAGCCTAAGCCTAGGGGTGCCCTAGCCTAAGCCTAGTGGTGCGCTACCCTAAGCCTAGGGGTGCCCTAGCCTAAGCCTAGGGGTGCCCTATCGTAAGCCTAAGGGTGCCCTAGCCTATGCTTGCGGTGCCCTAGTCTTAGGCTAGGGGAGCCCTACCCTTAGCCTAAGCCTAGGGGTGCCCTATCCTAAGCCTAGGGGTGCCCTAGACTAACATTAGGGGTGCCCTAACCTAAGCGTAGGGGTGCCTTAGTAAGCCTAGGGGTGCCCTAGCCTAGGCCTAGTGGTGCCCTAGCCTTAGGCTAGGGAGCCCTAGCCTTAGCCTAAGCCTAGGGGTGCCCTAGCCTAAGCTTAGGGGCGCCCTAGCCTAAGCCTAGGGGTGCACGAGCCTAAGCCTAGGGGTGCCGTAGCCTAAGCCTAGGGGTGCCTTAGCCTTAGCCTATGGGTGCCCTAGCCTTAGCTTAAGCCTAGGGGTGCCCTACCCTAAGCCTAGGGGTGCCCTAGCCTAAGCCTAGGGGTGCCCTAGCCTTAGGCTAGGGGAGCCCTAACCTTAGCCTAAGCCTAGGGGAGCCCTAGCCTTAGCCTAAGCCTAGGGGTGCCCTAGCCTAAGACTAGGAGTGCCCAAGCCTAAGAGTAGGGGTTCCCTAGCCTTAGGCTAGGGAAGCCGTAGCCTTAGCCTAAGCCTAGGGGTGCCCTAGCCTATGCCTAGGGGTGCCCTAGCCTAAGCCTAGGGGTGCCCTAGCCTTAGGTTAGGGGTGCCTAGCCTTAGGTTAGGGGAGCCCTAGCCTTAGCTTAAGCCTAGGGGTGCCCTTGCCTAAGCCAAGGGGTGCCCTAGCCTAAGCCTACGGGTGCCCTAGCCTTAGGCTATAGGAGCCTTAGCCTTAGCTTAAGCCTTGGGGTGCCCTAGCCTAAGCCTAGGGGTGCTCTAGCCTAAGCCTAGGGGTGCCATAGCCTAAGTCTAGGGGTGCCCTAGCCTTAGGCTAGGGGAGCCCTAGCCTTAGCCTAAGCCTATGGGTGCCCTAGCCTAAGCCTAGGGGTGCCATAGCCTAAGCCTAAGGGTGCGCTAGCCTTAGGCTACGGGAGCCCTAGCCTAAGCCTAAGCCTAGGGGTGCTCTAACCTAAGCCTAGGGGTGCCCTAGCCCAAGCCTAGGGGTGCCCAAGCCTTAGGCTAGGGGAGCCCTAGCCTTAGCCTAAGCCTAGGGGTACCCTAGCCTAAGCCTAGGGGTGCCCTATTCTTAGGCTAGGGGAGCCCTAGCCTTAGCCTAAGCTAGAGATGCCCTAGCCTAAGCTTAGGGGTGCCCTAGCTTAAGCTTAGTGGTGCCCTAGCATTAGGCTAGGGGAGCACTAGTATTAAGCTAAGCCTAGGGGTGCCCTAGCCTAAGCCTAGGGGTGCCCAAGCCTAAGTCTAGGGGTGCCCTAGCCTAAGCGTACGGGTGCCCTAGCCTTAGGCTATGGGAGCCCTAGCCTTAGCCTAAGCCTAGGGGTGCCCTAGCCTAAGCCTAGGGGTGCCCTGGCCTAAGCCTAGGGTTGGCCTGACCTAAGCCTAGGAGTGCCCTACTCTTAGGCTAGGGGAGCCCTAGCCTTAGCCTAAGCCTAGGGGTGCCCTAGCCTAAGCCTAGGGGTGCCCTAGCCTTAGGCTAGTGGAGCCCTAGCCTTACCTTAAGCCTAGGGGTTCCCTAGCCTAAGCCTAGGGGTGCCCAAGCCTAAGCCTAGTGGTGCCCTAGCCTAAGCTTAGGGGTGCCCGAGCCTAAGCCGAGGTGTACTCTAGCGTAAGCCTAGGGGTGCCTTAACCTAAGCCTAGGGGTGCCCTAGCCTAAGCCTAGGTGTGCCCTAGCCTAAGCCTAGGGGTGCCCAAGCCTTAGGCTAGGGGAGCCCTAGCCTTAGCCTAAGCCTAGGGGTGCCCTAGCCTAAGCCTAGGGGTGCCCTATCGTAAGCCTAAGGGTGACCTAGCCTATGCCTAGGGGTTCCCTAGCCTTAGGCTAGGGGAGCCCTAGCCCTAGCCTAAGCCTAGGGGTGCCCTAGTAAGCCTAGGGGTGCCCTAGCCTAAGCCTAGTGGTGCCCTAACCTTAGGCTAGGGGAGCCGTTGCCTTAGCCTAAGCCTAGTGGTGCCCTATCCTAACTTAGGGGTGCCCTAGCCTAAGCCAAGGGGTACCCTAGCGTAAGCATAGGGGTGCCCTAGCCTTAGGCTAGGGGAGCCCAACCTTAGCCTAAGCCTTGGGGTGCCTTAGCCTAAGCCTAGGGGTGCCCTAGCCTTAGGCTATGGGAACCCTAGCCTTAGCCTAAGCCTAGGGGTGTCCTAGCCTAAGCCTAGGGGTGTCCTAGTCTAAGCCTAGGGGTGCCCTAGCCTTAGGCTATGGGAACCCTAGCCTTAGCCTAAGCCTAGGGGTGTCCTAGCCTAAGCCTAGGGGTGTCCTAGTCTAAGCCTAGGGGTGCCCTAGCCTTAGGCTATGGGAACCCTAACCTTAGCCTAAGCCTAGGGGTGTCCTAGCCTAAGCCTAGGGGTGTCCTAGTCTAAGCCTAGGGTTGCCCTAGCCTAAGCCTAGGGGTGCCCCAGCCTTAGGCTAGGAGAGCCCTAGCCTTAGCCTAAGACTAGGGGTGCCCTAGCTAAGCCTACGGGTGCCCTAGCCTTGGCTAGGGAGCCCTAGCCTTAGCCTAAGCCTAGGGGTTCCCTAGCCTAAACCTAGGGTACCTTAGCTTAAGTTAGGGGTTCCCAAGCATTAGGCTAGGAGAGCCCTAGCCTAAGCCTAGGGGTGCTATGGGAACCCTAGTCTTAGCCTAAGCCTAGGGTTGTCCTAGCCTAAGCCTAGGGGTGTCCTAGTCTAAGCCTAGGGTTGCTCTAGCCTAAGCCTAGGGGTGCCCCAGCCTTAGGCTAGGAGAACCCTAGCCTTAGCCTAAGTCTATGGGTTCCCTAGCCTAAACCTAGGGAACCCTAGCTTAAGTTAGGGGTTCCAAAGCATTAGGCTAGGGGAGCCCAAGCCTTAGCCTAAGCCTAGGGATGCCCTAGACTAAGCTTAGGCGTGCCTTAGCCTTATGCTAGGGGAGCCCTAGCCTTAGCTTAAGACTAGGGGTGCCCTAGCCTAAACCTAGGGGTGCCCTAGCCTAATCCTAGTGGTGCCCTACCCTAAACCTAGGGGTGCCCTAGCCTAAGCCTAGGGGTGCCCTATCGTAAGCCTAAGGGTGCCCTAGCCTATGTCTAGGGGTGCCCTAGTATTAGGCTAGGGGAGTCCTACCCTTAGCCTAAGCCTAGGGGTGCCCTATCCTAAGCCTAGGGGTGCCCTAGACTAACATTAGGGATGCCCTAACCTAAGCGTAGGGGTGCCCTAGTAAGCCTAGGGGTGCCCTAGCCTAGGGCTAGTGGTGCCCTAGCCTTAGGCTAGGTAGCCCTAGCCTTAGCCTAAGCCTAGGGGTGCCCTAGCCTAAGCTTAGGGGCGCCCTAGCCTAAGCCTAGGGGTGCATGAGCCTATGCCTAGGGGTGCCGTAGCCTAGCCAAGGGGTGCCTTAGCCTTAGCCTATGGGAGCCCTAGCCTTAGCTTAAGCCTAGGGGTGCCCTAGCCTTAGGCTAGGGGAGCCCTAGCCTTAACCTAATCCTAGGGGTGCCCTAGCCTAAGCCTAGGGGTGCCTTATCCTAAGCCTAGGTGTGCCATAGCCTAAGCCTAAGGGTGCCCTAGACTTAGGCTCTGGGAGCCCTAGCCAAAGTCTAAGCCTAGTGGTTCCCTAGCCTAAGCCTAGTGGTGCCTTAGCCTAAGCCTAGGGGTGCCGTAGCCTTAGGCTAGGGGAGCCCTAGCCGTAGCCTAAGCCTAGGGGTGCCATAGCCTAAGCCTAAGGGTGCCCTCGCCTAAGCCTAGGGGTGCCCAGGCCTAAGCCTAGGGGTGCCCTAGCCTAAGCCTAGGAGTGCCCTAGCCTTAGGCTAGGGGAGCCCTAGCCTTAGCCTAAGCCTATGGGTGTCCTAGCCTAAGCCTAGGGGTGCCCTAGCCTAAGCCTAGTGGTGCCCTACCCTAAGCCTAGGGGTGCCCTAGCCTAAGCCTAGGGGTGCCCTATCGTAAGCCTAAGGGTGCCCTAGCCTATGCTTGGGGTGCCCTAGTCTTAGGCTAGGGGAGCCCTACCCTTAGCCTAAGCCTAGGGGTGCCCTATCCTAAGCCTAGGGGTGCCCTAGACTAACATTAGGGGTGCCCTAACCTAAGCGTAGGGGTGCCTTAGTAAGCCTAGGGGTGCCCTAGCCTAGGCCTAGTGGTGCCCTAGCCTTAGGCTAGGGAGCCCTAGCCTTAGCCTAAGCCTAGGGGTGCCCTAGCCTAAGCTTAGGGGCGCCCTAGCCTAAGCCTAGGGGTGCACGAGCCTAAGCCTAGGGGTGCCGTAGCCTAAGCCTAGGGGTGCCTTAGCCTTAGCCTATGGGTGCCCTAGCCTTAGCTTAAGCCTAGGGGTGCCCTACCCTAAGCCTAGGGGTGCCCTAGCCTAAGCCTAGGGGTGCCCTAGCCTTAGGCTAGGGGAGCCCTAACCTTAGCCTAAGCCTAGGGGAGCCCTAGCCTTAGCCTAAGCCTAGGGGTGCCCTAGCCTAAGACTAGGAGTGCCCAAGCCTAAGAGTAGGGGTTCCCTAGCCTTAGGCTAGGGAAGCCGTAGCCTTAGCCTAAGCCTAGGGATGCCCTAGCCTATGACTAGGGGTGCCCTAGCCTAAGCCTAGGGGTGCCCTAGCCTTAGGTTAGGGGTGCCTAGCCTTAGGTTAGGGGAGCCCTAGCCTTAGCTTAAGCCTAGGGGTGCCCTTGCCTAAGCCAAGGGGTGCCCTAGCCTAAGCCTACGGGTGCCCTAGCCTTAGGCTATAGGAGCCTTAGCCTTAGCTTAAGCCTTGGGGTGCCCTAGCCTAAGCCTAGGGGTGCTCTAGCCTAAGCCTAGGGGTGCCATAGCCTAAGCCTAAGGGTGCGCTAGCCTTAGGCTACGGGAGCCCTAGCCTATGCCTAAGCCTATGGGTGCCCTAGCCTAAGCCTAGGGGTGCCATAGCCTAAGCCTAAGGGTGCGCTAGCCTTAGGCTACGGGAGCCCTAGCCTATGCCTAAGCCTAGGGGTGCTCTAACCTAAGCCTCGGGGTGCCCTAGCCCAAGCCTAGGGGTGCCCAAGCCTTAGGCTAGGGGAGCCCTAGCCTTAGCCTAAGCCTAGGGGTACCCTAGCCTAAGCCTAGGGGTGCCCTATTCTTAGGCTAGGGGAGCCCTAGCCTTAGCCTAAGCTAGAGATGCCCTAGCCTAAGCTTAGGGGTGCCCTAGCTTAAGCTTAGTGGTGCCCTAGCATTAGGCTAGGGGAGCACTAGTATTAAGCTAAGACTAGGGGTGCCCTAGCCTAAGTCTAGGGGTGCCCTAGCCTAAGCGTACGGGTGCCCTAGCCTTAGGCTATGGGAGCCCTAGCCTTAGCCTAAGCCTAGGGGTGCCCTAGCCTAAGCCTAGGGGTGCCCTGGCCTAAGCCTAGGGTTGGCCTGACCTAAGCCTAGGAGTGCCCTACTCTTAGGCTAGGGGAGCCCTAGCCTTAGCCTAAGCCTAGGGGTGCCCTAGCCTAAGCCTAGGGGTGCCCTAGCCTTAGGCTAGTGGAGCCCTAGCCTTACCTTAAGCCTAGGGGTTCCCTAGCCTAAGCCTAGGGGTGCCCAAGCCTAAGCCTAGTGGTGCCCTAGCCTAAGCTTAGGGGTGCCCGAGCCTAAGCCGAGGTGTACTCTAGCGTAAGCCTAGGGGTGCCTTAACCTAAGCCTAGGGGTGCCCTAGCCTAAGCCTAGGTGTGCCCTAGCCTAAGCCTAGGGGTGCCCAAGCCTTAGGCTAGGGGAGCCCTAGCCTTAGCCTAAGCCTAGGGGTGCCCTAGCCTAAGCCTAGGGGTGCCCTATCGTAAGCCTAAGGGTGACCTAGCCTATGCCTAGGGGTTCCCTAGCCTTAGGCTAGGGGAGCCCTAGCCCTAGCCTAAGCCTAGGGGTGCCCTAGTAAGCCTAGGGGTGCCCTAGCCTAAGCCTAGTGGTGCCCTAACCTTAGGCTAGGGGAGCCGTTGCCTTAGCCTAAGCCTAGTGGTGCCCTATCCTAACTTAGGGGTGCCCTAGCCTAAGCCAAGGGGTACCCTAGCGTAAGCATAGGGGTGCCCTAGCCTTAGGCTAGGGGAGCCCAACCTTAGCCTAAGCCTTGGGGTGCCTTAGCCTAAGCCTAGGGGTGCCCTAGCCTTAGGCTATGGGAACCCTAGCCTTAGCCTAAGCCTAGGGGTGTCCTAGCCTAAGCCTAGGGGTGTCCTAGTCTAAGCCTAGGGGTGCCCTAGCCTTAGGCTATGGGAACCCTAGCCTTAGCCTAAGCCTAGGGGTGTCCTAGCCTAAGCCTAGGGGTGTCCTAGTCTAAGCCTAGGGGTGCCCTAGCCTTAGGCTATGGGAACCCTAACCTTAGCCTAAGCCTAGGGGTGTCCTAGCCTAAGCCTAGGGGTGTCCTAGTCTAAGCCTAGGGTTGCCCTAGCCTAAGCCTAGGGGTGCCCCAGCCTTAGGCTAGGAGAGCCCTAGCCTTAGCCTAAGACTAGGGGTGCCCTAGCTAAGCCTACGGGTGCCCTAGCCTTGGCTAGGGAGCCCTAGCCTTAGCCTAAGCCTAGGGGTTCCCTAGCCTAAACCTAGGGTACCTTAGCTTAAGTTAGGGGTTCCCAAGCATTAGGCTAGGAGAGCCCTAGCCTAAGCCTAGGGGTGCTATGGGAACCCTAGTCTTAGCCTAAGCCTAGGGTTGTCCTAGCCTAAGCCTAGGGGTGTCCTAGTCTAAGCCTAGGGTTGCTCTAGCCTAAGCCTAGGGGTGCCCCAGCCTTAGGCTAGGAGAACCCTAGCCTTAGCCTAAGTCTATGGGTTCCCTAGCCTAAACCTAGGGAACCCTAGCTTAAGTTAGGGGTTCCAAAGCATTAGGCTAGGGGAGCCCAAGCCTTAGCCTAAGCCTAGGGATGCCCTAGACTAAGCTTAGGCGTGCCTTAGCCTTATGCTAGGGGAGCCCTAGCCTTAGCTTAAGACTAGGGGTGCCCTAGCCTAAACCTAGGGGTGCCCTAGCCTAATCCTAGTGGTGCCCTACCCTAAACCTAGGGGTGCCCTAGCCTAAGCCTAGGGGTGCCCTATCGTAAGCCTAAGGGTGCCCTAGCCTATGTCTAGGGGTGCCCTAGTCTTAGGCTAGGGGAGTCCTACCCTTAGCCTAAGCCTAGGGGTGCCCTATCCTAAGCCTAGGGGTGCCCTAGACTAACATTAGGGATGCCCTAACCTAAGCGTAGGGGTGCCCTAGTAAGCCTAGGGGTGCCCTAGCCTAGGCCTAGTGGTGCCCTAGCCTTAGGCTAGGTAGCCCTAGCCTTAGCCTAAGCCTAGGGGTGCCCTAGCCTAAGCTTAGGGGCGCCCTAGCCTAAGCCTAGGGGTGCATGAGCCTATGCCTAGGGGTGCCGTAGCCTAAGCCAAGGGGTGCCTTAGCCTTAGCCTATGGGAGCCCTAGCCTTAGCTTAAGCCTAGGGGTGCCCTAGCCTTAGGCTAGGGGAGCCCTAGCCTTAACCTAATCCTAGGGGTGCCCTAGCCTAAGCCTAGGGGTGCCATATCCTAAGCCTAGGTGTGCCATAGCCTAAGCCTAAGGGTGCCCTAGACTTAGGCTCTGGGAGCCCTAGCCAAAGTCTAAGCCTAGTGGTTCCCTAGCCTAAGCCTAGTGGTGCCTTAGCCTAAGCCTAGGGGTGCCGTAGCCTTAGGCTAGGGGAGCCCTAGCCGTAGCCTAAGCCTAGGGGTGCCCTAGCCTAAGCCTAAGGGTGCCCTCGCCTAAGCCTAGGGGTGCCCAGGCCTAAGCCTAGGGGTGCCCTAGCCTAAGCCTAGGAGTGCCCTAGCCTTAGGCTAGGGGAGCCCTAGCCTTAGCCTAAGCCTATGGGTGTCCTAGCCTAAGCCTAGGGGTGTCATAGCCTAAACCTAGGGGTGCCCTAGCCTAAGCCTAGGGGTGCCCTAGCCTAAGCCTAGGGGTGCCCTAGCCTTAGGCTAGGGGAGCCCTAGCCTTAGCCTAAGCTAGAGATGCCCTAGCCTAAGCTTAGGGGTGCCCTAGCCTAAGCCTAGGGGTGCCCAAGCCTAAGCCTAGGGGTGCCCTAGCCTAAGCCTATGGGTGCCCTAGCCTTAGGCTATGGGAGCCCTAGCCTTAGCCTAAGCCTAGGGGTGCCCAAGCCTAAGCCTAGGGCTGCCCTGGCCTAAGCCTAGGGGTGGCCTGACCTAAGCCTAGGGGTGCCCTACTCTTAGGCTAGGGGAGCCCTAGCCTTAGCCTAAGCCTAGGGGTGCGTTAGCCTAAGCCTAGGGGTGCCCTAGCCTTAGGCTAGTGGAGCCCTAGCCTTACCCTAAGCCTATGGTGCCCTAGCCTAAGCCTAGGGGTGCCCAAGCCTAAGCCTAGTGGTGCCCTAGCCTAAGCTTAGGGGTGCCCGAGCCTAAGCCGAGGGGTACTCTAGCGTAAGCCTAGGGGTGCCTTAGCTTAAGCCTAGGGGTGCCCTAGCCTAAGCCTAGGTGTGCCCTAGCCTAAACCTAGGGGTGCCCTAGCCTTAGGCTAGGGGAGCCCTAGCCTTAGCCTAAGCCTAGGGGTGCGCTAGCCTAAGCCTAGGGGTGCCATAGCCTAAGCCTAAGGGTGCCCTAGCCTTAGGCTAGGGGAGCCCTAGCCTAAGCCTAATACTAGGGGTGGCCTAGCCTAAACCTAGGAGTGCCCTAGCCTAAGCCTAGGGGTGCCCAAGCCTTAGGCTAGGGGAGCCCTAGCCTTAGCCTAAGCCTAGGAGTGCCCTAGCCTAAGCCTAGGGGTGCCCTATCGTAAGCCTAAGGGTCCCTAGCCTATGCCTAGGGGTTCCCTAGCCTTAGGCTAGGGGAGCCCTAGCCCTAGCCTAAGCCTAGGGGTGCCCTAGTAAGCCTACGGGTGCCCTAGCCTAAGCCTAGTGGTGCCCTAACCTTAGGCTAGGGGAGCCGTTGCCTTAGCCTAAGCCTAGTGGTGCCCTAGCCTAAATTAGGGAAGCCCTAGCCTAAGCCAAGGGGTACCCTAGCGTAAGCATAGGGGTGCCCTAGCCTTAGGCTTGGGGAGCCCTAGCCTTAGCCTAAGCCTTGGGGTGCCTTAGCCTAAGCCTAGGCGTGCCCTAGCCTTAGGCTATGGGAACCCTAGCCTTAGCCTAAGCCTAGGGGTGTCCTAGCCTAAGCCTAGGGGTGTCCTAGTCTAAGCCTAGGGTTGCCCTAGCCTAAGCCTAGGGGTGCCCCAGCCTTAGGCTAGGAGAGCCCTAGCCTTAGCCTAAGTCTAGGGGTGCCCTAGCTAAGCCTACGGGTGCCCTAGCCTTGGCTAGGGAGCCCTAGCCTTAGCCTAAGCCTAGGGGTTCCCTAGCCTAAACCTAGGGTACCCTAGCTTAAGTTAGGGGTTCCCAAGCATTAGGATAGGGGAGCCCTACCCTAAGCCTACGGGTGCCCTAGCCTAAGCCTAGGGGTGCCCTAGCCTTAGGCTAGGGGAGCCCTAGCCTTAGCCTAAGCCTACGGGAGCCCTAGCCTTAGCCTAAGCCTAGGGGTGCCCTAGCCTAAGCCTAGGGGTGCCCTAGCCTTAGGTTAGGGGTGTCATAGCCTAAACCTAGGGGTGCCCTAGCCTAAGCCTAGGGGTGCCCTAGCCTAAGCCTAGGGGTGCCCTAGCCTTAGGCTAGGGGAGCCCTAGCCTTAGCATAAGCTAGAGATGCCCTAGCCTAAGCTTAGGGGTGCCCTAGCCTAAGCCTAGGGGTGCCCAAGCCTAAGCCTAGGGGTGCCCTAGCCTAAGCCTATGGGTGCCCTAGCCTTAGGCTATGGGAGCCCTAGCCTTAGCCTAAGCCTAGGGGTGCCCAAGCCTAAGCCTAGGGCTGCCCTGGCCTAAGCCTAGGGGTGGCCTGACCTAAGCCTAGGGGTGCCCTACTCTTAGGCTAGGGGAGCCCTAGCCTTAGCCTAAGCCTAGGGGTGCGTTAGCCTAAGCCTAGGGGTGCCCTAGCCTTAGGCTAGTGGAGCCCTAGCCTTACCCTAAGCCTATGGTGCCCTAGCCTAAGCCTAGGGGTGCCCAAGCCTAAGCCTAGTGGTGCCCTAGCCTAAGCTTAGGGGTGCCCGAGCCTAAGCCGAGGGGTACTCTAGCGTAAGCCTAGGGGTGCCTTAGCTTAAGCCTAGGGGTGCCCTAGCCTAAGCCTAGGTGTGCCCTAGCCTAAACCTAGGGGTGCCCTAGCCTTAGGCTAGGGGAGCCCTAGCCTTAGCCTAAGCCTAGGGGTGCGCTAGCCTAAGCCTAGGGGTGCCATAGCCTAAGCCTAAGGGTGCCCTAGCCTTAGGCTAGGGGAGCCCTAGCCTAAGCCTAATACTAGGGGTGGCCTAGCCTAAACCTAGGAGTGCCCTAGCCTAAGCCTAGGGGTGCCCAAGCCTTAGGCTAGGGGAGCCCTAGCCTTAGCCTAAGCCTAGGAGTGCCCTAGCCTAAGCCTAGGGGTGCCCTATCGTAAGCCTAAGGGTCCCTAGCCTATGCCTAGGGGTTCCCTAGCCTTAGGCTAGGGGAGCCCTAGCCCTAGCCTAAGCCTAGGGGTGCCCTAGTAAGCCTAGGGGTGCCCTAGCCTAAGCCTAGTGGTGCCCTAACCTTAGGCTAGGGGAGCCGTTGCCTTAGCCTAAGCCTAGTGGTGCCCTAGCCTAAATTAGGGGTGCCCTAGCCTAAGCCAAGGGGTACCCTAGCGTAAGCATAGGGGTGCCCTAGCCTTAGGCTTGGGGAGCCCTAGCCTTAGCCTAAGCCTTGGGGTGCCTTAGCCTAAGCCTAGGCGTGCCCTAGCCTTAGGCTATGGGAACCCTAGCCTTAGCCTAAGCCTAGGGGTGTCCTAGCCTAAGCCTAGGGGTGTCCTAGTCTAAGCCTAGGGTTGCCCTAGCCTAAGCCTAGGGGTGCCCCAGCCTTAGGCTAGGAGAGCCCTAGCCTTAGCCTAAGTCTAGGGGTGCCCTAGCTAAGCCTACGGGTGCCCTAGCCTTGGCTAGGGAGCCCTAGCCTTAGCCTAAGCCTAGGGGTTCCCTAGCCTAAACCTAGGGTACCCTAGCTTAAGTTAGGGGTTCCCAAGCATTAGGATAGGGGAGCCCTACCCTAAGCCTACGGGTGCCCTAGCCTAAGCCTAGGGGTGCCCTAGCCTTAGGCTAGGGGAGCCCTAGCCTTAGCCTAAGCCTACGGGAGCCCTAGCCTTAGCCTAAGCCTAGGGGTGCCCTAGCCTAAGCCTAGGGGTGCCCTAGCCTTAGGTTAGGGGTGCCCTAGCCTTAGGTTAGGGGAGCCCTAGCCTTAGCTTAAGCCTAGGGGTGCCCTTGCCTAAGCCTAGGGGTGCCCTAGCCTAAGCCTACGGGTGCCCTAGCCTTAGGCTATAGGAGCCCTAGCCTTAGCTTAAGCCTAGGGGTGCCCTAGCCTAAGCCTAAGGGTGCTCTAGCCTAAGCCTAGGGGTGCCATAGCCTAAGTCTAGGGGTGCCCTAGCCTTAGCCTAAGATTACGGGTGCCCTAGCCTAAGCCTAGGGGTGCCATAGCCTAAGCCTAAGGGTACGCTAGCCTTAGGCTAGGGGAGCCCTAGTCTTAGGCTATGGGAGCCCTAGCCTTAGCCTAAGCTAGAGATGCCCTAGCCTAAGCTTAGGGGTGCCCTAGCTTAAGTTTAGGGGTGCCCTAGCATTAGGCTAGGGGAGCACTAGTCTTAAACTAAGCCTAGGGGTGCCCTAGCCTAAGCCTAGGGGTGCCCAAGCCTAATTCTAGGGGTGCCCTAGCCTAAGCGTACGGGTGCCCTAGCCTTAGGCTATGGGAGCCCTAGCCTTAGCCTAAGCCTAGGGGTGCCCTAGCCTAAGCCTAGGGGTGCCCTGGCCTAAGCCTAGGGGTGGCCTGACCTAAGCCTAGGGGTGCCCTACTCTTAGGCTAGGGGAGCCCTAGCCTTAGCCTAAGCCTAGGGTTGCCCTAGCCTAAGCCTAGGGGTGCCCTAGCCTTAGGCTAGTGGAGCCCTAGTCTTACCCTAAGCCTAGGGGTGCCCTAGCCTAAGCCTAGGGGTGCCCAAGCCTAAGCCTAGTGGTGCCCTAGCCTAAGCTTAGGGGTGCCCGAGTCTAAGCCGAGGGGTACTCTAGCGTAAGCCTAGGGGTGCCTTAACCTAAGCCTAGGGGTGCCTTAACCTAAGCCTAGGGGTGCCATAGCCTAAGCCTAGGTGTGCCCTAGCCTAAACCTAGGGGTGCCCTAGCCTTAGGCTAGGGGAGCCCTAGCCTTAGCCTAAGCCTAGGGGTGCGCTAGCCTAAGCCTAGGGGTGCCATAGTCTAAGCCTAAGGGTGCTCTAGCCTTAGGCTAGGGGAGCCCTAGCCTAAGCCTAATACTACGGGTGGCCTAGCCTAAACCTAGGAGTGCCCTAGCTCAAGCCTAAGGGTGCCCAAGCCTTAGGCTAGGGGAGCCCTAGCCTTAGCCTAAGCCTAGGGGTGCCCTAGCCTAAGCCTAGGGGTGCCCTATCATAAGCCTAAGGGTGCCCTAGCCTATGCCTAGGGGTTCCCTAGCCTTAGGCTAGGGGAGCCCTAGCCCTAGCCTAAGCCTAGGGGTGCCCTACTAAGCCTAGGGGTGCCCTAGCCTAAGCCTAGTGGTGCCCTAACCTTAGGCTAGGGGAGCCGTTGCCTTAGCCTAAGCCTAGTGGTGCCCTAGCCTAACTTAGGGGTGCCCTAGCCTAAGCCAAGGGGTACCCTAGCGTAAGCATAGGGGTGCCCTAGCCTTAGGCTAGGGGAGCCCAACCTTAGCCTAAGCCTTGGGGTGCCTTAGCCTAAGCCTAGGGGTGCCCTAGCCTTAGGCTATGGGAACCCTAGCCTTAGCCTAAGCCTAGGGGTGTCCTAGCCTAAGCCTAGGGGTGTCCTAGTGTAAGCCTAGGGTTGCTCTAGCCTAAGCCTAGGGGTGCCCCAGCCTTAGGCTAGGAGAACCCTAGCCTTAGCCTAAGCCTAGGGGTGCCCTAGGTAAGCCTACGGGTGCCCTAGCCTTGGCTAGGGAGCCCTAGCCTTAGCCTAAGCCTAAGGGTTCCCTAGCCTAAACCTAGGGTACCCTAGCTTAAGTTAGGGGTTCCCAAGCATTAGGCTAGGGGAGCCCTAGCCTTAGCCTAAGCCTAGGGATGCCCTAGGCTAAGCTTAGGCGTGCCTTAGCCTTAGGCTAGGGGAGCCCTAGCCTTAGCTTAAGCCTAGGGGTGCCCTAGCCTAAGCCTAGTGATGCCCTACCCTAAGCCTAGGGGTGCCCTAGCCTAAGCCTAGGGGTGCCCTCTCGTAAGCCTAAGGGTGCCCTTGCCTATGCCTAGGGGTGCCCTAGTCTTAGGCTAGGGGAGCCCTACCCTTAGCCTAAGCCTAGGGGTGCCCTATCCTAAGCCTAGGGGTGCCCTAGACTAACATTAGGGGTGCCCTAACCTAAGCGTAGGGGTGCCCTAGTAAGCCTAGGAGTGCCCTAGCCTAGGCCTAGTGGTGCCCTAGCCTTAGGGTAGGGAGCCCTAGCCTTAGCCTAAGCCTAGGGGTGCCCTAGCTAAGCTTAGGGGCGCCCTAGGCTAAGCCTAGGGGTGCACGAGCCTAAGCCTAGGGGTGCCGTAGCCTAAGCCTAGGGGTGCCTTAGCCTTAGCCTATGGGTGACCTAGACTTAGGCTAGGGGAGCCCTAGCCAAAGTCTAAGCCTAGTGGTGCCCTAGCCTAAGCCTAGTGGTTCCCTAGCCTAAGCCTAGGGGTGCCCTAGCCTTAGGCTAGGGGAGCCCTAGCCTGAGCCTAAGCCTAGGGGTGCCCTAGCCTAAGCCTAAGGGTGCCCTCGCCTAAGCCTAGGGGAGCCCTCGCCTAAGCCTAGGGGTGCCCTCGCCTAAGCCTAGGAGTGCCCTAGCCTTAGGCTAGGGGAGCCCTAGCCTTAGCCTAAGACTAGGGGTGCCCTAGCTAAGCCTACGGGTGCCCTAGCCTTGGCTAGGGAGCCCTAGCCTTAGCCTAAGCCTAGGGGTTCCCTAGCCTAAACCTAGGGTACCCTAGCTTAAGTTAGGGGTTCCCAAGCATTAGGCTAGGGGAGCCCTAGCCTAAGCCTAGGGTTGCCCTAGCCTAAGCCTAGGGGTGCCCTAGCCTTAGGCTAGGGGAGCCCTAGCCTTAGCCTAAGCCAAGGGGAGCCCTAGCCTTAGCCTAAGCCTAGGGGTGCCCAAGCCTAAGAGTAGGGGTTCCCTAGCCTTAGGCTAGGGAAGCCCTAGCCTTAGCCTAAGCCGAGGGGTGCCCTAGCCTAAGCCTAGGGGTGCCCTAGCCTAAGCCTACGGGTGCCCTAGCCTTAGGTTAGGCGTGCCCTAGCCATAGCTTAAGCCTAGGGGTGCCCTAGCCTAAGGCTAGCGGTGCTCTAGCCTAAGCCTAGGGGTGCCATAGCCTAAGTCTAGGGGTGCCCTAGCCTTAGGCTAGGGGAGCCCTAGCCTTAGCCTAAGCCTACGGGTGCCCTAGCCTAAGCCTAGGGGTGCCATAGCCTAAGCCAAAGGGTGCGCTAGCCTTAGGCTAGGGGAGCCCTAGCCTAAGCCTAAGCCTAGGGGTGCTCTAACCTAAGCCTAGGGGTGCCCTAGCCCAAGCCTAGGGGTGCCCAAGCCTTAGGCTAGGGGAGCCCTAGCCTTAGCCTAAGCCTAGGGGTACCATAGCCTAAGCCTAGGGGTGCCCTATCATAAGCCTAAGGGTGCCCTACCCTTAGCCTAAGCCTAGGGGTGCCCTATCCTAAGCCTAGGGTGCCCTAGACTAACATTAGGGGTGCCCTAACCTAAGCCTAGGGGTGCCCTAGTAAGCCTAGGCGTGCCCTAGCCTAGGCTTAGTGGTGCCCTAGCCTTAGGCTAGGGGAGCCCTAGCCTTAGCCTAAGCTTATGGATGCCCTAGCCTAAGCTTAGGGGCGCCCTAGCCTAAGCCTAGGGGTGCCCGAGCCTAAGCCTAGGGGTGCCCTAGCCTAAACCTAGGGGTGCCTTAGACTTAGCCTATGGGAGCCCTAGCCTTAGCTTAAGCCTAGGGGTGCCCTAGCCTAAGCCTAGGGGTGCCCTAGCCTTAGGCTAGGGGAGCCCTAGCCTTAACCTAAGCCTAGGGTGCCCTAGCCTAAGCCTAGGGGTGCCATATCCTAAGCCTAGGTGTGCCATAGCCTAAGCCTAAGGGTGCCCTAGCCTAAACCTAGGGGTGCCCTAGTAAGCCTAGGGGTCCCCTAGCCTAGGCCTAGTGGTGCCCTAGCCTTAGGCTAGGGGAGCCCTAGCCTAAGTCTAAGCCTAGTGGTGCCCTAGCCTAAGCCTAGTGGTGCCCTAGCCTAAACCTAGGGGTGCCCTAGCATTAGGCTAGGGGAGCCCTAGACGTAGCCTAAGCCTAGGGGTGCCCTAGCCTAAGCCTAAGGGTGCCCTCGCCTAAGCCTAAGCCTATGGGTGTCCTAGCCTAAGACTAGGGGTGTCATAGCCTAAACCTAGGGGTGCCCTAGCCTAAGCCTAGGGGTGCCCTAGCCTTAGGCTAGGGGAGCCCTAGCCTTAGCCTAAGCCTAGGGGTGCCCTAGCCTAAGCCTAGGGGTGCCCTAGCCTTAGGCTAGGGGAGCCCTAGCCTTAGCCTAAGCTAGAGATGCCCTAGCCTAAGCTTAGGGGTGCCCTAGCTTAAGCTTAGGGGTGCCCTAGCATTAGGCTAGGGGAGCCCTAGCCTTAGGCTAAGCCTAGGGGTGCCCTAGCCTAAGCCTAGGGGTGCCCAAACCAAAGCCTAGGGCTGCCCTAGCCTAAGCCTACGGGTGCCCTAGCCTTAGACTATGGGAGCCCTAGCCTTAGCATAAGCCTAGGGGTGCCCTAGCCTAAGCCTAGGGGTGCCCTGGCCTAAGCCTAGGGGTGGCCTGACCTAAGCCTAGGGGTACCCTACTCTTAGGCTAGGGGAGCCCTAGCCTTAGCCTAAGCCTAGGGGTGCCCTAGCCTAAGCCTAGGGGTGCCCTAGCCTTAGGCTAGTGGAGCCCTAGCCTTACCCTAAACCTAGGGGTGCCCTAGCCTAAGCCTAGGGGTGCCCAAGCCTAAGCCTAGTGGTGCCCTAGCCTAAGCTTAGGGGTGCCCGAGCCTAAGACGAGGGGTACTCTAGCGTAAGCCTAGGGGTGCCTTAGCCTAAGGCTAGGGGTGCCCTAGCCTAAGCCTAGGTGTGCCCTAGATTAAACATACGGGTGCCCTAGCCTTAGGCCAGGGGAGCCCTAGCCTTAGCCTAAGCCTAGGGGTACGCTAGCCTAAGCCTAGGGGTGCCATAGCCTAAGCCTAAGGGTGCCCTAGCCTTAGGCTAGTGGAGCCCTAGCCTAAGCCTAATACTAGGGGTGGCCTAGCCTAAACCTAGGAGTGCCCTAGCCTAAGCCTAGGGGTACCCAAGCCTTAGGCCAGGGGAGCCCTAGCCTTAGCCTAAGCCTAGGGGTGCCCTAGCCTAAGCCTATGGGTGCCCTATCGTAAGCCTAAGGGTGCCCTAGCCTATGCCTAGGGGATCCGTAGCCTTAGGCTAGGGGAGCCCTAGCCCTAGCCTAAGCCTAGGGGTGCCCTAGTAAGCCTAGGGGTGCCCTTGCCTAAGCCTAGTGGTGCCCTAACCTTAGGCTAGGGGAGCCGTTGCCTTAGCCTAAGCCTAGTGGTGCCCTAGCCTAACTTCGGGGTGCCCTAGCCTAAGCCAAGGGGTACCCTAGAGTAAGCATAGGGGTGCCCTAGCCTTAGGCTAGGGGAGCCCTAGCCTTAGCCTAAGCCTTGGGGTGCCTTAGCCTAAGCCTAGGGGTGCCCAGGCCTTAGGCTATGGGAACCCTAGCCTTAGCCTAAGCCTAGGGGTGTCCTAGCCTAAGCCTAGGGGTGTCCTAGTCTAAGCCAAAGGGTGCCCTAGCCTAAGCCTAGGGGTGCCCCACACTTAGGCTAGGAGAGCCCTAGCCTTAGCCTAAGCCTAGGGGTGCCCTAGCTAAGCCTACGGGTGCCCTAGCCTTGGCTAGGGATCCCTAGCCTTAGCCTAAGCCTAGGGGTTCCCTAGCCTAAACCTAGGGTACCCTAGCTTAAGTTAGGGGTTCCCAAGCATTAGGTTAGGGGAGCCCTAGCCTAAGCCTAGGGGTGCCCTAGCCTAAGGCTAGGGGTGCCCTAGCCTTAGGCTAGGGGAGCCCTAGCCTTAGGCTAAGCCTAGGGGTGCCCAAGCCTAAGCCTAGGGGTGCCCTACCCTAAGCCTACGGGTGCCCTAGCCATAGGCTATGGGAGCCCTAGCCTTAGCCTAAGCCTAGGGGTTCCCTAGCCTAAGTCTAGGGGTGCCCTGGCCTAAGCCTAGGGGTGGTCTGACCTAAGCCTAGGGGTGCCCTACTCTTAGGCTAGGGGAGCCCTAGCCTTAGCCTAAGCCTAGGGGTGCCCTAGCCTTAGGCTAGTGGAGCCCTAGCCTTAGCCTAAGCCTAGGGGTGCCCTAGCCTAAGCCTAGGGGTGCCCAAGCCTAAGCCTAGGGGTGCCCTAGCCTAAGCCTAGGGGTGCCCTAGTCTTAGGCTATGGGAGCCCTAACCTTAGCCTAAGCCTAGGGGTGCCCTAGCCTAAGCCTATGGGTGCCCTGGCCTAAGCCTAGGGGTGCCCTGGCCTAAGCCTAGCGGTGCCCTACTCTTAGGCTAGGGGAGCCCTAGCCCTAGCCTAAGCCTAGGGGTGCCCTAGTAAGCCTAGTGGTGCCCTAGCCTAAGCCTAGTGGTGCCCTAACCTTAGGCTAGGGGAGCCGTTTCCTTAGCCTAAGCCTAGTGGTGCCCTAGCCTAAGTTTAGGGGTGCCCTAGCCTAAGCCAAGGGGTACCCTAGCGTAAGCACAGGGGTGCCCTAGCCTTAGGCTAGGGGAGTCCTAGCCTTAGCCTAAGCCTTGGGGTGCCTTAGCCTAAGCCTAGGGGTGCCCTAGCCTTAGGGTATGGGAACCCTAACCTTAGCCTAAGCCTAGGGGTGTCCTAGTCTAAGCCTAGGGGTGACCTAGCCTAAGCCTGGGGGTGCCCCAGCCTTAGGTTAGGAGAGCCCTAGCCTTAGCCTAAGCCTAGGGGTGCCCTAGCCTAAGGCTAGGGAGCCCTAGCCTTAGCCTAAGCCTAGGGGTTCCCTAGCCTAAACCTAGGGTACCCTAGCTTAAGTTAGGGGTTCCCAAGCATTAGGCTAGGGGAGCCCTAGCCTTAGCCTAAGCCTAGGGATGCCCTAGCCTAAGCTTAGACGTGCCTTAGCCTTAGGCTAGGTGAGCCCTAGCCTTAGCTTAAGACTAGGGGTGCCCTAGCCTAAGCCTAGGGGTGCCCTAGCCTAAGCCTAGTGGTGCCCTACCCTAAGCCTAGGCGTGCCCTAGCCTTAGGCTATGGGAGCCCTAGCCTTAGCCTAAGCCTTGGGGTGCCCTAGTCTAAGCCTAGGGGTGCCATCGCCTAAGCCTAGGGGTGCCCTCGCCTAAGTCTAGGGGTGCCATAGCCTAAGCCTAGAAGTGCCCTAGCCTTAGGCTAGGGGAGCCCTAGCCTTAACCTAAGCCTAGGTTTGCCCTAGCCTAAGCCTAGGGGTACCCTCGCCTAAGCCTAGGGGTGCCCTCGCCTAAGCCTAGGGGTGCCCAAACCTAAGTCTAGGAGTGCCCTAGCCTTAGGCTAGGGGAGCCGTAGCCTTAAGCTAAGCCTAGGGGTGCCCTAGCCTAAGCCTAGGTGTGCCCTAGCCTAAGCCTAGGGGTGCCCTAGCCTAAGCCTGTGGGTGTCCTAGCCTAAGCCTAGTGGTGCCCTAGCCTAAGCCTAGGGGTGCCCTAGCTTTAGTCTTGGGGAGCCCTAGCCTTAGCCTTAGCCTAGGGGTGCCCTAGCCTAAAACTATGGGTGCCCTAGCCTTAGGCTAGGGGAGCCCTAGCCTTAGCCTAAGCCTAGGGGTGCCCTACCCTAAGCCTAGGGGTGCCCTAGCCTTAGGTTAGGGGAGCCCTAGCCTTAGCTTAAGCCTAGGGGGGCCCTAGAGTAAGTCTAGGGGTGCCGTAGCCTAAGCCTAGGGGTGCCCTAGCCTTAGGCTAGGGGAGCCCTAACCTTATCTAAAGCCTAGGGGTGCCCTAGCCTAAGCCTAGGTGTGCCCTAGCCTAAGCCTAGGGGTGCCCTAGCCTTAGGCTAGGGGAGCCCTAGCCTTAGCCTAGGCCTAGGGGTGCCCTAGCCTAAGCGTAGGGGTTCCTTAGCCTTAGGCTAGGGAAGCCCTAGCCTTAGCCTAAGATTAGGGGTGCCCTAGCTTAAGCCTAGGGGTGCACTAGCCTAAGCCAAGAGGTGCCCTATCCTAAGCCTAGGGGTGCCCAAGCCTAAGGCTAGGGGTGCCATAGCCTAAGCCTAGGGGTGCCCTAGCCTAAGCCTAGAGGTGCGCTAGCCTTAGGCTAGGGGAGCCCTAGCCTTAGCCAAAGCCTAGGGGTGCCCTAGCCTAAGCCTAGGGGTGCCCTAGCCTAAGCTTAGGCGTGCCCTGGCCTTAGGCTAGTCGAGCCGTAGCCTTAGTCTAATCGTAGGGTTGCCCTAGCCTAAGCCTAGGGATGCCCTAGCCTAAGACTTGGGGTGCCCTAGCCTAAGCCTAGGGTTGCCCTTGCCTTAGGCTAGTCGAGCGGTAGCCTTAGCCTAAGCCTAGGGGTGCCCTAGCCTAAGCCTAGGGGTGCCCTAGCCTAAGCCTTGGGGTGCCCTAGCCTTAGGGTAGTCGAGCGGTAGCCTTAGCCTAAGCCTAGGGGTGCCCTAGCCTAAACCTAGGGGTGCCCGAGCCTAAGCCTAGGGGTGCCCAAGCCTAAGAGTAGGGGTTCCCTAGCCTTAGGCTAGGGAAGCCCTAGCCTTAGCCTAAGTCTAGGGGTGCCCTAGCCTAAGCCTAGGGGTGCCCTAGCCTAAGCCTAGGGGTGCCCTATCCTTAGGTTAGGGGTGCCCTAGCCTTAGGTTAGGGGAGCCCTAGCCTTAGTTTAAGCCTAGGGGTGCCCTTGCCTAAGCCTAGGGGTGCCCTAGCCTAAGCATACATGTGCCCTAGCCTTAGGCTATAGGAGCCCTAGCCTTAGCTTAAGCCTAGGGGTGCCCTAGCCTAAGCCTAGGGGTGCTCTAGCCTAAGCCTAGGGGTGCCATTGCCTATGTCTAGGGGTGCCCTAGCCTTAGGCTAGGGGAGCCCTAGCCTTAGCCTAAGCCTACGGGTGCCCTAGCCTAAGCCTAGGGGTGCCATAGCCTAAGCCTAAGGGTGCGCTAGCCTTAGGCTAGGGGAGCCCTAGCCTAAGCCTAAGCCTAGGGGTGCTCTAACCTAAGCCTAGGGGTGCCCTAGCCAAAGCCTAGGGGTGCCCAAGCCTTAGGCTAGGGGAGTCCTAGCCTTAGCCTAAGCCTAGGGGTACCCTAGCCTAAGCCTAGGGGTGCCCTAGCCTAAGCCTAAGGGTGCCCTAACCTATGCCTAGGGGTGCCCTAGTCTTAGGCTAGGGGAGCCCTACCCTTAGCCTAAGCCTAGGGGTGCCCTATCCTAAGCCTAGGTGTGCCCTAGACTAACATTAGGGGTGCCCTAACCTAAGCCTAGGGGTGCCCTAGTAAGCCTAGGGGTGCCCTAGCCTAGGCCTAGTGGTGCCCTAGCCTTAGGCTAGTGGAGCGCTAGCCTTAGCCTAAGCTTAGGGGTGCCCTAGCCTAAGCTTAGGGGCGCCCTAGCCTAAGCCTAGGGGTGCCCGAGCCTAAGCCTAGGGGTGCCATAGCCTAAGCCTAGGGGTGCCTTAGCCTTAGCCTATGGGAGCCCTAGCCTTAGCTTAAGCCTAGGGGTGCCCTAGCCTAAGCCTAGGGGTGCCCTAGCCTAAGCCTAGGGGTGCCCTAGCCTTAGGCTAGGGGAGCCCTAGCCTTAACCTAAGCCTATGGGTGCCCTAGCCTAAGCCTAGGGGTGCCATATCCTAAGCCTAGGTGTGCCATAGCCTAAGCCTAAGGGTGCCCTAGCCTTAGGCTAGGGGAGCCCTAGCCTAAATCTAAGCCTAGTGGAGCCCTAGCCTAAGCCTAGTGGTGCCCTAGCCTAAACCTAGGGGTGCCCTAGCCTTAGGGTAGGGGAGCCCTAGCCGTAGCCTAAGCCTAGGGGTGCCCTAGCCTAAGCCTAAGGGTGCCCTCGCCTAAGCCTAGGGGTGCCCTCGCCTAAGCCTAGGGGTGCCCTAGCCAAAGCCTAGGAGTGCCCTAGCCTTAGGCTAGGGGAGACCTAGCCTTAGCCTAAGCCTATGGGTGTCCTAGCCTAAGCCTAGGGTTATCATAGCCTAAACCTAGGGGTGCCCTAGCCTAAGCCTAGGGGTGCTCTAGCCTTAGGCTAGGGGAGCCCTAGCCTTAGCCTAAGCCTAGGGGTGCCGTAGCCTAAGCCTAGGGGTGCTCTAGCCTTAGGCTAGGGGAGCCCTAGCCTTAGCCTAAGCTAGAGATGCCATAGCCTAAGCTTAGGGGTGCCCTAGCATTAGGCTAGGGGAGCCCTAGCCGTAGGCTAAGCCTAGGGGTGCCCTAGCCTAAGCCTAGGGGTGCCCAAGCCTAAACCTAGGGCTGCCCTAGCCTAAGCCTAGGGGTGCCCTGGCCTAAGCCTAAGGGTGGCCTGACCTAAGCCTAGGGGTGCCCTACTCTTAGGCTAGTGGAGCCCTAGCCTTAGCCCAAGCCTAGGGGTGCCCTAGCCTAAGCCTAGGGGTGCCCTAGCCTTAGGCTAGTGGAGCCCTAGTCTTACCCTAAGCCTAGGGGTGCCCTAGCCTAAGCCTAGGGGTGCCCAAGCCTAAGCCTAGTGGTGCCCTAGCCTAAGCTTAGGGGTGCCCGAGCCTAAGCCGAGGGGTACTCTAGCGTAAGCCTAGGGGTGCTTTAGCATAAGCCTAGGGGTGCCCTAGCCTAAGCCTAGGTGTGCCCTAGCTTAAACCTAGGGGTGCCCTAGCCTTAGGCCAGGGGAGCCCTAGCCTTAGCCTAAGCCTAGGGGTGCGCTAGCCTAAGCCTAGGGGTGCCATAGCCTAAGCCTAAGGGTGCCCTAGCCTTAGGCTAGGGGAGCCCTAGCCTAAGCCTAATACTAGGGGTGGCCTAGCCTAAACCTAGGAGTGCCCTAGCCTAAGCATAGGGGTGCCCAAGCCTTAGGCTAGGGGAGCCCTAGCCTTAGCCTAAGCCTAGGGGTGCCCTAGCCTAAGCCTAGGGGTGCCCTATCGGAAGCCTAAGGGTGCCCTAGCCTATGCCTAGGGGATCCCTAGCCTTAGGCTAGGGGAGCCCTAGCCCTAGCCTAAGCCTAGGGGTGCCCTAGTAAGCCTAGGGGTGCCCTAGCCTAAGCCTAGTGGTGCCCTAGCCTAACTTAGGGGTGCCCTAGCCTAAGCCAAGGGGTACCCTAGCGTAAGCATAGGGGTGCCCTAGCCTTAGGCTATGGGAACCCTAGCCTTAGCCTAAGCCTAGGGGTGTCCTAGCCTAAGCCTAGGGGTGTCCTAGTCTAAGCCTAGGGGTGCCCTAGCCTAAGCCTAGGGGTGCCCCAGCCTTAGGCTATGAGAGCCCTAGCCTTAGCCTAAGCCTAGGGGTGCCCTAGCTAAGTCTACGGGTGCCCTAGCCTTGGCTAGGGAGCCCTAGCCTTAGCCTAAGCCTAGGGGTTCCCTAGCCTAAACCTAGGGTACCCTAGCTTAAGTTAGGGGTTCCCAAGCATTAGGCTAGGGGAGCCCTAGCCTAAGCCTAAGGGTGCCCTAGCCTAAGCCTAGGGGTGCCCTAGCCTTAGGCTAGGGGAGCCCTAGCTTTAGCCTAAGCTAGAGATGCCCTAGCCTAAGCTAAGGGGTGCCGTAGCTTAAGCCTAGGGGTGCCCTAGCATTAGGCTAGGGGAGCCCTAGCCTTAGGCTAAGCCTAGGGGTGCCCTAGCCTAAGCCTAGGGGTGCCCAAGCGTAAGCCTTGGGGTGCCTAGCCTAAGCCTAGGGGTGCCCTAGCCTTAGGCTATGGGAGCCCTAGCCTTAGCCTAAGCCTAGGAGTGCCCTAGCCTAAGTCTAGGGGTGCCCAGGCCTAAGCCTAGGGGTGGTCTGACCTAAGCCTAGGGGTGCCCTACTCTTAGGCTAGGGGAGCCCTAGCCTTAGCCTAAGCCTAGGGGTGCCCTAGCCTAAGCCTAGGGGTGCCCTAGCCTTAGGCTAGTGGAGCCCTAGCCTTAGCCTAAGCCTAGGGGTGCCCTAGCCTAAGCCTAGGGGTGCCCAAGCCTAAGCCTAGGGGTGCCCTAGCCTAAGCCTAGGGGTGCCCTAGCCTAAGCCTAGGGGTGCCCTAGCCTTAGGCTAGGGGAGCCCTAGCCTTAGCCTAAGCTAGAGATGCCCTAGCCTAAGCTTAGGGGTGCCCTAGCCTAAGCCTAGGGGTGCCCAAGCCTAAGCCTAGGGGTGCCCTAGCCTAAGCCTATGGGTGCCCTAGCCTTAGGCTATGGGAGCCCTAGCCTTAGCCTAAGCCTAGGGGTGCCCTAGCCTAGGCCTAGTGGTGCCCTAGCCTTAGGCTAGTGGAGCGCTAGCCTTAGCCTAAGCTTAGGGGTGCCCTAGCCTAAGCTTAGGGGCGCCCTAGCCTAAGCCTAGGGGTGCCCTCGCCTAAGCCTAGGGGTGCCCTAGCCTAAGCCTAGGAGTGCCCTAGCCTTAGGCTAGGGGAGCCCTAGCCTTAGCCTAAGCCTATGGGTGTCCTAGCCTAAGCCTAGGGGTGTCATAGCCTAAACCTAGGGGTGCCCTAGCCTAAGCCTAGGGGTGCCCTAGCCTAAGCCTAGGAGTGCCCTAGCCTTAGGCTAGGGGAGCCCTAGCCTTAGCCTAACCCTAGGGGTGCCCTAGCCTAAGCCTAGGGGTGCCCTAGCCTTAGGCTAGGGGAGCCCTAGCCTTAGCCTAAGCTAGAGATGCCCTAGCCTAAGCTTAGGGGTGCCCTAGCCTAAGCCTAGGGGTGCCCAAGCCTAAGCCTAGGGGTGCCCTAGCCTAAGCCTATGGGTGCCCTAGCCTTAGGCTATGGGAGCCCTAGCCTTAGCCTAAGCCTAGGGGTGCCCAAGCCTAAGCCTAGGGCTGCCCTGGCCTAAGCCTAGGGGTGGCCTGACCTAAGCCTAGGGGTGCCCTACTCTTAGGCTAGGGGAGCCCTAGCCTTAGCCTAAGCCTAGGGGTGCGTTAGCCTAAGCCTAGGGGTGCCCTAGCCTTAGGCTAGTGGAGCCCTAGCCTTACCCTAAGCCTATGGTGCCCTAGCCTAAGCCTAGGGGTGCCCAAGCCTAAGCCTAGTGGTGCCCTAGCCTAAGCTTAGGGGTGCCCGAGCCTAAGCCGAGGGGTACTCTAGCGTAAGCCTAGGGGTGCATTAGCTTAAGCCTAGGGGAGCCCTAGCCTAAGCCTAATACTAGGGGTGGCCTAGCCTAAACCTAGGAGTGCCCTAGCCTAAGCCTAGGGGTGCCCAAGCCTTAGGCTAGGGGAGCCCTAGCCTTAGCCTAAGCCTAGGAGTGCCCTAGCCTAAGCCTAGGGGTGCCCTATCGTAAGCCTAAGGGTCCCTAGTCTATGCCTAGGGGTTCCCTAGCCTTAGGCTAGGGGAGCCCTAGCCCTAGCCTAAGCCTAGGGGTGCCCTAGTAAGCCTAGGGGTGCCCTAGCCTAAGCCTAGTGGTGCCCTAACCTTAGGCTAGGGGAGCCGTTGCCTTAGCCTAAGCCTAGTGGTGCCCTAGCCTAAATTAGGGGTGCCCTAGCCTAAGCCAAGGGGTACCCTAGCGTAAGCATAGGGGTGCCCTAGCCTTAGGCTTGGGTAGCCCTAGCCTTAGCCTAAGCCTTGGGGTGCCTTAGCCTAAGCCTAGGCGTGCCCTAGCCTTAGGCTATGGGAACCCTAGCCTTAGCCTAAGCCTAGGGGTGTCCTAGCCTAAGCCTAGGGGTGTCCTAGTCTAAGCCTAGGGTTGCCCTAGCCTAAGCCTAGGGGTGCCCCAGCCTTAGGCTAGGAGAGCCCTAGCCTTAGCCTAAGTCTAGGGGTGCCCTAGCTAAGCCTACGGGTGCCCTAGCCTTGGCTAGGGAGCCCTAGCCTTAGCCTAAGCCTAGGGGTTCCCTAGCCTAAACCTAGGGTACCCTAGCTTAAGTTAGGGGTTCCCAAGCATTAGGATAGGGGAGCCCTACCCTAAGCCTACGGGTGCCCTAGCCTAAGCCTAGGGGTGCCCTAGCCTTAGGCTAGGGGAGCCCTAGCCTTAGCCTAAGCCTACGGGAGCCCTAGCCTTAGCCTAAGCCTAGGGGTGCCCTAGCCTAAGCCTAGGGGTGCCCTAGCCTTAGGTTAGGGGTGCCCTAGCCTTAGGTTAGGGGAGCCCTAGCCTTAGCTTAAGCCTAGGGGTGCCCTAGCCTAAGCCTACGGGTGCCCTAGCCTTAGGCTATAGGAGCCCTATCCTTAGCTTAAGCCTAGGGGTGCCCTAGCCTAAGCCTAGGGGTGCTCTAGCCTAAGCCTAGGGGTGCCATAGCCTAAGTCTAGGGGTGCCCTAGCCTTAGCCTAAGATTACGGGTGCCCTAGCCTAAGCCTAGGGGTGCCATAGCCTAAGCCTAAGGGTACGCTAGCCTTAGGCTAGGGGAGCCCTAGCCTAAGCCTAAAACTAGGGGTGCTCTAACCTAAGCCTAGGGGTGCCCTAGCCCAAGCCTAGGGGTGCCCAAACCTTAGGCTAGGGGAGCCCTAGCCTTAGCCTAAGCCTAGGGGTACCCTAGCCTAAGCCTAGGGGTGCCCTATCGTAAGCCTAAGGGTGCCCTAGCCTATGCCTAGGGGTGCCCTAGTCTTAGGCTAGGGGAGCCCTAGCCTTAGCCTAAGCTAGAGGTGCCCTAGCCTAAGCTTAGGGGTGCCCTAGCTTAAGTTTAGGGGTGCCCTAGCATTAGTCTTAAACTAAGCCTAGGGGTGCCCTAGCCTAAGCCTAGGGGTGCCCAAGCCTAAGTCTAGGGGTGCCCTAGCCTAAGCGTACGGGTGCCCTAGCCTTAGGCTATGGGAGCCCTAGCCTTAGCCTAAGCCTAGGGGTGCCCTAGCCTAAGCCTAGGGGTGCCCTGGCCTAAGCCTAGGGGTGGCCTGACCTAAGCCTAGGGGTGCCCTACTCTTAGGCTAGGGGAGCCCTAGCCTTAGCCTAAGACTAGGGGTGCCCTAGCTAAGCCTACGGGTGCCCTAGCCTTGGCTAGGGAGCCCTAGCCTTAGCCTAAGCCTAGGGGTTCCCTAGCCTAAACCTAGGGTACCCTAGCTTAAGTTAGGGGTTCCCAAGCATTAGGCTAGGGGAGCCCTAGCCTAAGCCTAGGGTTGCCCTAGCCTAAGCCTAGGGGTGCCCTAGCCTTAGGCTAGGGGAGCCCTAGCCTTAGCCTAAGCCAAGGGGAGCCCTAGCCTTAGCCTAAGCCTAGTGGTGCCCTAACCTTAGGCTAGGGGAGCCGTTGCCTTAGCCTAAGCCTAGTGGTGCCCTAGCCTAACTTAGGGGTGCCCTAGCCTAAGCCAAGGGGTACCCTAGCGTAAGCATAGGGGTGCCCTAGCCTTAGGCTAGGGGAGCCCAACCTTAGCCTAAGCCTTGGGGTGCCTTAGCCTAAGCCTAGGGGTGCCCTAGCCTTAGGCTATGGGAACCCTAGCCTTAGCCTAAGCCTAGGGGTGTCCTAGCCTAAGCCTAGGGGTGTCCTAGTCTAAGCCTAGGGTTGCTCTAGCCTAAGCCTAGGTGTGCCCCAGCCTTAGGCTAGGAGAACCCTAGCCTTAGCCTAAGCCTAGGGGTGCCCTAGGTAAGCCTACGGGTGCCCTAGCCTTGGCTAGGGAGCCCTAGCCTTAGCCTAAGCCTAAGGGTTCCCTAGCCTAAACCTAGGGTACCCTAGCTTAAGTTAGGGGTTCCCAAGCATTAGGCTAGGGGAGCCCTAGCCTTAGCCTAAGCCTAGGGATGCCCTAGGCTAAGCTTAGGCGTGCCTTAGCCTTAGGCTAGGGGAGCCCTAGCCTTAGCTTAAGCCTAGGGGTGCCCTAGCCTAAGCCTAGTGATGCCCTACCCTAAGCCTAGGGGTGCCCTAGCCTAAGTCTAGGGGTGCCCTATCGTAAGCCTAAGGGTGCCCTAGCCTATGCCTAGGGGTGCCCTAGTCTTAGGCTAGGGGAGCCCTACCCTTAGCCTAAGCCTAGGGGTGCCCTATCCTAAGCCTAGGGGTGCCCTAGACTAACATTAGGGGTGCCCTAACCTAAGCGTAGGGGTGCCCTAGTAAGCCTAGGAGTGCCCTAGCCTAGGCCTAGTGGTGCCCTAGCCTTAGGGTAGGGATCCCTAGCCTTAGCCTAAGCCTAGGGGTGCCCTAGCTAAGCTTAGGGGCGCCCTAGGATAAGCCTAGGGGTGCACGAGCCTAAGCCTAGGGGTGCCGTAGCCTAAGCCTAGGGGTGCCTTAGCCTTAGCCTATGGGAGCCCTAGCCTTAGCTTAAGCCTAGGGGTGCCCTAGCCTAAGCCTAGGGGTGCCCTAGCCTAAGCCTAGGGGTGCCCTAGCCTTAGGCTAGGGGAGCCCTAGCCTTAACCTAAGCCTAGGGGTGCCCTAGCCTAACCTAGGGGTGCCATATCCTAAGCCTAGGTGTGCCATAGCCTTAGCCTAAGGGTGACCTAGACTTAGGCTAGGGGAGACCTAGCCAAAGTCTAAGCCTAGTGGTGCCCTAGCCTAAGCCTAGTGGTGCCCTAGCCTAAGCCTAGGGGTGCCCTAGCCTTAGGCTAGGGGAGCCCTAGCCTGAGCCTAAGCCTAGGGGTGCCCTAGCCTAAGCCTAAGGGTGCCCTCGCCTAAGCCTAGGGGAGCCCTCGCCTAAGCCTAGGGGTGCCCTCGCCTAAGCCTAGGAGTGCCCTAGCCTTAGGCTAGGGGAGCCCTAGCCTTAGCCTAAGACTAGGGGTGCCCTAGCTAAGCCTACGGGTGCCCTAGCCTTGGCTAGGGAGCCCTAGCCTTAGCCTAAGCCTAGGGGTTCCCTAGCCTAAACCTAGGGTACCCTAGCTTAAGTTAGGGGTTCCCAAGCATTAGGCTAGGGGAGCCCTAGCCTAAGCCTAGGGTTGCCCTAGCCTAAGCCTAGGGGTGCTCTAGCCTTAGGCTAGGGGAGCCCTAGCCTTAGCCTAAGCCAAGGGGAGCCCTAGCCTTAGCCTAAGCCTAGGGGTGCCCAAGCCTAAGAGTAGGGGTTCCCTAGCCTTAGGCTAGGGAAGCCCTAGCCTTAGCCTAAGCCGAGGGGTGCCCTAGCCTAAGCCTAGGGGTGCCCTAGCCTAAGCCTAGGGGTGCCCTAGCCTTAGGTTAGGCGTGCCCTAGCCTTAGGTTAGGGGAGCCCTAGCCTTGGCTTAAGCCTAGGGGTGCCCTTGCCTAAGCCTAGGGGTGCCCTAGCCTAAGCCTACGGGTGCCCTAGCCTTAGGCTATAGGAGCCCTAGCCATAGCTTAAGCTTAGGGGTGCCCTAGCCTAAGCCTAGCGGTGCTCTAGCCTAAGCCTAGGGGTGCCATAGCCTAAGTCTAGGGGTGCCCTAGCCTTAGGCTAGGGGAGCCCTAGCCTTAGCCTAAGCCTACGGGTGCCCTAGCCTAAGCCTAGGGGTGCCATAGCCTAAGCCAAAGGGTGCGCTAGCCTTAGGCTAGGGGAGCCCTAGCCTAAGCCTAAGCCTAGGGGTGCTCTAACCTAAGCCTAGGGGTGCCCTAGCCCAAGCCTAGGGGTGCCCAAGCCTTAGGCTAGGGGAGCCCTAGCCTTAGCCTAAGCCTAGGGGTACCATAGCCTAAGCCTAGGGGTGCCCTATCATAAGCCTAAGGGTGCCCTAGCCTATGCCTAGGGGTGCCCTAGTCTTAGGCTAGGGGAGCCCTACCCTTAGCCTAAGCCTAGGGGTGCCCTATCCTAAGCCTAGGGTGCCCTAGACTAACATTAGGGGTGCCCTAACCTAAGCCTAGGGGTGCCCTAGTAAGCCTAGGCGTGCCCTAGCCTAGGCTTAGTGGTGCCCTAGCCTTAGGCTAGGGGAGCCCTAGCCTTAGCCTAAGCTTATGGATGCCCTAGCCTAAGCTTAGGGGCGCCCTAGCCTAAGCCTAGGGGTGCCCGAGCCTAAGCCTAGGGGTGCCCTAGCCTAAACCTAGGGGTGCCTTAGCCTTAGCCTATGGGAGCCCTAGCCTTAGCTTAAGCCTAGGGGTGCCCTAGCCTAAGCCTAGGGGTGCCCTAGCCTTAGGCTAGGGGAGCCCTAGCCTTAACCTAAGCCTAGGGTGCCCTAGCCTAAGCCTAGGGGTGCCATATCCTAAGCCTAGGTGTGCCATAGCCTAAGCCTAAGGGTGCCCTAGCCTAAACCTAGGGGTGCCCTAGTAAGCCTAGGGGTCCCCTAGCCTAGGCCTAGTGGTGCCCTAGCCTTAGGCTAGGGGAGCCCTAGCCTAAGTCTAAGCCTAGTGGTGCCCTAGCCTAAGCCTAGTGGTGCCCTAGCCTAAACCTAGGGGTGCCCTAGCATTAGGCTAGGGGAGCCCTAGACGTAGCCTAAGCCTAGGGGTGCCCTAGCCTAAGCCTAAGGGTGCCCTCGCCTAAGCCTAAGCCTATGGGTGTCCTAGCCTAAGACTAGGGGTGTCATAGCCTAAACCTAGGGGTGCCCTAGCCTAAGCCTAGGGGTGCCCTAGCCTTAGGCTAGGGGAGCCCTAGCCTTAGCCTAAGCCTAGGGGTGCCCTAGCCTAAGCCTAGGGGTGCCCTAGCCATAGGCTAGGGGAGCCCTAGCCTTAGCCTAAGCTAGAGATGCCCTAGCCTAAGCTTAGGGGTGCCCTAGCTTAAGCTTAGGGGTGCCCTAGCATTAGGCTAGGGGAGCCCTAGCCTTAGGCTAAGCCTAGGGGTGCCCTAGCCTAAGCCTAGGGGTGCCCAAACCAAAGCCTAGGGCTGCCCTAGCCTAAGCCTACGGGTGCCCTAGCCTTAGACTATGGGAGCCCTAGCCTTAGCATAAGCCTAGGGGTGCCCTAGCCTAAGCCTAGGGGTGCCCTGGCCTAAGCCTAGGGGTGGCCTGACCTAAGCCTAGGGGTACCCTACTCTTAGGCTAGGGGAGCCCTAGCCTTAGCCTAAGCCTAGGGGTGCCCTAGCCTAAGCCTAGGGGTGCCCTAGCCTTAGGCTAGTGGAGCCCTAGCCTTACCCTAAACCTAGGGGTGCCCTAGCCTAAGCCTAGGGGTGCCCAAGCCTAAGCCTAGTGGTGCCCTAGCCTAAGCTTAGGGGTGCCCGAGCCTAAGCCGAGGGGTACTCTAGCGTAAGCCTAGGGGTGCCTTAGCCTAAGGCTAGGGGTGCCCTAGCCTAAGCCTAGGTGTGCCCTAGATTAAACATACGGGTGCCCTAGCCTTAGGCCAGGGGAGCCCTAGCCTTAGCCTAAGCCTAGGGGTACGCTAGCCTAAGCCTAGGGGTGCCATAGCCTAAGCCTAAGGGTGCCCTAGCCTTAGGCTAGTGGAGCCCTAGCCTAAGCCTAATACTAGGGGTGGCCTAGCCTAAACCTAGGAGTGCCCTAGCCTAAGCCTAGGGGTACCCAAGCCTTAGGCCAGGGGAGCCCTAGCCTTAGCCTAAGCCTAGGGGTGCCCTAGCCTAAGCCTATGGGTGCCCTATCGTAAGCCTAAGGGTGCCCTAGCCTATGCCTAGGGGATCCGTAGCCTTAGGCTAGGGGAGCCCTAGCCCTAGCCTAAGCCTAGGGGTGCCCTAGTAAGCCTAGGGGTGCCCTTGCCTAAGCCTAGTGGTGCCCTAACCTTAGGCTAGGGGAGCCGTTGCCTTAGCCTAAGCCTAGTGATGCCCTAGCCTAACTTCGGGGTGCCCTAGCCTAAGCCAAGGGGTACCCTAGAGTAAGCATAGGGGTGCCCTAGCCTTAGGCTAGGGGAGCCCTAGCCTTAGCCTAAGCCTTGGGGTGCCTTAGCCTAAGCCTAGGGGTGCCCAGGCCTTAGGCTATGGGAACCCTAGCCTTAGCCTAAGCCTAGGGGTGTCCTAGCCTAAGCCTAGGGGTGCCATATCCTAAGCCTAGGTGTGCCATAGCCTTAGCCTAAGGGTGACCTAGACTTAGGCTAGGGGAGCCCTAGCCAAAGTCTAAGCCTAGTGGTGCCCTAGCCTAAGCCTAGTGGTGCCCTAGCCTAAGCCTAGGGGTGCCCTAGCCTTAGGCTAGGGGAGCCCTAGCCTGAGCCTAAGCCTAGGGGTGCCCTAGCCTAAGCCTAAGGGTGCCCTCGCCTAAGCCTAGGGGAGCCCTCGCCTAAGCCTAGGGGTGCCCTCGCCTAAGCCTAGGAGTGCCCTAGCCTTAGGCTAGGGGAGCCCTAGCCTTAGCCTAAGACTAGGGGTGCCCTAGCTAAGCCTACGGGTGCCCTAGCCTTGGCTAGGGAGCCCTAGCCTTAGCCTAAGCCTAGGGGTTCCCTAGCCCAAACCTAGGGTACCCTAGCTTAAGTTAGGGGTTCCCAAGCATTAGGCTAGGGGAGCCCTAGCCTAAGCCTAGGGTTGCCCTAGCCTAAGCCTAGGGGTGCCCTAGCCTTAGGCTAGGGGAGCCCTAGCCTTAGCCTAAGCCAAGGGGAGCCCTAGCCTTAGCCTAAGCCTAGGGGTGCCCAAGCCTAAGAGTAGGGGTTCCCTAGCCTTAGGCTAGGGAAGATCTAGCCTTAGCCTAAGCCGAGGGGTGCCCTAGCCTAAGCCTAGGGGTGCCCTAGCCTAAGCCTAGGGGTGCCCTAGCCTTAGGTTAGGCGTGCCCTAGCCTTAGGTTAGGGGAGCCCTAGCCTTGGCTTAAGCCTAGGGGTGCCCTTGCCTAAGCCTAGGGGTGCCCTAGCCTAAGCCTACGGGTGCCCTAGCCTTAGGCTATAGGAGCCCTAGCCATAGCTTAAGCCTAGGGGTGCCCTAGCCTAAGCCTAGCGGTGCTCTAGCCTAAGCCTAGGGGTGCCATAGCCTAAGCCTAGGGGTGCCCTAGCCTTAGGCTAGGGGAGCCCTAGCCTTAGCCTAAGCCTACGGGTGCCCTAGCCTAAGCCTAGGGGTGCCATAGCCTAAGCCAAAGGGTGCGCTAGCCTTAGGCTAGGGGAGCCCTAGCCTAAGCCTAAGCCTAGGGGTGCTCTAACCTAAGCCTAGGGGTGCCCTAGCCCAAGCCTAGGAGTGCCCAAGCCTTAGGCTAGGGGAGCCCTAGCCTTAGCCTAAGCCTAGGGGTACCATAGCCTAAGCCTAGGGGTGCCCTATCATAAGCCTAAGGGTGCCCTAGCCTATGCCTAGGGGTGCCCTAGTCTTAGGCTAGGGGAGCCCTACCCTTAGCCTAAGCCTAGGGGTGCCCTATCCTAAGCCTAGGGTGCCCTAGACTAACATTAGGGGTGCCCTAACCTAAGCCTAGGGGTGCCCTAGTAAGCCTAGGCGTGCCCTAGCCTAGGCTTAGTGGTGCCCTAGCCTTAGGCTAGGGGAGCCCTAGCCTTAGCCTAAGCTTATGGATGCCCTAGCCTAAGCTTAGGGGCGCCCTAGCCTAAGCCTAGGGGTGCCCGAGCCTAAGCCTAGGGGTGCCCTAGCCTAAACCTAGGGGTGCCTTAGCCTTAGCCTATGGGAGCCCTAGCCTTAGCTTAAGCCTAGGGGTGCCCTAGCCTAAGCCTAGGGGTGCCCTAGGCTTAGGCTAGGGGAGCCCTAGCCTTAACCTAAGCGTAGGGTGCCCTAGCCTAAGCCTAGGGGTGCCATATCCTAAGCCTAGGTGTGCCATAGCCTAAGCCTAAGGGTGCCCTAGCCTAAACCTAGGGGTGCCCTAGTAAGCCTAGGGGTCCCCTAGCCTAGGCCTAGTGGTGCCCTAGCCTTAGGCTAGGGGAGCCCTAGCCTAAGTCTAAGCCTAGTGGTGCCCTAGCCTAAGCCTAGTGGTGCCCTAGCCTAAACCTAGGGGTGCCCTAGCATTAGGCTAGGGGAGCCCTAGACGTAGCCTAAGCCTAGGGGTGCCCTAGCCTAAGCCCAAGGGTGCCCTCGCCTAAGCCTAAGCCTATGGGTGTCCTAGCCTAAGACTAGGGGTGTCATAGCCTAAACCTAGGGGTGCCCTAGCCTAAGCCTAGGGGTGCCCTAGCCTAAACATAGGGGTGCCTTAGCCTTAGCCTATGGGAGCCCTAGCCTTAGCTTAAGCCTAGGGGTGCCCTAGCCTAAGCCTAGGGGTGCCCTAGCCTTAGGCTAGGGGAGCCCTAGCCTTAGCCTAAGCCTAGGGGTGCCCTAGCCTAAGCCTAGGGGTGCCCTAGCCTTAGGCTAGGGGAGCCCTAGCCTTAGCCTAAGCTAGAGATGCCCTAGCCTAAGCTTAGGGGTGCCCTAGCTTAAGGTTAGGGGTGCCCTAGCATTAGGCTAGGGGAGCCCTAGCCTTAGGCTAAGCCTAGGGGTGCCCTAGCCTAAGCCTAGGGGTGCCCAAACCAAAGCCTAGGGCTGCCCTAGCCTAAGCCTACGGGTGCCCTAGCCTTAGACTATGGGAGCCCTAGCCTTAGCATAAGCCTAGTGGTGCCCTAGCCTAAGCCTAGGGGTGCCCTGGCCTAAGCCTAGGGGTGGCCTGACCTAAGCCTAGGGGTACCCTACTCTTAGGCTAGGGGAGCCCTAGCCTTAGCCTAAGCCTAGGGGTGCCCTAGCCTAAGCCTAGGGGTGCCCTAGCCTTAGGCTAGTGGAGCCCTAGCCTTACCCTAAACCTAGGGGTGCCCTAGCCTAAGCCTAGGGGTGCCCAAGCCTAAGCCTAGTGGTGCCCTAGCCTAAGCTTAGGGGTGCCCGAGCCTAAGCCGAGGGGTACTCTAGCGTAAGCCTAGGGGTGCCTTAGCCTAAGGCTAGGGGTGCCCTAGCCTAAGCCTAGGTGTGCCCTAGATTAAACATACGGGTGCCCTAGCCTTAGGCCAGGGGAGCCCTAGTCTTAGCCTAAGCCTAGGGGTACGCTAGCCTAAGCCTAGGGGTGCCATAGCCTAAGCCTAAGGGTGCCCTAGCCTTAGGCTAGTGGAGCCCTAGCCTAAGCCTAATACTAGGGGTGGCCTAGCCTAAACCTAGGAGTGCCCTAGCCTAAGCCTAGGGGTACCCAAGCCTTAGGCCAGGGGAGCCCTAGCCTTAGCCTAAGCCTAGGGGTGCCCTAGCCTAAGCCTATGGGTGCCCTATCGTAAGCCTAAGGGTGCCCTAGCCTATGCCTAGGGGATCCGTAGCCTTAGGCTAGGGGAGCCCTAGCCCTAGCCTAAGCCTAGGGGTGCCCTAGTAAGCCTAGGGGTGCCCTTGCCTAAGCCTAGTGGTGCCCTAACCTTAGGCTAGGGGAGCCGTTGCCTTAGCCTAAGCCTAGTGATGCCCTAGCCTAACTTCGGGGTGCCCTAGCCTAAGCCAAGGGGTACCCTAGAGTAAGCATAGGGGTGCCCTAGCCTTAGGCTAGGGGAGCCCTAGCCTTAGCCTAAGCCTTGGGGTGCCTTAGCCTAAGCCTAGGGGTGCCCAGGCCTTAGGCTATGGGAACCCTAGCCTTAGCCTAAGCCTAGGGGTGTCCAAGCCTAAGCCTAGGGGTGTCCTAATCTAAGCCAAAGGGTGCCCTAGCCTAAGCCTAGGGGTGCCCCACACTTAGGCTAGGAGAGCCCTAGCCTTAGCCTAAGCCTAGGGGTGCCCTAGCTAAGCCTACGGGTGCCCTAGCCTTGGCTAGGGAACCCCTAGCCTTAGCCTAAGCCTAGGGGAGCCCTAGCCTAAGCCTAGGGGTGCCCTAGCCTAAGCTAGGGTGCCCTAGCCTTAGGCTAGGGGAGCCCTAGCCTTAGGCTAAGCCTAGGGGTGCCCAAGCCTAAGCCTAGGGGTGCCCTACCCTAAGCCTACGGGTGCACTAGCCATAGGCTATGGGAGCCCTAGCCTTAGCCTAAGCCTAGGGGTTCCCTAGACTAAGTTTAGGGGTGCCCTGGCCTAAGCCTAGGGGTGGTCTGACCTAAGCCTAGGGGTGCCCTACTCTTAGGCTAGGGGAGCCCTAGCCTTAGCCTAAGCCTAGGGGTGCCCTAGCCTTAGGCTAGTGGAGCCCTAGCCTTAGCCTAAGCCTAGGGGTGCCCTAGCCTAAGCCTAGGGGTGCCCAAGCCTAAGCCTAGGGGTGCCCTAGCCTAAGCCTAGGGGTGCCCTAGTCTTAGGCTATGGGAGCCCTAACCTTAGCCTAAGCCTAGGGGTGCCCTAGCCTAAGCCTATGGGTGCCCTGGCCTAAGCCTAGGGGTGCCCTGGCCTAAGCCTAGGGGTGCCCTACTCTTAGGCTAGGGGAGCCCTAGCCCTAGCCTAAGCCTAGGGGTGCCCTAGTAAGCCTAGTGGTGCCCTAGCCTAAGCCTAGTGGTGCCCTAACCTTAGGCTAGGGGAGCCGTTTCCTTAGCCTAAGCCTAGTGGTGCCCTAGCCTAAGCTTAGGGGTGCCCTAGCCTAAGCCAAGGGGTACCCTAGCGTAAGCACAGGGGTGCCCTAGCCTTAGGCTAGGGGAGCCCTAGCCTTAGCCTAAGCCTTGGGGTGCCTTAGCCTAAGCCTAGGGGTGCCCTAGCCTTAGGGTGTGGGAACCCTAACCTTAGCCTAAGCCTAGGGGTGTCCTAGTCTAAGCCTAGGGGTGCCCTAGCCTAAGCCTGGGGGTGCCCCAGCCTTAGGTTAGGAGAGCCCTAGCCTTAGCCTAAGCCTAGGGGTGCCCTAGCCTAAGGCTAGGGAGCCCTAGCCTTAGCCTAAGCCTAGGGGTTCCCTAGCCTAAACCTAGGGTACCCTAGCTTAAGTTAGGGGTTACCAAGCATTAGGCTAGGGGAGCCCTAGCCTTAGCCTAAGCCTAGGGATGCCCTAGCCTAAGCTTAGACGTGCCTTAGCCTTAGGCTAGGTGAGCCCTAGCCTTAGCTTAAGACTAGGGGTGCCCTAGCCTAAGCCTAGGGGTGCCCTAGCCTAAGCCTAGTGGTGCCCTACCCTAAGCCTAGGCGTGCCCTAGCCTTAGGCTATGGGAGCCCTAGCCTTAGCCTAAGCCTTGGGGTGCCCTAGTCTAAGCCTAGGGGTGCCATCGCCTAAGCCTAGGGGTGCCCTCGCCTAAGTCTAGGGGTGCCATAGCCTAAGCCTAGAAGTGCCCTAGCCTTAGGCTAGGGGAGCCCTAGCCTTAACCTAAGCCTAGGTTTGCCCTAGCCTAAGCCTAGGGGTACCCTCGCCTAAGCCTAGGGGTGCCCTCGCCTAAGCCTAGGGGTGCCCAAACCTAAGTCTAGGAGTGCCCTAGCCTTAGGCTAGGGGAGCCGTAGCCTTAAGCTAAGCCTAGGGGTGCCCTAGCCTAAGCCTAGGTGTGCCCTAGCCTAAGCCTAGGGGTGCCCTAGCCTAAGCCTGTGGGTGTCCTAGCCTAAGCCTAGTGGTGCCCTAGCCTAAGCCTAGGGGTGCCCTAGCTTTAGTCTTGGGGAGCCCTAGCCTTAGCCTTAGCCTAGGGGTGCCCTAGCCTAAAACTATGGGTGCCCTAGCCTTAGGCTAGGGGAGCCCTAGCCTTAGCCTAAGCCTAGGGGTGCCCTACCCTAAGCCTAGGGGTGCCCTAGCCTTAGGTTAGGGGAGCCCTAGCCTTAGCTTAAGCCTAGGGGGGCCCTAGAGTAAGTCTAGGGGTGCCGTAGCCTAAGCCTAGGGGTGCCCTAGCCTTAGGCTAGGGGAGCCCTAACCTTATCTAAAGCCTAGGGGTGCCCTAGCCTAAGCCTAGGTGTGCCCTAGCCTAAGCCTAGGGGTGCCCTAGCCTTTGGCTAGGGGAGCCCTAGCCTTAGCCTAGGCCTAGGGGTGCCCTAGCCTAAGCGTAGGGGTTCCTTAGCCTTAGGCTAGGGAAGCCCTAGCCTTAGCCTAAGCCTAGGGGTGCCCTAGCTTAAGCCTAGGGGTGCACTAGCCTAAGCCAAGAGGTGCCCTATCCTAAGCCTAGGGGTGCCCAAGCCTAAGGCTAGGGGTGCCATAGCCTAAGCCTAGGGGTGCCCTAGCCTAAGCCTAGAGGTGCGCTAGCCTTAGGCTAGGGGAGCCCTAGCCTTAGCCAAAGCCTAGGGGTGCCCTAGCCTAAGCCTAGGGGTGCCCTAGCCTAAGCTTAGGCGTGCCCTGGCCTTAGGCTAGTCGAGCCGTAGCCTTAGTCTAATCGTAGGGTTGCCCTAGCCTAAGCCTAGGGATGCCCTAGCCTAAGACTTGGGGTGCCCTAGCCTAAGCCTAGGGTTGCCCTTGCCTTAGGCTAGTCGAGCGGTAGCCTTAGCCTAAGCCTAGGGGTGCCCTAGCCTAAGCCTAGGGGTGCCCTAGCCTAAGCCTTGGGGTGCCCTAGCCTTAGGGTAGTCGAGCGGTAGCCTTAGCCTAAGCCTAGGGGTGCCCTAGCCTAAACCTAGGGGTGCCCGAGCCTAAGCCTAGGGGTGCCCAAGCCTAAGCCTAGGGGTGCCCTATCCTTAGGTTAGGGGTGCCCTAGCCTTAGGTTAGGGGAGCCCTAGCCTTAGTTTAAGCCTAGGGGTGCCCTTGCCTAAGCCTAGGGGTGCCCTAGCCTAAGCATACGTGTGCCCTAGCCTTAGGCTATAGGAGCCCTAGCCTTATCTTAAGCCTAGGGGTGCCCTAGCCTAAGCCTAGGGGTGCTCTAGCCTAAGCCTAGGGGTGCCATTGCCTAAGTCTAGGGGTGCCCTAGCCTTAGGCTAGGGAAGCCCTAGCCTTAGCCTAAGCCTAGGGGTGCCCTAGCCTAAGCCTAGGGGTGCCCTAGCCTAAGCCTAGGGGTGCCCTATCCTTAGGTTAGGGGTGCCCTAGCCTTAGGTTAGGGGAGCCCTAGCCTTAGTTTAAGCCTAGGGGTGCCCTTGCCTAAGCCTAGGGGTGCCCTAGCCTAAGCATACGTGTGCCCTAGCCTTAGGCTATAGGAGCCCTAGCCTTATCTTAAGCCTAGGGGTGCCCTAGCCTAAGCCTAGGGGTGCTCTAGCCTAAGCCTAGGGGTGCCATTGCCTAAGTCTAGGGGTGCCCTAGCCTTAGGCTAGGGGAGCCCTAGCCTTAGCCTAAGCCTACGGGTGCCCTAGCCTAAGCCTAGGGGTGCCA
This sequence comes from Tenrec ecaudatus, assembly GCF_050624435.1. NCBI lineage: Eukaryota > Metazoa > Chordata > Mammalia > Afrosoricida > Tenrecidae > Tenrec > Tenrec ecaudatus. The sequence goes on from NW_027457642.1 coordinate 3,130,040, forward strand.
TAGCCTAAGCCTAAGGGTGCGCTAGCCTTAGGCTAGGGGAGCCCTAGCCTAAGCCTAAGCCTAGGGGTGCTCTAACCTAAGCCTAGGGGTGCCCTAGCCAAAGCCTAGGGGTGCCCAAGCCTTAGGCTAGGGGAGTCCTAGCCTTAGCCTAAGCCTAGGGGTACCCTAGCCTAAGCCTAGGGGTGCCCTAGCCTAAGCCTAAGGGTGCCCTAACCTATGCCTAGGGGTGCCCTAGTCTTAGGCTAGGGGAGCCCTACCCTTAGCCTAAGCCTAGGGGTGCCCTATCCTAAGCCTAGGTGTGCCCTAGACTAACATTAGGGGTGCCCTAACCTAAGCCTAGGGGTGCCCTAGTAAGCCTAGGGGTGCCCTAGCCTAGGCCTAGTGGTGCCCTAGCCTTAGGCTAGTGGAGCGCTAGCCTTAGCCTAAGCTTAGGGGTGCCCTAGCCTAAGCTTAGGGGCGCCCTAGCCTAAGCCTAGGGGTGCCCGAGCCTAAGCCTAGGGGTGCCATAGCCTAAGCCTAGGGGTGCCTTAGCCTTAGCCTATGGGAGCCCTAGCCTTAGCTTAAGCCTAGGGGTGCCCTAGCCTAAGCCTAGGGGTGCCCTAGCCTAAGCCTAGGGGTGCCCTAGCCTTAGGCTAGGGGAGCCCTAGCCTTAACCTAAGCCTATGGGTGCCCTAGCCTAAGCCTAGGGGTGCCATATCCTAAGCCTAGGTGTGCCATAGCCTAAGCCTAAGGGTGCCCTAGCCTTAGGCTAGGGGAGCCCTAGCCTAAATCTAAGCCTAGTGGTGCCCTAGCCTAAGCCAAGTGGTGCCCTAGCCTAAACCTAGGGGTGCCCTAGCCTTAGGGTAGGGGAGCCCTAGCCGTAGCCTAAGCCTAGGGGTGCCCTAGCCTAAGCCTAAGGGTGCCCTCGCCTAAGCCTAGGGGTGCCCTCGCCTAAGCCTAGGGGTGCCCTAGCCAAAGCCTAGGAGTGCCCTAGCCTTAGGCTAGGGGAGACCTAGCCTTAGCCTAAGCCTATGGGTGTCCTAGCCTAAGCCTAGGGTTATCATAGCCTAAACCTAGGGGTGCCCTAGCCTAAGCCTAGGGGTGCTCTAGCCTTAGGCTAGGGGAGCCCTAGCCTTAGCCTAAGCCTAGGGGTGCCGTAGCCTAAGCCTAGGGGTGCTCTAGCCTTAGGCTAGGGGAGCCCTAGCCTTAGCCTAAGCTAGAGATGCCATAGCCTAAGCTTAGGGGTGCCCTAGCATTAGGCTAGGGGAGCCCTAGCCGTAGGCTAAGCCTAGGGGTGCCCTACCTAAGCCTAGGGGTGCCCAAGCCTAAGCCTAGGGCTGCCCTAGCCTAAGCCTAGGGGTGCCCTGGCCTAAGCCTAAGGGTGGCCTGACCTAAGCCTAGGGGTGCCCTACTCTTAGGCTAGTGGAGCCCTAGCCTTAGCCCAAGCCTAGGGGTGCCCTAGCCTAAGCCTAGGGGTGCCCTAGCCTTAGGCTAGTGGAGCCCTAGTCTTACCCTAAGCCTAGGGGTGCCCTAGCCTAAGCCTAGGGGTGCCCAAGCCTAAGCCTAGTGGTGCCCTAGCCTAAGCTTAGGGGTGCCCGAGCCTAAGCCGAGGGGTACTCTAGCGTAAGCCTAGGGGTGCTTTAGCATAAGCCTAGGGGTGCCCTAGCTTAAGCCTAGGGGTGCACTAGCCTAAGCCAAGAGGTGCCCTATCCTAAGCCTAGGGGTGCCCAAGCCTAAGGCTAGGGGTGCCATAGCCTAAGCCTAGGGGTGCCCTAGCCTAAGCCTAGAGGTGCGCTAGCCTTAGGCTAGGGGAGCCCTAGCCTTAGCCAAAGCCTAGGGGTGCCCTAGCCTAAGCCTAGGGGTGCCCTAGCCTAAGCTTAGGCGTGCCCTGGCCTTAGGCTAGTCGAGCCGTAGCCTTAGTCTAATCGTAGGGTTGCCCTAGCCTAAGCCTAGGGATGCCCTAGCCTAAGACTTGGGGTGCCCTAGCCTAAGCCTAGGGTTGCCCTTGCCTTAGGCTAGTCGAGCGGTAGCCTTAGCCTAAGCCTAGGGGTGCCCTAGCCTAAGCCTAGGGGTGCCCTAGCCTAAGCCTTGGGGTGCCCTAGCCTTAGGGTAGTCGAGCGGTAGCCTTAGCCTAAGCCTAGGGGTGCCCTAGCCTAAACCTAGGGGTGCCCGAGCCTAAGCCTAGGGGTGCCCAAGCCTAAGCCTAGGGGTGCCCTATCCTTAGGTTAGGGGTGCCCTAGCCTTAGGTTAGGGGAGCCCTAGCCTTAGTTTAAGCCTAGGGGTGCCCTTGCCTAAGCCTAGGGGTGCCCTAGCCTAAGCATACGTGTGCCCTAGCCTTAGGCTATAGGAGCCCTAGCCTTATCTTAAGCCTAGGGGTGCCCTAGCCTAAGCCTAGGGGTGCTCTAGCCTAAGCCTAGGGGTGCCATTGCCTAAGTCTAGGGGTGCCCTAGCCTTAGGCTAGGGAAGCCCTAGCCTTAGCCTAAGCCTAGGGGTGCCCTAGCCTAAGCCTAGGGGTGCCCTAGCCTAAGCCTAGGGGTGCCCTATCCTTAGGTTAGGGGTGCCCTAGCCTTAGGTTAGGGGAGCCCTAGCCTTAGTTTAAGCCTAGGGGTGCCCTTGCCTAAGCCTAGGGGTGCCCTAGCCTAAGCATACGTGTGCCCTAGCCTTAGGCTATAGGAGCCCTAGCCTTATCTTAAGCCTAGGGGTGCCCTAGCCTAAGCCTAGGGGTGCTCTAGCCTAAGCCTAGGGGTGCCATTGCCTAAGTCTAGGGGTGCCCTAGCCTTAGGCTAGGGGAGCCCTAGCCTTAGCCTAAGCCTACGGGTGCCCTAGCCTAAGCCTAGGGGTGCCATAGCCTAAGCCTAAGGGTGCGCTAGCCTTAGGCTAGGGGAGCCCTAGCCTAAGCCTAAGCCTAGGGGTGCTCTAACCTAAGCCTAGGGGTGCCCTAGCCAAAGCCTAGGGGTGCCCAAGCCTTAGGCTAGGGGAGTCCTAGCCTTAGCCTAAGCCTAGGGGTACCCTAGCCTAAGCCTAGGGGTGCCCTAGCCTAAGCCTAAGGGTGCCCTAACCTATGCCTAGGGGTGCCCTAGTCTTAGGCTAGGGGAGCCCTACCCTTAGCCTAAGCCTAGGGGTGCCCTATCCTAAGCCTAGGTGTGCCCTAGACTAACATTAGGGGTGCCCTAACCTAAGCCTAGGGGTGCCCTAGTAAGCCTAGGGGTGCCCTAGCCTAGGCCTAGTGGTGCCCTAGCCTTAGGCTAGTGGAGCGCTAGCCTTAGCCTAAGCTTAGGGGTGCCCTAGCCTAAGCTTAGGGGCGCCCTAGCCTAAGCCTAGGGGTGCCCGAGCCTAAGCCTAGGGGTGCCATAGCCTAAGCCTAGGGGTGCCTTAGCCTTAGCCTATGGGAGCCCTAGCCTTAGCTTAAGCCTAGGGGTGCCCTAGCCTAAGCCTAGGGGTGCCCTAGCCTAAGCCTAGGGGTGCCCTAGCCTTAGGCTAGGGGAGCCCTAGCCTTAACCTAAGCCTATGGGTGCCCTAGCCTAAGCCTAGGGGTGCCATATCCTAAGCCTAGGTGTGCCATAGCCTAAGCCTAAGGGTGCCCTAGCCTTAGGCTAGGGGAGCCCTAGCCTAAATCTAAGCCTAGTGGTGCCCTAGCCTAAGCCAAGTGGTGCCCTAGCCTAAACCTAGGGGTGCCCTAGCCTTAGGGTAGGGGAGCCCTAGCCGTAGCCTAAGCCTAGGGGTGCCCTAGCCTAAGCCTAAGGGTGCCCTCGCCTAAGCCTAGGGGTGCCCTCGCCTAAGCCTAGGGGTGCCCTAGCCAAAGCCTAGGAGTGCCCTAGCCTTAGGCTAGGGGAGACCTAGCCTTAGCCTAAGCCTATGGGTGTCCTAGCCTAAGCCTAGGGTTATCATAGCCTAAGCCTAGGGGTGCCGTAGCCTAAGCCTAGGGGTGCTCTAGCCTTAGGCTAGGGGAGCCCTAGCCTTAGCCTAAGCTAGAGATGCCATAGCCTAAGCTTAGGGGTGCCCTAGCATTAGGCTAGGGGAGCCCTAGCCGTAGGCTAAGCCTAGGGGTGCCCTACCTAAGCCTAGGGGTGCCCAAGCCTAAGCCTAGGGCTGCCCTAGCCTAAGCCTAGGGGTGCCCTGGCCTAAGCCTAAGGGTGGCCTGACCTAAGCCTAGGGGTGCCCTACTCTTAGGCTAGTGGAGCCCTAGCCTTAGCCCAAGCCTAGGGGTGCCCTAGCCTAAGCCTAGGGGTGCCCTAGCCTTAGGCTAGTGGAGCCCTAGTCTTACCCTAAGCCTAGGGGTGCCCTAGCCTAAGCCTAGGGGTGCCCAAGCCTAAGCCTAGTGGTGCCCTAGCCTAAGCTTAGGGGTGCCCGAGCCTAAGCCGAGGGGTACTCTAGCGTAAGCCTAGGGGTGCTTTAGCATAAGCCTAGGGGTGCCCTAGCCTAAGCCTAGGTGTGCCCTAGCTTAAACCTAGGGGTGCCCTAGCCTTAGGCCAGGGGAGCCCTAGCCTAAGCCTAAGCCTAGGGGTGCGCTAGCCTAAGCCTAGGGGTGCCATAACCTAAGCCTAAGGGTGCCCTAGCCTTAGGCTAGGGGAGCCCTAGCCTAAGCCTAATACTAGGGGTGGCCTAGCCTAAACCTAGGAGTGCCCTAGCCTAAGCATAGGGGTGCCCAAGCCTTAGGCTAGGGGAGCCCTAGCCTTAGCCTAAGCCTAGGGGTGCCCTAGCCTAAGCCTAGGGGTGCCCTATCGGAAGCCTAAGGGTGCCCTAGCCTATGCCTAGGGGATCCCTAGCCTTAGGCTAGGGGAGCCCTAGCCCTAGCCTAAGCCTAGGGGTGCCCTAGTAAGCCTAGGGGTGCCCAAGCCTAAGCCTAGTGGTGCCCTAGCCTAACTTAGGGGTGCCCTAGCCTAAGCCAAGGGGTACCCTAGCGTAAGCATAGGGGTGCCCTAGCCTTAGGCTATGGGAACCCTAGCCTTAGCCTAAGCCTAGGGGTGTCCTAGCCTAAGCCTAGGGGTGTCCTAGTCTAAGCCTAGGGGTGCCCTAGCCTAAGCCTAGGGGTGCCCCAGCCTTAGGCTATGAGAGCCCTAGCCTTAGCCTAAGCCTAGGGGTGCCCTAGCTAAGTCTACGGGTGCCCTAGCCTTGGCTAGGGAGCCCTAGCCTTAGCCTAAGCCTAGGGGTTCCCTAGCCTAAACCTAGGGTACCCTAGCTTAAGTTAGGGGTTCCCAAGCATTAGGCTAGGGGAGCCCTAGCCTAAGCCTAAGGGTGCCCTAGCCTAAGCCTAGGGGTGCCCTAGCCTTAGGCTAGGGGAGCCCTAGCTTTAGCCTAAGCTAGAGATGCCCTAGCCTAAGCTAAGGGGTGCCGTAGCTTAAGCCTAGGGGTGCCCTAGCATTAGGCTAGGGGAGCCCTAGCCTTAGGCTAAGCCTAGGGGTGCCCTAGCCTAAGCCTAGGGGTGCCCAAGCGTAAGCCTTGGGGTGCCCTAGCCTAAGCCTAGGGGTGCCCTAGCCTTAGGCTATGGGAGCCCTAGCCTTAGCCTAAGCCTAGGAGTGCCTTAGCCTAAGTCTAGGGGTGCCCTGGCCTAAGCCTAGGGGTGGTCTGACCTAAGCCTAGGGGTGCCCTACTCTTAGGCTAGGGGAGCCCTAGCCTTAGCCTAAGCCTAGGGGTGCCCTAGCCTAAGCCTAGGGGTGCCCTAGCCTTAGGCTAGTGGAGCCCTAGCCTTAGCCTAAGCCTAGGGGTGCCCTAGCCTAAGCCTAGGGGTGCCCAAGCCTAAGCCTAGGGGTGCCCTAGCCTAAGCCTAGGGGTGCCCTAGGCTTAGGCTATGGGAGCCCTAGCCTTAGCCTAAGCCTAGGGGTGCCCTAGCCTAAGCCTATGGGTTCCCTGGCCTAAGCCTAGGGGTGCCCTGGCCTAAGCCTAGGGGTGCCCTACTCTTAGGCTAGGGGAGCCCTAGCCCTAGCTTAAGCCTAGGGATGCCCTAGTAAGCCTAGTGGTGCCCTAGCCTAAGCCTAGTGGTGCCCTAACCTTAGGCTAGGGGAGCCGTTTCCTTAGCCTAAGCCTAGTGGTGCCCTAGCCTAAGCTTAGGGGTGCCCTAGCCTAAGCCAAGGGGTACCCTAGCGTAAGCATAGGGGTGCCCTAGCCTTAGGCTTGGGGAGCCCTAGCCTTAGCCTAAGCCTTGGGGTGCCTTAGCCTAAGCCTAGGGGTGTCCTAGCCTAAGCCTAGGGGTGTCCTAGTCTAAGCCTAGGGGTGCCCTAGCCTAAGCCTACGGGTGCCATCGCCTTAGGCTAGGGAGCCCTAGCCTTAGCCTAAGCCTAGGGGTGCCCTAGCCTAAGCCTAGGGGTGCCCTAGCCTAAGCCTAGTGGTGCCCTACCCTAAGCCTAGGGGTTCCCTAGCCTTAGGCTATGGGAGCCCTAGCCTTAGTCTAAGCCTTGGGGTGCCCTAGCCTAAGACTAGGGGTGCCCTCGCCTAAGCCTAGGGGTGTCCTCGCCTAAGCATAGGGGTGCCCTAGCCTAAGCCTAGAAGTGCCCTAGCCTTAGGCTAGGGGAGCCCTAGCCTTAACCTAAGCCTAGGTTTGCCCTAGCCTAAGCCTAGGGGTACCCACGCCTAAGCCTAGGGGTGCCCTCACCTAAGCCTAGGGGTGCCCTAGCCTAAGCCTAGGGGTGCCCTAGCCTAAGCCTGTGGGTGTCCAAGCCTAAGCCTAGGGGTGCCCTAGCCTAAGCCTAGGGGTGCCCTAACTTTAGTCTTGGGGAGCCCTAGCCTTAGCCTAAGCCTAGGGGTGCCCTAGCCTAAGCCTATGGGTGCCCTAGCCTTAGACTAGGGGAGCCCTAGCCTTAGCCTAAGCCTAGGGGTGCCCTAGCCTAAGCCTAGGAGTGCCCTAGCCTTAGGCTAGGGGAGCCCTAGCCTTAACCTAAGCCTAGGGTTGCCCTAGACTAAGCCTAGGGGTGCCCTAGCCTAAGCCTAGGGGTGCCCTAGTCTAAGCCTGTGGGTGTCCTAGCCTAAGCCTGGGGTTGCCCTAGCCTAAGCATAGTGGTGCCTTAGCCTAAGTCTTGGGGTGCCCTAGCCTTACCCTAAGCCTAGGGGTGCCAAGCCTAAGCCTAGGGGTGCCCTGGCCTTAGGCTAGGGGAGCCCTAGCCTTAGCCTAAACCTATGGGTGTCCTAGCCTAAGCCTAGGGGTATCATAGCCTAAGCCTAGGGGTGCCCTAACCTAAGCTTAGGGGTGCCCTAGCCTTAGGGTAGGGGAGCCCTAGCCTTAGCCTAAGCCTAGGGGTGCCCTAGCCTAAGCCTAGGGGTGACCTAGCCTTAGGCTAGGGAAGCCCTAGCCTTAGCCTAAGCTAGGGATGCCCTAGCCTAAGCTTAGGGGTGCCCTAGCCTAAGCCTAGGGGTGCCCTAGCATTAGGCTAGGTGAGCCCTAGACTTAGGCTAAGCCTAGGGGTGCCCTAGCCTAAGCCTAGGCGTGCCCTAGCCTTAGGCTATGGGAGCCCTAGCCTTAGCCTAAGCCTAGGGGTGTCCTAGCCTAAGCCTAGGGGTGTCTTAGCCTAAGCCTAGGGGTGCCCTAGCCTAAGCCTAGGGGTGCCCTAGCCTTAGGCTATGGGAGCCCTAGCCGTAGCCTAAGCTTAGGGGTGTCCTAGTATAAGCCTAGGGGTGTCCTAGCCTAAGCCTAGGGGTGCCCTAGCCTAAGCCTAGGGGTGCCCTGGCCTAAGAAAAGGGGTGCCCTGGCCTAAGCCTAGGGGTGCCCTACTCTTAGGCTAGGGGAGCCCTAGCCTTAGCCTAAGCCTAGGGGTGCCCTAGCCTAAGCCTAGGGGTGCCCTGGCCTAAGCCTTGGGGTGCCCTGGCCTAAGCCTAGGGGTGTCCTGGCCTAAGCCTTGGGGTGCCCTACTCTTAGGCTAGGGGAACCCTAGCCTTAGCCTAAGCCTAGGGGTGCCCTTGCCTAAGCCTAGGGGTGCCCTCGCCTAAGCCTAGGGGTGCCCTAGCATTAGGCTAGGGGAGACCAAGCCTTAACCTAAGCCTAGGGGTGCCCTAGCCTAAGCCTAGGGTTGCCCTAGCCTTAGGCTAGTCGAGCGGTAGCCTTAGCCTAAGCCTAGGGTTGCCCTAGCCTAAGCCTAGGGGTGCCCTAGCCTAAGCCTAGGGTTGCCCTAGCCTTAGGGTAGTCGAGCGGTAGCCTTAGCCTAAGCCTAGGGGTGCCCTAGCCTAAGCCTAGGGGTGCCCTAGCCTTGGGCTAGGGGAGCCCTAGCCTTAGCCTAAGCCTAGGGGTGCCCTAGCCTAAGCCTAGGGGTGCCATAGACTAAGCCTAGGGGTGCCCAATCCTAAGCCTAAGGGTGCCCTAGCCTTAGGCTAGGGGAGCCCTAACCTTAGCTTAAGCCTAGGGGTGCCCTAGCCTAAGCCTAGGGGTGCCCTAGCCTTAGGCTAGTCGAGCCGTAGCCTTATCCTAAGCCTGGGGGTGCCCTAGCCTATGCCAAGGGGTGCCCTAGCCTAAGCTTAGTGGTGCCCTAGCCTATGCCTAGGTGTGCCCTAGCCTAAGCATAGGGGTGCCCTAGCCTAAGCCTACGTGATCCCTAGCCTTAGCTTAAGCCCAGGGGTGCCCTAGCCTAAGCCTAGAGTTGCCCTAGCCTAAGCCTAGGTGAACCCTAGCCTTAGCCTAAGCCTATGGGTGCACTAGCCTAGGCCTAGGGGTGCCATAGCCTAAGCATTGGGGTGCTCAAGCCTAGGCCTACGGGTGCACTAGCCTTAGGCTAGTGGAGCCCTAGCCTAAGCCTAAGCCTAGGGGTGCCCTAGTCTAATCCTAGGGGTTCCCTAGCCTAAGCCTAGGGGTGCCTTAACCTTAGGCTAGGGGAGCCCTAGCCTTAGATTAAGTTAGGGGTGCCCTAGCCTAAGCCTAGGGGTGCCCTAGCCTTAGGCTTGGGGTGCCCAAGCCTAAGCCTAAGGGTGCCCTAGCCATAGGCTAGGGGAGCGCTAGCCTAAGCCTAAGCCTAAGCCTAGTGTGCCCTAGCCTAAGCCTAGGGGTGCCCTAACCTAAGCCTAGGGGTGCCCTAGTAAGCCTAGTTGTGCCCTAGTAAGCCTACGGGTGCCCTGCCTAAGCCAAGGGGTGAACTAGCCTTAGGCTAGGGGAGCCCTAGCCTTAGCCTAAGCCTAGGGGTGCCCTAGCCTAAGCCTAGGGGTGCCCTAACCTAAGCTTAGGGGTGCCCTAGCCTAAGCCTAGGGGTGCCCTATCCTAAGTCTAGGGGTGCCCTAGCCTTAGGCTAGGGGAGCCCCAGCTTTAGCCTAAGCCTAGGGGTGCCCTATCCTAAGCCTAGGGGTGCCCAATCCTAAGCCTAGGGGTGCCCTAGCCTAAGGCTTGGGGTGCCCTAGCCTTAGGCTAGCGGAGCCCTAACCTTAGCTTAAGCCTAGGGGTGCCATAGCCTAAGACTAGGGGTGCCCTAGCCTAAGCCTAGGGGTGCACTAGCCGTAGGCTAGGGGAGCCCTAGCCTTAGCCTAAGCCTAGTGGTGCCCTAGCCTAAGCCTAGGGGTGCCCTACCTTTAGCCTAGTGGTGCCCTAGCCTAAGCCTAGGGGTGCCCTAACCTAAGCCTAGGGTTGCCCTAGCCTAAGCCTACGGGTGTCCTAACCTTAGGCTAGGGGATCCCTAGCCTTAGGCTAATTCTAGGGGTGCCCTAGCCTAAACCTAGGGGTGCCTCAGCCTAAGCCTAGGGGTGCCCTAGCCTTGGCCTAGGGGAGCCCTAGCCTTAGCCTAAGCCTAGGAGTGCCCTAGCCTAAGCCTAGGGGTGCCCTAGCCTAAGCTTACGGGTGCCTTAGCCTAAGCCTAGGGGTGCCCTAGACTTATGCTATGGGAGCCCTAGCCTTAGCCTAAGCCTAGGGGTGTCCTAGTATAAGCCTAGGGGTGCCAAAGCCTAAGCCTAGGGGTGCCATAGCCTAATCCTAGGGATGCCCTAGTAAGCCTAGGGGTGCCCTAGTAAGCCTACGGGTGCCCTGCCTAAGTCTAGGGGTGCCCTAGCCTTAGGCTATGGGAGCCCTAGCCTTAGCCTAAGCCTAGGTGTTCCCTAGCCTAAGCCTAGGGGTGTCCTGGCCTAAGCCCAGGGGTGCCCTGGCCTAAGCCTAGGGGTGCCCTGGCCTAAGCCTAGGGGTGCCCTAGTCTTAGGCTAGGGGAGCCCTAGCCTTGGCCTAAGCCTAGTGGTGCCCTAACCTAAGCCTAGGGGTGCCCTAGCCTAAGCCTAGGGGTGCCGTGGCCTAAGCCTAGGGGTGCCCTGGCCTAAGCCTAGGGGTGCCCTGGCCTAAGCCTAGGGGTGCCCTAGTCTTAGGCTAGGGGAGCCCTAGACTTAGCCTAAGCCTAGGGGTGCCCTGGCCTAAGCTAGCGGTGCCCTAGTCTTTGGCTGGGGGAGCCCTAGCTTTAGCCTAAGCCTAGGGGTACCCTAACCTAAGCCTAGGGGTACCCTGGCCTAAGCCTAGGGGTGCCCTGGCCTAAGCATTGGTGTGCCCTGGCCTAAGCCTAGGGGTGCCCTAATCTTAGCCTAGGGGTGTCCTAGCCTTAGGCTAGTCGAGCAGTAGCCTTAGCCTAAGCCTGGGGATGCCCTAGCCTAAGCTTAGGGGTGCCCTAGCCTATGCCTAGGGGTGCCCTTGCTTAAGCATAGGGTTGCCCTAGCCTAAGCCTAGGGGTGCCCTAGCCTTAGGCTTGGGGTGCCCAAGCCTAAGCCTAAGGGTGCCCTAGCCATAGGCTAGGGGAGCGCTAGCCTAAGCCTAAGCCTAAGCCTAGTGTGCCCTAGCCTAAGCCTAGGGGTGCCCTAACCTAAGCCTAGGGGTGCCCTAGTAAGCCTAGTTGTGCCCTAGTAAGCCTACGGGTGCCCTGCCTAAGCCAAGGGGTGAACTAGCCTTAGGCTAGGGGAGCCCTAGCCTTAGCCTAAGCCTAGGGGTGCCCTAGCCTAAGCCTAGGGGTGCCCTAACCTAAGCTTAGGGGTGCCCTAGCCTAAGCCTAGGGGTGCCCTATCCTAAGTCTAGGGGTGCCCTAGCCTTAGGCTAGGGGAGCCCCAGCTTTAGCCTAAGCCTAGGGGTGCCCTATCCTAAGCCTAGGGGTGCCCAATCCTAAGCCTAGGGGTGCCCTAGCCTAAGGCTTGGGGTGCCCTAGCCTTAGTCTAGCGGAGCCCTAACCTTAGCTTAAGCCTAGGGGTGCCATAGCCTAAGACTAGGGGTGCCCTAGCCTAAGCCTAGGGGTGCACTAGCCTTAGGCTAGGGGAGCCCTAGCCTTAGCCTAAGCCTAGTGGTGCCCTAGCCTAAGCCTAGGGGTGCCCTACCTTTAGCCTAGTGGTGCCCTAGCCTAAGCCTAGGGGTGCCCTAACCTAAGCCTAGGGTTGCCCTAGCCTAAGCCTACGGGTGTCCTAACCTTAGGCTAGGGGATCCCTAGCCTTAGGCTAATTCTAGGGGTGCCCTAGCCTAAACCTAGGGGTGCCTCAGCCTAAGCCTAGGGGTGCCCTAGCCTTGGCCTAGGGGAGCCCTAGCCTTAGCCTAAGCCTAGGAGTGCCCTAGCCTAAGCCTAGGGGTGCCCTAGCCTAAGCTTACGGGTGCCTTAGCCTAAGCCTAGGGGTGCCCTAGACTTATGCTATGGGAGCCCTAGCCTTAGCCTAAGCCTAGGGGTGTCCTAGTATAAGCCTAGGGGTGCCAAAGCCTAAGCCTAGGGGTGCCATAGCCTAATCCTAGGGATGCCCTAGTAAGCCTAGGGGTGCCCTAGTAAGCCTACGGGTGCCCTGCCTAAGTCTAGGGGTGCCCTAGCCTTAGGCTATGGGAGCCCTAGCCTTAGCCTAAGCCTAGGTGTTCCCTAGCCTAAGCCTAGGGGTGTCCTGGCCTAAGCCTTGGGGTGCCCTGGCCTAAGCCTAGGGGTGCCCTGGCCTAAGCCTAGGGGTGCCCTAGTCTTAGGCTAGGGGAGCCCTAGCCTTGGCCTAAGCCTAGTGGTGCCCTAACCTAAGCCTAGGGGTGCCCTAGCCTAAGCCTAGGGGTGCCGTGGCCTAAGCCTAGGGGTGCCCTGGCCTAAGCCTAGGGGTGCCCTGGCCTAAGCCTAGGGGTGCCCTAGTCTTAGGCTAGGGGAGCCCTAGACTTAGCCTAAGCCTAGGGGTGCCCTGGCCTAAGCTAGCGGTGCCCTAGTCTTTGGCTGGGGGAGCCCTAGCTTTAGCCTAAGCCTAGGGGTACCCTAACCTAAGCCTAGGGGTACCCTGGCCTAAGCCTAGGGGTGCCCTGGCCTAAGCATTGGTGTGCCCTGGCCTAAGCCTAGGGGTGCCCTAATCTTAGCCTAGGGGTGTCCTAGCCTTAGGCTAGTCGAGCAGTAGCCTTAGCCTAAGCCTGGGGATGCCTTAGCCTAAGCTTAGGGGTGCCCTAGCCTATGCCTAGGGGTGCCCTTGCTTAAGCATAGGGTTGCCCTAGCCTAAGCCTAGGGGTTCCCTAGCCTTAGGCTAGGGGAGCCCTAGCCTTAGCTTAAGCCTATGGGTGCCCTAGCCTAAGCCTAGGGTTGCCCTAGCCTAAGCCTAGGGTTGCCCTAGCCTAAGCCTAGGGGAGCCCTAGCCTTAGCCTAAGCCTAGGGGTGCCCTAGGCTAAGCCTAGGGGTGCCCTAGCCTTAGGGTAGTCGAGCGGTAGCCTTAGCCTAAGCCTAGGGGTGCCCTAGCCTAAACCTAGGGATGCCCGAGCCTAAGCCCAGGGGTGCCCAAGCCTAAGAGTAGGGGTTCCCTAGCCTTAGGCTAGGGAAGCCCTAGCCTTAGCCTAAGCCTAGGGGTGCCCTAGCCTAAGCCTAGGGGTGCCCTAGCCTAAGCCTAGGGGTGCCCTATCCTTAGGTTAGGGGTGCCCTAGCCTTAGGTTAGGGGAGCCCTAGCCTTAGTTTAAGCCTAGGGGTGCCCTTGCCTAAGCCTAGGGGTGCCCTAGCCTAAGCATACGTGTGCCCTAGCCTTAGACTATAGGAGCCCTAGCCTTAGCTTAAGCCTAGGGGTGCCCTAGCCTAAGCCTAGGGGTGCTCTAGCCTAAGCCTAGGGGTGCCATAGCCTAAGTCTAGGGGTGCCCTAGCCTTAGGCTAGGGGAGCCCTAGCCTTAGCCTAAGCCTACGGGTGCCCTAGCCTAAGCCTAGGGGTGCCATAGCCTAAGCCTAAGGGTGCGCTAGCCTTAGGCTAGGGGAGCCCTAGCCTAAGCCTAAGCCTAGGGGTGCTCTAACCTAAGCCTAGGGGTGCCCTATCCCAAGCCTAGGGGTGCCCAAGCCTTAGGCTAGGGGAGTCCTAGCCTTAGCCTAAGCCTAGGGGTACCCTAGCCTAAGCCTAGGGGTGCCCTAACGTAAGCCTAAGGGTGCCCGAACCTATGCCTAGGGGTGCCCTAGTCTTAAGCTAGGGGAGCCCTACCCTTAGCCTAAGCCTAGGGGTGCCCTATCCTAAGCCTAGGTGTGCCCTAGACTAACATTAGGGGTGCCCTAACCTAAGCCTAGGGGTGCCCTAGTAAGCCTAGGGGTGCCCTAGCCTAAGCCTGTGGGTGTCCAAGCCTAAGCCTAGGGGTGCCCTAGCCTAAGCCTAGGGGAGCCCTAACTTTAGTCTTGGGGAGCCCTAGCCTTAGCCTAAGCCTAGGGGTGCCCTTGCCTAAGCCTATGGGTGCCCTAGCCTTAGACTAGGGGAGCCCTAGCCTTAGCCTAAGCCTAGGGGTGCCCTAGCCTAAGCCTAGGAGTGCCCTAGCCTTAGGCTAGGGGAGCCCTAGCCTTAAACTAAGCCTAGGGTTGCCCTAGACTAAGCCTAGGGGTGCCCTAGCCTAAGCCTAGGGGTGCCCTAGTCTAAGCCTGTGGGTGTCCTAGCCTAAGCCTGGGGTTGCCCTAGCCTAAGCATAGTGGTGCCTTAGCCTAAGTCTTGGGGTGCCCTAGCCTTACCCTAAGCCTAGGGGTGCCAAGCCTAAGCCTAGGGGTGCCCTAGCCTTAGGCTAGGGGAGCCCTAGCCTTAGCCTAAACCTATGGGTGTCCTAGCCTAAGCCTAGGGGTATCATAGCCTAAGCCTAGGGGTGCCCTAGCCTAAGCTTAGGGGTGCCCTAGCCTTAGGGTAGGGGAGCCCTAGCCTTAGCCTAAGCCTAGGGGTGCCCTAGCCTAAGCCTAGGGGTGACATAGCCTTAGGCTAGGGAAGCCCTAGCCTTAGCCTAAGCTAGGGATGCCCTAGCCTAAGCTTAGGGGTGCCCTAGCCTAAGCCTAGGGGTGCCCTAGCATTAGGCTAGGGGAGCCCTAGCCTTAGGCTAAGCCTAGGGGTGCCCTAGCCTAAGCCTAGGCGTGCCCTAGCCTTAGGCTATGGGAGCCCTAGCCTTAGCCTAAGCCTAGGGGTGTCCTAGCCTAAGCCTAGGGGTGTCTTAGCCTAAGCCTAGGGGTGCCCTAGCCTAAGCCTAGGGGTGCCCTAGCCTTAGGCTATGGGAGCCCTAGCCGTAGCCTAAGCTTAGGGGTGTCCTAATATAAGCCTAGGGGTGTCCTAGCCTAAGCCTAGGGGTGCCCTAGCCTAAGCCTAGGGGTGCCCTGGCCTAAGCAAAGGGGTGCCCTGGCCTAAGCCTAGGGGTGCCCTACTCTTAGGCTAGGGGAGCCCTAGCCTTAGCCTAAGCCTAGGGGTGCCCTAGCCTAAGCCTAGGGGTGCCCTTGCCTAAGCCTAGGGGTGCCCTGGCCTAAGCCTAGGGGTGCCCTGGCCTAAGCCTTGGGGTGCCCTACTCTTAGGCTAGGGGAGCCCTAGCCTTAGCCTAAGCCTAGGGGTGCCCTTGCCTAAGCCTAGGGGTGCCCTCGCCTAAGCCTAGGGGTGCCCTAGCATTAGGCTAGGGGAGACCTAGCCTTAACCTAAGCCTAGGGGTGCCCTAGCCTAAGCCTAGGGTTGCCCTAGCCTTAGGCTAGTCGAGCGGTAGCCTTAGCCTAAGCCTAGGGTTGCCCTAGCCTAAGCCTAGGGGTGCCCTAGCCTAAGCCTAGGGGTGCCCTAGCCTTGAGCTAGGGGAGCCCTAGCCTTAGCCTAAGCCTAGGGGTGCCCTAGCCTAAGCCTAGTGGTGCCCTAGCATTAGGCTATGGGAACCCTAGTCTTGCCCTAAGCCTAGGGCAGCCCTAGCCTAAGCCTAGGGGTGCCATAGACTAAGCCTAGGGTGCCCAATCCTAAGCCTAAGGGTGCCCTAGCCTTACGCTAGGGGAGCCCTAACCTTAGCTTAAGCCTAGGGGTGCCCTAGCCTAAGCCTAGGGGTGCCCTAGCCTTAGGCTAGTTGAGCCGTAGCCTTATCCTAAGCCTGGGGGTGCCCTAGCCTATGCCAAGGGGTGCCCTAGCCTAAGCTTAGTGGTGCCCTAGCCTATGCCTAGGGGTGCCCTAGCCTAAGCATAGGGGTGCCCTAGCCTAAGCCTACGTGAGCCCTAGCCTTAGCTTAAGCCCAGGGGTGCCCTAGCCTAAGCTTAGAGTTGCCCTAGCCCAAGCCTAGGTGAACCCTAGCCTTAGCCTAAGCCTATGGGTGCACTAGCCTAGGCCTAGGGGTGCCATAGCCTAAGCATTGGGGTGCTCAAGCCTAGGCCTACGGGTGCACTAGCCTTAGGCTAGTGGAGCCCTAGCCTAAGCCTAAGCCTAGGGGTGCCCTAGCCTAATCCTAGGGGTTCCCTAGCCTAAGCCTAGGGGTGCCTTAACCTTAGGCTAGGGGAGCCCTAGCCTTAGCTTAAGTTAGGGGTGCCCTAGCCTAAGTCTAGGGGTGCCCTAGCCTTAGTCTTGGGGTGCCCAAGCCTAAGCCTAAGGGTGCCCTAGCCATAGGCTAGGGGAGCGCTAGCCTAAGCCTAAGCCTAAGCCTAGTGTGCCCTAGCCTAAGCCTAGGGGTGCCCTAACCTAAGCCTAGGGGTGCCCTAGTAAGCCTAGGTGTGCCCTAGTAAGCCTACGGGTGCCCTGCCTAAGCCAAGGGGTGAACAAGCCTTAGGCTAGGGGAGCCCTAGCCTTAGCCTAAGCCTAGGGCTGCCCTAGCCTAAGCCTAGGGGTGCCCTAACCTAAGCTTAGGGGTGCCCTAGCCTAAGCCTAGGGGTGCCCTATCCTAAGTCTAGGGGTGCCCTAGCCTTAGGCTAGGGGAGCCCCAGCTTTAGCCTAAGCCTAGGGGTGCCCTATCCTAAGCCTAGGGGTGCCCTATCCTAAGCCTAGGGGTGCCCTAGCCTAAGGCTAGGGGTGCCCTAGCCTTAGGCTAGCGGAGCCCTAACCTTAGCTTAAGCCTAGGAGTGCCCTAGCCTAAGACTAGGGGTGCCCTAGCCTAAGCCTAGTTGTGCACTAGTCTTAGGCTAGGGGAGCCCTAGCCTTAGCCTAAGCCTAGTGGTGCCCTAGCCTAAGCCTAGGGGTGCCCTACCTTTAGCCTAGTGGTGCCCTAGCCTAAGCCTAGGGGTGCCCTAACCTAAGCCTAGGGTTGCCCTAGCCTAAGCCTACGGGTGTCCTAACCTTAGGCTAGGGGATCCCTAGCCTTAGGCTAATTCTAGGGGTGCCCTAGCCTAAACTTAGGGGTGCCCCAGCCTAAGCCTAGGGGTGTCCTAGCCTTGGCCTAGGGGAGCCCTAGCCTTAGCCTAAGCCTAGGGGTGCCCTAGCCTAAGCCTAGGGGTGCCCTAGCCTAAGCTTACGGGTGCCCTAGCCTAAGCCTAGGGGTGCCCTAGACTTATGCTATGGGATCCCTAGCCTTAGCCTAAGCCTAGGGGTGTCCTAGTATAAGCCTAGGGGTGCCAAAGCCTAAGCCTAGGGGTGCCATAGCCTAAGCCTAGGGATGCCCTAGTAAGCCTAGGGGTGCCCTAGTAAGCCTACGGGTGCCCTGCCTAAGTCTACGGGTGCCCTAGCCTTAGGCTATGGGAGCCCTAGCCTTAGCCTAAGCCTAGGTGTTCCCTAGCCTAAGCCTAGGGGTGTCCTGGCCTAAGCCTAGGGGTGCCCTGGCCTAAGCCTAGGGGTGCCCTGGCCTAAGCCTAGGGGTGCCCTAGTCTTAGGCTAGGGGAGCCCTAGCCTTAGCCTAAGCCTAGTGGTGCCCTAACCTAAGCCTAGGGGTGCCCTAGCCTAAGCCTAGGGGTGCCGTGGCCTAAGCCTAGGGGTGCCCTGGCCTAAGCCTAGGGGTGCCCTGGCCTAAGCCTAGGGGTGCCCTAGTCTTAGGCTAGGGGAGCCCTAGCCTTAGCCTAAGCCTAGGGGTGCCCTGGCCTAAGCTAGGGGTGCCCTAGTCTTTGGCTGGGGGAGCCCTAGCTTTAGCCTAAGCCTAGGGGTGCCCTAACCTAAGCCTAGGGGTACCCTGGCCTAAGCCTAGGGGTGCCCTGGCCTAAGCATTGGGGTGCCCTGGCCTAAGCCTAGGGGTGCCCTAGTCTTAGCCTAGGGGTGTCCTATCCTTAGGCTAGTCGAGCAGTAGCCTTAGCCTAAGCCTGGGGATGCCCTAGCCTAAGCTTAGGGGTGCCCTAGCCTATGCCTAGGGGTGCCCTTGCTTAAGCATAGGGTTGCCCTAGCCTAAGCCTAGGGGTTCCCTAGCCTTAGGCTAGGGGAGCCCTAGCCTTAGCTTAAGCCTAGGGGTGCCCTAGCCTAAGCCTAGGGTTGCCCTAGCCTAAGCCTAGGGTTGCCCTAGCCTAAGCCTAGGGGAGCCCTAGCCTTAGCCTAAGCCTAGGGGTGCACTAGCCTAAGCCTATGGTTGGCCTAGCCTAAGCCTAGGGGTGCACTAGTCTTAGGCTAGGGGAGCCCTAGCCTAAGCCTAAGCCTAGGGGTGCCCTAGCCTAATCCTAGGGGTTCCCTAGCCTTAGGCTAGGGAATCCCTAGCCTTATCCTAAGCCTAGGGGTGCCCTAGCCTAAGCCTAGGGGTGCCCTATCCTAAGCCTAGGGGTGCCCTAGCCTAAGCCTAGGAGTGCCCTAGCCTTAGGCTAGGGGAGCCCCATCCTTAGCCTAAGCCTAGGGGTGCCCTAGCCTAAGCCTAGGGGTACCATAGCCTAAGCCTAGGGGTGCCCAAGCCTAAGCCTAGGGGTGCCCTAGACTTAGGCTGGGGGAGCCCTAGCTTTAGCCTAAGCCTAGGGGTGCCCTAACCTAAGCCTAGGGGTGCCCTAGCCTAAGCCTAGGGGTGCCCTGGCCTAAGCCTAGGGGTGCCCTGTCCTAAGCCTAGGGGTGCCCTGGCCTAAGCCTAGGGGTGCCCTAGTCTTAGGCTAGGGGTGCCCTAGCCTTAGGCTAGTCGAGCCGTAGCCTTAGCCTAAGCCTGGGGGTACCCTAGCCTATGCCAAGGGGTGCCCTAGCCTAAGCTTAGGGGTGCCCTAGCCTATGCCTAGGGGTGCCCTAGCCTAAGCATAGGGGTGCCCTAGCCTAAGCCTAGGGGTTCCCAAGCCTTAGGCTAGGGGAGCCCTAGCCTTAGCTTAAGCCTAGGGGTGCCCTAGCCTAAGCCTAGGGTTGCCCTAGCCTAAGCCTAGGGGAGCCCTAGCCTTAGCCTAAGCCTAGGGGTGCACTAGCCTAAGCCTAGGGGTGACATAGCTTAAGCGTTGGGGTGCCCAATCATAAGCCTAAGGGTGCCCTAGCCTTAGGCTAGGGGAGCCCTATCCTAAGCCTAAGCCTAGGGGTGCCCTAGCCTAATCCTAGGGGTTCCCTTGCCTTAGGCTAGAGAAACCCTTGCCTTAGCCTAAGCCTAGGGGTGCCCTAGCCTAAGCCTAGGGGTGCCCTATCCTAAGCCTAGGGGTGCCCTAGCCTAAGCCTAGGAGTGCCCTAGCCTTAGGCTAGGGGAGCCCTAGCCTTAGCTTAAGCCTAGGGGTGCCCTAGCCTAAGCCTAGGGGTGCACTAGTCTAAGCTTAGGCGTGCACTAGCCTAAGCTTAGGGGTTCCCTAGCCTTAGGCTAGGGGACCCCTAGCCTTAGCCTAAGCCTAGGGGTGCCCTAGCCTAAGCCTAGGGGTGCCCTAGCCTAAGCCTAGGGGTGCCCTAGCCTTAGGCTAGGGGAGACCCATCCTTAGCCTAAGCCTAAGGGTGCCCTAACCTAAGCCTAGGGGTACCATAGACTAAGCCTAGGGGTGCCCAAGCCTAAGCCTAAGGGTGCCCTAGCCTTAGGCTAGGGGAGCGCTAGCCTAAGCCTAAGCCTAGTGTGCCCTAGCCTAAGCCTAGGGGTGCTCTAGCCTAAGCCTAGGGGTGCCCTAGCCTAAGTGTAGGGGTGCCCTAGTAAGCCTAGGTGTGCCCTAGTAAGGCTACGGGTGCCCTGCCTAAGCCTAGGGGTGCCCTAACCTAAGCTTATGGGTCCCCTAGCCTAAGCCTAGGGGTGCCCTATCCTAAGCCTAGGGGTGCCCTAGCCTAAGCCTAGGGGTGTCCTAGCCTTAGGCTAGGGGAGCCCTAGCCTTAGCTTAAGCCTAGGGGTGCTCTAGCCTAAGCCTAGGGTTGCCCTAGCCTAAGCCAAGGGGTGCCCTAGCATAAGCCTAGCGGTGCCATAGCCTAAGCCTCTGGGTGCCCAACCTAAGCCTAAGGGTGCCCTAGCCTAAGGCTAGGAGAGCCCTACCCTAAGCCTAAGCCTAGGGGTGCCCTAACCTAAGCTTAGGGGTGCCATAGTCTAAGCCTAGGGGTGCCCTAGCCTAAGCCTAGGGGTGCCCTATCCTAAGCCTAGGGGTGCCCTAGCCTAAGCCTAGGAGTGCCCTAGCCTTAGGCTAGGGGAGTCGCATCCTTAGCCTAAGCCTAGGGGTGCCCTAGCCTAAGCCTAGGGGTACCATAGCCTAAGCCTAGGGGTGCCCAAGCCTAAGCCTAGGGGTGCTCTAGCCTTAGGCTAGGTGAGCGCTAGCCTAAGCCTAAGGCTAAGCCTAGTTTGCCCTAGCCTAAGCCTATGGGTGCCCTAGCCTAAGCCTAGGGGTGCCCTAGCCTAAGCCTAGGGGTGCCCTAGTAAGCCTAGGTGTGCCCTAGTAAGCCTACGGGCACCCTGCCTAAGCCTAGGGGTGCCCTAGCTTTAGGCTAGGGGAGCCCTAGCCTTAGCCTAAGCCTAGGGGTGCCCTAGCCTAAGCCTAGGGGTGCCCTAACCTAAGCTTAGGGGTGCCTTAGCCTAAGCCTAGGGGTGCCCTATCATAAGTCTAGGGGTGCCCTAGCCTTAGGCTAGGGGAGCCCCAGCCTTAGCCTAAGCCTAGGTGTGCCCTAGCCTAAGCCTAGGGGTGCCCTATCCTAAGCCTAGGGGTGCCCTAGCCTAAGCCTACGGGTGCCCTAGCCTTAGGCTAGGGGAGCCCTAGCCTTAGATTTAGCCTAGGGGTGCCCTAGCCTAAGCCTAGGGGTACCCTAGCCTAAGCCTAGGGGTGCACTAGCCTTAGGCTACGGGATCCCTAGCCTTAGCCTAAGCCCAGTGGTGCCCTAGCCTAAGCCTAGGGGTGCCCTAGCTTTAGCCTAGTGGTGCCCTAGCCTAAGCCTACGGGTGTCCTAACCTTAGGCTAGGGGATCCCTAGCCTTAGGCTAATTCTAGGGGTGACCTAGCCTAAACCTAGGTGTGCCCCAGCCTAAGCCTAGGGGTGCCCTAGCCTTAGCCTAAGCCTAGGGTTGCCCTAGCCTAAGCCTAGGGGTGCCATAGCCTAAGCTTAGGGGTGCCCTAGCCTAAGCCTAGGGGTGCCCTAGTCTTATGCTTTGGGAGCCCTTTCCTTAGCCTAAGCCTAGGGGTGTCCTAGTATAAGCCTAGGGGTGCCCAAGCCTAAGCCTATGGGTACCATAGCCTAAGCCTAGGGGTGCCTTAACCTTAGGCTAGGGGAGCCCTAGCCTTAGCTTAAGTTAGGGGTGCCCTAGCCTAAGCCTAGGGGTGCCCTAGCCTTAGGCTAGGGGAGACCCTTCCTTAGCCTAAGCCTAGGGGTGCCCTAGCCTAATCCTAGGGGTTCCCTAGCCTAAGCCTAGGGGTGCCTTAACCTTAGGCTAGGGGAGCCCTAGCCTTAGCTTATGTTAGGGGTGCCCTAGCCTAAGCCTAGGGGTGCCCTAGCCTTAGGCTTGGGGTGCCCAAGCCTAAGCCTAAGGGTGCCCTAGCCTTAGGCTAGGGGAGCGCTAGCCTAAGCCTAAGCCTAAGCCTAGTGTGCCCTAGCCTAAGCCTAGGGGTGCCCTAGCCTAAGCCTAGGGGTGCCCTAACCTAAGCCTAGGGGTGCCCTAGTAAGCCTAGGTGTGCCCTAGTAAGCCTACGGGTGCCCTGCCTAAGCCAAGGGGTGAACTAGCCTTAGGCTAGGGGAGCCCTAGCCTTAGCCTAAGCCTAGGGGTGCCCTAGCCTAAGCCTAGGGGTGCCCTAACCTAAGCTTAGGGGTGCCCTAGCCTAAGCATAGGGGTGCCCTATCCTAAGTCTAGGGGTGCCCTAGCCTTAGGCTAGGGGAGCCCCAGCTTTAGCCTAAGCCTAGGGGTGCCCTATCCTAAGCCTAGGGGTGCCCTATCCTAAGCCTTAGGGGTGCCCTAGCCTAAGGCTAGGGGTGCCTTAGCCTAAGGCTAGGGGTGCCCTAGCCTTAGGCTAGCGAAGCCCTAACCTTAGCTTAAGCCTAGGGGTGCCCTAGCCTAAGACGAGGGGTGCCCTAGCCTAAACCTAGGGGTGCACTAGCCTTAGGCTAGGGGAGCCCTAGCCTTAGCCTAAGCCTATTGGTGCCCTAGCCTAAGCCTAGGGGTGCCCTACCTTTAGCCTAGTGGTGCCCTAGCCTAAGCCTAGGGGTGCCCTAACCTAAGCCTAGGTTTGCCCTAGCCTAAGCCTACGGGTGTCCTAACCTTAGGCTAGGGGATCCCTAGCCTTAGGCTAAGTCTAGGGGTGCCCTAGCCTAAACCTAGGGGTGCCCCAGCCTAAGCCTAGGGGTGCCCTAGCCTTGGCCTAGGGGAGCCCTAGCATTAGCCTAATCCTAGGGGTGCCCTAGCCTAAGCCTAGGGGTGCCCTAGCCTAAGCTTAGGGGTGCCCTAGCCTAAGCCTAGGGGTGCCCTAGACTTATGCTATGGGAGCCCTAGCCTTAGCCTAAGCCTAGGGGTGTCCTAGTATAAGCCTAGGGGTGCCAAAGCCTAAGCCTAGGGGTGCCATAGCCTAAGCCTAGGGATGCCCTAGTAAGCCTAGGGGTGCCCATTTAAGGCTACCGGTGCCCTGCCTAAGTCTAGGGGTGCCCTAGCCTTAGGCTATGGGAGCCCTAGCCTTAGCCTAAGCCTAGGTGTTCCCTAGCCTAAGCCTAGGGGTGTCCGGGCCTAAGCCTAGGGGTGCCCTGGACTAAGCCTAGGGGTGCCCTGGACTAAGCCTAGGGGTGCCCTAGACTTAGGCTAGGGGAGCCCTAGCCTTAGCCTAAGCCTAGTGGTGCCCTAACCTAAGCCTAGGGGTGCCCTAGCCTAAGCCTAGGGGTGCCGTGGCCTAAGCCTAGGGGTGCCCTGTCATAAGCCTAGGGGTGCCCTGGCCTAAGCCTAGGGGTGCCCTAGTCTTAGGCTAGGGGAGCCCTAGCCTTAGCCTAAGCCTAGGGGTGCCCTGGCCTAAGCTAGAGGTGCCCTAGACTTTGGCTGGGGGAGCCCTAGCCTTAGCCTAAGCCTAGGGGTGCCCTAACCTAAGCCTAGGGGTATCCTGGCCTAAGCCTAGGGGTGCCCTGGCCTAAGCTTTGGGGTGCCCTGGCCTAAGCCTAGGGGTGCCCTAGTCTTAGCCTAGGGGTGTCCTAGACTTAGGCTAGTCGAGCAGTAGCCTTAGCCTAAGCCTGGGGATGCCCTAGCCTAAGCTTAGGGGTGCCCTAGCCTATGCCTAGGGGTGCCCTTGCTTAAGCATAGGGTTGCCCTAGCCTAAGCCTAGGGGTTCCCTAGCCTTAGGCTAGGGGAGCCCTAGCCTTAGCTTAAGCCTAGGGGTGCCCTAGCCTAAGCCTAGGGTTGCCCTAGCCTAAGCCTAGGGTTGCCCTAGCCTAAGCCTAGGGGAGCCCTAGCCTTAGCCTAAGCCTAGGGGTGCACTAGCCTTAGCCTATGGGTGCCATAGCCTAAGCCTAAGGGTGCCCTAGCCTTAGGCTAGGGTAGTGCTAGCCTAAGCCTAAGCCTAAGCTTAGTGTGCCCTTGCCTAAGCCTAGGGGTGCCCTAGCCTAATCCTAGGGGTTCACTAGTCTTAGCCTAGGAGTGTCCTAGCCTTAGGCTAGTCGAGCAGTAGCCTTAGCCTAAGCCTCGGGATGCCCTAGCCTATGCCAAGGGGTGCCGTAGCCTAAGCCTAGGGGTGCCCTAGCCTAAGCCTAGGGGTGCCCAAGCCTAAGCCTAGGGATGCCTTAGCCTTAGGCTAGGGGAGCCCTAGCCTTAGCTTAAGCCTAGGGGTACCCTAGCCTAAGCCTAGGGGTGCCCAAGCCTAAGCATAGGGGTGCCCTAGCCTTAGGCTAGGGGAGCCCCATCCTTAGCCTAAGCCTAGAGGTCCCCAAGCCTAAGCCTAGGGGTGCCCTAGTAAGCCTAGGGGTGCCCCAGTAAGCCTACAGGTGCCTTGCCTAAGCCTAGTGGTGCCCTAGCCTTAGGCTAGGGGAGCATTAGCCTTAGCCTAAGCCTAGGGATGCCCTAGCCTAATCCTAGGGGTGCCCTAACCTAAGCTTAGGGGTGCCCTAGCCTAAGCCTAGGGGTGCACTATCATATGTCTAGGGGTGCCCTAGCCTAAGCCTAGGGGTGCCCTAGCCTTAGGCTAGGGGAGCCTTAGCCTTAGCTTACGCCTAGGTGTGCCCTAGCCTAAGCCTATGGTTGGCCTAGCCTAAGCCTAGGGGTGCACTAGTCTTAGGCTAGGGGAGCCTTAGCCTTAGCCTAAGCCTAGGGGTGCACTAGCCTAAGCCTAGGGGTGCACTATTCTTAGGCTAGGGGAGCCTTAGCCTTAGCCTAAGCCTAGGGGTGCACTAGCCTAAGCCTAGGGGTGCCCTATCCTAAGCCTAGGGGTGCCCTAGCCTAAGCCTAGGGGTGCCCTACCCTAAGCCTAGGGGTGCCCTAGCCTTAGGCTAGGGGAGCCCTAACCTTAGCTTAAGCCTAGGGGTGCTCTAGCCTAAGCCTAGGGTTGCCCTAGCCTAAGCCAAGGGGTGCCCTAGCCTTAGGCTAGGGGAGCCCTAGCCTTAGCTTAAGCCTAGGGGTGCCCTAGTCTAAGCATAGGGGTGCCCTATCCTAAGTTTAGGGGTGCCCTAGCCTAAGCCTAGGGTTACCCTAGCCTAAGCCAAGGGGTGCCATAGCCTAAGCCTAGGGGTGCCCAATCCTATGCCTAAGGGTGCCCTAGCCTTAGGCTAGGGGAGCCCTAGCCTTAGCTTGAGCCTAGGGGTGCCCTAGCCTAAGCCTAGGGGTGCCCTAGCCTTAGGCTAGTGGAGCCGTAGCCTTAGCCTAAGCCTGGTGGTGACTTGCCTATGCCAAGGGGTGCCCTAGCCTAAGCTAAGGGGTGCCCTAGCCTATGCCTAGGGGTGCCCTAGCCTAAGCATAGGGGTGCCCTAGCCTAAGCCTAGGGGTGCCCTAGCCTTAGGCTAGGGGAGCCCTAGCCTTAGCTTAAGCCTAGGGGTGCCCTAGCCTAAGCCTAGGGTTGCTCTACCCTAAGCCTAGGTGAGCCCTAGCCTTAGCCTAAGCCTAGGGATGCCCTAGCCTAAGCCTAGGGGTGCCATAGCCTAAGCCTTGGGGTGCCAAAGCCTAAGCCTAAGGGTGCCCTAGCCTTAGGCTAGGGGAGCCCTAGCCTAAGCCTAAGCCTAGGGGTGCCCTAGGCTAATCCTAGGGGTTCCCTAGCCTTAGGATAGGGAAACCCTAGCCTTAGCCTAAGCCTAGGGGTGCCCTAGCCTAAGCCTTGGGGTGCCCTATCCTAAGCCTAGGTGTGCCCTAGCCTAAGCCTGGGGGTGCCATAGCCTAAGCCTTGGGGTGCCAAAGCCTAAGCCTAAGGGTGCCCTAGCCTTAGGCTATGGGAGCCCTAGCCTAAGCCTAAGCCTAGGGGTGCCCTAGCCTAATCCTAGGGGTTACCTAGCCTTAGGCTAGGGAAACCCTAGCCTTATCCTAAGCCTAGGTGTGCCCTATCCTAAGCCTAGGGGTGCCCTAGCCTTAGCCTAGGAGTGCCCTAGCCTTAGGCTAGGGTAGCCCCATCCTTAGCCTAAGCCTAGGGGTGCCCTAGCCTAAGCCTAGGGGTACCATAGCCTAAGCCTAGGTGTGCCCAAGCCTAAGCATAGGGGTGCCCAAGCCTAATCCTAGGGGTTCCCTAGCCTTAGGATAGGGAAACCCTAGGCTTAGCCTAAGCCTAGGGGTGCCCTATCCTAAGCCTTGGGGTGCCCTATCCTAAGCCTAGGTGTGCCCTAGCCTAAGCCTAGGAGTGCCCTAGCCTTAGGCTAGGGGAGCCCTAGCCTTAGCTTAAGCCTAGGGGTGCCCTAGCCTAAGCCTAGGGGTGCACTAGTCTAAGCTTAGGCGTGCACTAGCCTAAGCTTATGGGTTACCTAGCCTTAGGCTAGGGGACCCCTAGCCTTAGCCTAAGCCTAGGGGTGCCCTAGCGTAAGCCTAGGGGTGCCCTAGCCTAAGACTAGGGGTGCCCTAGTAAGCCTTGTTGTGCCCTAGTAAGGCTACGGGTGCCCTGCCTAAGCCTAGGGGTGCCCTAACCTAAGCTTATGGGTCCCCTAGCCTAAGCCTAGGGGTGCCCTATCCTAAGCCTAGGGGTGCCCTAGCCTAAGCCTAGGGGTGCCCTAGCCTTAGGCTAGGGGAGCCCTAGCCTTAGCCTAAGCCAAGGGGTGCCCTAGCCTAAGCCTATCGGTGCCATAGCCTAAGCCTCTGGGTGCCCAACCTAAGCCTAAGGGTGCCCTAGCCTAAGGCTAGGAGAGCCCTACCCTAAGCCTAAGCCTAGGGGTGCCCTAACCTAAGTTAGGGGTGCCATAGTCTAAGCCTAGGGGTGCCCAAGCCTAAGCCTAGGGGTTCCCTAGCCTTAGGCAAGGGGAGCCCCAGCCTTAACCTAAGCCTAGGGGTACCCTAGCCTAAGCCTAGGGGTGCCCTAGCCTTAGGCTAGTCGAACCGTAGCCTTAGCCTAAGCCTTGGGGTGCCCTAGCCTATGCCTAGGGGTGCAAGAGCCTAAGCGTAGGGGTGCCCTAGCCTATGCCTAGGGGTGCCCTAGCCTAAGCCTAGGGGTGCCCTAGCCTAAGCCTAGGGGTTCCTTAGCCTTAGGCTAGGGAAACCCTAGCCTTAGCCTAAGCCTAGGGGTGCACTAGCCTAAGCCCAGGGGTGCCCTATCCTAAGTTTAGGGGTGCCCTAGCCTAAGGCTAGGGGTGCCCTAGACTAAGCCTAGGGGTGCCCTAGCCATAGGCTAGGGGAGCCCTAGCCTTAGCTTAAGCCCAGGAGTGTCCTAGCCTAAGCCTAGGGTTGCCCTAACCTAAGCCTAGGGGAGCCCTTGCCTTAGCCTAAGCTTAGGGGTGCACTAGCCTAAGCCTAGGGGTGCCATAGCCTAAGCCTAGGGGTGTCCTAGCCTAAGCCTAAGCCTAGGGGTGCCCTAGCCTAATCCTAGGGGTTCCTTAGCCTTAGGCTAGGGAAACCCTAGCCTTAGCCTAAGCCTAGGGGTGCCCTAGCCTAAGCCTTGGGGTGCCCTATCCTAAGCCTAGGGGTGCCCTAGCCTAAGCCTTGGGGTGCCCTATCCTAAGCCTAGGGGTGCCCAAGCCTAAGCCTAGGAGTGCCCTAGACTTAGGCTAGGGGAGCCCTAGCCTTAGCTTAAGCCTAGGGGTGCCCTAGCCTAAGCCTAGGGGTGCCATAGCCAAAGCCTAGGGGTGCCCAAACCTAAGCCTAAGGGTGCCCTAGCCTTAGGCTAGGGGAGCCCTAGTCTAAGCCAATGCCTAGGGGTGCCCTAGCCTAAGCCTAGGGGTGCCTTAGCCTTAGGCTAGGAGAGCCCTAGCATTAGCCTAAGCCTAGGGATTCCCTATCCTTAGCCTAGGGGTACCATAGCCTAAGCCTAAGGGTGACCTAGCCTTAGGCTAGGGGAGCGCTAGCCTAAGCCTAAGCCTAAGCCTAGTGTGCCCTAGCCTAAGCCTAGGGGTGCCCTCGCCTTAGGTTAGGGGAGCCTTGCCTTAGCCTAAGCCTAGGGGTGCACTAGCCTAAGCCTAGGTGTGCCCTAGCCTAAGCCTAGGGGTGCCATAATAAGCCTAGGGGTGCCCTAGTAAGCCTACGGGTGCCCTGCCTAAGCCTAGGGGTGCCCTAGCCTAAGCCTATGGGTGCCCTAACCTAAGCTTAGGGGTTCCCTAGCCTAAGCCTAGTGTTGCCCTCTCCTAAGTCTAGGGGTGCCCTTGCCGTAGGCTAGGGGAGGCCCAGCCATAGCCTAAGCCTCGGGGTGCCCAAGCCTAAGCCTAGGGGTGCCCTATCCTAAGCCTAGGGGTGCCCTAGCCTAAGCCTAGGGGTTCCCTAGCCTTAGGCTAGGGGAGCCCAAGCCTAAGCCTAAGCCTAGGGGTGCACTAGCCTAAGCCTAGGGGTGCCATAGCCTAAGCCTAGGGGTGCCCATGCCTAAGCCTTAGGGTGCCCTAGCCTTAGTCTAGGGGAGCCCTAGCCTAAGCCTAAGCCTAGGGGTGCCCTAGCCTAAGCCTAGTGGTGCCGTATCCTAAGCCTAGGGGTGCCCTAGCCTAAGCCTAGGGGTGCACTAGCCTTAGGCTAGTCGAACCGTAGCCTTAGCCTAAGCCTGGTGGTGCCCTAGCCTATGCCTAGGGGTGCCAGAGCCTAAGCGTAGGGGTGCCCTAGCCTATGCCTAGGGGTGCCCTAACCTAAGCATAGGGGTGCCCTAGCCTAAGCCTAGGGGTTCCCTAGCCTTAGGCTAGGAAAACCCTAGCCTTAGCCTAAGCCTAGGGGTGCACTAGCCTAAGCCTAGGGGTGCCCTAGCCTAAGCCTAGGGGTGCCCTAGCCTAAGCCTAGGGGTGCCCTAGCCATAGGCTAGGGGAGCCCTAGCCTTAGCTTAAGCCTAGGAGTGTCCTAGCGGAAGCCTAGGGTTACCCTAACCTAAGCCTAGGGGAGCCCTAGCCTTAGCCTAAGCCTAGGGGTTCACTAGCCTAAGCCTAGGGGTGCCATATCCTAAGCCTAGGGGTGCCCAAGCCTAAGCCTAAGGGTGAACTAGCCTTAGGCTAGGGGAGCCCTACCCTAAGCCTAAGCCTAGGGGTGCCCTAGCCTAAGCCTAGGGGTTCCTTATCCTTAGGCTAGGGAAACCCTAGCCTTAGCCTAAGCCTAAGGGTGCCCTAACCTAAGCCTAGGGGTGCCCTATCCTAAGCCTAGGGGTGCCCAAGCCTAAGCCTAAGAGTGCCCTAGACTTAGGCTAGGGGAGCCCTAGCCTTAGCTTAAGCCTAGGGGTTCCCTAGCCTAAGCCTAGGGGTGCCATAGCCAAAGCCTAGGGGTGCCCAAACCTAAGCCTAAGGGTGCCCTAGCCTTAGGCTAGGGGAGCCCTAGCCTAAGCCAAAGCCTAGGGGTGCCCTAGCCTAAGCCTAGGGGTGCCTTAGCCTTAGGCTAGGAGAGCCCTAGCCTTAGCTTAAGCCTAGGGGTGCTCTAGCCTAAGCCTAGGGGTGCCCAAGCCTAAGCCTAGGGGTGCCCTAGCCTTAGGCTAGGATAGCCCTAGCCTTAGCCTAAGCCTAGCGGTTCCCTATCCTAAGCCAAGGGGTACCATAGCCTAAGCCTAGGGGTGCCCTAGCCTTGGGCTAGGGGAGCCCTAGCCTTAGCCTAAGCCTAGGGGTGCCCTAGGCTAAGCCTAGGGGTGCCCTAACCTAAGCTTAGGGGTGCCCTAGCCTAAGCGTAGGGGTGCCCTAGACTTATGCTATGGGAGCCCTAGCCTTAGCCTAAGCCTAGGGGTGTCCTAGTATAAGTCTACGGTGCCCTAGTAAGCCTAGGGGTGCCCTAGTAAGCCTACGGGTGCCCTGCCTAAGCCTAGGGGTGCCCTAGCCCTAGGCTATGGGAGCCCTAGCCTTAGCCTAAGCCTAGAGGTTCCCTAGCCTAAGCCTAGGGGTGTCCTGGCCTAAGCCTAGGGGTGCCCAGGCCTAAGCCTAGGGGTGCCCTGGCCTAAGCCTAGGGGTGCCCTCGCCTTAGGCTATGGGAGACCTAACCTTAGCCTAAGCCTAGGGGTGCCGTAGGCTAAGCCTAGGGGTGCCCTAACCTAAGCCTAGGGGTGCCCTAGCCTAAGCCTAGGGGTGCCGTGGCCTAAGCCTAGGGGTACCCTGGCCTAAGCCTAGGGGTGCCCTGGCCTAAGCCTAGGGGTGCCCTAACCTAAGCCTAGGGGTGCCCTAGCCTAAGCCTAGGGGTGCCGTGGCCTAAGCCTAGGGGTGGCCTGGCCTAAGCCTAGGGGTTCCCTGGCCTAAGCCTATGGG
Organism: Tenrec ecaudatus; assembly: GCF_050624435.1. NCBI lineage: Eukaryota > Metazoa > Chordata > Mammalia > Afrosoricida > Tenrecidae > Tenrec > Tenrec ecaudatus. The sequence goes on from NW_027457642.1 coordinate 3,159,133, forward strand.
TGCCCTAGTCTTAGGCTAGGGGAGCCCTAGCCTTAGCGTAAGCCTAGGGGTGCCCTGGCCTAAGCTAGGGGTGCCCTAGTCTTAGGCTGGGGGAGCCCTAGCCTTAGCCTAAGCCTAGGGGTGCCCTAACCTAAGCCTAGGGGTGCCCTAGCCTAAGCATAGGGGTGCCCTGGCCTTTGCCTAGGGGTGCCCTGTCCTAAGCCTAGGGGTGCCCTAGTCTTAGGCTACGGGTGCCCTAACCTTAGGCTAGTCGAGCCTTAGCCTTAGCCTAAGCCTGGGGGTCCCCTAGCCTATGCCAAGGGGTGCACTAGCCTAATTTTAGGGGTGCCCTAGCCTATTCCTAGGGGTGCCCTAGCCTAAGGATAGGGGTGCCCTAGCCTAAGCCTAGGGGTTCCCTAGCCTTAGGCTAGGGGAGCCCTAGCCTTAGCTTAAGCCTAGGGGTGCCCTAGCCTAAGCCTAGGGTTGCCCTAGCCTAAGCCTAGGGGAGCCCTAGCTTTAGCCTAAGCCTAGGGGTGCACTAGCCTAAGCCTAGGGGTGCCAAGCCTAAGCGTTGGGGTGCCCTAGCCTAAACCTAAGGGTGCCCTAGCCTTAGGCTAGGGGAGCCCTAGCCTAAGCCTAAGGCTAGGGGTACCCTAGCCTAATCCTAGGGGTTCCCTAGCCTTAGGCTAGGGAAACCCTAGCCTTAGCCTAAGCCTAGGGGTGCCCTAGCCTAAGCCTAGGGGTGCCCTATCCTAAGTCTAGGGGTGCCCTAGCCTAAGCCTAGGGGTGCCCTAGTCCAAGCCTAGGGGTGCACTAGCCTAAGCTTATGGGTTCCCTAGCCTTAGGCTAGGGGACCCCTAGCCTTAGCCTAAGCCTAGAGGTGCCCTAGCCTAAGCCTAGGGGTGCCCTAGCCTAATCCTAGGGGTTCCTTAGCCTTAGGCTAGGGGAGCCCTAGCCTTAGCTTAAGCCTAGGGGTGACCAAGCCTAAGCCTAGGGGTGCCCAAGCCTAAGTCTAGGGGTGCCCTAGCCTTAGGCTAGGGGAGCCCCATCCTTAGCCTAAGCCAAGGGGTGCCCTAGCCTAAGCCTAGGGGTACCATAGCCTAAACTAGGGGTGCCCAAGCCTAAGCCTAAGGGTGCCCTAGCCTTAGGCTAGGGGAGCGCTAGCCTAAGCCTAAGCCTAAGCTTAGTGTGCCCTAGCCTAAGCCTAGGGGTTCCCTAGCCTAAGCCTACGGTTGCCCTAGCCTAAGCTTAGGGGTGCCCTAGTAAGCCTAGGTGTGCCCTAGAAAGCCTACGGGTGCCCTACCTAAGCCTTGGGGTGTCCTAGCCTTAGGCTAGGGGAGACCTAGCCTTAGCCTAAGCCTATTGGGTGCCCTAGCCTAAGCCTAGGGGTGCCCTAACCTAAGCTTAGGGGTGCCCTAGCCTAAACCTAGGGGTGCCCTATCCTAAGTCTAGGGGTGCCCTAGCCTTAGGCTAGGGGAGCCCCAGCCTTAGCCTAAGCCTAGGATTGCCCTAGCCTAAGCCTAGGGGTGCCCTATCCTAAGGCTAGGGGTGCCCTAGCCTAAGCCTAGGGGTTCCCTAGTCTTAGGCTTGGGGAGCCCTAGCCTTAGCTTAAGCCTAGGTGTGCCCTAGCCTAAGCGTAGGGTTGCCCTAGCCTAAGCCTAGGGGTGCACTAGCCTTAGGCTAGGGGAGCCCTAGCCTTAGCCAAAGCCTAGGGGTGCACTAGCCTAAGCCTAAGGGTGCCATAGCCTAAGCCTAGGGGTGCCCAAGCCTAAGCCTAGGGGTGTCCTAGCCTAAGCCTAGGGGTTCGCTAGCCTTAGGCTAAGGAAACCCTAGCCTTAGCCTAAGCCTAGGTGTGCCCTAGCCTAAGTCTAGGGGTGCCCTAACCTAAGCCTAGGGGTGCCCTAGCCTAAGCCTAGGGGTGCCCTACCCTAAGCCTAGTGGTACCCTAGCCTTAGGCTAGGGGAACCCTAGCCTTAGCTTAAGCCTATGGGTGCTCTAGCCTAAACCTAGGGTTGCCCTAGCCTAAGCCAAGGGGTGCCCTAGCCTATGCCTAGGGGTTCCATAGCCTAAGCCTAGGGGTGCCCTAGCCTTAGGCTAGGGGAGCCCTAGCCTTAGCTTAAGCCTAGGGGTGCCCTAGCCTAAGCCTAGGGTTCCCCTAGCCTAAGCCTAGGGGTGGTCTAGCCTTAGGCTAGGGGAGCCCTAGCCTTAGCCTAAGCCTAGGGGTGCACTAGCCTAAGCCTAGGGGTGACATAGCCTAAGCATAGGGGTGCCCTAACCTAAGCTTAGGGGTGCCCTAGCCTAAACCTAGGGGTGCCCTATCCTAAGTCTAGGGGTGCCCTGGCCTTAGGCTAGGGGAGCCCTAGCCTTAGCCTAAGCCTAGGGGTGCCCTAGCCTAAGCCTATCGGTGCCATAGCCTAAGCCTCGGGGTGCCCCACCTAAGCCTAAAGGTGCCCTAGCCTAAGGCTAGGAGAGCCCTAAGCTAAGCCTAAGCTTAGGGGTGCCCTAACCTAAGCTTAGGGGTACCCTAGTCTAAGCATAGGGGTGCCCTAGCCTAAGCCTAGGGGTTCCCTATCCTTAGGCTAGGGGAGCCCCAGCCTTAACCTAAGCCTAGGGGTGCCCTAGCCTAATCCTAGGGGTGCCCTAGCCTAAGCCTAGGGGTGCCCTAGCCTTAGGCTAGTCGAACCGTAGCCTAAGCCTAAGCCTAAGGGTGCCCTAGCCTAAGGCTAGGAGAGCCCTATCCTAAGCCTAAGCCTAGGGGTGCCCTAACCTAAGCTTAGGGGTGCCCTAGCCTAAGCCTAGGATTGCCCTTGCCTAAGCCAAGGGGTGCCCTAGCCTTAGGCTAGGGGAGCCCTAGCCTTAGCTTAAGCCGAGGGGTGACCTAGCCTAAGCCTAGGGGAGCCCAAGCCTAAGCCTAGGGGTGCCCAACCCTAAGCCTATGGGTGCCCTAGCCTTAAGTTAGGGGAGCCCTAGCCTTAGCCTAAGCCTAGGGGTGCCCTAGCCTAAGCCTAGGGGTGCCATAGCCTAAGCCTAGGGGTGCCCTAGCCTAAGCCTAGGGGTGCCCAACCCTAAGCCTATGGGTGCCCTAGCCTTAAGTTAGGGGAGCCCTAGCCTTAGCCTAAGCCTAGGGGTGCCCTAGCCTAAGCCTAGGGGTGCCATAGCCTAAGCCTAGGGGTGCCCTAGCCTAAGCCTAGGGGTGCCCTAGCCAAAGCCTAAGGTTGCCTTAGCTTAAGCCAAGGGGTGCCCTAGCCTTAGGCTAGGGGAGCCCTAGCCTTAGCCTAAGCCTAAGCCTAGTGTGCCCTAGCCTAAGCGTAGGGGTGCCCTGGCCTTAGGCTAGGGGAGCCCTAGCCTTAGCCAAAGCCTAGGGGTGCACTGGCCTAAGCCTAGGGGTGACATAGCCTAAGCCTAGAGGTGCCCTAGTAAGCCTAGGGGTGCCCTAGTACGCCTACGGGTGACCTGCCTAAGCCTAGGGGTGCCCTAGCCATAAGCTAGGGGAGCCCTAGCCTTAGCCTAAGCCTAGTGATGCCCTAGCCTAAGCCTAGGGGTGCCCTAACCTAAGCTGAGGGGTTCCCTAGCTTAAGCCTAGGGGTGCCCTCGCCTAAGCCTAGGGGTGCACTAGCCTAAGCCTAGGGGTGCCATAGCGTAAGCCTAGGGGTGCCCCAGCCTAAGCCTAAGGGTGCCCTAGCCTTAGCCTAGGGGAGCCCTAGCCTAAGCCTAAGCCTAGGGGTGCCCTAGCCTAAGCTTAGGGGTGCCCTATCCTAAGCCTAGGGGTGCCCTAGCCTAAGCCTAGGGGTGCCCAACCCTAAGCCTCTGGGTGCCCTAGCCTTAAGTTAGGGGAGCCTTAGCCTTAGCCTAAGCCTAGGGGTGCCCTAGCCTAAGCCTCGGGGTGCCATAGCCTAAGCCTAGGGGTGCCCTAGCCTAAGCCTAGGGGTGCCCTAGCCAAAGCCTAAGGTTGCCTTAGCTTAAGCCAAGGGGTGCCCTAGCCTTCGGCTAGGGGAGCCCTAGCCTTAGCCTAAGCCTAGGGGTGCCCTAGCCTAAGCCTAGGGGTGCCATAGCCTAAGCCTAGGGGTGCCCTAGCATAAGCCTAGGGTTGCCCTAGCCTAAGCCTAGGGGTGCCCTAGCCTTAGGCTAGGGGAGCCGTAGCCTTCGCCTTAGCCTAGGAGTGCACTAGCCTAAGTCTAGGGGTGCCATAGCCTAAGCCTAGGGGTGCCCAAGCCTAAGCCTAGGGGTGCCCTACCCTAAGCCTAGGGGTGTCCTAGCCTAAGCCTAGGGGTGTCCTAGCCTAAGCCTAGGGGTTCCCTAGCCTTAGGCTAAGGAAACCCTAGCCTTAGCCTAAGCCTAGGGGTGCCCTAGCCTAAGCCTAGGGGTGCCATAGCCTAAGCCTAGGGGTGCCCTAGCCTAAGCCTAGGGTTGCCCTAGCCTAAGCCTAGGGGTGCCCTAGCCTTAGGTTAGGGGAGCCCTAGCCTTAGCTTAAGCCTAGGGGTGCTCTAGCCTAAGCCTAGGGGTGCCCTAGCCTAAGCCTAGGGGTGCCCTAGCTTAAGCCTAGGGGTGCCTCATCTTAAGCCTAGGGGTGTCCTAGCCTAAGCCTAGGGGTGTCCTATCCTAAGCCTAGGGGTGCCCTAGCCTAAGCCTAGGGGTGCCCTAGCCTTAGGCTAGGGGAGACCCAGCGTTAACCAAAGCCTAGGGGTGTCCTAGCCTAAGACTAGGGGTGCCCTAGCCTTAGGCTTGGGGTGCCGTAGCCTTTGGCTTGGGGAGTCCTAGCCTTAGCCTAAGCCTAGGGGTGCCCTAGCCTAAGCCTTGGGGTGCCCTAGCCTAAGCCTAGAGGTGCACTAGCCTAAGCCTGGGGGTACCCTAGCCTTAGGCTAGGGGAGCCCTAGCATTAGCCTAAGCATAGGGGTGCCTTAGCCTAAGCCTAGGGGTGCCATAGCCCAAGCCTAGGGGTGCCCAAGCCTAAGCCTAAGGGTGCCCTAGCCTTAGCCTAGGGGAGCCCTAGCATTAGCCTAAGCCTAGGGGTGCCCTAGCCTAAGCCTAGGGGTGCCCTACCCTAAGCCTATGGGTGCCCTAGCCTTAGGCTTAAGTGGAGCCCTAGCATTAGCTTAAGCCTAGGGGTGCTCTAGCCAAAGCCTAGGATTGCCTTAGCCTAAGCCAATGGGTGCCCTAGCCTTAGGCTAGGGGAGCCCTAGCCTTAGCCCAAGCCTAGGGGTGCCCTAGCATAAGCCTAGGGGTGCCATAGCCTAAGCTAGGGGTGCCCTAGCCTAAGGCAAGGGCACACCTAGGCTTTGGCTAAGTCTAGGGCACCCCTAGGGTTGGGCAAGGGCACTCTCAGGCTTAGGCTTAGGCACCCCTAGGCTTAGGCTAAGGCTAGGGCTCCCCTAGCCTAAGGCTAGGGCACCCCTAAGCTTAGGCTAGGGCACCCCTAGGCTGAGGCTAGGGCACCCCTAGGCTTAAGCTAAGGCTAGGGCTCCCCTAGCCTAAGGTTAGGGCACCCCTAGGCCTAGGCTAGGGCACCCCTAGGCTTAGGCTAGGGCACACCTAGGCTTAAGCTAAGGCTAGGGCTCACCTTGCCTAAGGCTAGGGCACCCCTAGGCTTAGGCTAGGGTACACATAGGCTTAGGCTAGGGCACCACTAGTCTTAGGCTAGGGCACCCCTAGGCTTAGGCTAAGTCTAGGGCTCCCCTAGACTAAGTCTAGGGCACCCCTAGACTTAGGCTATGGCACCCCTAGGCTTAGGCTAGGTGACCCCTAGGCTTAGGCTAGGGCACCCCTACGCTTAGGCTAGGGCACCCCTAGACTTAGGCTAGGGCACCCCTAGGCTTATGCTATGGCATAAGGTAGGGCACCCGTCGGCTTATGCTAAGGCTAGGACTCCCCTAGCCTAAGGCTAGGGCACCCCTAGGCTTAGGCAAGGGCACACCTAGGCTTTGGCTAAGTCTAGGGCACCCCTAGGGTTAGGCAAGGGCACTCTCAGGCTTAGGCTTGGGCACCCCTAGGCTTAGGCTAAGGCTAGGGCTCCCCTAGCCTAAGGCTAGGGCACCCCTAGGCTTAGGCTAGGGCACCCCTAGGCTGAGGCTAGGGCACCCCTAGGCTTAAGCTAAGGCTAGGGCTCCCCTAGCCTAAGGTTAGGGCACCCCTAGGCCTAGGCTAGGGCACCCCTAGGCTTAGGCTAGGGCACACCTAGGCTTAAGCTAAGGCTAGGGCTCCCCTAACCTAAGGTTATGGCACCCCTAGGCTTAGGCTAGGGCAGCCCTAGGCTTAGGCTAGGGCATCCCTAGGCTTAGGCTAAGGCTAGGGTTTCCCTAGCCTAAGGTTAGGGAACCCCTAGGCGTAGGCTAGGGCACCCCTAGGCTTAGGCTAGGGCACCCCTAGGCTTAGGTTTGGGTACACCTAGGCTTAGGCTAAGGCACCCTTAGGATTAGTCTAGGGCACCCCTAGAATTTGCCTAAGGCTAGGGATACCCTAGCCTAAGGTTAGGGCACCACTAGGCTTACGCTAGGGCACCCCTAGGTTTAGGCTAAGTCTACGGCTCCCCTAGCCGAAGTCTAGGCCACCCCGAGGCTTAGGCTAGGGCACCCCTAGGCTTAGGCTAGGGTACACCTAGAATTAGGCTGGGGCACCCCTAGACTTAGGATAGGGCACCCCTAGGCTTAGGCTAGGGCACCCCTCTGCTTAGGCTAGGGCACCCCTAAGCTTAGGCTAGGTAACCCCTAGGCTTAGGCTAGGGCACCCCCAGGCTTAGGCTAAAGCTTGGGTTCCCATAGCTTAAGGCTAGGGCACCCCTAGGCTTAGGCTAGGGCACCCCTAGTCTTAGGCTAGGGCACCCCCCGGTTATGGCTAAGTCTAGGACTCCCCTAGCTTAAGGCTAGGGCACCCCTTGGCTTAGGCTAGGGCAACCCTAGGCTTAGGCTAGGTAACCCTAGTCTTAGGCTAGGGCACCCCTAGGATTAGGCTAGGGCACACCTAAGCTTAGGCTAGGGCACCCCTAGGATTAGGCTAGGTAACCCTAGGCTTAGGCTATGGCAACCCTAGGCTTAGGCTAAGGCTAGGGATTCCCTAGCCTAAGGCTAAGGCACCGCTAGGCTTAGGCTATGGCACCCCTAGGCTTATGATAGGGCACTCCTAGGCTTAGGTTAAGGCTAGGGCTCCCCTAGCCTAAGGCTTGGGCACCCCTAGGCTAAGGCTAGGGCACCCTAGGCTTAGGCTAGGGCACCCCTAGGCTTAGGCTAAGGCTAGGGCTCCCCTACCCTAAGGCTAGGGCACCTATAGACTTAGGCTAGGGCACCCCTAGGCTTAGACTAGGACACCCCTAGGCTTAGGCTAAGGATAAGGCACACCTAGACATAGGCTAGGGCACCCCTAGGCTTAGGCTAAGGCTAGGGCTCACCTAGCCTAAGGCTAGGGCACCCCTAGGCTTAGGCTAGGGTACACATAGGCTTAGGCTAGGGCACCACTAGTCTTAGGCTAGGGCACCCCTAGGCTTAGGCTAAGTCTAGGGCTCCCCTAGACTAAGTCTAGGGCACCCCTAGACTTAGGCTATGGCACCCCTAGGCTTAGGCTAGGTGACCCCTAGGCTTAGGCTAGGGCACCCCTACGCTTAGGCTAGGGCACCCCTATACTTAGGCTAGGGCACCCCTAGGCTTATGCTATGGCATAAGGTAGGGCACCCGTCGGCTTATGCTAAGGCTAGGACTCCCCTAGCCTAAGGCTAGGGCACCCCTAGGCTTAGGCAAGGGCACACCTAGGCTTTGGCTAAGTCTAGGGCACCCCTAGGGTTAGGCAAGGGCACTCTCAGGCTTAGGCTTGGGCACCCCTAGGCTTAGGCTAAGGCTAGGGCTCCCCTAGCCTAAGGCTAGGGCACCCCTAGGCTTAGGCTAGGGCACCCCTAGGCTGAGGCTAGGGCACCCCTAGGCTTAAGCTAAGGCTAGGGCTCCCCTAGCCTAAGGTTAGGGCACCCCTAGGCCTAGGCTAGGGCACCCCTAGGCTTAAGCTAAGGCTAGGGCTCCCCTAACCTAAGGTTATGGCACCCCTAGGCTTAGGCTAGGGCAGCCCTAGGCTTAGGCTAGGGCAGCCCTAGGCTTAGGCTAAGGCTAGGGTTTCCCTAGCCTAAGGTTAGGGAACCCCTAGGCGTAGGCTAGGGCACCCCTAGGCTTAGGCTAGGGCACCCCTAGGCTTAGGTTTGGGTACACCTAGGCTTAGGCTAAGGCACCCTTAGGATTAGTCTAGGGCACCCCTAGAATTTGCCTAAGGCTAGGGATACCCTAGCCTAAGGTTAGGGCACCACTAGGCTTAGGCTAGGGCACCCCTAGGTTTAGGCTAAGTCTACGGCTCCCCTAGCCGAAGTCTAGGCCACACCGAGGCTTAGGCTAGGGCACCCCTAGGCTTTGGCTAAGTCTAGGGCACCCCTAGGGTTAGGCAAGGGCACTCTCAGGCTTAGGCTTGGGCACCCCTAGGCTTAGGCTAAGGCTAGGGCTCCCCTAGCCTAAGGCTAGGGCACCCCTAGGCTTAGGCTAGGGCACCCCTAGGCTGAGGCTAGGGCACCCCTAGGCTTAAGCTAAGGCTAGGGCTCCCCTAGCCTAAGGTTAGGGCACCCCTAGGCCTAGGCTAGGGCACCCCTAGGCTTAAGCTAAGGCTAGGGCTCCCCTAACCTAAGGTTATGGCACCCCTAGGCTTAGGCTAGGGCAGCCCTAGGCTTAGGCTAGGGCATCCCTAGGCTTAGGCTAAGGCTAGGGTTTCCCTAGCCTAAGGTTAGGGAACCCCTAGGCGTAGGCTAGGGCACCCCTAGGCTTAGGCTAGGGCACCCCTAGGCTTAGGTTTGGGTACACCTAGGCTTAGGCTAAGGCACCCTTAGGATTAGTCTAGGGCACCCCTAGAATTTGCCTAAGGCTAGGGATACCCTAGCCTAAGGTTAGGGCACCACTAGGCTTAGGCTAGGGCACCCCTAGGTTTAGGCTAAGTCTACGGCTCCCCTAGCCGAAGTCTAGGCCACCCCGAGGCTTAGGCTAGGGCACCCCTAGGCTTAGGCTAGGGTACACCTAGAATTAGGCTGGGGCACCCCTAGACTTAGGATAGGGCATCCCTAGGCTTAGGCTAGGGCACCCCTCTGCTTAGGCTAGGGCACCCCTAAGCTTAGGCTAGGTAACCCCTAGGCTTAGGCTAGGGCACCCCCAGGCTTAGGCTAAAGCTTGGGTTCCCATAGCTTAAGGCTAGGGCACCCCTAGGCTTAGGCTAGGGCACCCCTAGTCTTAGGCTAGGGCACCCCCCGGTTATGGCTAAGGCTAGGACTCCCCTAGCCTAAGGCTAGGGCACCACTTGGCTTAGGCTAGGGCACCCCAGGCTTAGGCTAGCTAACCCTAGTCTTAGGCTAGGGCACCACTAGGCTTAGGCTAAGGCTAGGACTCCCCTAGACTAAGGCTAGGGCACCCCTAGGCTTAGGGTAGGGCACCCCTAGGCGTAGGCTAGGGCACCCCTAACTTAGACTTAGGCTAGGGCTCCCATAGCCTAAGGCTAGGGCACCCCTAGGCTTAGGCTAAGGCACACCTAGGCTTAGGCTAAGGCTTGGGATCCCCTAGCCTAAGGCTAGGGCACCCCTAATCTTAGGCTAGGGCACCCCTAGGCTTAGGCTAGGGCACACCTAAGCTTAGGCTAGGGCACCCCTAGGATTAGGCTAGGGCACACCTAAGCTTAGGCTAGGGCACCCCTAGGATTAGGCTAGGTAACCCTAGGCTTAGGCTAGGGCAACCCTAGGCTTAGGCTAAGGCTAGGGATTCCCTAGCCTAAGGCTAAGGCACCCCTAGGCTTAGGCTATGGCACCCCTAGGCTTATGATAGGGCACTCCTAGGCTTAGGTTAAGGCTAGGGCTCCCCTAGCCTAAGGCTTGGGCACCCCTAGGCTTAGGCTAGGGCACCCTAGGCTTAGGCTAGGGCACCCCTAGGCTTAGGCTAAGGCTAGGGCTCCCCTACCCTAAGGCTAGGGCACCTATAGACTTAGGCTAGGGCACCCCTAGGCTTAGACTAGGACACCCCTAGGCTTAGGCTAAGGATAAGGCACACCTAGACATAGGCTAGGGCACCCCTAGGCTTAGGCTAGGGCACCCCTATACTTAGGATAGGGCACCCCTAGGCTTAGGCTAGGGCACCCCTAGGCTTAGGCTAGGGCACGACTAGGCTTAGCATAAGGCTAGGGCTCCACTAGCATAATGCTAGGGCACCCCTAAGCTTAGGCTAGGGCACCCCTAGGTTAGGCTAGGGCACCCCTAGGCTTAGGCTAGGGCACCCCTAGCTTAGGCTAAGGCTATGGCTCAACTAGCCTAAGGCTAGGGCACCCCTAGGCTTAGGGTAGGGCACCCCTAGGCTTAGGCTAGGGCAACCCTTGGCTTAGATTAGGGCACCCCTAGGCTTAGGCTAGGGCACCGCTAGGCTTAGGCTAAGGCTAGGGCTCCCCTAGCCTAAGGCTAGGGCTCCCCTAGGCTTAGGCAGGGCACCCGTAGGCTTACTAGGGCACCCCAAGGCTTACTAGGCCACCCCTAGGCTAAGGCTAGGGCTCCCCTAGCCAAAGGCTAGGGCACCCCTAGGCTTAGGCTAGGGCACCCCTAGGCTTAGGCTAAGGCTAGGGCTCCCCTAGCCTAAGGCTAGGGCACCACTTGGCTTAGGCTAGGGCAACCTTAGGTTTAGGCTAGGGCACCCCTAGGCTTAAGCTAAGGCTAGGGCTCCCCTAGCCTAAGCCTAGGGCACCCCTAGGCTTAGGCTAGGGCACCCCTAGGCTTAGGATAGGGCACCCCTAGGCTTAGGATAGGGCACCCCTAGGCTTAGGCTAGGGCACCCCTAGGCTTAGGCTAAGGCTAGGGTTCCCCTAGCCTAAGGCTAGGGCACCCTTAGGCTTAGGCTTGGGCATCCCTAGGCTTAGGCTATGGCACCCCTAGGCTTAGGCTAACGCTAGGGCTCCCCTAGCCTAAGGCTAGGGCACCCCTAGGCTTAGGCTAGGGCAACCCTAGGCTGAGGCTAGGGCACACCTAGGCTTAAGCTAAGGTTAGGGCTCCCCTAGCCTAAGGCTAGGGCACACCTAGGCTTAGGCTAGGGCACCCCTAGGCTTAGGTTAGGGCACACCTAGGCTTAGGCTAGGGCACCCCTAGGCTTAGGCTAAGGCTAGGGCTCCCCTTGCCTAAGGCTAGGGCACCCCTAGGCTTAGGCAGGGCACCCGTAGGCTTACTAGTGCACGCCTAGGCTTACTAGGGCACCCCTAGGCTTATGCTAGGGCACCCCTAGGCTTAGGCTAGGGCACCCCTAGGCATAGGGTAAGGCTAGGTCTCCCCTAGACTAAGGCTAGGGCACTCCTAGGCTTAAGCTAGGGCACCCCTAGGCTTAGGCTAAGGCTAGGGCTCCTCTAGCCTAAGGCTAGGGCACCCCTAGGCTTAGGCTAGGGCACCCCTAGGCTTAGGCTAGGGCACCACTAGGCTTAGGCTTAGGCTAGCGCTCCCCTAGCCTAAGGCTAGGGCACCCTTAGGCTTAGGCTTGGGCACCCCTAGGCTTAGGTTATGGTACCCCTAGGCTTAGGCTAGGGCACCCCTAGGCTTAGGCTAAGGCTAGGGCTCCCCTAGCCTACGGCTAGCGCACCCCTAGGCTTAGGCTTGGGCACCCCTAGGCTTAGGCTAGGGCACCCCTAGGCTTAAGCTAAGGCTAGGGCTCCCCTAGCCTAAGGGTAAGGCACCCCTAGGCTTAGGCTAAGGCACCCCTAGCCTTAGGCTAGGGCAACCCTAGGTTTAGGCTAAGGCTAGGGGTCCCCTAGCCTAAGGCTAGGGAATCCCTAAGCTTAGGCTAGGGTACCTCTAGACTTAGACTAGGGCACCCTTAGGCTTAGGCTTGGGCACCCCTAGGCTTAAGCTATGGCACCCCTAGGCTTAGGCTAGGGCACCCCCAGGCTTAGGCTAAGGTTAGGGCTCCCCTAGCCTAAGGTTAGGGCACCCCTATGCTTAGGCTAGTGCCAGGGCACCCCTAGGCTTAGGCTAGGGCACCCCTAGGCTTAGGCTAAGGATAGGGATTCCCTAGCCTAAGTCTAGGGCACCACTAGCCTAAGTCTAGGGCACCACTAGGTTTAGGCTAGGGCACCCCTAGGCTTAGGCTAGGGCACCCCTAGGCTTAGGCTAAGGCTAGGGCTCCCCTAGCCTAAGGCTAGGGCACCCCTAATCTTAGGCTAGGGCACCCCTAGGCTTAGGCTAGGGCACACCTAAGCTTAGGCTAGGGCACCCCTAGGATTAGGCTAGGGCACCCCTAGATTTAGCCTAAGGCTAGGGATCTCCTAGCCTAAGGTTAGGGCACCACTAAGCTTAGGCTAGGGCACCCCTAGGCTTAGGATAGGGTACACCTAGGCTTAGGATAGGGCACCCCTAGGCTTAGGAAAGGGCACCCCTAGGCTTAGGCTAAGGCTAGGGCTTCCGTAGCCTAAGGCTAGGGCACCCCTAGGGTTAGGCTAGGGCACTCCTAGGCTTAGGCTTGGGCACCCCTAGGCATTGGCTAAGGCTTGGGCTCCCCTAGCCTAAGGCTAGGGCACCCCTAGGCTTAGGCTAGGGCACCCCTAGGCATACGATAGGGCATCCCTATGCTTAGGTTATGGCTAGATCTCCCCTATCCTAAGAATTGGGCACCCCTTGGCTTAGGCTATGGCACCCCTAGGCTTAGGCTAGGGCACCCCCAGGCTTAGGCTAATGCTAGGGTTTCCCTAGGCTAAGGCTAGGGCACTCCTAGGCTTAGGCTAGGGCACCCCTAGGCTTAGGCTAGGGCACCCCTAGGCTTAGGCTAGGATACCTATAGTCTTAGGCTAGGGCACCCCTAGGATTAGGCTAGGGCACCCATGGAATTAGCCTAAGGCTAGGGATTCTCTTACCTAAGTCTAGGGCACCCCTAGGCTTAGGCTAAGGCACCCCTAAGCTTAGGCTAGGGTACCCCTAGGCTTAGGCTAGGGCACCCCTAGGCTTAAGCTAAGGCTAGGGCTCGCCTAGCCTAAGGCTAGGGCACCCCTAGGCTTAGGCTAGGGCACCCCTAGGCTTAGGATAGGGCACCCCGAGGCTTAGGCTAGGGCACACCTAGGCTTAATCTAAGACTAGGGCTCCCCTAGGCTAGGGCTAGGGGACCCCTAGGCTTAGGCTAGGGCACCCCTAGCCCTAGGCTTAGGATAGGGCACCCCTAGGCTTAGGCTAGGGCACCCCTAGGCTTAGGCTAAGGCTAGGGTTCCCCTAGCCTAAGGCTAGGGCACCCTTAGGCTTAGGCTTGGTCATCCCTAGGCTTAGGCTATGGCACCCCTAGGCTTAGGCTAACGCTAGGGCTCCCCTAGCCTAAGTCTAGGGCAACCCTAGGCTTAGGCTAGGGCAACCCTAGGCTTAGGCTAGGGCACCACTAGGCTTAAGCTAAGGCTAGGGCTCCCCTAGCCTAAGGCTAGGGCACACCTAGGCTTAGGCTAGGGCACCCCTAGGCTTAGGTTAGGGCACACCTAGGCTTAGGCTAGGGTACCCCTAGGCTTAGGCTAAGGCTAGGGCTCCACTAGCCTAAGGCTAGGGCACCCCTAGGCTTAGGCAGGGCACCCGTAGGCTTACTAGTGCACCCCTAGGCTTACTAGGGCACCCCTAGGCTTATGCCAGGGCACCCCTAGGCTTAGGCTAGGGCACCCCTAGGCATAGGCTAAGGCTAGGGCTCCCCTAGACTAAGGCTAGGGCACTCCTAGGCTTAGGCTAGGGCACCCCTAGGCTTAGGCTAGGGCACCCCTAGGCTTAGGCTAGGGCACCAGTAGGCTTAGGCTTAGGCTAGCGCTCCCCTAGCCTAAGGCTAGGGCACCCTTAGGCTTGGGCACCCCTAGGCTTAGGCTAAGGCTAGGGCTCCCCTAGCCTACGGCTAGCGCACCCCTAGTCTTAGGCTTGGGCACCCCTAGGCTTAGGCTAGGGCACCCCTAGGCTTAAGCTAAGGCTGGGGCTCCCCTAGCCTAAGGCTAAGGCACCCCTAGGCTTAGGCTAAGGCACCCCTAGGCTTAGGCTAGGGCACCACTAGGCTTAGGCTAGGACACCACAAGGATTTCGCTCAGACACCCCTAGGCTTAGGCTAGGACACCCCTAGGCTTAGGCTAAGGCTGGGGCTCCCCTAGCCTTAGGCTATGTCACCCCTAGGCTTAGGCTAGGGCACCCCTAGGCTTAGGCTAGGGCACCCCTAGGCTTAGGCTAGGATACACCTAGGCTTAGGCTAGGGCACCCCTAGGATTAGGCTAGGGCACCCATAGAATTAGCCTAAGGCTAGGGATCCCCTTGCCTAAGTCTAGGGCACCCCTAGGCTTAGGTTAAGGCACCCCTAAGCTTAGGCTAGGGCACCCCTAGGCTTAGGCTAGGGCACCACTAGGCTTAGGCTAGGACACCACAAGGATTTCGCTAGGACACCCCTAGGCTTAGGCTAGGACACCCCTAGGCTTAGGCTAAGGCTGGGGCTCCCCTAGCCTAAGGCTAGGGTACCCCTAGGCTTTGGCTAGGGCACCACTAGGCTTATGCTAGGACACCCCAAGGATTTGGCTAGGACACCCCTAGGCTTAGGCTAAGGCTGGGGCTCCCCTAGGCTTAGGCAGGGCACCCGTAGGCTTACTAGGGCACCCCTAGGCTTACTAGGGCGTCCGTAGGATTAGGCTAGGGCACCCCTAGGCTCAGGCAGGGCACCCGTAGGCTTACTAGGGCACCCCTAGGCTTACTAGAGCACATCTAGGCTTAGGCTAGGGCACCCCTAGGCTTAGGCTAGGGCACCCCTAGGCTTAGGCTAGGGCACCCCTAGGCTTAGGCTAGGGCAATTGTAACTTAGGCTAAGGCTATTGCTCAACCAGCCTAAGGCTAGGGCACCCCTAGGCTTAGGCTAGGGCAACCCTAGGCTTAGGTTAGGGCACCCCTAGGCTTAGGCTACGGCACCCCTAGGCTTAGGCTAAGGCTAGGGCTCCCCTAACCTAAGGCTAGGGCACCCCTAGGCTTAGGCTAGGGCACCCCTAAGCTTAGGCTAGGGCACCCCTAGGCTTAGGCTAGGGCACCCCTAAGCTTAGGCTAGGGCACCCCTAGGCTTAGGCTAGGGCACTCCTAGGCTTAGGCTAAGGCTAGGGCTCCCCTAGCCTAAGGGTAGGGCACCCCTAGGCTTAGGCAGGGCACCCGTAGGCTTACTAGTGCACCCCTAGGCTTACTAGGACACCCCTAGGCTTAGGCTAGGGCACCCCTTGGCTTAGGCTAGGGCACCCCTAGGCATAGGCTAAGGCTAGGGCTTCCATAGACTAAGGCTAGGGCACCCCTAGGCTTAGGCTAGGGCACCCCGAGGCTTACGCTAAGGCTAGGGCTCCCCTAGCCTAAGGCTAGGGCAGCCCTAGGCTTAGGCTAGGGCACCCCAGGGTTAGGCTAGGGGACCCCTAGGTTTAGGCTAAGGCACCACTAGGCTTAGGCTCAGGCTAGTGCTCCCCTAACCTAAGGCTAGCGCACCCCTAGGCTTAGGCTTGGGCACCCCTAGACTTAGGCTACGGCACCCCTAGGCTTAAGCTAAGGCTAGGGCTCCCCTAGCCTAAGGCTAAGGCAACCCTAGGCTTAGGCTAGGGCATCCCTAGGCTTAGGCTAGGGCACCCCTAGGCTTAGGCTAAGGCTAGGGGTCCCCTAGCCTAAGGCTACGGAACCCCTAAGCTTAGGCTAGGGCACCCCTAGGCTTAGAGTAGGGCAACCTTAGGCTTAGGCTTGGGCACCCCTAGGCTTAGGCTATGGCACCCCAAGGCTTAGGCTAGGGCACCCCTAGGTTTAGGCTAAGGCTAGGGCTCCCCTGGCCTAAGGCTAGGGCACCCCAAGGCTTAGGCTAGGGCACCCTTAGGCTTAGGATAGGGCACCGCTAGGCTTAGGCTAGGGCACCCCAAGGATTTGGCTAGGACACCCCTAGGCTTAGGCTAAGGCTGGGGCTCCCCTAGGCTTAGGCAGGGCACCCGTAGGCTTACTAGGCCGTCCGTAGGATTAGGCTAGGGCACCCCTAGGCTCAGGCAGGGCACCCGTAGGCTTACTAGGGCACCCCTAGGCTTACTAGAGCACCTCTAGGCTTAGGCTAGGGCACCCCTAGGCTTAGGATAGGGCACCCCTAGGATTTGGCTAGGGCACCCCTAGGCTTCGGCTAAGGCTAGGGCTTCCCTAGCCTAAGGCAAGGGCACCCCTAGGCTTAGGCTAGGGCACCCCTAGGGTTAGGCTAGGGCACCCCTTGGCTTAGGATAGGGCACGCCTAGGCTTAGGCTAAGGCTAGGGCACACCTAGGCTTAGGCTAGGGCACCCCTAGGCCTAGGCTAGGGCACCCCTAGGCTTAGGCTAAGGCTAGGGCTCCCATATCCTAAGGCTAGGGCACCCCTAGGCTTAGGCTAGGGCACGGCAAGGCTTAGGCTAAGGGTAGGGCTCCCCTAGCCTAAGGCTAGGGCACCCCTAGGCTTTGGCTAGGGCACCCCTAGGCTTACTACGGCACCCCTTGACTTAGGCTAGGGCACCCCTAGGCTTAGGCTACGGCACCGCTAGGCTTAGCTAGGGCACCCCTAGACTTAGGCTAGGGCACCCCAAGGCTTAGGCTAAGGCTAGGGCTCCCCTAGCCTAATGTTAGGGCAAACCTAGGCTTAGGCTAGGGCACCCCTAGGCTTAGGCTAGGGCACCCCAAGGCTTAGGCTAAGGCTAGGGCTCCCCTAGCCTAAGGCTAGGGCACCCCTAGGCTTAGGCTTGGGCACCCCTAGGCTTAGGCTAAGGCTAGGGCTCCCCTAGCCTAAGGCTAGGGCACACCTAGGCTTAGGTTAGGGCACCCCTAAGCTTAGGCTAGGGCACCCCTAGGCTTAGGCTAGGGCACCCCTAGGCTTAGTCTAGGGCACCCCTAGGCTTAGGCTAGGGCAGTCCTAGGCTTAGGCTAAGGCTAGGGCTCCGCTAGCCTAAGGCTAGGGCACCCCTAGGCTTAGGCTAGGGCACCCCTAGGCTTACTACGGCACCCCTTGGCTTAGGCTAGGGCACCCCCAGGCTTAGGCTACGGCACCCCTAGGCTTAGCTAGGGCACCCCTAGACTTAGGCTAGGGCACCTCTAGGCTTATACTAGGACAGTCCTAGACTTAGGCTAAGGCTAGGGCTCCCATAGCCAAAGGCTAGGGCACCCCTAGGCTTAGGCTACGGCACCCCAAGGCTTAGGGTAAGTCTAGGGCTCCCCTAGCCTAAGGCTAGGGCACCCCTAGACATAGGCTAGGGCACCCCTAGGCTTAGGCTAAGGTTAGGGCTCCCCTAGCCTAAGGCTAGGGCACCTCTAAGCTTAGGCTAGGGCACCCCTAGGCTTAGGCTAGGGCACCCCAAGGCTTTGGCTAAGGCTAGGGCTCCCCGAGCCTAAGGCTAGGGCACCCTTAGGCTTAGGTTTGGGCACCCCTAGGCTTAGGCTAGGGCACCCCTAGGCTTAGGCTAAGGCTAGGGCTCCCCTAGTCTAAGGTTAGGGCATCCCTAGGCTTAGGCTTGGGCACCCCTAGGCTTAGGCTAAGGCTAGGGCTCCCCTAGCCTAAGGCTAGGGCACACCTAGGCTTAGGTTAGGGCACCCCTAAGCTTAGGCTAGGGCACCCCTAGGCTTAGGCTAGGGCACCCCTAGGCTTAGGCTAGGGCACCCCTAGGCTTAGGCTAAGGCTAGGGCTCCCAAAGCCTAAGGCCAGGGCACCCCTAGGCTTAGGCTAGGGCACCCCAGGCTTAGGCTAGGGCACCCCAAGGCTTAGGCTAAGGCTAGGGCTCCCATAGTCTAAGGCTAGCGCATCCCTAGGCTTAGGCTAGGGCACCCCTAGGCTTAGGATAGGGCACCCGTAGGCTTAGGCTAGGGCACCCCTAGGCTAAGGCTAAGGATAGGGCTCCCCTAGCCTAAGGCTAGGGCACCCCTAGGCTTAGGCCAGGGCACCCCTAGGCTTAGGCTAAGGCTAGGTCTCCCCTACTCTAAGGCTCGGACACCCCTAGACTTAGGCTAGGGCACCCCTAGGCTTATACTAGGACAACCCTAGGCTTAGGCTAGGGCACACCTAAGCTTAGGCTAGGGCACCCCTAGGCTTAGGCTATGGCACCCCTAGGCTTAAGCTAGGGCACCCCTAGGCTTAGGATAGGGCACCCCTAGGATTTGGCTAGGGCACCCCTAGGCTTAGGCTAAGGCTAGGGCTTCCCTAGCCTAAGGCAAGGGCACCCCTAGGCTTAGGCTAGGGCACCCCTAGGGTTAGGCTAGGGCACCCCTTGGCTTAGGATAGGGCACGCCTAGGCTTAGGCTAAGGCTAGGGCACACCTAGGCTTAGGCTAGGGCACCCCTAGGCCTAGGCTAGGGCACCCCTAGGCTTAGGCTAAGGCTAGGGCTCCCATAGCCTAAGGCTAGTGCACCCCTAGGCTTAGGCTAGGGCACGGCAAGGCTTAGGCTAAGGGTAGGGCTCCCCTAGCCTAAGGCTAGGGCACCCCTAGGCTTTGGCTAGGGCACCCCTAGGCTTACTACGGCACCCCTTGACTTAGGCTAGGGCACCCCTAGGCTTAGGCTACGGCACCCCTAGGCTTAGCTAGGGCACCCCTAGACTTAGGCTAGGGCACCCCAAGGCTTAGGCTAAGGCTAGGGCTCCCCTAGCCTAATGTTAGGGCAAACCTAGGCTTAGGCTAGGGCACCCCTAGGCTTAGGCTAGGGCACCCCAAGGCTTAGGCTAAGGCTAGGGCTCCCCTAGCCTAAGGCTAGGGCACCCCTAGGCTTAGGCTTGGGCACCCCTAGGCTTAGGCTAAGGCTAGGGCTCCCCTAGCCTAAGGCTAGGGCACACCTAGGCTTAGGTTAGGGCACCCCTAAGCTTAGGCTAGGGCACCCCTAGGCTTAGGCTAGGGCACCCCTAGGCTTAGTCTAGGGCACCCCTAGGCTTAGGCTAGGGCAGTCCTAGGCTTAGGCTAAGGCTAGGGCTCCGCTAGCCTAAGGCTAGGGCACCCCTAGGCTTAGGCTAGGGCACCCCTAGGCTTACTACGGCACCCCTTGGCTTAGGCTAGGGCACCCCTAGGCTTAGGCTACGGCACCCCTAGGCTTAGCTAGGGCACCCCTAGACTTAGGCTAGGGCACCTCTAGGCTTATACTAGGACAGTCCTAGACTTAGGCTAAGGCTAGGGCTCCCATAGCCAAAGGCTAGGGCACCCCTAGGCTTAGGCTACGGCACCCCAAGGCTTAGGGTAAGTCTAGGGCTCCCCTAGCCTAAGGCTAGGGCACCCCTAGGCATAGGCTAGGGCACCCCTAGGCTTAGGCTAAGGTTAGGGCTCCCCTAGCCTAAGGCTAGGGCACCTCTAAGCTTAGGCTAGGGCACCCCTAGGCTTAGGCTAGGGCACCCCAAGGCTTTGGCTAAGGCTAGGGCTCCCCGAGCCTAAGGCTAGGGCACCCTTAGGCTTAGGTTTGGGCACCCCTAGGCTTAGGCTAGGGCACCCCTAGGCTTAGGCTAAGGCTAGGGCTCCCCTAGTCTAAGGTTAGGGCATCCCTAGGCTTAGGCTAGGGCACCCCTAGGCTTAGGCTAGGGCACCCCTAGGCTTAGGCTAGGGCACCCCTAGGCTTAGGCTAAGGCTAGGGCTCCCAAAGCCTAAGGCCAGGGCACCCCTAGGCTTAGGCTAGGGCACCCCTAGGCTTAGGCTAGGGCACCCCAAGGCTTAGGCTAAGGCTAGGGCTCCCATAGTCTAAGGCTAGCGCATCCCTAGGCTTAGGCTAGGGCACCCCTAGGCTTAGGATAGGGCACCCGTAGGCTTAGGCTAGGGCACCCCTAGGCTAAGGCTAAGGATAGGGCTCCCCTAGCCTAAGGCTAGGGCACCCCTAGGCTTAGGCCAGGGCACCCCTAGGCTTAGGCTAAGGCTAGGTCTCCCCTACTCTAAGGCTCGGACACCCCTAGACTTAGGCTAGGGCACCCCTAGGCTTATACTAGGACAACCCTAGGCTTAGGCTAAGGCTAGGGCTCCCATAGCCTAAGGCTAGGGCACCCCTAGGCTTAGGCTAGGGCACCCCTGGGCTTAGGCTAGGGCACCCCTAGGCTTAGGCTAGGGCACCCCTAGGCTTAGGCTAGGTCAACCCTACGCGTAGGCTAGGGCACGCCTAGGCTTAGGTTAGGGGACCCCTAAGCTTAGGCTTGGGCACCCCTAGGCTTAGGCTAGGGCACCCCAAGGCTTAGGCTAAGGCTAGGGATCCCCTAGCCTAAGACTAGGGCACCCCTAGGCTTAGGCCACGACACCCCTAGGCGTAGGCCAGGGCACCCCTAGGCTTAGGCTAAGGCTAGGGCTCCCATAGGCTTAGGCTAGGGCACCCCTAGGCTTAAGCTAAGGCTAGGGCTCCCCTAGCCTAAGGCTAGGGCACCCCTAGGCTTAGGCTTGTGCACCCCAAGCTTAGGTTAGGGCACGCCTAGGCTAAAGCTAAGGCTAGGGCTCCTCTAGCCTAAGGCTAAGGAACCCCACCCCTTAGGCTAGGGCACCCCTAGTCTTAGGCTAGGGCACCCCTAGGCTTGGGCTAAGGCTAGGGCTCCCCTAGCCTAAGGCTAGGGCACCCCTAGGCTTAGGCTAGGGCACCCCTAGGCTTAGGCTACGGCACCCTTAGGCTTAGGCTAGGGCACCCCTAGGCTTAGGCTTGGGCACCCATTGGCTTAGGCTAGAGCACCCCTAGGCTTAGGCTAAGGATAGGGTTTCCCTAACCTAAGGCTAGCGAACCCCTAGGGTTAGGCTAGGGCACCCCTATGCTTAGGCTAGGGCACACCTAGGCTTAAGGTAAGGCTAGGGCTCCCCTATCCTAAGGCTAGGGAACCCCTACCCTTAGGCGTGTGCACCCTAAGGCTTAGGCTAGGGCACCCCTAGGCTTGGGCTAAGGCTAGGGCTCCCCTAGCCTAAGGCTAGGGCACCCCTAGGCTTAGGCTAGGGTACCCCTAGGCTTAGGCTAGGGCACCCCTAGGCTTAGGCTAGGGCACCCCTAGGCTTAGGCAAGGGCACCCCTAGGCTTAGGCTAAGGCTAGGGCTCCCCTAGCCTAAACTTGGGCACCCCTAGGCTTAGGCTAGGGCACCCTTAGGCTTAGACTTGGGCTCCCATGGACTTAGGCTAGGGCACCCTTAGGCTTAGGCTTGGGCACCACTTGGCTTAGGCTATGGCACCCCTAGGCTTAGGCTAGGGCACCCCTAGGCTTACTAAGGCTAGGGCTCCAATAGGCTTAGGCTAGGGCACCCCTAGGTTTAAGCTAAGGCTAGGGCTCCCCTAGGCTTAGGCTAGGGCACCCCTAGGCTTAAGCTAAGGCTAGGGCTCCCCTAACCTAAGGCTAGGTGACCCATAGGCGTAGGCTACGGCACCCCAGGCTTCGGATAGGTCAACCCTAGCCTTAAGCTAAGGCTAGGGCTCCCCTAGCCTAAGGCTAGGGCACCCCTAGGCTTACGGTAGGGCACCGCTAGGCTTAGGCTAAGGCTACGGCTCCCCTAGCCTAAGCCTAGGGCACCTCTAGGCTTAGGCTAGGGCACCCCTAGGCTTAGACTAAGGCTACGGCTCGACTAGCCTAAGGCTAGGGCACCTCTAAGCTTAGGCAAGGGCACCCCTAGGCTTAGGCTAAGGCTAGGGCTCGCCTAGCCTAAGGCTTGGCCACCCCTAGGCTTAGGCTAGGGTACCCCTAGGCTTAGGCTAGGGCACCCCTAGGCTTAGGCTAGGGCACCCCTAGGCTTAGGCAAGGGCACCCCTAGGCTTAGGCTAAGGCTAGGGCTCCCCTAGCCTAAACTTGGGCACCCCTAGGCTTAGGCTAGGGCACCCTTAGGCTTAGACTTGGGCTCCCATGGACTTAGGCTAGGGCACCCTTAGGCTTAGGCTTGGGCACCACTTGGCTTAGGCTATGGCACCCCTAGGCTTAGGCTAGGGCACCCCTAGGCTTACTAAGGCTAGGGCTCCAATAGGCTTAGGCTAGGGCACCCCTAGGTTTAAGCTAAGGCTAGGGCTCCCCTAGGCTTAGGCTAGGGCACCCCTAGGCTTAAGCTAAGGCTAGGGCTCCCCTAACCTAAGGCTAGGTGACCCATAGGCGTAGGCTACGGCACCCCAGGCTTCGGATAGGTCAACCCTAGCCTTAAGCTAAGGCTAGGGCTCCCCTAGCCTAAGGCTAGGGCACCCCTAGGCTTACGGTAGGGCACCGCTAGGCTTAGGCTAAGGCTACGGCTCCCCTAGCCTAAGCCTAGGGCACCTCTAGGCTTAGGCTAGGGCACCCCTAGGCTTAGACTAAGGCTACGGCTCGACTAGCCTAAGGCTAGGGCACCTCTAAGCTTAGGCAAGGGCACCCCTAGGCTTAGGCTAAGGCTAGGGCTCGCCTAGCCTAAGGCTTGGCCACCCCTAGGCTTAGGCTAGGGCACTCTTAGGCTTAGGCTAGGGCACCCCTAGGCTTAGGCTAGGGCACCCCTAGGCTTAGGCTAGGGCACCCCTAGGCTTAGGCTAAGGCTCTGACTCGACTAGCCTAAGGCTAGGGCACCCCTAGGCTTAGGCTAGGGCACCCCTAGGCTTAGGCTACGGCACCCCTAGTCTTAGGCTTGGGCACCCCTAGGCTTAGGCAAGGGCACCCATAGGCTTAGGCTAGGGCACCCCTAGGATTAAGCTAAGGTTTGGGCTCCCCTGCCTAAGGCTAGGGCACCCCAC
The DNA here is from genome assembly GCF_050624435.1 of Tenrec ecaudatus. Lineage (NCBI taxonomy): Eukaryota > Metazoa > Chordata > Mammalia > Afrosoricida > Tenrecidae > Tenrec > Tenrec ecaudatus. The sequence goes on from NW_027457642.1 coordinate 3,181,749, forward strand.
CTCTTAGGCTCGGGCACCCCTAGGCTTAGGCTAGGGCTCCCCTAGGCTTAAACTAAGGCTAGGGCTCCCCTAACCTAAAGCTAGGGCACCCCTAGCCTTAGGCTAGGGCACCCCTAGGCTTAGGCTAAGGCTAGGGCTCCCATAGGCTTAGGCTAGGGCACCCCTAGGCTTAAGCTAAGGCTAGGGCTCCCCTAGCCTAAGGCTAGGGCACCCCTAGGCTTAGGCTAGCGCACCCCTAGGCTTAGGCTAGGACACCCCTAGGCTTAAGCTAAGGCTAGGGCTCCCCTAACCTAAGACTAGGGCACCCCTAGGCTTAGGCTTGGGCACCCCAAGCTTAGGTTAGGGCACCCCTAGGCTAAAGCTAAGGCTAGGGCTCCTCTAGCCTAAGGCTAGGGAACCCCACCCCTTAGGCTAGGGCACCCCTAGGCTTAGGCTAGGGCACCCCTAGGCTTGGGCTAAGGCTAGGGCTCCCCTAGCCTAAGGCTAGGGCACCCCTAGGCTTAGGCTAGGGCACCCCTAGGCTTAGGCTACGGCACCCTTAGGCTTAGGCTAGGGCACCCCTAGGCTTAGGCTTGGGCACCCATAGGCTTAGGCTAGAGCACCCCTAGGCTTATGCTAAGGATAGGGTTTCCCTAACCTAAGGCTAGCGAACCCCTAGGGTTAGGCTAGGGCACCCCTATGCTTAGGCTAGGGCACACCTAGGCTTAAGGTAAGGCTCGGGCTCCCCTATCCTAAGGCTAGGGAACCCCTACCCTTAGGCGTGTGCACCCTAAGGCTTAGGCTAGGGCACCCCTAGGCTTGGGCTAAGGCTAGGGCTCCCCTAGCCTAAGGCTAGGGCACCCCTAGGCTTAGGCTAGGGTACCCCTAGGCTTAGGCTAGGGCACCCCTAGGCTTAGGCTAGGGCACCTCTAGGCTTAGGCAAGGGCACCCCTAGGCTTAGGCTAAGGCTAGGGCTCCCCTAGCCTAAACTTGGGCACCCCTAGGCTTAGGCTAGGGCACCCTTAGGCTTAGACTTGGGCTCCCATGGACTTAGGCTAGGGAACCCTTAGGCTTAGGCTTGGGCACCACTTGGCTTAGGCTATGGCACCCCTAGGCTTAGGCTATGGCACCCCTAGGCTTACTAAGGCTAGGGCTCCAATAGGCTTAGGCTAGGGCACCCCTAGGTTTAAGCTAAGGCTAGGGCTCCCCTAGGCTTAGGCTAGGGCAGCCCTAGGTTTAAGCTAAGGCTAGGGCTCCCCTAACCTAAGGCTAGGGCACCCCTAGGCTTAGGCTAGGGCACCCCAGGCTTAGTCTGGTGCACCCCTAGGCTTAAGCTAAGGCTAGGGCTCCCCTAGCCTAAGGCTAGGGAACCCCTACCCTTGGGCTAGGGCACCCCTAGGCTTAGGCTACGGCACCCCTAGGCTTAGGCTAGGGCACCCCTAGGATTAGGATAGGGCACCCCTAGGATTTGGCTAGGGCACCCCTAGGCTTAGGCTAAGGCTAGGGCTTCCCTAGCCTAAGGCAAGGGCACCCCTAGGCTTAGGCTAGGGCACCCCTAGGGTTATGCTAGGGCACCCCTTGGCTTAGGATAGGGGACGCCTAGGCTTAGGCTAAGGCTAGGGCACACCTAGGCTTAGGCTAGGGCACCCCTAGGCCTAGGCTAGGGCACCCCTAGGCTTAGGCTAAGGCTAGGGCTCCCATAGCCTAAGGCTAGGGCACCCCTAGGCTTAGGCTAGGGCACGGCAAGGCTTAGGCTAAGGGTAGGGCTCCCCTAGCCTAAGGCTAGGGCACCCCTAGGCTTTGGCTAGGGCACCCCTAGGCTTACTACGGCACCCCTTGACTTAGGCTAGGGCACCCCTAGGCTTAGGCTACGGCACCCCAAGGCTTAGCTAGGGCACCCCTAGACTTAGGCTAGGGCACCCCAAGGCTTAGGCTAAGGCTAGGGCTCCCCTAGCCTAAGGTTAGGGCAACCCTAGGCTTAGGCTAGGGCACCCCTAGGCTTAGGCTAGGGCACCCCAAGGCTTAGGCTAAGGCTAGGGCTCCCCTAGCCTAAGGCTAGGGCACCCCTAGGCTTAGGCTTGGGCACCCCTAGGCTTAGGCTAAGGCTAGGGCTCCCCTAGCCTAAGGCTAGGGCACACCTAGGCTTAGGTTAGGGCACCCCTAAGCTTAGGCTAGGGCACCCCTAGGCTTAGGCTAGGGCACCCCTAGGCTTAGTCTAGGGCACCCCTAGGCTTAGGCTAGGGCAGTCCTAGGCTTAGGCTAAGCCTAGGGCTCCCCTAGCCTAAGGCTAGGGCACCCCTAGGCTTAGGCTAGGGCACCCCTAGGCTTACTACGGCACCCCTTGGCTTAGGCTAGGGCACCCCTAGGCTTAGGCTACGGCACCCCTAGGCTTAGCTAGGGCACCCCTAGACTTAGGCTAGGGCACCTCTAGGCTTATACTAGGACAGTCCTAGACTTAGGCTAAGGCTAGGGCTCCCATAGCCAAAGGCTAGGGCACCCCTAGGCTTAGGCTACGGCACCCCAAGGCTTAGGGTAAGTCTAGGGCTCCCCTAGCCTAAGGCTAGGGCACCCCTAGGCATAGGCTAGGGCACCCCTAGGCTTAGGCTAAGGTTAGGGCTCCCCTAGCCTAAGGCTAGGGCACCTCTAAGCTTAGGCTAGGGCACCCCTAGGCTTAGGCTAGGGCACCCCAAGGCTTTGGCTAAGGCTAGGGCTCCCCGAGCCTAAGGCTAGGGCACCCTTAGGCTTAGGTTTGGGCACCCCTAGGCTAAGGCTAGGGCTCCCCTAGTCTAAGGTTAGGGCATCCCTAGGCTTAGGCTAGGGCACCCCTAGGCTTAGGCTAGGGCACCCCTAGGCTTAGGCTAGGGCACCCCTAGGCTTAGGCTAAGGCTAGGGCTCCCAAAGCCTAAGGCTAGGGCACCCCTAGGCTTAGGCTAGGGCACCCCTAGGCTTAGGCTAGGGCACCCCAAGGCTTAGGCTAAGGCTAGGGCTCCCATAGTCTAAGGCTAGCGCATCCCTAGGCTTAGGCTAGGGCACCCCTAGGCTTAGGATAGGGCACCCATAGGCTTAGGCTAGGGCACCCCTAGGCTAAGGCTAAGGATAGGGCTCCCCTAGCCTAAGGCTAGGGCACCCCTAGGCTTACGCCAGGGCACCCCTAGGCTTAGGCTAAGGCTAGGTCTCCCCTACTCTAAGGCTAGGGCACCCCTAGACTTAGGCTAGGGCACCCCTAGGCTTATACTAGGACAACCCTAGGCTTAGGCTAATGCTAGGGCTCCCATAGCCTAAGGCTAGGGCACACCTAGGATTAGGCTAGGGCACCCCTGGGCTTAGGCTAGGGCACCCCTAGGCTTAGGCTAGGGCACCCCTAGGCTTAGGCTAGGGCACCCCTACGCGTAGGCTAGGGCACGCCTAGGCTTAGGTTAGGGGACCCCTAAGCTTAGGCTTGGGCACCCCTAGGCTTAGGCTAGGGCACCCCTAGGCTTAGGCTAAGGCTAGGGATCCCCTAGCCTAAGACTAGGGCACCCCTAGGCTTAGGCCACGACACCCCTAGGCGTAGGCCAGGGCACTCCTAGGCTTAGGCTAAGGCTAGGTCTCCCCTACTCTAAGGCTAGGGCACCCCTAGACTTAGGCTAGGGCACCCCTAGGCTGATACTAGGACAACCCTAGGCTTAGGCTAAGGCTAGGGCTCCCATAGCCTAAGGCTAGGGCACCCCTAGGCTTAGGCTAGGGCACCCCTAGGCTTAGGCCTGGGCACCGCTAGGCTTAGGCTAGGGCACACCTAGGCTTAAGGTAAGGCTAGGGCTCCCCTATCCTAAGGCTAGGGAACCCATACCCTTAGGCCTGGGCACCCTAAGGCTTAGGCTAGGGCACCCCTAGGGTTGGGCTAAGGCTAGGGCTCCCCTAGCCTAAGGCTAGGGCACCCCTAGGCTTAGGCTAGGGTACCCCTAGGCTTAGGCTAGGGCACCCCTAGGCTTAGGCTAGGGCACCCCTAGGCTTAGGCAAGGGCACCCCTAGGCTTAGGCTATGGCTAGGGCTCCCCTAGCCTAAACTTGGGCACCCCTAGGCTTAGGCTAGGGCACCCTTAGGCTTAGTCTTGGGCTCCCATGGACTTAGGCTAGGGCACCCTTAGGCTTAGGCTTGGGCACCCCTAGGCTTAGGCTATGGCACCCTTAGGCTTAGGCTAGGGCAGCCCTAGGCTTAAGCTAAGGCTAGGGCTCCCCTAACCTAAGGCTAGGTCACCCCTACCTTAGGCTAGGGCACCCATAGGCTTAGGCTAGGGCACCCTTAGGCTTAAGCTAAGGCTCGGGCTCCCCTAGCCTAAGGCTAGGGCAACCCTAGGCTTACGGTAGGGCACCCCTAGGCTTAGGCTAAGGCTAGGGCTCCCCTAGCCTAAGGCTAGGGCACCTCTAGGTTTAGGCTAGGGCAGCCCTAGGCTTGGGCTAAGGCTAGGGCACCCCTAGGCTTAGGCTAGGGCACCCCTAGGCTTAGGCTACGGCATCCCTAGGCTTAGGCTAGAGCACCCCTAGGCTTAGGCTAGGGCACCCCTAGAATTAGCCTAAGGCTAGGGATCCCCTAGCCTAAGGTTAGGGCACCCCTAGGCTTAGGCTAGGGCACCCCTAGGCTTAGGCTAGGGCACCCCTAGGCTTAGGCTAAGGCTCCGACACGACTAGCCTAAGGCTAGGGCACCCCTAGGCTTAGGCTAGGGCAACCAGAGGCTTAGGCTATATCACCCCTAGTCTTAGGCTAGGGCACCCCTAGGCTTAGGCAAGGGCACCCATAGGCTTAGGCTAGGGCACCCCTAGGCTTAAGCTAAGGCTAGGGCTCCCCTAGCCTAAGGCTAGGGCACCCCTAGGCTTAGGGTAGGGCACCCCTAGGCTTAGGCTACGGCACCCCTACCTTAGGCTAGGGCACCCCTAGCCTTAGGCTAGGGCACCCCTAGGCTTAGGCTAAGGCTAGGACTCCCATAGGCTTAGGCTAGGGCACCCCTAGGCTTAAGCTAAGGCTAGGGCTCCCCTAGCCTAAGGCTAGGGCACCCCTAGGCTTAGGCTTGGGCACCCCAAGCTTAGGTTAGGGCACGCCTAGGCTAAAGCTAAGGCTAGGGCTCCTCTAGCCTAAGGCTAAGGAACCCCACCCCTTAGGCTAGGGCACCCCTAGGCTTAGGCTAGGTCACCCCTTGGCTTGGGCTAAGGCTAGGGCTCCCCTAGCCTAAGGCTAGGGCGCCCCTAGGCTTAGGCTAGGGCACCCCTAGGCTTAGGCTACGGCACCCTTAGGCTTAGGCTAGGGCACCCCTAGGCTTAGGCTTGGGCACCCATAGGCTTAGGCTAGAGCACCCCTAGGCTTAGGCTAAGGATAGGGTTTCCCTAACCTAAGGCTAGCGAACCCCTAGGGTTAGGCTAGGGCACCCCTATGCTTAGGCTAGGGCACACCTAGGCTTAAGGTAAGGCTAGGGCTCCCCTATCCTAAGGCTAGGGAACCCCTACCCTTAGGCGTGTGCACCCTAAGGCTTAGGCTAGGGCACCCCTAGGCTTGGGCTAAGGCTAGGGCTCCCCTAGCCTAAGGCTAGGGCACCCCTAGGCTTATGCTAGGGTACCCCTAGGCTTAGGCTAGGGCACCCCTAGGCTTAGGCAAGGGCACCCCTAGGCTTAGGCTAAGGCTAGGGCTCCCCTAGCCTAAACTTGGGCACCCCTAGGCTTAGGCTAGGGCACCCTTAGGCTTAGATTTGGGCTCCCATGGACTTAGGCTAGGGCACCCTTAGGCTTAGGCTTGGGCACCACTTGGCTTAGGCTATGGCACCCCTAGGCTTAGGCTAGGGCACCCCTAGGCTTACTAAGGCTAGGGCTCCAATAGGCTTAGGCTAGGGCACCCCTAGGTTTAAGCTAAGGCTAGGGCTCCCCTAGGCTTAGGCTAGGGCACCCCTAGGCTTAAGCTAAGGCTAGGGATCCCCTAACCTAAGGCTAGGGCACCCCTAGGCTTAGGCTAGGGAACCCATAGGCTTAGGGTAAGGTTAGGGCTCCGCTAACCTAAGGCTAGGGCACCCCTAGGCTTATGCTATGGCACCCCTAGGCTTAGGCTAAGGCTAGGCCTCCCCTAGCCTAAGGCTAGGGCACCCCTAGGCTTCGGCTAGGGCACCCCTTGGCTTCGGCTTGGACACCCCTACGCTTAGGCTAGGGCACCCCTAGGCTAAGGCCAAGGCTAGGGCTCCCCTAGCCTAAGGCAAGGGTACCCCTAGCCTTAGGCTAGGGCACCTCTTGGCTTCGGCTATGGCATCCCTAGGCTTAGGCTAGGGAACACCTAGGCTTAGGCTAAGGCTTGGGCTCCCCTAGCCTAAGGCTAGGGCACCGCTAGGCTTAGGCTAGGGTAACCCTAGGCTTAGGCTAGGGCACCCCTAGACTAGGGCTAGGGCACCCCTAGCTTAGGCTAAGGGTAGGGCTCCCCTATCCTAAGGCTAGGGCACCCCTAGGTTTAGGCTAGGGCACCCCTAGGCTTAGGCTAGGGCACCCCAAGGCTTAGGATAGGGCACCCCTAGGCTTAGGATAGGGCACCCCTAGGCTTAGGCTAGGGAACCCATAGGCTTAGGCTAAGGTTAGGGCTCCCCTAACCTAAGGCTAGGGCACCCCTAGGCTTATGCTATGGCACCCCTAGCCTTAGGCTAAGGCTAGGCCTCCCCTAGCCTAAGGCTAGGGCACCCCTAGGCTTAGGCTAGGGCACCCCTATGCTTAGGCTAGGGCACCCCTAGGCTTAGGCTAGGGCACCCCTAGGCTTAGGTTAGGGCACCCCTAGGCTTAGGCTAGGGCACCCCTAAGCTTAGGCTAGGGCACCCCTAGGCTTAGGCTAGGGCACCCCTAGGCATAGGCTAGGGCACCACTAGGCTTAGGCTAAGGCTAGGACTCCCCTAGCCTAAGGCTAGGGCACCCCTAGGCTTAGGCTAGGGCACGCCTAGGCTTAGGCTAGGGCACCCCTAGGCTTAGGCTAAGGCTATGGCTCCCCTAGCCTAAGGCTAAAGCACCCCTAGGCTTAGGCTAGGGCACCCCTAGGCTTAGGCTTGGACACCCCTAGGCGTAGGCTAGGGCACCCCTAGCTTAGGCTAAGGCTAGGACTCCCCTAGCCTAAGGCTAGGGCACCCCTAATCTTAGGCTAGGATACCCCTAGGCTTAAGCTAAGGCTAGGGCTCCCCTAACCTAAGGCTAGAGCACCCCTAGGCTTAGGCTAGGGCACCCCTAGGCTTAGGCTAGGGCACCCCTATGCTTAGGCTAGGGCACACCTAAGCTTAGGCTAGGGCACCCCTAGGCTTAGGCTATGGCACCCCTAGGCTTAAGCTAGGGCACCCCTAGGCTTAGGATAGGGCACCCCTAGGATTTGGCTAGGGCACCCCTAGGCTTAGGCTAAGGCTAGGGCTTCCCTAGCCTAAGGCAAGGGCACCCCTAGGCTTAGGCTAGGGCACCCCTAGGGTTAGGCTAGGGCACCCCTTGGCTTAGGATAGGGCACGCCTAGGCTTAGGCTAAGGCTAGGGCACACCTAGGCTTAGGCTAGGGCACCCCTAGGCCTAGGCTAGGGCACCCCTAGGCTTAGGCTAAGGCTAGGGCTCCCATAGCCTAAGGCTAGGGCACCCCTAGGCTTAGGCTAGGGCACGGCAAGGCTTAGGCTAAGGGTAGGGCTCCCCTAGCCTAAGGCTAGGGCACCCCTAGGCTTTGGCTAGGGCACCCCTAGGCTTATACGGCACCCCTTGACTTAGGCTCGGGCACCCCTAGGCTTAGGCTACGGCACCCCTAGGCTTAGCTAGGGCACCCCTAGACTTAGGCTAGGGCACCCCAAGGCTTAGGCTAAGGCTAGGGCTCCCCTAGCCTAATGTTAGGGCAAACCTAGGCTTAGGCTAGGGCACCCCTAGGCTTAGGCTAGGGCACCCCAAGGCTTAGGCTAAGGCTAGGGCTCCCCTAGCCTAAGGCTAGGGCACCCCTAGGCTTAGGCTTGGGCACCCCTAGGCTTAGGCTAAGGCTAGGGCTCCCCTAGCCTAAGGCTAGGGCACACCTAGGCTTAGGTTAGGGCACCCCTAAGCTTAGGCTAGGGCACCCCTAGGCTTAGGCTAGGGCACCCCTAGGCTTAGTCTAGGGCACCCCTAGGCTTAGGCTAGGGCAGTCCTAGGCTTAGGCTAAGGCTAGGGCTCCGCTAGCCTAAGGCTAGGGCACCCCTAGGCTTAGGCTAGGGCACCCCTAGGCTTACTACGGCACCCCTTGGCTTAGGCTAGGGCACCCCTAGGCTTAGGCTACGGCACCCCTAGGCTTAGCTAGGGCACCCCTAGACTTAGGCTAGGGCACCTCTAGGCTTATACTAGGACAGTCCTAGACTTAGGCTAAGGCTAGGGCTCCCATAGCCAAAGGCTAGGGCACCCCTAGGCTTAGGCTACGGCACCCCAAGGCTTAGGGTAAGTCTAGGGCTCCCCTAGCCTAAGGCTAGGGCACCCCTAGGCATAGGCTAGGGCACCCCTAGGCTTAGGCTAAGGTTAGGGCTCCCCTAGCCTAAGGCTAGGGCACCTCTAAGCTTAGGCTAGGGCACCCCTAGGCTTAGGCTAGGGCACCCCAAGGCTTTGGCTAAGGCTAGGGCTCCCCGAGCCTAAGGCTAGGGCACCCTTAGGCTTAGGTTTGGGCACCCCTAGGCTTAGGCTAGGGCACCCCTAGGCTTAGGCTAAGGCTAGGGCTCCCCTAGTCTAAGGTTAGGGCATCCCTAGGCTTAGGCTAGGGCACCCCTAGGCTTAGGCTAGGGCACCCCTAGGCTTAGGCTAGGGCACCCCTAGGCTTAGGCTAAGGCTAGGGCTCCCAAAGCCTAAGGCCAGGGCACCCCTAGGCTTAGGCTAGGGCACCCCTAGGCTTAGGCTAGGGCACCCCAAGGCTTAGGCTAAGGCTAGGGCTCCCATAGTCTAAGGCTAGCGCATCCCTAGGCTTAGGCTAGGGCACCCCTAGGCTTAGGATAGGGCACCCGTAGGCTTAGGCTAGGGCACCCCTAGGCTAAGGCTAAGGATAGGGCTCCCCTAGCCTAAGGCTAGGGCACCCATAGGCTTAGGCCAGGGCACCCCTAGGCTTAGGCTAAGGCTAGGTCTCCCCTACTCTAAGGCTCGGACACCCCTAGACTTAGGCTAGGGCACCCCTAGGCTTATACTAGGACAACCCTAGGCTTAGGCTAAGGCTAGGGCTCCCATAGCCTAAGGCTAGGGCACCCCTAGGCTTAGGCTAGGGCACCCCTGGGCTTAGGCTAGGGCACCCCTAGGCTTAGGCTAGGGCACCCCTAGGCTTAGGCTAGGTCAACCCTACGCGTAGGCTAGGGCACGCCTAGGCTTAGGTTAGGGGACCCCTAAGCTTAGGCTTGGGCACCCCTAGGCTTAGGCTAGGGCACCCCTAGGCTTAGGCTAAGGCTAGGGATCCCCTAGCCTAAGACTAGGGCACCCCTAGGCTTAGGCCACGACACCCCTAGGCGTAGGCCAGGGCACCCCTAGGCTTAGGCTAAGGCTAGGTCTCCCCTACTCTAAGGCTAGGGCACCCCTAGACTTAGGCTAGGGCACCCCTAGGCTGATACTAGGACAACCCTAGGCTTAGGCTAAGGCTAGGGCTCCCATAGCCTAAGGCTAGGGCACCCCTAGGCTTAGGCTAGGGCACCCCTAGGCTTAGGCCTGGGCACCGCTAGGCTTAGGCTAGGGCACCCCTAGGCTTAGCCTAAGGCTAGGGCTCTCCTAGCCTAATGCTAGGGCACCCCTAGGCTTAGGCTAGGGCACCCCTAGACTAAGGCAAGGGCAACCCTAGGCTTAGGCTAAGGCACCCCTAGGCTTAAGCTAGGGCACCCCTAGCTTAGGCTAAGGCTAGGGCTCCCCTAGCCTAAGGCTAGGGCACCCCTAGGCTTAGACTAGAGCACCCCTAGGCTTAGGCTAGGACACCCCTAGCTTAGGCTAGGACACCCCTCGGCTTAGGCTAGGACACCCCTAGGCTTAGTCTAAGGTTAGGGCTCCCCTAGCAAAAGGCTAGGGCACCCCTAGGCTTAGGCAAGGGCACCCCTAGGCTTATGCTAAGGCTAGGGCTCATCTATCCTAAGGCTAGGGCAACCCTAGGCTTAGGCTAGGGCACCCCTAGGCCTAGGCTAAGGCTACGGCTCCCCTAGCCCAAGGCTAGGGCACCCCTAGGCTTAGGCTAGGGCACCCCTAGGCTTAGGGTAAGGCTAGGGCTCCCCTAGCCTAAGGCTAGGTCACCCTTAGGCTTAGGCTAGTGCACCCCTAGGCTTAGGTTAAGGCTAGGGCTCTCCTTCCCTAAGGCTAGGGTTCCCCTAGGCTTAGGCTAAGGCACCCCTAGGCTTAGGCTAGGGCTCCCGTAGCCTAAGGCTACGGCACCCCTAAGCTTAGGCTAGGGCACCCCTAAGCTTAGGCTAGGGCACCCCTAGGCTTAGGCTATGGCACCCCTAGGCTTAAGCTAAGGTTAGGGCTCCCCTAGCCTAAGGCTAAGGCACCCCTAGGCTTAGGCTAGGGCACCCCTAGGCTTAGGCTAGGGCACCCCTAGGCTTAGGCTTGGGCACCCCTAGGCTTATGCTAAGGCTAGGGCTCCCATAGCCTAAGGCTACGGCAACCCTAGGATTAGGCTACGGCACCCCTGGGCTTAGGCTAGGGCACCCCTAGGCATGGCTAAGGCTAGGACTCCAGTAGCCTGAGGCTAGGGCACCCCTAGGCTTTGGCAAGGGCACCCCTAGGCTTAGGCTATGGCACTCATGTCTTAGGCTAAGGCTAGGGCTCCCCCAGCCAATAGCTAGAGCATGCCTAGGCTTAGGCTAGGTAACCCTAGGCTTAGGCTAGGGCACCCCTAGTCTTAGGCTAAGGCTAGGACTCCCCTAGCCTAAGGCTTGGGAACCCCTAGGCTTAGGCTAGGGCAACCCTAGGCTTAGGCTAGGGCACCCCGAGGCTTACTAGGGCACCCCTAGGCTTAGACTAGGGCACCCCCATGGCTTAGGCTAGGGCACCCCTAGTCTTAGGCTAGGACATCCCTAGGCTTAGGCTAAGGCTAGGGCTCCCCTAGCGTAAGACTAGGACACCTCTAGGCTTAAGCTAGGGCACCCCTAGGCTTAGGCTAGGGCACCCCAATTCTTAGGCTAGGACATCCCTAGGCTTAGGCTAAGGCTAGGGCTCCCCTAGCGTAAGACTAGGACACCCCTAGGCTTAAGCTAGGGCACCCCTAGGCCTAGGTTAGGGCACCCCGAGGCTTAGGCTAAGGCTAGGGCTCCCCTAGCCTAAGGCTAGGGCACCTCTAGGCTTAGGCTAGGGCACCCCTAGGCTTAGACTAAGGCTATGGCTCGACTAGCCTAAGGCTAGGGAACCCCAAGGCTTAGGCTAGAGCACCCCTAGGCTTAGGCTAGGGCACCCCTAGGCTTAGGGTAAGGTTAGAGCTCCCCTAGCCTAAGGTTAGGGCACCCCTAGGCTTAGGCTAGGGCAACCCTAGGCTTAGGCTAGGGCACCCCTAGGCTTACTAGGGCACCCCTAGGCTTAGGCTAAGGCTAGGGCTCCCCTAGCCCAAGGTTAGGGCACCCCTAGGCTTAGGCTAGGACACCCCTAGGCTTAGGCTAGGGCACCCCTAGGCTTAGGCTACGGCTATTGCTCCCCTAGCCTAAGACTAGGGCACCCCTTGCCGAAGGCTAGGGCACCCCTAGGCTTAAGCTAGGGCACCCCTAGGCCTAGGCGAAGGCTAGGGCTCCCATAGTCCAAGTCTAGGGCACCCCTAGGCTTAGGCTAGGGCACCCCTAGACTTAGGCTAAGGGTAGGGCTCCCCTAGCCTAAGGTTAGGGCACCCCTAAACTTAGGCTAGGGCACCCCTAGGCTTAGGCTAAGGCACCCCTAGGCTTAGGATAGGGCACCCTAGGCTTAGGCTACGACCCCCCTAAGCTTAGGCAAGGGCACCCCTAGGCTTAGGCTAAGGCTAAGGCTCCCATAGCCTAAGGCTAGGGCACCCCTAAGCTTAGGCTAGGGCACCCTAGGCTTAGGCTAAGGCACCCCTAGGCTTAGGCTAGGGCACCCCTAGGATTAGGCTAAGGCTAGGGCACCCCTAGGCTTAGGCTAGGGCACCCCTAGGCTTAGGCTAGGGAACCCCTAGGCTTAGGCTAAGGCTAGAGCTCCCCTAGCCTAAGACTAGGGCACCTCTAGTCTTAGGCTAGGGCACCCCAAGGCTTAGGCTAGGGCACCCCTAGGCTTAGGCTAGGGCTCCCCTAGGCTTAGGCTAAGGCTAGGGCTCCCCTAGCCTAAGGCTAGGGCATCCCTAGGCTTAGGCTATGGCACTCCTAGGCTTAGGCTAGAGCACCCCTAGGCTTAGGTTAAGCTTAGGGCTCCCCTAGCCTAAGGCTAGGACACCCCTGGGCTTAGGCTAGGGCACCCCTAGGCTTAGGCTAAGGCTAGGGCTCCCATAGCCTAAGGCTAGGGCACCCCTATGATTAGGCTAGGGCACCCCTAGGCTTAGGCTAAGGCACCGCTAGGCTTAGGCTAGGGCACACCTAGGCTTAGGCTAAGGTTAGGGCTCCCCTAGCGTAAGGCTAAGACACCCCAACGCTTAAGCTAGGGCACCCATAGGCTTAGGCTAGGGCACCCCTAGGCTTAGACTAAGGCTATGGCTCGACTAACCTAAGTCTAGGGCACCCCTAGGCTTAGGATAGAGCACCCCTAGGCTTAGGCTAGGGCACCCTGAGGCTTAGGCTTAGGCTAGGGCTCCCCTAGCCTAAGGCTAGGGCACCTCTAGGCTTAGGCTAGGGCACCACTAGGCTTAGACTAAGGCTAGGGATCCCCTAGCCTAAGACTAGGGCACCCCTAGGCTTAGGCCACGACACCCCTAGGCGTAGGCCAGGGCACCCCTAGGCTTAGGCTAAGGCTAGGTCTCCCCTACTCTAAGGCTAGGGCACCCCTAGACTTAGGCTAGGGCACCCCTAGGCTGATACTAGGACAACCCTAGGCTTAGGCTAAGGCTAGGGCTCCCATAGCCTAAGGCTAGGGCACCCCTAGGCTTAGGCTAGGGCACCCCTAGGCTTAGGCCTGGGCACCGCTAGGCTTAGGCTAGGGCACCCCTAGGCTTAGCCTAAGGCTAGGGCTCTCCTAGCCTAATGCTAGGGCACCCCTAGGCTTAGGCTAGGGCACCCCTAGACTAAGGCAAGGGCAACCCTAGGCTTAGGCTAAGGCACCCCTAGGCTTAAGCTAGGGCACCCCTAGCTTAGGCTAAGGCTAGGGCTCCCCTAGCCTAAGGCTAGGGCACCCCTAGGCTTAGGCTAGAGCACCCCTAGGCTTAGGCTAGGACACCCCTAGCTTAGGCTAGGACACCCCTCGGCTTAGGCTAGGACACCCCTAGGCTTAGTCTAAGGTTAGGGCTCCCCTAGCAAAAGGCTAGGGCACCCCTAGGCTTAGGCAAGGGCACCCCTAGGCTTATGCTAAGGCTAGGGCTCATCTATCCTAAGGCTAGGGCAACCCTAGGCTTAGGCTAGGGCACCCCTAGGCCTAGGCTAAGGCTACGGCTCCCCTAGCCCAAGGCTAGGGCACCCCTAGGCTTAGGCTAGGGCACCCCTAGGCTTAGGGTAAGGCTAGGGCTCCCCTAGCCTAAGGCTAGGTCACCCTTAGGCTTAGGCTAGTGCACCCCTAGGCTTAGGTTAAGGCTAGGGCTCTCCTTCCCTAAGGCTAGGGTTCCCCTAGGCTTAGGCTAAGGCACCCCTAGGCTTAGGCTAGGGCTCCCGTAGCCTAAGGCTACGGCACCCCTAAGCTTAGGCTAGGGCACCCCTAAGCTTAGGCTAGGGCACCCCTAGGCTTAGGCTATGGCACCCCTAGGCTTAAGCTAAGGTTAGGGCTCCCCTAGCCTAAGGCTAAGGCACCCCTAGGCTTAGGCTAGGGCACCCCTAGGCTTAGGCTAGGGCACCCCTAGGCTTAGGCTTGGGCACCCCTAGGCTTATGCTAAGGCTAGGGCTCCCATAGCCTAAGGCTACGGCAACCCTAGGATTAGGCTACGGCACCCCTGGGCTTAGGCTAGGGCACCCCTAGGCATGGCTAAGGCTAGGACTCCAGTAGCCTGAGGCTAGGGCACCCCTAGGCTTTGGCAAGGGCACCCCTAGGCTTAGGCTATGGCACTCATGTCTTAGGCTAAGGCTAGGGCTCCCCCAGCCAATAGCTAGAGCATGCCTAGGCTTAGGCTAGGTAACCCTAGGCTTAGGCTAGGGCACCCCTAGTCTTAGGCTAAGGCTAGGACTCCCCTAGCCTAAGGCTTGGGAACCCCTAGGCTTAGGCTAGGGCAACCCTAGGCTTAGGCTAGGGCACCCTGAGGCTTACTAGGGCACCCCTAGGCTTAGACTAGGGCACCCCCATGGCTTAGGCTAGGGCACCCCTAGTCTTAGGCTAGGACATCCCTAGGCTTAGGCTAAGGCTAGGGCTCCCCTAGCGTAAGACTAGGACACCTCTAGGCTTAAGCTAGGGCACCCCTAGGCTTAGGCTAGGGCACCCCAATTCTTAGGCTAGGACATCCCTAGGCTTAGGCTAAGGCTAGGGCTCCCCTAGCGTAAGACTAGGACACCCCTAGGCTTAAGCTAGGGCACCCCTAGGCCTAGGTTAGGGCACCCCGAGGCTTAGGCTAAGGCTAGGGCTCCCCTAGCCTAAGGCTAGGGCACCTCTAGGCTTAGGCTAGGGCACCCCTAGGCTTAGACTAAGGCTATGGCTCGACTAGCCTAAGGCTAGGGAACCCCAAGGCTTAGGCTAGAGCACCCCTAGGCTTAGGCTAGGGCACCCCTAGGCTTAGGGTAAGGTTAGAGCTCCCCTAGCCTAAGGTTAGGGCACCCCTAGGCTTAGGCTAGGGCAACCCTAGGCTTAGGCTAGGGCACCCCTAGGCTTACTAGGGCACCCCTAGGCTTAGGCTAAGGCTAGGGCTCCCCTAGCCCAAGGTTAGGGCACCCCTAGGCTTAGGCTAGGACACCCCTAGGCTTAGGCTAGGGCACCCCTAGGCTTAGGCTACGGCTATTGCTCCCCTAGCCTAAGACTAGGGCACCCCTTGCCGAAGGCTAGGGCACCCCTAGGCTTAAGCTAGGGCACCCCTAGGCCTAGGCGAAGGCTAGGGCTCCCATAGTCCAAGTCTAGGGCACCCCTAGGCTTAGGCTAGGGCACCCCTAGACTTAGGCTAAGGGTAGGGCTCCCCTAGCCTAAGGTTAGGGCACCCCTAAACTTAGGCTAGGGCACCCCTAGGCTTAGGCTAAGGCACCCCTAGGCTTAGGATAGGGCACCCTAGGCTTAGGCTACGACCCCCCTAAGCTTAGGCAAGGGCACCCCTAGGCTTAGGCTAAGGCTAAGGCTCCCATAGCCTAAGGCTAGGGCACCCCTAAGCTTAGGCTAGGGCACCCTAGGCTTAGGCTAAGGCACCCCTAGGCTTAGGCTAGGGCACCCCTAGGATTAGGCTAAGGCTAGGGCACCCCTAGGCTTAGGCTAGGGCACTCCTAGGCTTAGGCTAGGGAACCCCTAGGCTTAGGCTAAGGCTAGAGCTCCCCTAGCCTAAGACTAGGGCACCTCTAGTCTTAGGCTAGGGCACCCCAAGGCTTAGGCTAGGGCACCCCTAGGCTTAGGCTAGGGCTCCCCTAGGCTTAGGCTAAGGCTAGGGCTCCCCTAGCCTAAGGCTAGGGCATCCCTAGGCTTAGGCTATGGCACTCCTAGGCTTAGGCTAGAGCACCCCTAGGCTTAGGTTAAGCTTAGGGCTCCCCTAGCCTAAGGCTAGGACACCCCTGGGCTTAGGCTAGGGCACCCCTAGGCTTAGGCTAAGGCTAGGGCTCCCATAGCCTAAGGCTAGGGCACCCCTATGATTAGGCTAGGGCACCCCTAGGCTTAGGCTAAGGCACCGCTAGGCTTAGGCTAGGGCACACCTAGGCTTAGGCTAAGGTTAGGGCTCCCCTAGCGTAAGGCTAAGACACCCCAACGCTTAAGCTAGGGCACCCATAGGCTTAGGCTAGGGCACCCCTAGGCTTAGACTAAGGCTATGGCTCGACTAACCTAAGTCTAGGGCACCCCTAGGCTTAGGATAGAGCACCCCTAGGCTTAGGCTAGGGCACCCTGAGGCTTAGGCTTAGGCTAGGGCTCCCCTAGCCTAAGGCTAGGGCACCTCTAGGCTTAGGCTAGGGCACCACTAGGCTTAGACTAAGGCTACGGCTCGACTAGCCTAAGGCTAGGGAACCCCTTGGCTTAGGCTAGGGCACCCCTAGGCTTAGGCTAGGGCACCCCTAGGCTTAGGCTAAGGCTAGGGCTCCCCTAGCCTAAGGCTAGGGCACCTCTAGGCTTAGGCTAGGGCACCCCTAGGCTTAGGCTAGGGCACCCCTAGGCTTAGGCTAGGGCAACCCCTAGGCTTAGGCTAAGGCTAGGGCAACCTAGCCTAAGGATAGGGCATCCCTAGGCTTTGGCTAGGGCACCCATAGGCTTAGGTAGGGCACCGCTAGGCTTAGGTTAAGGTTAGGGCTCCCCTAGCCTAAGGCTGGGACACCCCTAGGCTTAGGCTAGGGCACCCCTAGGCTTAGGCTAGGGCACCGCTAGGCTTAGGTTAAGGTTAGGGCTCCCCTAGCCTAAGGCTGGGACACCCCTAGGCTTAGGCTAGGGCACCCCTAGGCTTAGGCTAGGGCACCCCTAGGGTTAGGCTAGGGCACCCCTAGGCTTAGGCTAAGGCTAGAGCTCCCCTAGCCTAAGGATCGGGCATCCCTAGGCTTAGGCTAAGGCACCCCTAGGCCTAGGCTAGGGCACCGCTAGGCTTAGGTTAAGGTTAGGACTCCCCTAGCCTAAGGCTAGGGCACCCCTAGGCTTACGCTAGGGCACCCCTAGGCTTAGGCTAGGGTACCCCTAGGCTTAGGCTAAGGCTAGCACTCCCCTAGCCTATGGCTAGGGCACCCCTAGGCTTAGGCTAGGGCACCCATAGTCTTTGGCTAGGGCACCCCTAGGCTTAGGGAAGGGCACCCCTAGGCTTAGGCTTGGGCACCCCTAGGCTTAGGCTAAGGCTAGGGCTCCCCTAACCTATGGCTAGAGCACGCCTAGGCTTAGGCTAGGTAACCATAGGCTTCGGCTAGGCAACCCCTAGGCTTAGGCAAAGGCTAGGACTACCCTAGCCTAAGGCAAGGGCACCCCGAGGTTTAGGCTAGGGCACCCCTAGGCTTAGGCTACGGCTAGGGATCCCCTAGCCCAAGGCTAGGGCACCCCTAGGCTTAGGCTAGAGCACCCCTAGGCTTAGGCTAGGGCACCACTAGGCTTAGGCTACGGCTATGGCTAACCTAGCCGAAGGCTAGGGCACCCCTAGCCGAAGGCTAGGGCACCCCTAGCCGAAGGCTAGGGCACCCCTAGGCTTAGGCTAGGGCACCCCTAGGGCTAGGCGAAGGCTAGGGCTCCCATAGTCCAAGTCTAGGGCACCACTAGGCTTAGGCTAGGGTACCCCTCGGCTTAGGCTAAGGCTAGGGCTCCCATAGCTTAAGGCTAGGGCACCCCTAGGCTTAGGCTAGGGCACCCCTAGGCTTAGGCTAGGGCACCCCTAGGCTTAGGCTAAGTTTAGGGCTCCCCTAGCCTAAGGCTAGGGCATCCATAGGCTTAGGGTAGGGCACCCCTAGGCTTAGGCTAGGGCACCCCTAGGCTTAGGCTAAGGGTAAGGCTCCCCTAGCCTAAGGCTAGGGCACCCCTAAGCTTAGGCTAGGGCACCCCTAGGCTTAGGCTAAGGCACCCCTAGGCTTATGCTAGGGCACCCCTAGGATTAGGCTAAGGCTAGGGCACACCTAGGCTTAGCCTAGGGCACCCCTAGGCTTAGGCTAGGGCACCCCTAAGCTTAGGCTAAGGCTAGGGCTCCCCTAGCCCAAGGTTAGGGCACCCCTAGGCTTAGGCTAGGACACCCCTAGGCTTAGGCTAGGGCACCCCTAGGCTTAGGCTACGGCTATTGCTCCCCTAGCCTAAGACTAGGGCACCCCTTGCCGAAGGCTAGGGCACCCCTAGGCTTAAGCTAGGGCACCCCTAGGCCTAGGCGAAGGCTAGGGCTCCCATAGTCCAAGTCTAGGGCACCCCTAGGCTTAGGCTAGGGCACCCCTAGACTTAGGCTAAGGGTAGGGCTCCCCTAGCCTAAGGTTAGGGCACCCCTAAACTTAGGCTAGGGCACCCCTAGGCTTAGGCTAAGGCACCCCTAGGCTTAGGCTAGGGCACCCTAGGCTTAGGCTACGACCCCCCTAAGCTTAGGTAAGGGCACCCCTAGGCTTAGGCTAAGGCTAAGGCTCCCATAGCCTAAGGCTAGGGCACCCCTAAGCTTAGGCTAGGGCACCCCTAGGCTTAGGCTAAGGCACCCCTAGGCTTAGGCTAGGGCACCCCTAGGATTAGGCTAAGGCTAGGGCACCCCTAGGCTTAGGCTAGGGCACCCCTAGGCTTAGGCTAGGGAACCCCTAGGCTTAGGCTAAGGCTAGAGCTCCCCTAGCCTAAGACTAGGGCACCTCTAGTCTTAGGCTAAGGCACCCCAAGGCTTAGGCTAGGGCACCCCTAGGCTTAGGCTAGGGCTCCCCTAGGCTTAGGCTAAGGCTAGGGCTCCCCTAGCCTAAGGCTAGGGCATCCCTAGGCTTAGGCTTTGGCACTCCTAGGCTTAGGCTAGAGCACCTCTAGGCTTAGGTTAAGCTTAGGGCTCCCCTAGCCTAAGGCTAGGACACCCCTGGGCTTAGGCTAGGGCACCCCTAGGCTTAGGCTAAGGCTAGGGCTCCCATAGCCTAAGGGTAGGGCACCCCTATGATTAGGCTAGGGCACCCCTAGGCTTAGGCTAAGGCACCGCTAGGCTTAGGCTAGGGCACACCTAGGCTTAGGCTAAGGTTAGGGCTCCCCTAGCGTAAGGCTAAGACACCCCAACGCTTAAGCTAGGGCACCCATAGGCTTAGGCTAGGGCACCCCTAGGCTTAGACTAAGGCTATGGCTCGACTAACCTAAGTCTAGGGCACCCCTAGGCTTAGGATAGAGCACCCCTAGGCTTAGGCTAGGGCACCCTGAGGCTTAGGCTTAGGCTAGGGCTCCCCTAGCCTAAGGCTAGGGCACCTCTAGGCTTAGGCTAGGGCACCCCTAGGCTTAGACTAATGCTACGGCTCGACTAGCCTAAGGCTAGGGAACCCCTTGGCTTAGGCTAGGGCACCCCTAGGCTTAGGCTAGGGCACCCCTAGGCTTAGGCTAAGGCTAGGGCTCCCCTAGCCTAAGGCTAGGGCACCTCTAGGCTTAGGCTAGGGCACCCCTAGGCTTAGGCTAGGGCACCCCTAGGCTTAGGCTAGGGCAACCCCTAGGCTTAGGCTAAGGCTAGGGCACCCTAGCCTAAGGATAGGGCATCCCTAGGCTTTGGCTAGGGCACCCATAGGCTTAGGTAGGGCACCGCTAGGCTTAGGTTAAGGTTAGGGCTCCCCTAGCCTAAGGCTGGGACACCCCTAGGCTTAGGCTAGGGCACCCCTAGGCTTAGGCTAGGGCACCGCTAGGCTTAGGTTAAGGTTAGGGCTCCCCTAGCCTAAGGCTGGGACACCCCTAGGCTTAGGCTAGGGCACCCCTAGGCTTAGGCTAGGGCACCCCTAGGGTTAGGCTAGGGCACCCCTAGGCTTAGGCTAAGGCTAGAGCTCCCCTAGCCTAAGGATCGGGCATCCCTAGGTTTAGGCTAAGGCACCCCTAGGCCTAGGCTAGGGCACCGCTAGGCTTAGGTTAAGGTTAGGACTCCCCTAGCCTAAGGCTAGGGCACCCCTAGGCTTACGCTAGGGCACCCCTAGGCTTAGGCTAGGGTACCCCTAGGCTTAGGCTAAGGCTAGCACTCCCCTAGCCTATGGCTAGGGCACCCCTAGGCTTAGGCTAGGGCACCCATAGGCTTTGGCTAGGGCACCCCTAGGCTTAGGGAAGGGCACCCCTAGGCTTAGGCTTGGGCACCCCTAGGCTTAGGTTAAGGCTAGGGCTCCCCTAACCTATGGCTAGAGCACGCCTAGGCTTAGGCTAGGTAACCATAGGCTTCGGCTAGGCAACCCCTAGGCTTAGGCAAAGGCTAGGACTACCCTAGCCTAAGGCAAGGGCACCCCGAGGTTTAGGCTAGGGCACCCCTAGGCTTAGGCTACGGCTAGGGATCCCCTAGCCCAAGGCTAGGGCACCCCTAGGCTTAGGCTAGAGCACCCCTAGGCTTAGGCTAGGGCACCACTAGGCTTAGGCTACGGCTATGGCTAACCTAGCCGAAGGCTAGGGCACCCCTAGCCGAAGGCTAGGGCACCCCTAGCCGAAGGCTAGGGCACCCCTAGCCGAAGGCTAGGGCACCCCTAGGCTTAGGCTAGGGCACCCCTAGGGCTAGGCGAAGGCTAGGGCTCCCATAGTCCAAGTCTAGGGCACCACTAGGCTTAGGCTAGGGTACCCGTCGGCTTAGGCTAAGGCTAGGGCTCCCATAGCTTAAGGTTAGGGCACCCCTAGGCTTAGGCTAGGGCACCCCTAGGCTTAGGCTAGGGCACCCCTAGGCTTAGGCTAAGTCTAGGGCTCCCCTAGCCTAAGGCTAGGGCATCCATAGGCTTAGGGTAGGGCACCCCTAGGCTTAGGCTAGGGCACCCCTAGGCTTAGGCTAAGGGTAAGGCTCCCCTAGCCTAAGGCTAGGGCTCCCCTAAGCTTAGGCTAGGGCACCCCTAGGCTTAGGCTAAGGCACCCCTAGGCTTAGGCTAGGGCACCCCTAGGATTAGGCTAAGGCTAGGGCACACCTAGGCTTAGCCTAGGGCACCCCTAGCTTAGGCTAAGGCTAGGGCACCCCTAGGCTTAGGCTAGGGCACCCCTAGGCTTAGGCTGGGCACCCCTAGGCTTAGGCTAAGGCTAGAGCTCCCCTAGCCTAAGACTAGGGCACCTCTAGGCTTAGGCTAGGGCACCGCAAGGCTTAGGCTAGGGCACCCCTAAGTTTAGGCTAGGGCACCCCTAGGCTTAGGCTATGGATAGGGCTCCCAAAGCCTAAGGCTAGGGCATCCCTAGGCTTGGGCTATGGCACTCCTAGGCTTTGGCTAGGGCACCCCTAGGCTTAGGTTAAGCTTAGGGCTCCCCTAGCCTAAGGCTAGGACACCCCTAGGCTTAGGCTAGGGCACCCCTAGGCTTAGACTAAGACTAGGGCTCCCATAGCCCAAGGATAGGGCAGCCCTAGGCTAGGCTGGGGCACCCCTGGGCTTAGGCTAGGGCACCCCTAGGCTTAGGTTAAGGCTAGGGCTCCCATAGCCTAAGGCTTGGGCACCCCTAGGATTAGGCTAGGGCACCCCTAGGCTTAGGCTAAGGCACCCCTAGGCTTAGGCTAGGGCACACCTAGGCTTAGGCTAAGGCTAGGGCTCCCCTAGCCTAAGGCTAGGGCACCCCAAGCCTTAAGCTAAGGCTCCCCTAGCCTAAGGCTAGGGTACCCCTAGGTTTAGGCTAAGGCTTGGGCTCCCCTAGCGTAAGGCTAGGACACCCCTACGCTTAAGCTAGGGCACCCATAGGCTTAGGCTAGGGCACCCCTAGGTTGAGACTAAGGCTATGGCTCGACTAACCTAAGGCTAGGGCACTCATAGGCTTAGGATAGAGCACCCCTAGGCTTAGGCTAGGGCACCCTGAGGCTTAGGCTAAGGCTAGGGCTCCCCTAGCCTAAGGCTAGGGCACCTCTAGGCTTAGGCTAGGGCACCCCTAGGCTTAGACTAAGGCTACGGCTCGACTAGCCTAAGGCTAGGGAACCCCTTGGCTTTGGCTAGGGCACCCCTAGGCTTAGGCTAAGGCTAGAGCTCCCCTAGCCTAAGGCTAGGGCACCTCTAGGCTTAGGCTAGGGCACCCCTAGGCTTAGGCTAGGGCACCCCTAGGCTTAGGCTAGGCCACCCCTAGGCTTAGGCTAAGGCTAGGGCTCCCCTAGCCTAAGGATAGGGCATCCCTAGCCTTAGGCTTGGGCACCCCTAGGCTTAGGCTAGGGCACCGCTAGGCTTAGGTTAAGGTTAGGGCTCCCCTAACCTAAGGCTGGGACACCCCTAGGCTTAGGCTAGGGCACCCCTAGGCTTAGGCTAGGGCACCGCTAGGCTTAGGTTAAGGTTAGGGCTCCCCTAGCCTAAGGCTGAGACACCCCTAGGCTTAGGCTAGAGCACCCCTAGGCTTAGGCTAGGGCACCCCTAGGCTTAGGCTAGGGCACCCCTAGGCTTAGGCTAGGGCACCCCTAGGCTTAGGCTAAAGGTAGGGCTCCCCTAGCCTAAGGATAGGGCACCCCTAGGCTTAGGCTAGGGCACCCCTAGACTTAGGCTAGGGCACCGCTAGGCTTAGGTTAAGGTTAGGACTCCCCTAGCCTCAGGCTAGGGCACCCCTAGGCTTAGGCTAGGGCACCCCTAGGCTTACGCTAGAGCACCCCTAGGCTTAGGCTAGGGTAACCCTAGGCTTAGGCTAAGGCTAGGGCTCCCCTAGCCTATGGCTAGGGCATGCCTAGGCTAGGCTAGGTAACCCGTGGCTTAGGCTAGGGCACCCCTAGGCTTAGGCTAGGGCACCACAAGGCTTAGGATAGGGAACCCCTAGGATTAGGATAGGGCACCCCTAGGCTTAGGCTAAGTCTAGGGCTTCCCTAGTCTAAGGCTAGGGCACCCCTAGGCTTAGGCTAGGGCACCCCTAGGCTTAGGGAAGGGCACCCCTAGGCTTAGGCTAGGGCACCCCTAGCTTAGGCTAAGGCTAGGGCACCCCTAGACATAGGATAGGGCACCCCTAATCTTAGGCTAGGGCACCCTAGGCTTAGGCTAGGGCACGCCTAGGCTTGGGCTAAGGCTAGGGCTCCCCTAGCCTAAGGCTAGGGCACCCCTAGGCTAAGGCTACGGCTAGGGATCCCCTAGCCCAAGGCTAGGGCACCCCTAGGCTTAGGCTAGAGCACCCCTAGGCTTAGGCTAGGGCACCACTAGGCTTAGGCTACGGCTATGGCTAACCTAGCCGAAGGCTAGGGCACCCCTAGCCGAAGGCTAGGGCACCCCTAGCCGAAGGCTAGGGCACCCCTAGCCGAAGGCTAGGGCACCCCTAGGCTTAGGCTAGGGCACCCCTAGGGCTAGGCGAAGGCTAGGGCTCCCATAGTCCAAGTCTAGGGCACCACTAGGCTTAGGCTAGGGTACCCGTCGGCTTAGGCTAAGGCTAGGGCTCCCATAGCTTAAGGTTAGGGCACCCCTAGGCTTAGGCTAGGGCACCCCTAGGCTTAGGCTAGGGCACCCCTAGGCTTAGGCTAAGTCTAGGGCTCCCCTAGCCTAAGGCTAGGGCATCCATAGGCTTAGGGTAGGGCACCCCTAGGCTTAGGCTAGGGCACCCCTAGGCTTAGGCTAAGGGTAAGGCTCCCCTAGCCTAAGGCTAGGGCACCCCTAAGCTTAGGCTAGGGCACCCCTAGGCTTAGGCTAAGGCACCCCTAGGCTTAGGCTAGGGCACCCCTAGGATTAGGCTAAGGCTAGGGCACACCTAGGCTTAGCCTAGGGCACCCCTAGCTTAGGCTAAGGCTAGGGCACCCCTAGGCTTAGGCTAGGGCACCCCTAGGCTTAGGCTGGGCACCCCTAGGCTTAGGCTAAGGCTAGAGCTCCCCTAGCCTAAGACTAGGGCACCTCTAGGCTTAGGCTAGGGCACCGCAAGGCTTAGGCTAGGGCACCCCTAAGTTTAGGCTAGGGCACCCCTAGGCTTAGGCTATGGATAGGGCTCCCAAAGCCTAAGGCTAGGGCATCCCTAGGCTTAGGCTATGGCACTCCTAGGCTTAGGCTAGGGCACCCCTAGGCTTAGGTTAAGCTTAGGGCTCCCCTAGCCTAAGGCTAGGACACCCCTAGGCTTAGGCTAGGGCACCCCTAGGCTTAGACTAAGACTAGGGCTCCCATAGCCCAAGGATAGAGCAGCCCTAGGCTAGGCTGGGGCACCCCTGGGCTTAGGCTAGGGCACCCCTAGGCTTAGGTTAAGGCTAGGGCTCCCATAGCCTAAGGCTTGGGCACCCCTAGGATTAGGCTAGGGCACCCCTAGGCTTAGGCTAAGGCACCCCTAGGCTTAGGCTAGGGCACACCTAGGCTTAGGCTAAGGCTAGGGCTCCCCTAGCCTAAGGCTAGGGCACCCCAAGCCTTAAGCTAAGGCTCCCCTAGCCTAAGGCTAGGGTACCCCTAGGTTTAGGCTAAGGCTTGGGCTCCCCTAGCGTAAGGCTAGGACACCCCTACGCTTAAGCTAGGGCACCCATAGGCTTAGGCTAGGGCACCCCTAGGTTGAGACTAAGGCTATGGCTCGACTAACCTAAGGCTAGGGCACCCCTAGGCTTAGGATAGAGCACCCCTAGGCTTAGGCTAGGGCACCCTGAGGCTTAGGCTAAGGCTAGGGCTCCCCTAGCCTAAGGCTAGGGCACCTCTAGGCTTAGGCTAGGGCACCCCTAGGCTTAGACTAAGGCTACGGCTCGACTAGCCTAAGGCTAGGGAACCCCTTGGCTTTGGCTAGGGCACCCCTAGGCTTAGGCTAAGGCTAGAGCTCCCCTAGCCTAAGGCTAGGGCACCTCTAGGCTTAGGCTAGGGCACCCCTAGGCTTAGGCTAGGGCACCCCTAGGCTTAGGCTAGGCCACCCGTAGGCTTAGGCTAAGGCTAGGGCTCCCCTAGCCTAAGGATAGGGCATCCCTAGCCTTAGGCTAGGGCACCCCTAGGCTTAGGCTAGGGCACCGCTAGGCTTAGGTTAAGGTTAGGGCTCCCCTAACCTAAGGCTGGGACACCCCTAGGCTTAGGCTAGGGCACCCCTAGGCTTAGGCTAGGGCACCGCTAGGCTTAGGTTAAGGTTAGGGCTCCCCTAGCCTAAGGCTGAGACACCCCTAGGCTTAGGCTAGAGCACCCCTAGGCTTAGGCTAGGGCACCCCTAGGCTTAGGCTAGGGCACCCCTAGGCTTAGGCTAGGGCACCCCTAGGCTTAGGCTAAAGGTAGGGCTCCCCTAGCCTAAGGATAGGGCACCCCTAGGCTTAGGCTAGGGCACCCCTAGACTTAGGCTAGGGCACCGCTAGGCTTAGGTTAAGGTTAGGACTCCCCTAGCCTCAGGCTAGGGCACCCCTAGGCTTAGGCTAGGGCACCCCTAGGCTTACGCTAGAGCACCCCTAGGCTTAGGCTAGGGTAACCCTAGGCTTAGGCTAAGGCTAGGGCTCCCCTAGCCTATGGCTAGGGCATGCCTAGGCTAGGCTAGGTAACCCTTGGCTTAGGCTAGGGCACCCCTAGGCTTAGGCTAGGGCACCACAAGGCTTAGGATAGGGAACCCCTAGGATTAGGATAGGGCACCCCTAGGCTTAGGCTAAGTCTAGGGCTTCCCTAGTCTAAGGCTAGTGCACCCCTAGGCTTAGGCTAGGGCACCCCTAGGCTTAGGCTAAGGCTAGGGCACCCCTAGACATAGGCTAGGGCACCCCTAATCTTAGGCTAGGGCACCCTAGGCTTAGGCTAGGGCACGCCTAGGCTTGGGCTAAGGCTAGGGCTCCCCTAGCCTAAGGCTAGGGCATCCCTAGGCTTAGGCTAGGGCACCCGTAGGCTTAGGCTACGGCACCCCTAGGCTTAGGCTAGGGCACCGCTAGGCTTAGGTTAGGGCACCCATAGGCTTAGGCTAGGGCACGCCTATGCTTACGCTGGGGCACCCCTAGTCTTAGGCTAAGGCTAGGGCTCCCCTAGGCTTAGACTAAGGCTACGGCTCGACTAGCCTAAGGCTAGGGCACCCCTAGGCTTAGGCAAGGGCACCCCTAGGCTTAGGCTAAGGCTAGGCCTCGCCTAGCCTAAGGCTTGGGCGCCCCTAGGCTTAAGCAAAGGCTAGGGGACCCCTAGGCTAAGGCTAGGGCACCCCTAGGCTTAGGCTAGGGCACCCCTATGCTTACGCTGGGGCACCCCTAGTCTTAGGCTAAGGCTAGGGCTCCCCTAACCTACAGCTAGGGAACTTCTATGTTTAGGCTAGGGCACCCCTAGGCTTAGACTAAGGCTACGTCTCGACTAGCCTAAGGCTAGGGCACCCCTAGGCTTAGGCAAGGGCACCCCTAGGCTTAGGCTAAGGCTAGGCCTCGCCTAGCCTAAGGCTTGGGCGCCCCTAGGCTTAGGCTAGGGCACCCTTAGGCTTAGGCTAGGGCACCCCTAGGCTTAGGCTTAGGCTAGGGCTCCCATGGCCTAAGGCTAGGGCACTCTTAGGCTTAGGCTTGGGCACCCCTAGGCTTAGGCTATGGCACCCCTAGGCTTAGGCTAGGGCACCCCTAGCCTTAGGCTAGGGCACCCCTAGGCTTAGGCTAGGACATCCCTAGGCTTAGGCTAAGGCTAGGGCACCCCTAGGCTTAGGCTAGGGCACCCGTAGGTTTAGTCTAGGTCACCCCTAGGCTTAGGCTAAGGCTAGGGCACCCATAGCCTAAGGCTAGGGCACCCCTAGGCTTAGGCTAGGGCAACCTTAGGCTTAGTCTAGGGCACACCTAGGCTTAGGCTAAGGCTAGGGCTCCCCTAGCCTAAGGCTAGGGCATCCCTAGGCTTAGGGTAGGGCACCCCTAGTCTTAGGCTAGGGCCCCCCTAATCTTAGACTTGGGCACCCCAAGGCTTAGGCTAAGGCTAAGGCTCCCCTAGCCTAAGGCTAGGGCACCCCTAGGCTTATGCTAAGGCTAGGGCACACCTAGGCTTAGCCTAGGTCACCCCTAACTTAGGCTAAGGCTAGGGCACCCCTAGGCTTAGGCTAATGCTAGAACTCCCCTAGCCTATGACTAGGGCACCTCTAGGCTTAGGCTAGGGAACCCCTAGCATTAGGCGAGGGCACCCCTAGGCTTAGGCTAGGTCACCCCTAGGCTTAGGTTAAGCTTAGGGCTCCTCTAGCCTTAGGCTAGGACACCCCTAGGCTTAGGCTAGGGCACCCCTAGGCTTAGACTAGGGTATCCCTAGGCTTAGGCTAAGGCTAGGCCTCCCATAGCCTAAGGCTAGGGCACCCCTAGGATTAGGCTAGGGCACTCCTAGGCTTAGGCTAAGGCACCCCTAGGCTTAGGCTAGGGCACCCCTAGGCTTAGGCTAAGGCTAGGGCTCCCCTAGCCTATGGCTAGGGCACGCCTAGGCTTAGGCTAGGTAACTCTAGGATTAGACTGGGGCACCCCTAGGCTTAGGCTAGGGCACCCCTAGGCTTAGGCTAAGACTAGGGCTACCCTAGCCTAATGTTTTGGCACCCCTACGTTTAGGCTAGGGCACCCCTAGGCTTAGGCTAAGGCTAGGGCTCACCTAGCCTAAAGCAAGGGCACCCCTAGGCTTAGGCTTGGACACCCGTAGGCTTAGGCTAGGGCACCCCTAGGCTTAGGCTAAGGCTAGGGCTACCCTAGCCTAATGTTTGGGCACCCCTACGTTTAGGCTAGGGCACCCCTAGGCTTAGGCTAAGTCTAGGGCTCATCTAGCCTAAAGCAAGGGCACCCCTAGGCTTAGGCTTGGACACCCGTAGGCTTAGGCTAGGGCACCCCTAGGCTTAAGGTAAGGCTAGGGCTCCCCTGGCCTGAGGCCAGGGAACCCCTACCCTTAGGCTAGGGCACCCGTAGGCTTTGGCTAAGGCTAGGGCTCCCCTAGCCTAAGGCTAGGGCATCCCTAGGCTTAGGCTAGGGCACCCCTAGGCTTAGGCTATGGCAACCCTACCTTAGGCTAGGGCACCCATAGGCTTAGGCTAGGGCACCCCTAGGCTTAAGCTAAGGCTAGGGCTCCCCTAGCCTAAGGCTAGGGCACCCCTAGGCTTAGGGTAGGGCACCCTTAGGCTTAGGCTACGGCACCCCTACCTTAGGCTAGGGCACCCATAGGCTTAGGCTAGGGCACCCCTAGACTTACGGTAGGGTACCCCTAGGCTTAGGCTAAGGCTAGGGCTCCCCTAGCCTAAGGCTAGGGCACCTCGAGGCTTAGGCTAGGGCACCCCTAGGCTTAGACTAAAGCTACGGCTCGAATAGCCTAAGGCTAGGGCACCCTTAGCCTTAGGCTTGGGCACCCTTAGGCTTAGGCTAGGGCAGCCCTAGGCTTAAGCTAAGGCTAGGGCTCCCCTAAACTAAGGCTAGGTCACCCCTAGGCGTAGGCTACGGCACCCCAGGCTTCAGATAGGTCACCCCTAGCCTTAAGCTAAGGCTAGGGATCCCCTAGCCTAAGGCTAGGGAACCCCTACCCTTAGGCTAGGGCACCCCTACGCTTAGCTTAGGGCACCCCTAGGCTTGGGCTAAGGCTAGGGCTCCCCTAGCCTAAGGTTAGGGCACCCCTAGGCTTAGGGTAGGGCACCCCTAGGCTTAGGCTACGGCACCCCTACCTTAGTCTAGGGCACCCATAGGCTTAGGCTAGGGCACCCTTAGGCTTAAGCTAAGGCTAGGGCTCCCCTAGCCTAAGGCTAGGGCACCCCTAGGCTTAGGGTAGGGCACCCCTAGGCTTAGGCTACAGCACCCCTACCTTAGGCTAGGGCACCCATAGGCTTAGGCTAGGGCACCCTTAGGCTTAAGCTAAGGCTAGGGCTCCCCTAGCCTAAGGCTAGGGCACCCCTAGGCTTACGGTAGGGCACCCCTAGGCTTAGGCTAAGGCTAGGGCTCCCCTAGCCTAAGGCTAGGGCACCTCTAGGCTTAGGCTAGGGCACCCCTAGGCTTAGACTAAGGCTACGGCTCGACTAGCCTAAGGCTAGGGCACCTCTAAGCTTAGGCAAGGGCACCCCTAGGCTTAGGCTATGGCACCCTTAGGCTTAGGCTAGGGCAGCCCTAGGCTTAAGCTAAGGCTAGGGCTCCCCTAACCTAAGGCTAGGCACCCCTAGGCTTAGGCTAGGGCACCCCAGGCTTCGGATAGGTCACCCCTAGCCTTAAGCTAAGGCTAGGGCTCCCCTAGCCTAAGGCTAGGGAACCCCTACCCTTAGGCAAGGGCACCCCTACGCTTAGGCTAGGGAACCCCTAGGCTTGGGCTAAGGCTAGGGCTCCCCTAGCCTAAGGCTAGGGCACCAATGGCTTTGGCTAGGGCACCCCTAGGCTTAGGCTACGGCACCCCTAGGCTTAGGCTAGGGCACCCCTAGGCTTAAGCTAAGGCTAGGGCTCCCCTAGCCTAAGGCTAGGGAACCCCTAGGCTTAGTCTAGGGCACCGCAGGCTTAGGCTAGGGCACCCCTAGGCTTAAGCTAAGGCTAGGGCTCCCCTAGGCTTGGGCTAAGGCTAGGGCACCCCTAGGCTTAGGCTAGGGCACCCCTAGGCTTAGGCTACGGCATCCCTAGGCTTAGGCTAGGGCACCCCTAGGCTTAGGCTAGGGCACCCCTAGAATTAGCCTAAGGCTAGGGATCCCCTAGCCTAAGGTTAGGGCACCCCTAGGCTTAGGCTAGGGCACCCCTAGGCTTAGGCTAGGGCACCCCTAGGCTTAGGCTAGGGCACCCCTAGGCTTAGTCTAAGGCTCCGACTCGACTAGCCTAAGGCTAGGGCACCCAGAGGCTTAGGCTACGGCACCCCTACCTTAGGCTAGGGCACCCCTAGGCTTACGGTAGGGCACCCCTAGGCTTAGGCTAAGGCTACGGCTCCCCTAGCCTAAGGCTAGGGCACCTCTAGGCTTAGGCTAGGGCACCCCTAGGCTTAGACTAAGGCTACGGCTCGACTAGCCTAAGGCTAGGGCACCTCTAAGCTTAGGCAAGGGCACCCCTAGGCTTAGGCTAAGGCTAGGGCTCGCCTAGCCTAAGGCTTGGCCACCCCTAGGCTTAGGCTAGGGCACCCCTAGGCTTAGGCTAGGGCACCCCTAGGCTTAGGCTAAGGCTCTGACTCGACTAGCCTAAGGCTAGGGCACCCCTAGGCTTAGGCTAGGGCACCCCTAGGCTTAGGCTACGGCACCCCTAGTCTTAGGCTAGGGCACCCCTAGGCTTAGGCAAGGGCACCCATAGACTTAGGCTAGGGCACCCCTAGGCTTAAGCTAAGGCTTGGGCTCCCCTTCCTAAGGCTATGGCACCCCAACTCTTAGGCTTGGACACCCCTAGGCTTAGGCTAGGGCTCCCCTAGGCTTAAACTAAGGCTAGGGCTCCCCTAACCTAAAGCTAGGGCACCCCTAGCCTTAGGTTAGGGCACCCCTGGCTTAGGCTAAGGCTAGGGCTCCCATAGGCTTAGGCTAGGGCACCCCTAGGCTTAAGCTAAGGCTAGGGCTCCCCTAGCCTAAGGCTAGGGCACCCCTAGGCTGAGACTAGGGCACCCCTAGGCTTAGGCATGGGCACCCCAAGCTTAGGTTAGGGGACGCCTAGGCTAAAGCTAAGGCTAGGGCTCCTCTAGCCTAAGGCTAGGGAACCCCACCCCTTAGGCTAGGGCACCCCTAGGCTTAGGCTAGGGCACCCCTAGGCTTGGGCTAAGGCTAGGGCTCCCCTAGCCTAAGGCTAGGGAACCCATACCCTTAGGCTAGGGCACCTCTAGGCTTAGGCTAGGGCACCCCTAGGCTTGGGCTAAGGCTAGGGCACCACTAGGCTTAGGCTTGGGCACCCCTAGGCTTAGGCTACGGCATCCCTAGGCTTAGGCTAGGGCACCCCTAGGCTTAGGCTAGGGCACCCCTAGAATTAGCCTAAGGCTAGGGATCTCCTAGCCTAAGGTTAGGGCACCCCTAGGCTTAGGCTAGGGCACCCCTAGGATTAGGATAGGGCACCCCTAGGCTTAGGCTTAAGCTCCGACACGACTAGCCTAAGGCTAGGGCACCCCTAGGCTTAGGCTAGGGCAACCAGAGGCTTAGGCTACGGCACCCCTAGTCTTAGGCTAGGGCACCCCTAGGCTTAGGCAAGGGCACCCATAGGCTTAGGCTAGGGCACCCCTAGGCTTAAGTTAAGGCTAGGGCTCCCCTAGCCTAAGGCTAGGGCACCCCTAGGCTTAGGGCAGGGCACCCCTAGGCTTAGGCTACGGCACCCCTACCTTAGGCTAGGGCACCCCTAGCCTTAGGCTAGGGAACCCCTAGGCTTAGGCTAAGGCTAGGGCTCCCATAGGCTTAGGCTAGGGCACGCCTAGGCTTAAGCTAAGGCTAGGGCTCCACTAGCCTAAGGCTAGGGCACCCCTAGGCTTAGGCTTGGGCACCCCAAGCTTAGGTTAGGGCACCCCTAGGCTAAAGCTAAGGCTAGGGCTCCTCTAGCCTAAGGCTAGGGAACCCCACCCCTTAGGCTAGGGCAGCCCTAGGCTTAGGCTAGGGCACCCCTAGGCTTGGGCTAAGGCGAGGGCTCCCCTAGCATTAAGGCTAGGGCACCCCTAGGCTTAGGCTAGGGCACCCCTAGGCTTAGGCTACGGCACCCCTAGGCTTAGGCTAGGGCACCCCTAGGCTTAGGTTTGGGCACCCATAGGCTTAGGCTAGAGCACCCCTAGGCTTAGGCTAAGGATAGGGTTTCCCTAACCTAAGGCTAGCGAACCCCTAGGGTTAGGCTAGGGCACCCCTATGCTTAGGCTAGGGCACACCTAGGCTTAAGGTAAGGCTAGGGCTCCCCTATCCTAAGGCTAGGGAACCCCTACCCTTAGGCCTGGGCACCCTAAGGCTTAGGCTAGGGCACCCCTAGGCTTGGGCTAAGGCTAGGGCTCCCCTAGCCTAAGGCTAGGGCACCCCTAGGCTTAGGCTAGGGTACCCCTAGGCTTAGGCTAGGGCACCCCTAGGCTTAGGCTAGGGCACCCCTAGGATTAGGCAAGGGCACCCCTAGGCTTAGGCTAAGGCTAGGGCTCCCCTAGCATAAACTTGGGCACCCCTAGGCTTAGGCTAGGGCACCCTTAGGCTTAGACTTGGGCTCCCATGGACTTAGGCTAGGGCACCCTGAGGCTTAGGCTTGGGCACCCCTAGGCTTAGGCTAGGGCACCCCTAGGTTTACTAAGGCTAGGTCTCCAATAGGCTTAGGCTAGGGCACCCCTAGGTTTAAGCTAAGGCTAGGGCTCCCCTAGGCTTAGGCTAGGGCACCCCTAGGCTTAAGCTAAGGCTAGGGCTCCCCTAACCTAAGGCTAGGGCACCCCTAGGCTTAGGCTAGGGCACCCCAGGCTTAGTCTGGTGCATCCCTAGGCTTAAGCTAAGGCTAGGGCTGCCCTAGCCTAAGGCTAGGGCACCCCTAGACTTAGGCTAGGGCACCCCTAGGCTTAGGCTACGGCACCCCTAGTCTTAGGCTAGGGCACCCCTAGGCTTAGGCAAGGGCACCCATAGACTTAGGCTAGGGCACCCCTAGGTTTAAGCTAAGGCTTGGGCTCCCCTTCCTAAGGCTATGGCACCCCAACTCTTAGGCTTGGGCACCCCTTGGCTTAGGCTAGGGCTCCCCTAGGCTTAAACTAAGGCTATGGCTCCCCTAACCTAAAGCTAGGGCACCCCTAGCCTTAGGCTAGGGCACCCCTGGCTTAGGCTAAGGCTAGGGCTCCCATAGGCTTAGGCGAGGGCACCCCTAGGCTTAAGCTAAGGCTAGGGCTCCCCTAGCCTAAGGCTAGGGCACCCCTAGGCTTAGACTAGGGCACCCCTAGGCTTAGGCATGGGCACCCCAAGCTTAGGTTAGGGGATGCCTAGGCTAAAGCTAAGGCTAGGGCTCCTCTAGCCTAAGGCTAGGGAACCCCACCCCTTAGGCTAGGGCACCCCTAGGCTTAGGCTTGGGCACCCATAGGCTTAGGCTAGAGCACCCCTAGGCTTAGGCTAAGGATAGGGTTTCCCTAACCGAAGGCTAGCGAACCCCTGGGTTAGGCTAGGGCACCCCTATGCTTAGGCTAGGGCACACCTAGGCTTAAGGTTAGGCTAGGGCTCCCCTATCCTAAGGCTAGGGAACACATACCCTTAGGCCTGGGCACCCTAAGGCTTAGGCTAGGGCACCCCTAGGCTTGGGCTAAGACTAGGGCTCCCCTAGCCTAAGGCTAGGGCACCCCTAGGCTTAGGCTAGGGTACCCCTAGGCTTAGGCTAGGGCACTCCTAGGCTTAGGCTAGGGCACCCCTAGGCTTAGGCAAGGGCACCCCTAGGCTTAGGCTAAGGCTAGGGCTCCCCTAGCCTAAACTTGGGCACCCCTAGGCTTAGGCTAGGGCACCCTTAGGCTTAGACTTGGGCTCCCATCGACTTAGGCTAGGGCACCCTTAGGCTTAGGCTAGGGCACCCCTAGGCTTAGGCTAGGGCACCCCAGGCTTAGTCTGGTGCATCCCTAGGCTTAAGCTAAGGCTAGGGCTCCCCTAGCCTAAGGCTAGGGAACCCCTACCCTTGGGCTAGGGCACCCCTAGGCTTAGTCTACGGCACCCCTAGGCTTAGGCAAGGGCACCCCTAGGCTTAGGCTAGGGAACTCATAGGCTTATGCTAGGGTACCCCTAGGCTTAAGCTAAGGCTAGGGCTCCCCTAGCCTAAGGCTAGGGCACCACTAAGCTTAGGCGAGGGCACCCCTAGGCTTATGCTAGGGCACCCCTATACTTAAGCTAAGGCTAGGGCTCCCCTAACCTAATTCTAGCGCACCCCTAGGCTTAGACTTGGGCACCCCAGGCTTAGGCTAGGGCACCCTTAGGCTTCAGCTACGGAACCCCTATGCTTAGGCTAGGACACCCCTAGGCTTAGGCTTGGGCACCCATAGGCTTAGGCTAAGGCTAGTGTTTCCCTAGCCTAAGGCTAGCGAACCCCTAGGGTTAGGCTAGGGCACCATTAGGCTTAGGCTAGGGCACCCCTAGGCTTAAGCTAAGGCTAGGGCTCCCCTAACCTAAGGCTAGGGCACCCCTTGGCTTAGGCTAGGGCACCCCAGGCTTAGGCTAGGGCACCCCTAGGCTTAAGCTAAGGCTAGGGCTCCCCTAGCCTAAGGCTAGGGAACCCCTACCCTTAGGCTAGGGCACCCCTAGGCTTAGACTTGGGCACCACTAGGCTTAGGCTTAGGCTAGGGCTCCCCTAACCTAAGGCTTGGACACCCCTAGGTTAGGCTAGGGCACCCTAGGCTTAGGCTTGGGAACCCTTAGGTTTAGGCTAAAGCTAGTGTTTCCCTAGCCTAAGGCTAGCGAACCCCTAGGGTTAGGCTAGGGCACCCCAGGCTTAGGCTTGGGCACCCCTAGGCTTAAGCTAAGGCTAGGACTCCCCTAGCCTAAGGCTAGGGAACACCTACCCTTAGGCTAGGGCACCCTAAGGCTTAGGCTAGGGCACCCCTAGGCTTGGGCTAAGACTAGGGCTCCCCTAGCCTAAGGCTTGGGCACACCTAGGCTTAGGCTAAGGCTAGGGCTCCCCTAGCCTAAGGCTAGGGCACCCCTAGGCTTACGATAGGGCACCCTAGGCTTAGGCTAGGGCACCACTAGGCTTAGGCTTAGGCTAGGGCTCCCCTAACCTATGGCTTGGACACCCCTAGGCTTAGGCTAGGGCACCCTAGGCTTAGGCTAGGGCACCACTAGGCTTAGGATAGGGCACCCCTAGGCTTAGGCTTGGGCACCCCTAGCTTTAGGTTTAGGCTAGGGTTTCCCTAGCCTAAGGCTAGCGAACCCCTAGGGTTAGGCTAGGGCACCCCTAGGCTTAGGCTAGGTCACACCAAGGCTTAGACTAGGGTACACCTAGGCTTAGAATAGGGCACCCCTAGGCTTGGGCTAAGGCTAGGGCTCCCCTAGCCTAAGGCGAGGGCACCCCTAGGCTTAGGCTAGGGCGCCCCTAGGCTTAGTCTACGGCACCCTTAGGCTTAAGCTAGGGAACCCCTAGGCTTAGGCTAGGGCACCCCTATAATTAGCCTAAGGCTAGGGATCCCCTGGCCTAAGGTTAGGGCACCCCTAGGCTTAAGCGAAGGAACCCCTAGGCTTAGGCTAGGGCACACCTAGGCTTAAGCTAAGGCTAGGGCTCCCCTAACCTAAGGCTAGGGCACCCCTAGGCTTAGGGTACGGCACCCCAGGCTTAGGCTAGGGCACCCCTAGGCTTAAGCTAAGGCTAGGGCTCCCCTAGCCTAAGGCTAGGGAACCCCTACCCTTAGGCTACGGCACCCTAAGGCTTAGGCTAGGGCACCCCTAGGCTTGGGCTAAGGCTAGGGCTCCCCTAGCCTAACTCTAGGGCACCCCCAGGCTTAGGCTAGGGCACCCCTAGGCTTAGGTTACGGGACCCCTAGGCTTAGGCTAGGGCACCCCTAGGCTTAGGCAAGGGCACCCCTAGTCTTAGGATAGGACACCCCTAGGCTTAGGCAAGGGCACCCCTAGGCTTAGGCTAAGGCTAGGGCTCCCCTAGCCTAAGGCTTGGGCACCCCTAGGCTTAGGCTAGGGCACCCTTAGGCTTAGGCTAGGGCACCCCTAGGCTTAGGCTAAGGCTAGGGCTCCCATAGCCCAAGGCTAGGGCACCCCTAGGCTTAGGCAGGGCACCCCTAGGCTTATGTTAGGGCACCCCTAGGCTTAGGCTAGGGCACCCCAAGGCTTAGGCTAAGGCTAGGGCTCCCATAGCCTAAGGCTAGGGCACCCCTAGGCTTGGCCTAGGGCACCCCTAGCTTAGGCTAAGGCTAGGGCACCTCTAGGCTTAGGCTAGGGCACCCCTAGGCTTAGGCTAGGGCACCCCTAGGCTTAGGCTAACGCTAGAGCTCCACTAGCCTAAGAATAGGGCACCTCTAGGCTTAGGCTAGGGCACCCCTAGGCTTAGGCTAGGGTACACCTAGGCTTAGATTAGGGCACCCCTAGGCTTGGGCTAAGGCTAGGGCTCCCCTAGCCTAAGGCGAGGGCACCCCTAGGCTTAGGCTAGGGAACACCTAGGCTTAGTCTACGGCACCCCTAGGCTTAGGCAAGGGCACCCCAAGGCTTAGGCTAGGGCACCCCTAGAATTAGCCTAAGGCTAGGGATCCCCTAGCCTAAGGTTAGGGCACCCCTAGGCTTAAGCGAGGGCACCCGTAGGCTTAGGCTAGGGCACCAGTAGGCTTAGACTAAGGCTATGGCTCGACTAGCCTATGGTTAGGGCACCCCTAGGCTTAGGCTAGGGCACCCCTAGGCTTAGGCTAGGGCACCCCTAGGCTTAGTCTAAGGCTAGGGCTCCCCTAGCCTAAGGCTAGGGTACCTCTAGGCTTAGGCTAGGGCACCCCTAGGCTTAGACTAAGGCTACGGCTCGACTAGCCTAAGGCTAGGGCACCCCTAGGCTTAGGCTAGGGCACCCCTAGACTTAGGCTACGGCACACCTAGGCTTAGGCTACGGCACCCCTAGACTTAGGCTAGGGCACCCCTAGGCTTGGGCTAAGTCTAGGGCTCCCCTAGCCTAAGCTAGGGCACCCCTAGACTTAGGCTAGGGCACCCTTAGGCTTAGGCTAGGGCACCCCTAGGCTTAGGCTAAGGCTAGGGCTCCCCTAGACTAAGGCTAGGGCACCCCTAGCCTAAAGCTAGGGAACCCCTAGGCTTAGGCTAGGGCACACCTAGGCTTAGGCTAAGGCTAGGGCTCCCATAGCCCAAGGCTAGGGCACCCCTAGGCTTAGGCTAGGGCATCCCTAGGCTTAGGCTAGGGCACCCCTAAGCTTAGGCTAGGGCACCCCTAGGCTTAGGCTATGGCTAGGGCTCCCATAGCCTAAGGCTAGGGCACCCCTAGGCTTAGGCTAGGGCACCCCTAGGCTTAGGCTAAGGCTCCCATGGCCTAAGGCTAGGGCACCCTTAGGCTTAGGCTAGGGCTCCCGTGGCCTAAGGCTAGGGCACCCTTAGGCTTAGGCTTGGGCACCCCTAGGCTTAGGCTATGGCACCCCTAGGCTTGGGCTAAGTCTAGGGCTCCCCTAGCCTAAGGCTAGGGCACCCCTAGGCTTAGGCTAGGGCACCCCTAGGCTTAGGCTACGACACCCCTTGGCTTAGGCTAGGGCACCCATAGGCTTAGGCTAGGGCACCCCTAGGCTTAGGATAGGGCACCCCTAGGCTTAGGCTTAAGCTCCGACACGACTAGCCTAAGGCTAGGGCACCCCTAGGCTTAGGCTTGGGCAACCAGAGGCTTAGGCTACGGCACCCCTAGTCTTAGGCTACGGCACCCCTAGGCTTAGGCAATGGCACCCATAGGCTTAGGCTAGGGCACCCCTAGGCTTAAGCTAAGGCTAGGGCTCCCCTAGCCTAAGGCTAGGGCACCACTAGGCTTAGGGTAGGGCACCCCTAGGCTTAGGCTACGGCACCCCTACCTTAGGCTAGGGCACCCCTAGCCTTAGGCTAGGGCACCCCTAGGCTTAGGCTAAGGCTAGGGCTCCCATAGGCTTAGGCTAGGGCACGCCTAGGCTTAAGCTAAGGCTAGGGCTCCCCTAGCCTAAGCCTAGGGCACCCCTAAGCTTAGGCTTGGGCACCCCAAGCTTAGGTTAGGGCACCCCTAGGCTAAAGCTAAGGCTAGGGCTCCTCTAGCCTAAGGCTAGGGCACCCCTAGGCTTAGGCTAGGGCACCCCTAGGCTTAGGCTACGGCACCCCTAGGCTTAGGCTAGGGCACCCCTAGGCTTAGGCTTGGGCACCCATAGGCTTAGGCTAGAGCACCCCTAGGCTTAGGCTAAGGATAGGGTTTCCCAAACCTAAGGCTAGCGAACCCCTAGGGTTAGGCTAGGGCACCCCTATGCTTAGGCTAGGGCACACCTAGGCTTAAGGTAAGGCTAGGGCTCCCCTATCCTAAGGCTAGGGAACCCCTACCCTTAGGCCTGGGCACCCTAAGGCTTAGACTAGGGCACCCCTAGGCTTGGGCTAAGGCTAGGGCTCCCCTAGCCTAAGGCTAGGTCACCCCTAGGATTAGGCTAGGGTACCCCTAGGCTTAGGCTAGGGCACCCCTAGGCTTAGGCTAGGGTACCCCTAGGCTTAGGCAAGGGCACCCCTAGGCTTAGGCTAAGGCTAGGGCTCCCCTAGCCTAAACTTGGGCACCCCTAGGCTTAGGCTAGGGCACCCTTAGGCTTAGACTTGGGCTCCCATGGACTTAGGGTAGGGCAACCTTAGGCTTAGGCTTGGGCACCACTTGGCTTAGGCTATGGCACCCCTAGGGTTAGGCTAGGGCAACCCTAGGCTTACTAAAGCTAGGGCTCCAATAGGCTTAGGCTAGGGCACACCTAGCTTTAAGCTAAGGCTAGGGCTCCCCTAGGCTTAGGCTAGGGCACCCCTAGGCTTAAGCTAAGGCTAGGGCTCCCCTAACCTAAGGCTAGGGCACTCCTAGGCTTAGGCTAGGGCACCCCAGGCTTAGTCTGGTGCACCCCTAGGCTTAAGCTAAGGCTAGGGCTCCCCTAGCCTAAGGCTAGGGAACCCCTACCCTTGGGCTAGGGCACCCATAGGCTTAGGCTACGGCACCCCTAGGCTTAGGCTAGGGCACCCCTAGGCTTAGGCTAGGGAACTCATAGGCTTATGCTAGGGTACCCCTAGGCTTAAGCTAAGGCTAGGGCTCCCCTAGCCTAAGGCTAGGGCACCACTAAGCTTAGGCGAGGGCACCCCTAGGCTTAGGATAGGGCACCCCTATTCTTAAGCTAAGGCTAGGGCTCCCCTAACCTAAGGCTAGCGCACCCCTAGGCTTAGACTTGGGCACCCCAGGCTTAGGCTAGGGCACCCTTAGGCTTAAGCTACGGCACCCCTAGGCTTAGACTAGGGCACCCCTAGGCTTAGGCTTGGGCACCCATAGGCTTAGGCTAAGGCTAGTGTTTCCCTAGCCTAAGGCTAGCGAACCCCTAGGGTTAGGCTAGGGCACCACTAGGCTTTGGCTAGGGCACACCTAGGCTTAAGCTAAGGCTAGGGCTACCCTAACCTAAGGCTAGGGCACCACTAGGCTTAGGCTAGGGCACCCCTAGGCTTAGGCTACGGCACCCCTAGGCTTAGGCTAGGGCACCCCTAGGCTTAGGCTTGGGCACCCATAGGCTTAGGCTAGAGCACCCCTAGGCTTAGGCTAAGGATAGGGTTTCCCAAACCTAAGGCTAGCGAACCCCTAGGGTTAGGCTAGGGCACCCCTATGCTTAGGCTAGGGCACACCTAGGCTTAAGGTAAGGCTAGGGCTCCCCTATCCTAAGGCTAGGGAACCCCTACCCTTAGGCCTGGGCACCCTAAGGCTTAGGCTAGGGCACCCCTAGGCTTGGGCTAAGGCTAGGGCTCCCCTAGCCTAAGGCTAGGGCACCCCTAGGCTTAGGCTAGGGTACCCCTAGGCTTAGGCTAGGGCACCCCTAGGCTTAGGCTAGGGCACCCCTAGGCTTAGGCAAGGGCACCCCTAGGCTTAGGCTAAGGCTAGGGCTCCCCTAGCCTAAACTTGGGCACCCCTAGGCTTAGGCTAGGGCACCCTTAGGCTTAGACTTGGGCTCCCATGGACTTAGGCTAGGGCACCCTTAGGCTTAGGCTTGGGCACCACTTGGCTTAGGCTATGGCACCCCTAGGCTTAGGCTAGGGCAACCCTAGGCTTACTAAAGCTAGGGCTCCAATAGGCTTAGGCTAGGGCACCCCTAGGTTTAAGCTAAGGCTAGGGCTCCCCTAGGCTTAAGCTAGGGCACCCCTAGGCTTAAGCTAAGGCTAGGGCTCCCCTAACCTAAGGCTAGGGCACTCCTAGGCTTAGGCTAGGGCACCCCAGGCTTAGTCTGGTGCACCCCTAGGCTTAAGCTAAGGCTAGGGCTCCCCTAGCCTAAGGCTAGGGAACCCCTACCCTTGGGCTAGGGCACCCCTAGGCTTAGGCTACGGCACCCCTAGGCTTAGGCTAGGGCACCCCTAGGCTTAGGCTAGGGAACTCATAGGCTTATGCTAGGGTACCCCTAGGCTTAAGCTAAGGCTAGGGCTCCCCTAGCCTAAGCCTAGGGCACCACTAAGCTTAGGCGAGGGCACCCCTAGGCTTAGGCTAGGGCACCCCTATTCTTAAGCTAAGGCTAGGGCTCCCCTAACCTAAGGCTAGCGCACCCCTAGGCTTAGACTTGGGCACCCCAGGCTTAGGCTAGGGCACCCTTAGGCTTAAGCTACGGCACCCCTAGGCTTAGGCTAGGGCACCACTAGGCTTAGGCTAGGGCACACCTAGGCTTAAGCTAAGGCTAGGGCTCCCCTAACCTAAGGCTAGGGCACCCCTAGGCTTAGGCTAGGGCACCCCAGGCTTAGGCTAGGGCACCCCTAGGCTTGGGCTAAGACTAGGGCTCCCCTAGCCTAAGGCTAGGGCACCCCTCGGCTTACGATAGGGCACCCCTAGGCTTAGGTTAAGGCTAGGGCTCCCCTAGCCTAAGGCTTGGACACCCCTAGGCTTAGGCTAGGGCACCCTAGGCTTAGACTTGGGCACCACTAGGCTTAGGCTTAGGCTAGGGCTCCCCTAACCTAAGGCTTGGACACCCCTAGGTTAGGCTAGGGCACCCTAGGCTTAGGCTTGGGCACCCCTAGGCTTAAGCTAAGGCTAGGCATCCCCTAGCCTAAGGTTAGGGAACACCTACCCTTAGGCTAGGGCACCTAAGGCTTAGGCTAGGGCACCCCTAGGCTTGGGCTAGGGCACCCTTAGGCTTAGGCTAGGGCACCCCTAGGCTTAGGCAAGGGCACCCCTAGGCTTAGGCTAAGGCTAGGGCTCCCCTAGCCTAAACTTGGGCACCCCTAGGCTTAAGCTACGGCACCCCTAGGCTTAGGCTAGGGCACCCCTAGGCATAGGCTTGGACACCCAAAGGCTTAGGCTAGGGCACCCCTAGGCTTAGGCTAAGGCCATGGCTCCCATAGCCCAAGGCTAGGGCACCCCTATGCTTAGGTTAGGGCACCCCTAGGCTTAGGCTAGGGCACCCCTAGGCTTAGGCTAGGGCACCCCTAGGCTTAGGCTAAGGCTAGGGCTCCCCTAGCCTAAGGCTTGGGCACCCCTAGGCTTAGGCTAGGGCACCCTTAGGCGTAGGCTAGGGCACCCCTAGGCTTAGACTAAGGCTAGGGCTCCCATAACCTAAGGCTAGGGCACCCCTAGGCTTAGGCTAGAGCACCACTAGGCTTAGTTTACGGCACCCCTAGGCTTAGGCTAGGGCACCCCTAGGCTTAGGCAAGGGCACCCCTAGGCTTAGGATAGGGCACCACTAGGCTTAGGCAAGGGCACCCCTAGGCTTAGGCTAAGGCTAGGGCTCCCCTAGCCTAAGGCTTGGGCACCCCTAGGCTTAGGCTAGGGCACCCTTAGGCTTAGGCTAGGGCACCCCAAGGCTTAGGCTAAGGCTAGGGCTCCCATAGCCTAAGGCTAGGGAACCCCTAGGCTTGGTCTAGGGCACCCCTAGGCTTAGGTTAGGGCACCCCTAGGCTTAAGGAAGGGCACCCCTAGGCTTAGGCTAGGGCACCCCTAGGCTTAGGCTAAGGCTAGGGCTCCCCTAGCCTATGGCTAGGGCACGCCTAGGCTTAGGCTAGGTAACCCTAGGCTTAGGCTAGGGCACCCCAAGGCTTAGGATAAGGCAAGGGTTCCCATAGCCTAAGGCTAGGGCACCCCTTGGCTTACGATAGGGCACCCCTAGGCTTAGGCTAGGGCACCCCTATGCTTAGGTTAAGGCTAGGGCTCCCCTAGCCTAAGGCTTGGGCACCCCTAGGCTTAGGCTAAGGCTAGGGCTCCCCTAGCCTAAGGCTAGGGCACCCCTAGGCTTACGATAGGGCACCCCTAGGCTTATGTTAAGGCCTAGGCTCCCCTAGCCTAAGGCTTGGACACCACTAGGCTTAGGCTAGGGCACCCTAGGCTTAGGCTAGGGCACCATTGGCTTAGCCTTAGGCTAGGGCTCCCCTAACCTAAGGTTAGGGCACACTTAGGCTTAGGCTTGGGCACCCCTAGGCTTAATCTATGGCACCCCTAGGCTTAGGCTAGGGCACCCCTAGGCTTAAGCTTGGGCACCCCTTGGTTTAGGCTAAGGCTAGGGTTTCCCTAGCCTAAGGCTAGCGAACCACTAGGGTTAGCCTAGGGCACCCCTAGGCTTAGGCTAGGGCACCCCTAGGCTTAGGCTAGGGCACACCTAGGCTTAGGCTAGGGTACACCTAGGCTTAGAATAGGGCACCCCTAGGCTTGGGCTAAGGCTAGGGCTCCCCTAGCCTAAGGCGAGGGCACCCCTAGGCTTAGGCTAGGGCACCCCTAGGCTTAGTCTACGGCACCCCTAGGCTTAGGCTAGGGCACCCCTAGGCTTAGGCTAGGGCACCCCTAGAATTAGCCTAAGGCTAGGGATCCCCTAGCCTAAGGTTAGGGCACCCCTAGGCTTAAGCGAGGGCACCCATAGGCTTTGGCTAGGGCACCCGTAGGCTTAGATTAAGGCTATGGCTCGACTAGCCTATGGCTAGGTCACCCCTAGGCTTAGGCTAGGGCACCCCTAGGCTTAGGCTAAGGCACCCCTAGGCTTAGGCTAAGGCTAGGGCTCCCCTAGCCTAAGGCTAGGGCACCTCTAGGCTTAGGCTAGGGCACCCCTAGGCTTAGACTAAGACTATGGCTCGACTAGCCTAAGGCTAGGGCACCCTTAGGCTTAGGCTAGTGCACCCCTAGGCTTAGGATACGGCACCCCTAGGCTTAGGCTAGGGCACCCCTAGGCTTAGGCTAAGGCTAGGGCTCCCCTAGCCTAAGGCTAGGGCACCTCTAGGCTTAGGCTAGGGCACCCCTAGGCTTAGACTAAGACTATGGCTCGACTAGCCTAAGGCTAGGGCACCTCTAGGCTAAGGATAGGGAACCCCTAGGCTTAGGCTACGGCACCCCTAGACTTAGGCTAGGGCACCCCTAGGCTTAGGTTAAGGTTAGGGCTCCCCTAGCCTAAGGCTAGCACACCCCTAGGCTTAGGCTAGGGCACCCCTAGGCTTAGGCAAGGGTACCCCTAGGCTTAGGCTAAGGCTAGGGCTCCCGTAGCCTAAGGCTAGGGCACCCCTAGCCTAAGGCGAGGGCACCCCTAGGCTTAGGCTAGGGCACCCCTAGGCTTAGGTTACGGCACCCCTAGGCTTAGGCTAGGGCACCCCTAGGCTTAGGCTAGGGCACCCCTAAGCTTGGGCTAAGGCTAGGGCTCCCCTAGCCTAAGGCTAGGGCACCCCTAGGCTTATGCTAGGGCACCCCAAGGCTTAGGCTACGACACCCCTAGGCTTAGGCTAGGGCACCCCTAGGCTTAGGCTAGGGCACCCCTAGAATTAGCCTAAGGCTAGGGATCCCCTAGCCTAAGGTTAGGGCACCCCTAGGCTTAGGCTAGGGCTCCCCTAGGCTTAGGCTAGGGCCCCCCCCAGGCTTAGGCTAAGGCTCCGGGTCAACTAGCCGTAGGCTAGGGCACCCCTAGGCTTAGGCTAGGGCACCCCTAGGCTTAGGCTAGGGTAACCTAGGCTTAGGTTAAGGTTAGGGCACCCCTAGCCTAAGGCTAGGACACCCCTACGCTTAGGCTAGGGTACCCCTAAGCTTAGGCTAAGGCTAGGGCTCCCCTAGCGTAAGGCTAGGACACCCCTAGGCTTAAGCTAGGGCACCCAAAGTCTTAGGCTAGGGCACCCCTAGGCTTAGACTAAGGCTATGGTTCGACTAGCCTAAGGCTAGGGCACCCCTAGGCTTAGGCTAAGGCTAGGGCTCCCCTAACCTAAGGCAAGGGCACCTCTAGGCTTAGGCTAGGGCACCCCTAGGCTTAGACTAAGGCTACGGCTCGACTAGCCTAAGGCTAGGGCACCCCTAGGCTTAAGCTAGGGCACCCCTAGGCTTAGGCTAGGGCACCCCTAGGCTTAGGCTAAGGCTAGGCTCCCCTAGCCTAAGGCTAGGGCACCTCTAGGCTTAGGCTAGGGCACCCCTAGACTTAGGCTAGGGCACCCCTAGTTTTAGGCTAAGGCTAGGGTTCCCCTAGCCTAAGGATAGGGCATCCCTAGGCTTAGGCTAGGGCACCCCTAGGCTTAGGCTAGGGGACACC
Source organism: Tenrec ecaudatus (assembly GCF_050624435.1). Lineage (NCBI taxonomy): Eukaryota > Metazoa > Chordata > Mammalia > Afrosoricida > Tenrecidae > Tenrec > Tenrec ecaudatus. The sequence goes on from NW_027457642.1 coordinate 3,225,327, forward strand.
TAGGCTTAGGTTAAGGTTAGGGCACCCCTAGTATAAGGCTAGGACACCCCTACGCTTAGGCTAGGGTACCCCTAAGCTTAGGCTAAGGCTAGGGCTCCCCTAGACTAAGGCTAGGGCACCCCTAGCCTAAGGCTAGGGAACCCCTAGGCTTAGGCTAGGGCACACCTAGGCTTAGGCTAAGGCTAGGGCTCCCATAGCCCAAGGCTAGGGCACCGCTATGCTTAGGCTAGGGCACCCCTAGGCTTAGGCTAGGGCACCCCTAAGCTTAGGCTAGGGCACCCCTAGGCTTAGGCTAATGCTAGGGCTCCCATAGCCTAAGGCTAGGGCACCCCTAGGCTTAGGCTAGGGCACCCCTAGGCTTAGGCTAAGGCGACCATGGCCTAAGGCTAGGGCACCCTTATGCTTAGGCTAGGGCTCCCATGGCCTAAGGCTAGGGCACCCTTAGGCTTAGGCTTGGGCACCCCTAGGCTTAGGCTATGGCACCCCTAGACTTAGGCTAGGGCACCCCTAGGCTTAGTCTACGGCACCCATAGGCTTAAGCTAGGGCACCCCTAGGCTTAGGCTAGGGCACCCCTAGAATTAGCCTAAGGCTAGGGATCCCCTAGCCTAAAGTTAGGGCACCCCTAGGCTTAAGCGAGGGCACCCCTAGACTTAGGCTAGGGCACACCTAGGCTTAAGCTAAGGCTAGGGCTTCCCTAACCTAAGGCTAGGGCACCCCTAGGCTTAGGCTAGGGCACCCCAGGCTTAGGCTGGGGCACCCCTAGGCTTAAACTAAGCCTAGGGCTCCCCTAGCCTAAGGCTAGGGAACCCCTACCCTTAGGCTAGGGCACCCCTAGGCTTAGGCTAGGGCAAACCTAAGCTTAGGCTACGGCACCCTAGCCTCAGGTTAGGGCACCAGTAGGTTCAGGGTAGGGCACCCCTAGGATCAGGCTAGGGCACCCCTAGGCTTAGGCTAAGGCTAGGGCTCCCCTAGCCTCAGGCTATGGCACACCTAGGCTTACGCTAGGGCACCCCTAGTTTTGGACTAAGGTTAATGCTCCCCTAGCCTAAGGCTAGAGCACCCCTAGGCTTAGACTAGGGCACCCCTAGGCTTAGGCTAGGGCACCCCTAGGCTTAGGTTAGGGTTCCCCTAGGCTAAGGCTAGGGCACCCCTATGCTTAGGCTAGGGTACCCCGAGGCTTAGGTGAGGGCACCCCTAGGCTTAGGTTAGGGCACCCCTAGGCTTAGGCTAGGGCACACCTAGGTTTAGGCTAAGGCACCCGTAAGCTTAGGCTATGGCACCCCTAGGCATAGGCTAGTGCACCCCTAGGCTTAGGCTAGTGCACCCCTAGGCTTAGGCTAAGGCTAGGGCTCCCCTAGCCTCAGGCTAGGGCACTCCTAGGCCTAGGTTAGGGCTCCCCGAGCCTAAATGTAGAGCACCCCTAGACTTAGGCTAGGGCATCCCTAGGCTTAGGCTAAGGCTAGGGCTCCCCTAGCCTCAGGCTAGGGCACCGCAAGGCTTAGGCTAGGGCACCCCTAGGCTTAGGCTAGGGCACCCCTAGGCTTAGGCTAGGACACACCTAGGCTTAGGCAAAGGCTACGGCTCCCCTATCCTCAGGCTAGGGCACCCCTAGACTCATGCTATGGCACCCCTAGGCTTAGGCTCGGGCAATCCTAGGCTAGACTAAGGCTAGGGTTCCACTAGCCTCAGGCTAGGGCACCCGTAAGCTCAGGCTAGGACACCTCTAGGCTCAGGCTAGGGCACCCCTAGGCTTAGGCTAGGGCACCCCTAAGCTTAGGCTAAAGCTAGGGCTCCCCTAGCCTCAGGCTAGGGCACCCCTAGGCTTAGGCTAGAGCACCACTAAGCTTAGGCTGGGCACCCCTAGTCTTAGGCTAGGGCACAACTAGGATTAGGCTAAACTAGGGCTACCCTAGCCTAAGGCTAGGGCACCCGTAGGCTTAGGCTAGGGTACCCCTAGGCTTAGTCTAGGGCAGCCCCTGGGTTAGGCTAGGATACCCCTAGGCTTAGGGTAGGGCACCCCTAGGCTAAGGCTAAGGCTAGGGCTTCTGTAGCCTAAGGCTAAGGCACCCCTAGGCTTAGGTTAGGGCACGTCTAGGATTAGGCTTGGGCACCCCTAGGCTTAGGCTAGGGCACCCTTAGGCTTAGGCTAGGGCACCCCTAGGCTAAGGCTTAGGCTAGGGCTTCTCTAGCCTAAGGCTAGGGCACCCCTAGGCTTAGGCTAGGGAACCCCTAGGCTTAGGCTAGGGCACCCCTAGTGTTAGGCTAGGGCAATCCTAGGCTTACGCTAGGGCACCCCTAGGCTTTGTCTAAGGCTAGGGTTCCCCTAGCCAAAGGCTAGGGCACCTCTAGGCTTAGGCGAGGGCACCCCTAGGCTTAAGCAATGGCACCGCTAGACTTAGGCTAAGGCTAGGGCTCCCCTAGCCTAAGGCTAGGGCACCCCTAGGCTTAGGTTAGAGCACCCCTAGGCTTAGGCTAGGGCACCGCTAGGCTTAGGGTATGGCGAGGGCTCCCCAAAACTAAGGCTACGGCATGCCTAGGCTTAGGCTAGGTAATCCTAGGCTTAGGCTAGGGCACCCCTAGCCTTAGGCTAAGGCTAGGGTTCTCCTCCCCTAATGCTAGGGCACCCCTAGGCTTACGCTAGGGCACCCCTAGTTTTAGGCTAGGGCACCCTTAGCTTATGCTAAGACTTGGGCTCCCCTAGCCTAAGGCTAGGGCACCCTGAGACTCAGGCTATGGTACCCCTAGGCTTAGGCTAAGGCTAGGGGAACCCTAGGCTTAGTCTAGGGAACCCCTAAGTTTAGGCTAGGGCACCCCTAGGATTAGGCTAGGGATAGGGGACCCCTAGGCTTAGGCTAAGGCACCCCTAGGCTTAGGCTAGGGCACCCCTAGGCTTAGGCTAGGGCACCCCTAGGCTTAGGCTAGGGCACCCCTAGGCTTAGGCTAACGCTAGGGGACCCCTAGGCTTAGTCTAAGGCACCCGTAGGCTTAGGCTAGGGCACCACTTGGCTTAGGCTAGGGCACCCCTAGGCTTAGGCTAAGACTAGGGGACCCCTAGGCTTAGGCTAAGGCACCCCTAGGCTTAGGCTAGGGCACCCCTAGGCTTAGGCTGGGCCCCCCTAGGGTTAGGCTTAGGCTAGGGCACCCCTAGGCTTAGGCTAGCGCACCCCTAGGCTTAGGATAGGGCACCCCTAGGCTTAGGCTAAGGCTAGGGCTCCACTAGACTTAGGCTAGGACACCCCTAGCCTTAGGCTGGGACAACCCCAGGCTTAGGCTAGGGAGCCCCTAGGCTTAGGCTAGGGCACCCGTAGGCTTAGGCTAGGGCACCCCTAGGTTTAGGTAGGGCGCCCCAAGGCTTAGGCTTAGGCTAGGGCTCCCCTAGCCTACGGCTATGGCACCCCTAGGCTTAGGCTAGGACACCCGTAGGCTTATTCTAGGGCACCCCTAGGCTTAGGCTAGGGCACCCCTAGGCTTAGGCTAAGGCTAGGGCTCCCCTAGCCTAAGGCTAGTGCTCCCCTAGCCTAAGGCTAGGGCACCCCTAGGCTTATGCTAGGGCAACCCTAGGCTTAGGCTAGGGCACCCCTAGGCATAGGCTAGGGCACCCCTAAGCTTAGGCTAGGACACCCCTAGGCTTAGACTAAGGCTAGTGCACCCCTAGCCTACGGCTAGGGCACCCCTAGGCTTAGGGTAGGGCACCCCTAGGCTTAGGCTAGGGCAACCCTAGGCTTAGGCTAGGGCACCCCTAGGCTTAGGCTAAGGCTACGGCTCCCATAGCCTCAGGCTAGGGCACCCCTAGGCATAGGTTAGGGCACCCCTAGGCTTAGGCTAGGGCACCCCAAGGTTTAGGCTAGGGCACCCCTAGGCTTAGGCTAAGGCTAGTGCTCACCTAGCCTAAAGCTAGGTCACCCCTAGGCACAGGCTAGGGCACCCCTAGGCTTAGGTTTGGGTACCCCTAGGCTTAGGCTAGGGCAGCCTTAGGCTTAGGCTAGGGCAACCTAGGCTTAGGCTAAGGCTAGGGCTAGCCTAGCCTAAGGCTAGGGCACCCATAGGCTTAGGCTAGAGCACTCGTAGGCTTAGGCAAGGGCACTTTTAGCCTTAGGCTAGGGCACCCCTAGGCTTAGGCTAGGACACCCCTAGGCGTAGGCTAAGGCTAGGGCTCCACTAGCCTAAGGCTAGGGCACCCCTAGGCTAAGCCTAGGGCATCCCTACGCTTAGGCTAGGGCACCCCTAGGCTTAGTCTAAGGCTAGGGCTCCCCTAGCCTAAGGCGCGGGCACCCCTAGACTCAGGTTATGGCACCCATAGGCTTAGGCTAGGGCAATCCTAGGCTAGACTAAGGCTAGGGCTCCCCTAGCCTCAGGCTAGGGCACCCATAGGCTCAGGCTAGGGCACCCCTAGACTCAGGCAAGGGCACCCCTAGGCTTAGGCTAGGGCACCCCTAGACGTAGGCTACGGCTAGGGGTCCCCTAGCCTAAGGCTAGGGCATCGCTAGGCTTAGGCTAGGGCAACCGTAGGCTTAGGCTCGGGCACCCCAAGGCTTAGGCTATGGCTAGGGAACCCCTAGGCTTAGGCTAAGGCACCCCTAGGCTTAGGCTAGGGCACCCCTAGGCTTAGGCTAGGGCACCCCTAGGCTTCGGCTAGGGCACCCCTAGGCTTAGGCTAGGGCACCCATAGGCTTAGGCTAAGGCTAGGGATCCCCTAGCCTAACCCTAGGGCACACCTAGGCTTAGGCTAAGGCACCCCTAGGCTTAGGCTAGGGCACCCCTAAGTTTAGGCTAGGGCACCCCTAGTCTTAGCCTAGGGCACCCCTAGGCTTAGGCTAGGGCACCCCTAGACTTATGCTAGGGCACCCCTAGGCTTAGGCTAAGGCTAGGGCTCCCCTAGCCTATGCTTAGGGCACACCTAGGCTTAGGCTAAGGCACCCCTAGGCTTAGGCTAGGGCACCCCTAAGCTTAGGCTAGGGCTCACCTAGCCTAAGGCTAGGGCACCCCTAGGCATAGGCTAGGGCACCCCTAGGCTTAGGCTAAGGCTACGGCTCCCCTAGCCTAAGGCTAGGGCACCCCTAGGCATAGGCTAGGGCACCCCTAGGCTTAGGCTAGGGCACCCCTAGGCTTAGGCTAAAGCTAGGGCTCCCCTAGTCTAAGGCTAGGGCACCCGTAGGCTTAGGCTAGGGCAACTCTAGGCTTAGGCTAGGGCACCCCTAGGCTTAGGATAGGGTACCCCTAGGCTTAGGCTAAGGCTAGGGCTCCCCTAGCCAACGGCTAGAGCTCCCCTAGCCTAAGGATAGGGCACCCCTAGGCTTAGGCTAGGGCAACCCTAGGCTTAGGCTAGGGCAACCCTAGGCTTAGGCTAGGGCAACACTAGGCTTAGGCTAGGGCTCCCCTAGGCTTAGGGTAGGGCACCCCTAGGCTTAGGATAGGGCACCCCTAAGCTTAGGCTAAGGCTAGGGCTCCACTAGCCTCAGGTTAGGGCACCCCTAGACTCAGGTTAGGGCACCCGTAACCTTAGGCTAGGGCAATCCTAGGCTTAGGATAGGGCTAGGGCTCCCCTAGCCTCAGACTAGGGCACCCCTAGGCTCAGGCTACGGCACCACTAGGCTTAGACTAGGGCACCCCTAGGCTTAGTCTAAGGCTAGGGCTCCACTAGCCTAAGGCTACAGCACCCCTAGGCTCAGGAAAGGGCACCCCTAGGCTTAGACTAGGGCACCCAAGGCTTAGATAAAGGCTAGGGCTCCCCTAGCCTAAGGCTAGTGCACCCCTAGACTCAGGCTATGACACCATTAGGCTTAGGCTAGGGCAATCCTTGGCTAGACTAACGCTAGGGCTCCCCTATCCTCAGGCTACGGCACCCGTAGTCTCAGGCTAGGGCACCCGTAGGCTCAGGCTAGGGCACCCCTAGGCTTAGGCTAGGGCACCCCTAGGCTTAGGCTAAGGCTAGGGATCCCCTAGCCTAAGGCTTGGGCACCCCTAGGCTTAGGCTAGGACACCCCTAGGCTTAGGTTAAGGCTAGGGCTCCCCTAGCCTAAGGCTAGGGCACCCCTAGGCTTAGGCTAGGGCACCACTAGGCTTAGTCTTAGGCTAGGGCACCCCTAGGCTTAGGCTAGGGCACCCCTAGACTTAGGCTAGGGCACCCCTAAGCTTAGGCTAGGGCACCCCAAGGCTTAGGCTACGGCACCCCTAGGCTTAGGCTAGGGCACCCCTAGGCTTAGGCTAAGGCTACGGCTCCCCTAGCCACAGGCTAGGGCACCCCTAGACTCATGCTATGGCACTCGTAGGCTTAAGCTAGGGCAATCCTAGGCTAGACTAAGGCTAGGGCTCCCCAAGCCTGTGGATAGGGTACCTGTATGCTCACGCTAGGGCACCCCTAGGCTCAGGCTAGGGCAGCCCTAGGCTTAGGCTAGGGCACACCTAGGCTTAGGCTAAGGCTAGGGCTCCGCTAGCCTAAGGCTAGGGCACCCCTAGGCTTAGGGTAGGGCACCCATAAGCTTAGGCTAAGTCTAGGGCTCCCCTAACCTAAGGCTAGGGCTCCCCTAGGCTTAGGGTAAGATTAGTGCTCCCCTAGCCTATTGTTATGGCACCCCTAGGCTTAGTCTAGGGCACCCCTAGGCTTAGGGTATGGCACCCCTAGGCTTAGGCTAGGGCACCCCTAAGCTTAGGCTAAGGCTAGGGCACCCCTATGTTTAGGCTAGGGCACCCCTAGGCTTAGGCTACGGTAAAGCTAGGCTTAGGCTAAAGCTACGGCTCCCCTCGCCTCAGGCTAGGGCACACCTAAACTCAGGCTATGACACCCCTAGGCTTAGGCTAGGGCAAACCTAGGCTAGACTAAGGAAAGGGCACCCGTAGGCTCAGGCTAGGGCACCCCTAGGCTCAGGCTAGGGTACCCCTAGGCTTAGGCTAGGGCACCCCTAGGCTTAGGCTAAGGCTGGCGTTCCCTTAGTCTAAGGCTAGAGCACCGCTAGGCTTACCTAGGGCACCCCTAGGCTTAGGCAAAGCTAGGGTTCCCCTAGCCTAAGGCTAGAGCACCCCTAGGCTTAGGCTAGGGCACCCCTAGGCTTAGGCTAGGGTACCCCTAGGCTTAGGCTAAGGCTAGGGCCCCCTACCCTAAGGCTAGGGCACCCCTTGGCTCAGGCTAGGGCACCCCTAGGCTCAGGCTAGGGCACACCTAGGCTTAGGCTAGGGCACACCTAGGCTTAGGCTAAGGCTAGGGCTCCCCTAGCCTTAGGCTAGGGCACCCCTAGGCTTAGGGTAAGATCAGGGCTCCCCTAGCATAAGGTTAGGGCACGCCTAGGCTTAGTCTAGGCCACCCCTAGGCTTAGGCTATGGCACCCCTAGGCTTAGGCTAGGGCACCCCTAGGCTTAGGCTAGGGCACAGCTAGGCTTAGGCTAAGGCTACGGCTCCATAGCCTCAGCCTAGGGCACCCCTTGACTCAGGATATGGCACCCCTAGGCTTAGGCTAGGGCAATCCTAGGCTAGACTAAGGAAAGGGCACCTGTAGGCTCATGCTATGGCACCCCTAGGCTTAGGCTAGGGAAATCCTAGGCTAGACTAAGGTTAGGGCTCCCCTAGCCTCAGGCTAGGGCACGTGTAGGCTCAGGCTAGGGCACCCCTAGGCTCAGGCTAGGGTACCCCTAAGCGTAGGCTAGGGCACTACTAGGCTTAGGCTAAAGCTAGGGCTCCCATAGCCTCAGCCTAGGGCACCCCTAGGCTTAGGCTAGGGCACCCGTAGGCTTAGGTTAGGGAACCCCAAGGCTTAGGCTAAGGCTAGGGCTCCCCTAGCCTAAGGTTAGAGCACCCCTAGGCTTAGGCTAGGGCACCCCTAGGCTTAGGCTAGGGCACCCCAAGGCTTAGGCTAAAGCTAGGGCTCCATTAGCCTAAGGCTAGGGCACCCCTAGAGTTAGGCTAGGGCACCCCTAGGCTTAGGCTAGGACACCCCTAGGCTTAGGCTAAGGCTAGTGCTCCCTAGCCTAAGGCTAGGCCTCCCCTAGGCTTAGGCTAGGGCACCCCTAGGCTTAGGCTAGGGCACGCCTAGGCTTAGGCTAGGGCACCCCTAGGCTTAGGCAAGGGCACCCCTAGGCTTAGGCTAGGGCACCCCTAGGCTTAGGTTAGGGCACCCTTAGTCTTAGGCAAGGACACACCTTGGCTTAGGCTAGGGCACCTCTAGACTTAGGCTAGGGCACCCCTAGGCTTAGGCTAAGGCTAGGGCTCCCCTACACTGAGGTTAGGGTACCCCAAGGCTTAGGGTAGGTCACCCCTAGGCTTAGGATAGGGCACCCCTAGGCTTTGGCTAGGGCACCCCTAGGCTTAGGCTAGGCCACCCCTAGGCTTGGGCTAAGGCTAGGGCTCCCCTAACCTAAGGCTAGGGCACCCCTAGGCTTAGGCTAAGGCTGGCGTTCCCTTAGTCTAAGGCTAGAGCACCGCTTGGCTTAGGCTAGGGCACCCCTAGGCTTAGGCAAAGCTAGGGTTCCCCTAGCCTAAGGCTAGAGCACCCCTAGGCTTAGGCTAGGGCACCCCTAGGCTTAGGCTAGGGTACCCCTAGGCTTAGGCTAAGGCTAGGGCCCCCTACCCTAAGGCTAGGGCACCCCTTGGCTCAGGCTAGGGAACCCCTAGGCTCAGGCTAGGGCACACCTAGGCTTAGGCTAGGGCACACCTAGGCTTAGGCTAAGGCTAGGGCTCCCCTAGCCTTAGGCTAGGGCACCCCTAGGCTTAGGGTAAGATCAGGGCTCCCCTAGCATAAGGTTAGGGCACGCCTAGGCTTAGTCTAGGCCACCCCTAGGCTTAGGCTATGGCACCCCTAGGCTTAGGCTAGGGCACCCCTAGGCTTAGGCTAGGGCACAGCTAGGCTTAGGCTAAGGCTACGGCTCCATAGCCTCAGCCTAGGGCACCCCTTGACTCAGGATATGGCACCCCTAGGCTTAGGCTAGGGCAATCCTAGGCTAGACTAAGGAAAGGGCACCTGTAGGCTCATGCTATGGCACCCCTAGGCTTAGGCTAGGGAAATCCTAGGCTAGACTAAGGTTAGGGCTCCCCTAGCCTCAGGCTAGGGCACCTGTAGGCTCAGGCTAGGGCACCCCTAGGCTCAGGCTAGGGCACACCTAGGCTTAGGCTAGGGCACACCTAGGCTTAGGCTAAGGCTAGGGCTCCCCTAGCCTTAGGCTAGGGCACCCCTAGGCTTAGGGTAAGATCAGGGCTCCCCTAGCATAAGGTTAGGGCACGCCTAGGCTTAGTCTAGGCCACCCCTAGGCTTAGGCTATGGCACCCCTAGGCTTAGGCTAGGGCACCCCTAGGCTTAGGGTAGGGCACAGCTAGGCTTAGGCTAAGGCTACGGCTCCATAGCCTCAGCCTAGGGCACCCCTTGACTCAGGATATGGCACCCCTAGGCTTAGGCTAGGGCAATCCTAGGCTAGACTAAGGAAAGGGCACCTGTAGGCTCATGCTATGGCACCCCTAGGCTTAGGCTAGGGCACCCCTAGGCTTAGGCTAAGGCTGGCATTCCCTTAGTCTAAGGCTAGAGCACCGCTAGGCTTAGGCTAGGGCACCCCTAGGCTTAGGCAAAGCTAGGGTTCCCCTAGCCTAAGGCTAGAGCACCCCTAGGCTTAGGCTAAGGCTAGGGCTCCCCTACACTTAGGTTAGGGTACCCCAAGGCTTAGGGTAGGTCACCCCTAGGCTTAGGATAGGGCACCCCTAGGCTTTGGCTAGGGCACCCCTAGGCTTAGGCTAGGCCACCCCTAGGCTTGGGCTAAGGCTAGGGCTCCCCTAACCTAAGGCTAGGGCACCCCTAGGCTTAGGCTAAGGCTGGCGTTCCCTTAGTCTAAGGCTAGAGCACCGCTAGGCTTAGGCTAGGGCACCCCTAGGCTTAGGCAAAGCTAGGGTTCCCCTAGCCTAAGGCTAGAGCACCCCTAGGCTTAGGCTAGGGCACCCCTAGGCTTAGGCTAGGGTACCCCTAGGCTTAGGCTAAGGCTAGGGCCCCCTACCCTAAGGCTAGGGCACCCCTTGGCTCAGGCTAGGGCACCCCTAGGCTCAGGCTAGGGCACACCTAGGCTTAGGCTAGGGCACACCTAGGCTTAGGCTAAGGCTAGGGCTCCCCTAGCCTTAGGCTAGGGCACCCCTAGGCTTAGGGTAAGATCAGGGCTCCCCTAGCATAAGGTTAGGGCACGCCTAGGCTTAGTCTAGGCCACCCCTAGGCTTAGGCTATGGCACCCCTAGGCTTAGGCTAGGGCACCCCTAGGCTTAGGCTAGGGCACAGCTAGGCTTAGGCTAAGGCTACGGCTCCATAGCCTCAGCCTAGGGCACCCCTTGACTCAGGATATGGCACCCCTAGGCTTAGGCTAGGGCAATCCTAGGCTAGACTAAGGAAAGGGCACCTGTAGGCTCATGCTATGGCACCCCTAGGCTTAGGCTAGGGAAATCCTAGGCTAGACTAAGGTTAGGGCTCCCCTAGCCTCAGGCTAGGGCACCTGTAGGCTCAGGCTAGGGCACCCCTAGGCTCAGGCTAGGGCACACCTAGGCTTAGGCTAGGGCACACCTAGGCTTAGGCTAAGGCTAGGGCTCCCCTAGCCTTAGGCAAGGGCACCCCTAGGCTTAGGGTAAGATCAGGGCTCCCCTAGCATAAGGTTAGGGCACGCCTAGGCTTAGTCTAGGCCACCCCTAGGCTTAGGCTATGGCACCCCTAGGCTTAGGCTAGGGCACCCCTAGGCTTAGGCTAGGGCACAGCTAGGCTTAGGCTAAGGCTACGGCTCCATAGCCTCAGCCTAGGGCACCCCTTGACTCAGGATATGGCACCCCTAGGCTTAGGCTAGGGCAATCCTAGGCTAGACTAAGGAAAGGGCACCTGTAGGCTCATGCTATGGCACCCCTAGGCTTAGGCTAGGGCACCCCTAGGCTTAGGCTAAGGCTGGCGTTCCCTTAGTCTAAGGCTAGAGCACCGCTAGGCTTAGGCTAGGGCACCCCTAGGCTTAGGCAAAGCTAGGGTTCCCCTAGCCTAAGGCTAGAGCACCCCTAGGCTTAGGCTAGGGCACCCCTAGGCTTAGGCTAGGGTACCCCTAGGCTTAGGCTAAGGCTAGGGCCCCCTACCCTAAGGCTAGGGCACCCCTTGGCTCAGGCTAGGGCACCCCTAGGCTCAGGCTAGGGCACACCTAGGCTTAGGCTAGGGCACACCTAGGCTTAGGCTAAGGCTAGGGCTCCCCTAGCCTTAGGCTAGGGCACCCCTAGGCTTAGGGTAAGATCAGGGCTCCCCTAGCATAAGGTTAGGGCACGCCTAGGCTTAGTCTAGGCCACCCCTAGGCTTAGGCTATGGCACCCCTAGGCTTAGGCTAGGGCACCCCTAGGCTTAGGCTAGGGCACAGCTAGGCTTAGGCTAAGGCTACGGCTCCATAGCCTCAGCCTAGGGCACCCCTTGACTCAGGATATGGCACCCCTAGGCTTAGGCTAGGGCAATCCTAGGCTAGACTAAGGAAAGGGCACCTGTAGGCTCATGCTATGGCACCCCTAGGCTTAGGCTAGGGAAATCCTAGGCTAGACTAAGGTTAGGACTCCCCTAGCCTCAGGCTAGGGCACCTGTAGGCTCAGGCTAGGGCACCCCTAGGCTCAGGCTAGGGCACACCTAGGCTTAGGCTAGGGCACACCTAGGCTTAGGCTAAGGCTAGGGCTCCCCTAGCCTTAGGCTAGGGCACCCCTAGGCTTAGGGTAAGATCAGGGCTCCCCTAGCATAAGGTTAGGGCACGCCTAGGCTTAGTCTAGGCCACCCCTAGGCTTAGGCTATGGCACCCCTAGGCTTAGGCTAGGGCACCCCTAGGCTTAGGCTAGGGCACAGCTAGGCTTAGGCTAAGGCTACGGCTCCATAGCCTCAGCCTAGGGCACCCCTTGACTCAGGATATGGCACCCCTAGGCTTAGGCTAGGGCAATCCTAGGCTAGACTAAGGAAAGGGCACCTGTAGGCTCATGCTATGGCACCCCTAGGCTTAGGCTAGGGCACCCCTAGGCTTAGGCTAAGGCTGGCGTTCCCTTAGTCTAAGGCTAGAGCACCGCTAGGCTTAGGCTAGGGCACCCCTAGGCTTAGGCAAAGCTAGGGTTCCCCTAGCCTAAGGCTAGAGCACCCCTAGGCTTAGGCTAGGGCACCCCTAGGCTTAGGCTAGGGTACCCCTAGGCTTAGGCTAAGGCTAGGGCCCCCTACCCTAAGGCTAGGGCACCCCTTGGCTCAGGCTAGGGCACCCCTAGGCTCAGGCTAGGGCACACCTAGGCTTAGGCTAGGGCACACCTAGGCTTAGGCTAAGGCTAGGGCTCCCCTAGCCTTAGGCTAGGGCACCCCTAGGCTTAGGGTAAGATCAGGGCTCCCCTAGCATAAGGTTAGGGCACGCCTAGGCTTAGTCTAGGCCACCCCTAGGCTTAGGCTATGGCACCCCTAGGCTTAGGCTAGGGCACCCCTAGGCTTAGGCTAGGGCACAGCTAGGCTTAGGCTAAGGCTACGGCTCCATAGCCTCAGCCTAGGGCACCCCTTGACTCAGGATATGGCACCCCTAGGCTTAGGCTAGGGCAATCCTAGGCTAGACTAAGGAAAGGGCACCTGTAGGCTCATGCTATGGCACCCCTAGGCTTAGGCTAGGGAAATCCTAGGCTAGACTAAGGTTAGGGCTCCCCTAGCCTCAGGCTAGGGCACCTGTAGGCTCAGGCTAGGGCAACCCTAGGCTCAGGCTAGGGTACCCCTAAGCGTAGGCTAGGGCACTACTAGGCTTAGGCTAAAGCTAGGGCTCCCATAGCCTCAGCCTAGGGCACCCCTAGGCTTAGGCTAGGGCACCCGTAGGCTTAGGTTAGGGAACCCCAAGGCTTAGGCTAAGGCTAGGGCTCCCCTAGCCTAAGGTTAGAGCACCCCTAGGCTTAGGCTAGGGCACCCCTAGGCTTAGGCTAGGGCACCCCAAGGCTTAGGCTAAAGCTAGGGCTCCATTAGCCTAAGGCTAGGGCACCCCTAGGGTTAGGCTAGGGCACCCCTAGGCTTAGGCTAGGACACCCCTAGGCTTAGGCTAAGGCTAGTGCTCCCTAGCCTAAGGCTAGGCCTCCCCTAGGCTTAGGCTAGGGCACCCCTAGGCTTAGGCTAGGGCACGCCTAGGCTTAGGCTAGGGCACCCCTAGGCTTAGGCAAGGGCACCCCTAGGCTTAGGCTAGGGCACCCCTAGGCTTATGTTAGGGCACCCTTAGTCTTAGGCTAGGACACACCTTGGCTTAGGCTAGGGCACCCCTAGGCTTAGGCTAAGGCTAGGGCACCCCTAGGCTAGGGAACCCTAGCCTTAGGATAGAGCACCCCTAGGCTTAGGCTAGGGTACCCCTAGTCTTAGGCTAGGGCACACCTAGGCTTAGGCTAAGGCTAGGGCTCCCCTAGCCTAAGGCTAGGGCACCCCTAGGCTTAGGCTAGGGCAATCCTAGGCTAGACTAAGGAAAGGGCACCTGTAGGCTCAGGCTAGGGCATCCCTAGTCTTAGGCTAGGGCACACCAAGGCTTAGGCTAAAGCTAGGGCTCCCCTAGGCTTAGGTTAGGGCACCCCAAGGCTTAGGCTAGGGTACCCCTAGGCTAAGGCTAAGGCTAGGCCTCCCCTAGCCTAAGGCTAGGGCACCCCTAGGCTTAGGCTAGGGCACCCCTAGGCTTAGGCTAGGGCACATATAGGCTTAGGCTAAGGCTAGGGCTACCCTAGGCTTAGGCTAGGGCACCAATTGGCTTAGGCTAGGGCACACCTAGGCTTAGGCTAGGGCACCCCTATGCTTAGGCTAAGGCTAGGGCTCCCCTAGGCTTAGGCTAGGGAACTCCATGGCTTAGGCTAGGGCACCCCTAGGCTTAGACTAGGGCACCCCTAGGCTTAGGCTAAGGCTAGTGCTCCCCTAGCCTAAGGCTAGGGCACCCCTAGGCTTAGGGTAGGGCACCCTTTGGCTTGGGCTAGGGTACCCCGAGTCTTAGGCGAGGGCATCCCTAGGCTTAGGCTAGGGCACACCTAGGCTTAGGCTAAGGCTAGGACTCCGCTAGCCTAAGGCTAGGGCACCCCTAGGCTTAGGCTAGGGCACCCCTAGACTTAGGCTAAGGCACCCCTAGCCTTAGGCTAAAGCTAGGGCTCCCCTACCATAAGGCTAATGCACACCTAGGCTCAGGCTAGGGCACCCCTAGGCTCAGGCTAGGGCACCCCTAGGCTTAGGCTAGGGCACCCCTTGCCTAGACAAAGGCTAGTGCTCCTCTAGCCTCAGGTTAGGGCACCAGTAAGCTCAGGGTAGGGCACCCCTAGGCTCAGGCTAGGGCACCCCTAGGATTAGGCTAAGGCTAGGGCTCCCCTAGCCTAAGGCTAGGGTACACCTAGGCTTAGGCTAGGGCACCCCTAGGGTTAGGTTAGGGCACCATTAGGCTTAGGTTAGGGCACCCCTAGTCTTGGGCTAAGGTTAATGCTCCCCTAGCCTAAGGCTAGAGCACCCCTAGGCTTAGGCTAGGGCACCCCTAGGCTTAGGCTAGGGTACCGCTAGGCTTAGGCTAAGGCTACGGCTCCCCTAGACTAAGGCTAGGGCACCCCTAGGCTTAGGCTAGGGCACCCCTAGGCTTAGGCTAGGGCACACCTAGGCTTAGGCTAAGACTAGGGCTCCCCTAGTCTAAGGATAGGGCACGCCTATGCTTAGGCTAGGGTACCCCGAGGCTTAGGGGAAGGCACCCCTAGGCTTAGGTTAGGGCACCCCTAGGCTTAAGCTAGAGCACACCTAGGTTTAGGCTAAGGCACCCGTAATCTTAGGCTATGGCACCCCTAGGCTTAGGCTAGTGCACCCCTAGGCTTAGGCTAGTGCACCCCTAGGCTTAGGCTAAGGCTAGGGCTCCCCTAGCCTCAGGCTAGGGCACCCCTAGGCTTGGGCTAGGACACCTCTAGGCTCAGGATAGGGCACCCCTAGGCTTAGGCTGGGCACCCCTAGTCTTAGGCTAAAGCTAGGGCTCCCCTAGCCTCAGGCTAGGGCACCCCTAGGCTTAGGCTAAGGCACCCCTAGCCTAAGGCTAGAGCACCCCTAGGCTTAGGCTGGGCACCCCTAGGCTTAGGCTAGGCCACAACTAGGATTAGGCTAAACTAGGGCTACCCTAGCCTAAGGCTAGGGCACCCGTAGGCTTAGGCTAGGGTACCCCTAGGCTTAGGCTAGGGCAGCCCCTGGCTTAGGCTAGGATACCCCTAGGCTTAGGGTAGGGCATCCCTAGGCTAAGGCTAAGGCTAGGGCTTCTCTAGCCTAAGGCTAGGGCACCCCTAGGCTTATGTTAGGGCACGTCTAGGCTTAGGCTTGGGCACCCCTAGGCTTAGGCTAGGGCACCCCTAGGCTTAGGCTAGGGCACCCCTAGGCTAAGGCTAAGGCTAGGGCTTCTCTAGCCTAAAACTAGGGCACCCCTAGGCTTAGGCTAGGGCACCCTAGGCTTAGCCTAGGGCACCCCTAGTGTTAGGCTAGGGCAATCCTAGGCTTACGCTAGGGCACCCCTAGGCTTAGGCTAAGGCTAGGTTTCCCCTAGCCTAAGGCTAGGGCACCTCTAAGCTTAGGCTAAGTCACCCATATTCTTAGGCTAGGGCACCCCTAGGCTTAGGCTAAGGCTAGGGCTCCCATAGCCTAAGGCTAGGGCACAACTAGGCTTAGGCTAGGGCATCCATAGGCTTAGGCTAGGGCACCCCTAGGCTTAAGCTATGGCACCGCTAGACTTAGGCTAAGGCTAGGGCTTCCCTAGCATAAGGCTAGGGCACCCCTAGGCTTAGGTTAGAGCACCCCTAGACTTAGGCTAGGGCACCCCTAGGCTTAGGCTATGGCGAGGGCTCCCCAAACATAAGGCTAGAGCATGCCTAGGCTTAGGCTAGGTAATCCTAGGCTTAGGCTAAGGCTACGGCTCCCCTAGTCTAAGGCTAGGGCACCCCGAGACTCAGGCTATGGCACCCCTAGGCTTAAGCTAGGGCAATCCTAGGCTAGACTCAGGCTATGACTCCCCTACTCTCAGGCTAGGGCACCCGTAGGCTCAGGCTAGGGCACCCCTAGGCTCAGGCTAGTGCACCCCTAGGCTTAGGCTAAGGCTAGGGCTCCCCTTGGCTTGGGCTAGGGTACCCCGAGGCTTAGGCGAGGGCACCCCTAGGCTTAGGCTAGGTCACCCCTATGCTTAGGCTAAGGCTAGGGCTCCCCTAGGCTTAGACTAGGGCACCCCATTGCTTAGGCTAGGGCACACCTAGGCTTAGGCTAGGGCACCCCTAGGCTTAGTCTAAGGCTAGGGCTCCCCTAGCCTAAGGCTAGGGCACCCCTAGGCTTAGGCTAGGGCACCCCTAGGCTTTGGATAGGGCACCCCAAGGCTTAGGCTAAGGCTAGGGCATCCCTAGCCTAAGGCTAGGGCACCCCTTGGCTTGGGCTAGGGTACCCCGAGGTTTAGGCGAGGGCACCCCTAGGCTTAGGCTAAGTCTAGGCCTCCCCTAGCCTAAGGCTAGGGCTCGCCTAGGCTTAGGGTAAGATAAGTGCTCCCCTAGCCTATTGTTATGGCACCCCTAGGCTTAGTCTAGGGCACCCCTAGGCTTAGGGTATGGCACCCCTAGGCTTAGGTTAGGACACCCCTAGGCTTAGGCTAGGACACCCCTAGGCGTAGGCTAGAGCACCCCTAGGCTTAGGCTAGGGCACCCCTAAGCTTAGGCTAAGGCTAGGGCACCCCTAGGTTTAGGCTAGGGCACCCCTAGGCTCAGGCTAGGGCACCACTAGGCTTAGGCTAAGGCTAAGGCTCCCCTAGCCTAAGGCTAGGGCACCCCAAGGCTTAGGCTAGGGCACCGCTGGGCTTAGGCTAGGGCACCCCTAGGCTTAAACTAGGGCTCCCCTAGGCTTAGGCTAAGGCTACGGCTCCCCTAGCCTAAGGCTAGGCCACCTCGAGACTCAGGCTAGGACTCCCTTAGCCTCAGGCTAGGGCACCCGTAGGCTCAGGCTAGGACATCCCTAGGCTCAGGCTAGTGCACCCCTAGGCTTAGGCTAAGGCTAGGGCTCCCCTTGGCTTGGGCTAGGGTACCCCGAGGTTTAGGCGAGGGCACCCCTAGGCTTAGGCTAGGGCACCCCTAGGCTTAGGCTAAGGCTAGGGCTCCCCTAGCCTTAGGCTAGGGCATCCCTAGGCTTAGGCTAGGGCATCCCTAGGCTTAGGGTAAGATTAGGGCTCCCCTATCCTAAGGTTAGGGCACACCTAGGCTTAGGCTAAAGCTAGGGCTCCCCTAAGCTCAGGTTAGGACACCCCAAGGCTTAGGCTAGGGCACCCCTAGGCTTAGGCTAGGGTACCCCTAGGCTTAGGCTAAGGCTAGGCCTCCCCTAGCCTAAGGATAGGGCACCCCTAGGCTAAGGCTAGGGCACCCCTAAGCTTAGGCTAGGGCACCCATTGGCTTAGGCTAGGGCACACCTAAGCTTAGGCTAGGGCGCCCCTATGCTTAGGCTAAGGCTAGGGCTCCCCTAGGCGTAGGCTAGGGCACCCCATGGCTTAGGCTAGGGCACACCTAGGCTTAGCCTAGGACACACCTAGGCTTAGGCTAAGGCTAGGGCTCCCATAGCCTAAGGCTAGCGCACCCCTAGGCTTAGGCTAGGGCACTCCTAGGCTTTGGCTAGGGCACCCCTAGGCTTAGGCTAAGGCTAGGGCATCCCTAGCCTAAGGCTAGGGTACCCCTTGGCTTGGGCTAGGGCACACCTAGGCTTAGGCTAAGGCTAGGGCTCCCCTAGCCTTAGGCTAAGGCACCCCTAGGCTTAGGGTAAGATTAGAGCTCCCCTAGCCTAAGGTTATGGCACCCCTAGGTTTAGTCTAGGGCACCCCTAGGCTTAGGCTATGGCACCCCTAGGCTTAGGCTAGGAAACCCCTAGGCTTAGGCTAGGGCACCCCTAGGCTTAGGCTAAGGCTAGGGCTCCCCTAGCCTAAGGCTTTAGCACACCTAGGCTTAGGCTAGGGCACCCCTACACTTAGGCTAAGGCTAGGGCTCCCCTAGCCTGGCTAGGGCACCCCTAGGCTTAGGCTAGGGCACCCCTAGGCTTAGGCTAGGGCGCAGCTAGGCTTAGGCTAAGGCTACGGCTCCCCTAGCCTCAAGCTAGGGCACCACTAGACTCAGGCTATGACACCCCTAGGCTTAGGCTAGGGCAATCCTATGCTAGACTAAGGAAATGGCACCCGTAGGCTCAGGCTAGGGCACCCCTAGGCTCAGGCTAGGGCACCCCTAGGCTTAGGCTAGGGCACCCCTAGGCTTAGGCTAAGGCTAGCGTTCCCTTAGCCAAAGGCTAGAGCACCGCTAGGCTTAGGCTAGGGCACCCCTAGGCTTAGGCTAGGGTACCCCTAGGCTTAGGCTAAGGCTAGGGCTCCCCTAGCCTAAGGCTCGGGCACCCAGAGGCTTAGGTTAGGGCACCCCTAGGCTTAGGCTAGGGCACCCTTAGTCTTTGGCTAGGGCAACCCTAGGCTTAGGCTAGGGCACCCCTAGGCTTAGGCTAAGGCTAGGGCTCCCCTACCCTAAGGCTAGGGCACCCGTAGGCTCAGGCTAGGGCACCCCTAGGCAAAGGCCAGGGCACCCCTAGGCTTAGGCTTGGGCACCCCTGGCTTAGGCTAGGGCACCCCTAGGCTAGACTAAGGCTAGTGCTCCCCTAGCCTCAGGCTAGGGCATCCGTAGCCTCAGGCTAGGGCACCCCTAGGCTTAATCTAAGGCTAGGGCACCCCTAGGCTTAGGCTAGGGCACCCCTAGGCTTAGGCTAAAGCTAGGGCTCCCCTACCCTAAGGCTAATGCACCCCTAGGCTCAGGCTAGTGCACCCCTAGGCTCAGGCTAGGGAACCCCTAGGCTTAGGCTAGGGCACCCCTTGGCTAGACTAAGGCTAGTGCTCCTCTAGCCTCAGGTTAGGGCACCAGTATGCTCAGGCTAGAGCACCCCTAGGCTTAGACTAGGGCACCCCTAGGCTTAGGCTAGTGCACCCCTAGGCTTAGGCTAGGGCACCCCTAGTCTTGGGCTAAGGTTAATGCTCCTCTAGCCTAAGGCTAGAGCACCCCTAGGCTTAGACTAGGGCACCCCTAGGCTTAGGCTAGTGCACCCCTAGGCTTAGGCTAGGGCACCCCTAGGCTTAGGCTAGGACACACCTTGGCTTAGGCTAGGGTACCCCTAGGCTTAGGCTAGGGCACCCCTAGGCTTAGGCTAAGGCTAGGGCTCCCCTAGCCTAAGGTTAGAGCACCCCTAGGCTTAGGCTAGGGCACCCCTACACTTAGGCTAAGGCTAGGGCTCCCCTAGGCTTAGGAAAGGGCACACCTAGGCTTAGGCTAGGGCACCCTTGGCTTAGGCTAACGCTAGTGCTCCCCTAGGCTTAGGCTAGGGCACGCCTTGGCTTAGGCTAGGGCACACGTAGGCTTAGGCAAGGGCACCCCTAGGCTTAGGCTAGGGCACCCCTAGGCTTAGGGTAAGATTAGGGCTCCCCTAGCCTAAGGTTATGGCACCCCTAGGCTTAGTTCAGGGCACCCCTAGGCTTAGGCTATGGCACCCCTAGGCTTAGGCTAGGACACCCCTAGGCTAAGGCTAGGGTACCCCTAGGCTTAGGCTAGGGCACCCCTAGGCTTAGGCTAAGGCTAGGGCTCCCCTAGCCTAAGGTTAGAGCACCCCTAGGCTTAGGCTAGGGCACCCCTACACTTAGGCTAAGGCTAGGGCTCCCCTAGCCTGGCTAGGGCACCCCTAGGCTTAGGCTAGGGCACCCCTAGGCTTAGACTAGGGCACAGCTAAGCTTAGGCTAAGGCTACTGCTCCCCTAGCCTCAGGCTAGGGCACCCCTAGACTCAGGCTATGGCACCCCTAGGCTTAAGCTAGGGCAATCCTAAGCTAGACTAAGGAAAGGGCACCTGTAGGCTTAGGCTAGGGCACCCCAAGGCTTAGGCTAAAGCTGGGCTCCCCTAGGCTCAGGTTAGGGCACCCCTAGGCTTAGGCTAGGGCACCCCTAGGCTTAGGCTAAGGCTATGGTTCCCCTAGCCTAAGGCTAGAGCACCCCTTGGCTTAGGCTACGGCACCCCTAGGCTTAGGCTAAGGCTAGGGCTCCCCTAGCCTAAGGCCAGGGCACCCCTAGGCTTAGGTTAGGGCACCCCTAGGCTTAGACTAGGGCACCCTTAGGCTTTGTCTAGGTCAACCCTAGGCTTAGGCTAGGGCACCCCTAGGATTAGGCTAAAGCTAGGGCTCCCCTACCCTAAGGCTAGGGCACGCCTAGGCTCTGGCTAGGGCACCCCTAGGCTTAGGCTAGGGCACCCCTAGGCTTAGGCTTGGGCACCCCTAGGCTTAGGCTAAGGCTAGGGCTCCCCTACGCTTAGGTTAGGGTACCCTGAGACTTAGGGTAAGTCACCCCTAGGCTTATACTAGGGGACCCCTAGGCTTGGGCCTGGGCACACGTAGCCTTAGGCTAGCGCACCCCTAGGCTTAGGCTAAGGCGAGGGCTCCCCTAGCCTTAGGCTAGGGCACCCCTTGGCTTAGACTAGGGCACACCTAGGCTTAGGCTATGGCACCCCTAGGCTTAGGCTAAGGCTAGGGCTCCCCTAGACTAAGGCTAGGGCACCCCTAGGCTTAGGCTAGGGCACCCCTAGGCTTAGGCTAAGGCTAGGGCATTCCTAGCCTAAGGCTAGGGCACCCCTTGGCTTGGGCTAGGGTAACCCGAGGCTTAGGCGAGGGCACCCCTAGGCTTAGGCTAGGGTACACCTAGGCTTAGGCTAAGGCTAGGGCTCCCATAGCCTAAGGCTAGGGCACCCCTTGTCTTAGGCTAGGGCACAACTAGGCTTAGGCTAGGGCACCCCTAGGCTTAGGCTAAGGCTAGGGCTCCCCTAGCCTTAGGCTAGGGCACCCCTTGGCTTAGGCTAGGGCACCCCTAGGCTTAGGCTGAGGCTACGGCTCCCCTAGCCTAAGGCTAGGGCACCCCTAGGCTTAGGCTAGGGCACCCCTAGACTTAGGCTAGGGCACCCCTAGGCTTAGGCTAAGGCTGGGGCATCCCTAGCCTAAGGCTAGAGCACCCCTTGACTTGGGCTAGGGTACCCCGAGGCTTAGGCGAGGGCACCCTTAGGCTTAGGCTAGGGCACCCCTAGGCTTAGGCTAAGGCTAGGGCTCCCCTAGCCTTAGGCTAGGGCACCCCTAGGTTTAGGGTAAGATTAGTGCTCCCCTAGCCTATTGTTAGGGAACCCCTAGGCTTAGGCTATGGCACCCCTAGGCTTAGGCTAGGACAACCCTAGGCTTAGGCTAGGGCACCCCTAGGCTTGGGCTAGAGCACTCCTAGGCTTAGGCTAGGGCACCCTTACGCTTAGGCTAAGGCTAGGGCTCCCCTAGCCTAAGGCTAGGGCACCACCTTAGGCTAGGGCACCCCTAGGCTTTGGCTAGGGCACCCGTAGGCTTAGACTAGGGCACCCCTAGGCTTAGGCTAAAGGTAGGGCTCCCCTACCCTAAGCCTAGGGCACCCCTAGGCTCAGGCTAGGGCACCCCTAGGCTCAGGCTAGGGCACCCTTAGGCTCAGGCTAGGGCACCCCTTGGCTAGACTAAGGGTAGTGCTCCTCTAGCCTCAGGTTAGGGCACCCCTAGGCTCAGGCTAGGGCACGCCTAGGCTTAGGCTAAGGCTAGGGCGCCTCTGGCCTCAGGTTAGGGCACCCCTAGGCTTAGGCTAGGGCACCAGTAGGCTTAGGATAGGGCACCCCTAGGCTTAGGCTAAGGCTAGGGCTCCCCTACTCTAAGGATAGGGCACCCCTAGGATTAGGATAGGGTACCCCGAGGCTTAGGCGAGGGCACCCCTAGGCTTAGGCTAGGGCACCCCTAGACTTAGGCTAGGGCACACCTAGGCTTATGCTAGGGCACCCCTAGGCTTTGGCTAAGGCTAGGCCTCCCCTAGCCTAAGGCTAGGGCACCCCTAGGCTTAGGCTAGGGCACCCCTAGGCTTAGGCTAGGGCACCCCTAGGCTTAGGGTAAGATTAGGGCTCCCCTAGCCTATGGTTAGGGCACCCCTAGGCTTAGTCTACGGCACCCCTAGGCTTAGGCTATGGCACCCCTAGGCTTAAGCTAAGGCTAGGGCTCCCCTAGCCTTAGGCAAGGGCACCCCTAGGCTTAGGGTAAGATTAGGGCTCCCCTAGCCTAAGGTTAGGGCACCCCTAGGCTTAGTCTAGGGCACCCCCAGGCTTAGGCTATGGCACCCCTAGGATTAGGCTAGGGCACCCCTAAGCTTAGGCTAGGGCACCCCTAGGCCTAGGCTAGGGCACCCCTAGGCTTAGGCTAAGGCTAGGGCTCCCCTAGCTTAAGGCTACAGCACTCCTAGGCTTAGGCTAGGGCACCCCTACGCTTAGGCTAAGGCTAGGGCTCCCCTAGCCTAAGGCTAGGAGACCCCTAGGCTTAGGCTAGGGCACCCCTAGGCTTAGGCTAGGGCACAGCTAGGCTGAGGCTAAGGCTACGGCTCCCCTAGCCTCAGGCTAGGGCACCCCTAGACTCAGGCTATGGCACCCCTAGGCTTAGGCTAGGGCAATCCTAGGCTAGACCAAGGAAAGGGAACCTGTAGGCTCAGGCTAGGGCACCCCTAGGTTCAGGCTAGGGCACCCCTATACTTAGGCTAGGGCACCCCAGGGCTTAGGCTAAAGCTAAAGCTCCCCTAGCCTCAGGTTAGGGCACCCCTAGGCTTAGACTAGGGCACCCCTAGGCTTAGGCTAGGGTACCCCTAGGCTTAGGCTAAGGCTAGGGCTCCCCTAGCCTAAGGCTAGGGCTCCCCTAGGCTTAGGTTAGGGCACCCCTAGGCTTAGGCTAGGGCACCCTTAGGCTTTGACTAGGGCAACCCTAGCCTTAGGCTAGGGCACCCCTATGATTAGGCTAAGGCTAGGGCTCCCCTCCCCTAAGGCTAGGGCACCACAATGCTCAGGCTAGGGCACCCCTAGGCTCAGGCTAGGGCACCCCTAGGCTTAGGCTAGGGCACCCCTAGGATTAGGATCAAGCTAGGGCTCCCCTAGCCTAAGGCTAGGGCACCCGTAGGCTTAGGCTAGGCCAACTCTAGGCTTAGGCTAGGTCACCCCTAGGCTTAGGCTAGGGTACCCCTAGGCTTAGGCTAGGGCACCCCTAGGCTAAGGCTAAGGCTAGGGATCCACTAGGCTAAGGCTACGGCACCCCTAGTCTTAGGCTAGGGCACCCCTAGAGTTAGGCTAAGGCACCCCTAGGCTTAGGCTAGGACACCCCTAGGCTTAGGCTAAGGGTAGTGCTCCCCTAGGCTTAGGCTAGGGCACCCCTTGGCTTAGCCTAGTGCACACCTAGGCTTAGGCTAGGGCACCCCTAGGCTTAGGCCAAGGCTAGGGCTCCCCTAGCCTAAGGCTAGGGCACCCCTAGGCTTAGGCTAAGGCACCCATAGGCTTAGGCTAGGGCACCCCTAGGCTTAGGCTAAGATTAGGGCTCCCCTAGCCTTAGGCTAGGGCACCCCTAGACTTAGGGTAAGATTAGGGCTCCCCTAGCCTAAGGTTAGGGCACCCCTAGGCTAAGGCTATGGCACCCCTAGGCTTAGGCTAGGACAACCCTAGGCTTAGGCTAGGGCACCCCTAGGCTTGGGCTAGAGCACTCCTAGGCTTAGGCTAAGGCACCCCTACGCTTAGGCTAAGGCTAGGGCTCCCCTAGCCTAAGGCTAGGGCACCAGCTTAGGCTAGGGCACCCCTAGGCTTTGGCTAGGGCACCCGTAGGCTTAGACTAGGGCACCCCTAGGCTTAGGCTAAAGGTAGGGCTCCCCTACCCTAAGCCTAGGGCACCCTTAGGCTCAGGCTAGGGCACCCCTAGGCTCAGGCTAGGGCACCCTTAGGCTCAGGCTAGGGCACCCCTTGGTTAGACTAAGGCTAGTGCTCCTCTAGCCTCAGGTTAGGGCACCCCTAGGCTCAGGCTAGGGCACGCCTAGGCTTAGGCTAAGGCTACGGCTCCCCTAGCCTCAGGCTAGGGCACCCCTAGACTCAGGCTATGGCACCCCTAGGCTTAGGCTAGGGCAATCCTAGGCTAGACCAAGGAAAGGGAACCTGTAGGCTCAGGCTAGGGCACCCCTAGGTTCAGGCTAGGGCACCCCTAGACTTAGGCTAGGGCACCCCAGGGCTTAGGCTAAAGCTAGGGCTCCCCTAGCCTCAGGTTAGGGCACCCCTAGGCTTAGACTAGGGCACCCCTAGGCTTAGGCTAGGGTACCCCTAGGCTTAGGCTAAGGCTAGGGCTCCCCTAGCCTAAGGCTAGGGCTCCCCTAGGCTTAGGTTAGGGCACCCGTAGGCTTAGGCTAGGGCACCCTTAAGCTTTGACTAGGGCAACCCTAGCCTTAGGCTAGGGCACCCCTATGATTAGGCTAAGGCTAGGGCTCCCCTCCCCTAAGGCTAGGGCACCACTAGGCTCAGGCTAGGGCACCCCTAGGCTCAGGCTAGGGCACCCCTAGGCTTAGGCTAGGGCACCCCTAGAGTTAGGCTAAGGCACCCCTAGGCTTAGGCTAGGACACCCCTAGGCTTAGGCTAAGGCTAGTGCTCCCCTAGGCTTAGGCTAGGGCACCCCTTGGCTTAGCCTAGTGCACACCTAGGCTTAGGCTAGGGCACCCCTAGGCTTAGGCCAAGGCTAGGGCTCCCCTAGCCTAAGGCTAGGGCACCCCTAGGCTTAGGCTAAGGCACCCATAGGCTTAGGCTAGGGCACCCCTAAGCTTAGGCTAAGATTAGGGCTCCCCTAGCCTTAGGCTAGGGCACCCCTAGGCTTAGGGTAAGATTAGGGCTCCCCTAGCCTAAGGTTAGGGCACCCCTAGGCTAAGGCTATGGCACCCCTAGGCTTAGGCTAGGACAACCCTCGGCTTAGGCTAGGGCACCCCTAGGCTTGGGCTAGAGCACTCCTAGGCTTAGGCTAGGGCACCCCTACGCTTAGGCTAAGGCTAGGGCTCCCCTAGCCTAAGGCTAGGGCACCAGCTTAGGCTAGGGCACCCCTAGGCTTTGGCTAGGGCACCCGTAGGCTTAGACTAGGGCACCCCTAGGCTTAGGCTAAAGGTAGGGCTCCCCTACCCTAAGCCTAGGGCACCCTTAGGCTCAGGCTAGGGCACCCCTAGGCTCAGGCTAGGGCACCCTTAAGCTCAGGCTAGGGCACCCCTTGGTTAGACTAAGGCTGGTGCTCCTCTAGCCTCAGGTTAGGGCACCCCTAGGCTCAGGCTAGGGCACGCCTAGGCTTAGGCTAAGGCTAGGGCGCCCCTGGCCTCAGGTTAGGGCACCCCTAGGCTTATGCTAGGGCACCCCTAGTCTTGGGCTAAGGTTAAGGCTCCCCTAGCCTAAGGCTAGAGTACCCCTAGGCTTAGACTAGGGCACCCCTCGGATTAGGCTAGGGTACCCCTAGGATTAGGCTAAGGCTAGGTCTCCCCTAGCCTATGGCTAGGGCACCCCTAGGCTTAGGCTAGGGCACCAGTAGGCTTAGGATAGGGCACCCCTAGGCTTAGGCTAAGGCTAGGGCTCCCCTACTCTAAGGAGAGGGCACCCCTAGGATTAGGATAGGGTACCCCGAGGCTTAGGCGAGGGCACCCCTAGGCTTAGGCTAGGGCACCCCTAGACTTAGGCTAGGGCACACCTAGGCTTATGCTAAGGCACCCGTAAGCTTAGGCTATGGCACCCCTAGACTCAGGCTAGTCCACCCCTTGGCTTAGGCTAGGGCACCCCTAGGGTTAGGCTAGGGCACCCCTAGGCTTTGGCTAAGGCTAGGCCTCCCCTAGCCTAAGGCTAGGGCACCCCTAGGCTTAGGCTAGGGCACCCCTAGGCTTAGGCTAAGGTTAGGGCTCCCCTAGCCTTAGGCTAGGGCACCCCTAGGCTTAGGGTAAGATTAGGGCTCCCCTAGCCTATGGTTAGGGCACCCCTAGGCTTAGTCTAGGGCACCCCTAGGCTTAGGCTATGGCACCCCTAGGCTTAAGCTAAGGCTAGGGCTCCCCTAGCCTTAGGCAAGGGCACCCCTAGGCTTAGGGTAAGATTAGGGCTCCCCTAGCCTAAGGTTAGGGCACCCCTAGGCTTAGTCTAGGGCACCCCTAGGCTTAGGCTATGGCACCCCTAGGATTAGGCTAGGGCACCCCTAAGCTTAGGCTAGGGCACCCCTAGGCCTAGGCTAGGGCACCCCTAGGCTTAGGCTAAGGCTAGGGCTCCCCTAGCTTAAGGCTACAGCACTCCTAGGCTTAGGCTAGGGCACCCCTACGCTTAGGCTAAGGCTAGGGCTCCCCTAGCCTAAGGCTAGGAGACCCCTAGGCTTAGGCTAGGGCACCCCTAGGCTTAGGCTAGGGCACAGCTAGGCTGAGGCTAAGGCTACGGCTCCCCTAGCCTCAGGCTAGGGCACCCCTACACTCAGGCTATGTCACCCCTAGGCTTAGGCTAGGGCAATCCTAGGCTAGACCAAGGAAAGGGAACCTGTAGGCTCAGGCTAGGGCACCCCTAGGTTCAGGCTAGGGCACCCCTAGACTTAGGCTAGGGCACCCCAGGGCTTAGGCTAAAGCTAGGGCTCCCCTAGCCTCAGGTTAGGGCACCCCTAGGCTTAGGCTAGGGCAATCCTAGGCTAGACTAAGGAAAGGGCACCTGTAGGCTCAGGCTAGGGCACCCCTAGGCTCAGGCTAGGGCACCCCTAGGCTTAGGGTAGGGCACCCCAAGGCTTAGGCTAAAGCTAGGTCTCCTATAGGCTCAGATTAGAGCACCCCTAGGCTTAGGCTAGGGAACCCCTAGGCTTAGGCTAAGGCTATGGTTCCCCTAGCCTAAGGCTAGAGCACCCCTAGGCTTAGGCTACGGCACCCCTAGGCTTAGGTTAAGGCTAGGGCTCCCCTAGCCTAAGGCTAGGGCACCCCTAGGCTTAGGTTAGGGCACCCCTAGGCTTAGGCTAGGGCAACCTTAGGCTTTGGCTAGGGCAACCCTAGGCTTAGGCTAGGGCACCCCTAGGATTAGGCTAAGGCTAGGGCTCCCCTAGACTAAGGCTAGGGCACCCCTAGGCTTAGGCTAGGGCACCCCTACGCTTAGGCTAAGGCTAGGGCTCCCCTAGACTAAGGCTAGGGCACCCCTAGGCTTAGGCTAGGGCACAACTAGGCTTAGGCTAAGGCTACGGCTCCCCTAGCCTCAGGCTAGGGCACAACTAGACTCAGGCTATGGCATCCCTAGGCTTAGGCTAGGGCAATCCTAGGCTAGACCAAGGAAAGGGCACCTGTAGGCTCAGGCTAGGGCACCCCAAGGTTCAGTCTAGGGCACCCCTAGGCTTAGGCTAGGGCACCCCAGGGCTTAGGTTAGGGCACCCCTAGGCTTAGGCTAGGGCACCCCTAGGCTTAGGCTAGGGCACCCTTAGGCTTTGGCTAGGGCAACCCTAGGCTTAGGCTAGGGCACCCCTATGTTTAGGCTAAGGCTAGGGCTCCCCTACCTAAGGCTAGTGCACCCCTAGGCTCAGGCTAGGGCACCCCTAGGCTCAGGCTAGGACACCC
This sequence comes from Tenrec ecaudatus, assembly GCF_050624435.1. Classification (NCBI taxonomy): domain Eukaryota; kingdom Metazoa; phylum Chordata; class Mammalia; order Afrosoricida; family Tenrecidae; genus Tenrec; species Tenrec ecaudatus. The sequence continues at coordinate 3,252,735 of NW_027457642.1, forward strand.
CAAGACTTAGGCTAGGGCACCCCTAGGCTTAAGCTAAAGATAGGGTTCCACTAGCCTCAGGCTAGGGCACCTCTAAGCTTAAGCTAGGGCACCCGTAGGCTTAGGCTAGGGCACCCCAAGGCTTAGGCTAAACCTAGGGATCCCCTAGCCTAAGGCTAGGGAACCCATACGCTTAGGCTAGGGCAACTCTAGGCTTAGGCTAGGGCAACTCTAGGCTTAGGCTAGGGCACCCCTAGGCTTTGACTAGGGCACCCTTAGGCTTAGGCTAGGGCACCCCTAGGCTAAGGCTAAGGCTAGGGCTCCACTAGCCTAACTGGGGCACCCCTAGGCTTAGGCTAGTACACCCCTAGGCTTAGGCTAGGGCACCCCTAGGCTTAGGCTAGGACACAACTTGGCTTAGGCTAGTGCACCCCTAGGCTTAGGCTAGGGCACCCCTAGGCTTAGGCTATATCTATGGCTCCCCAACGCTTAGGTTAGGGTACCCCGAGGCTTAGGCTTGGGCACCCTTAGGCTTAGGCTAGGGAACATCTAGGCTTAGGCTAAGGCTAGGGCTCCCCCAGGCTTAGGCTAGGGCACACCTAGGCTTAGGCTAGGGCACCCCTAGGCTTAGGCTAAGGCTAGTGCTCCCCTAGGCTTAGGCTAGGGCACCCCTTGGCTTAGGCTAGGGCACCCCTAGGCTTAGGCTAGGGCACCCCTAGGCTTAGGCTAAGGCTAGGGCATCACTAGCCTAAGGCTAGGGCACCCCTTGGCTTGGGCTAGGGTACCCCGAGGCTTAGGCGAGGGCACCCCTAGGCTTAGGCTAGGGCACACCTAGGCTTAGGCTAAGGCTAGGGATCCCCTAGCCTAAGGCTAGGCCACCCCTAGGCTTAGGCTAGGGCACCCCTAGGCTTAGGCTAAGGCTAGGGCTCCCCTAGCCTTAGGCTAGGGCACCCCTAGGCTTAGGGTAAGATTAGGGCTCCCCTAGCCTAAGGTTATGGCACCCCTAGGCTTAGTCTAGGACACCCCTAGGCTTTAGGCTAGGGCACCCCTAGGCTTAGGCTGGGCACCCCTACACTTAGGCTAAGGCTAGGGCTCCCCTAGCCTGGCTAGGGCACACCTAGGCTTAGGCTAGGGCACCCCTAGGCTTAGGCTAGGGCACAGCTAGGCTTAGGCTAAGGCGTCGGCTCCCCTAGCCTCAGGCTAGTGCACCCCTAGACTCAGGCTATGGCACCCCTATTCTTAGGCTAGGGCACTCCAAGGCTTAGGCTAAAGCTAGGGCTCCCCTAGGCTCAGGTGAGGGCACCCCTAGGCTTAGGCTAGGGCACCCCTAGGCTTAGGCTAAGGCTATGGTTCCCCTAGCCTAAGGCTAGAGCACCCCTAGGCTTCGGCTACGGCACCCCTAGGCTTAGGTTAAGGCTAGGGCTCCCCTAGCCTAAAGCTAGGGCACCCCTAGGATTAGGCTAAGGCACCCCTAGGCTTAGGCTAGGGCATCCCTAGGCTTAGGCTAATTATAGGGCTCCCCTAGCCTAAGGCTAGAGCACCCCTAGGCTTAGGCTAGGGCACACTTAGGCTTTGGCTAGGGCAACCCTAGGCTTAGGCTAGGGCACCCCTAGGATTAGGCTGAAGCTAGGGTTCCCCTACCCTAAGGCTAGGGCACCCCTAGGCTTAGGGTAGGTCACCCCTAGGCTTAGGCTAGGGCACCCCTAGGCTTAGGCTAGGGCACACCTAGGCTTAGGCTAGGGCACCCCTAGGCTTAGGCTAAGGCTAGGGCTCCCCTAGCCTTAGGCTAGGGCACCCCTTGGCTTAGGCTAGGGCACACCTAGGCTTAGGCTAGGGCACCCCTAGGCTTAGGCTAACGCTAGGGCTCCCCTAGCCTAAGGCTAGGGCACCCCTAGGCTTAGGCTAGGGCACCCCTAGGCTTAGGCTAAGGCTAGGGCATCCCTAGCCTAAGGCTAGGGCACCCCTTGGCTTGGGCTAGGGTACCCCGAGGCTTAGGCGAGGGCACCCCTAGGCTTAGGCTAGGGCACCCCTAGGCTTAGGCTAAGGCTATGGTTCCCCTAGCCTCAGGCTAGTGCACCCCTAGACTCAGGCTATGGCACCCCTAGGCTTAGGGTAGGGCAATCCTAGGCTAGACTAAGGATAGGGCACCTGTAGGCTCAGGCTAGGGCACCACTAGGCTCAGGCTAGGGCACCCCTATTCTTAGGCTAGGGCACCCCAAGGCTTAGGCTAAAGCTAGGGCTCCCCTAGCCTAAGGTTATGGCACCCCTAGGCTTAGTCTAGGGAACCCCTAGTCTTAGGCTATGGCACCCCTAGGCTTAGGCTAGGACACCCCTAGGCTTAGGCTAGGGCACCCCTAGGCTTAGGCTAGGGCACCCCTACACTTAGGCTAAGGCAAGGGCTCCCCTAGCCTGGCTAGGGCACCCCTAGGCTTAGGCTAGGGCACCCCTAGGCTTAGGCTAGGGCACAGCTAGGCTTAGGCTAAGGCTTCGGCTCCCCTAACCTCAGGCTAGGGCACCCCTAGACTCAGGCTATGGCACCCCTAGGCTTAGGCTAGGGCAATCCTAGGCTAGACTATGGAAAGGGCACCTGTAGGCTCAGGCTAGGGCACCCCTAGGCTTAGGCTAGGGCACCCCAAGGCTTAGGCTAAAGCTAGGGCTCCCCTAGGCTCAGGTTAGGGCTCCCCTAGGCTTAGGCTAGGGCACCCCTAGGCTTAGGCTAAGGCTATGGTTCCCCTAGCCTAAGGCAAGAGCACCCCTAGGCTTAGACTACGGCACCCCTAAGCTGAGGTTAAGGCTAGGGCTCCCCTAGCCTAAGGCTAGGGCACCCCTAGGCTTAGGTTAGGGCACCCCTAGGCTTAGGCTAGGGCAACCTTAGGCTTTGGCTAGGGCAACCCTAGGCTTAGGCTAGGGCACCCCTAGGATTAGGCTGAAGCTAGGGCTCCCCTACCCTATGGCTAGGGCACCCCTAGGCTCAGGCTAGGGCACACCTAGGCTTAGGCTAGGGCACCCCTAGGCTTAGGCTTGGGCACCCCTAGGCTTAGGCTAAGGCTAGGGCTCCCCTACGCTTAGGTTAGGGTACCCTGAGGCTTAGGGTAGGTCACACCTAGGATTAGGCTAGGGCACCCCTAGGCTTAGGCTAGGGCACACCTAGGCTTAGGCTAGGGCACCCCTAGGCTTAGGCTAAAGATAGGGCTCCCCTTGCCTAAGCCTAGGCACCCCTTGGCTTGGGCTAGGGTACCCCGAGGCTTAGGCGAGGGCACCCCTAGGCTTAGGCTAGGGCACACCTAGGCTTAGGCTAAGGCTAGGGCTCCCCTAGCCTAAGGCTAGGGCTCCCCTAGCCTTAGGCTAGGGCACCCCTCGGCTTAGGGTAAGATTAGGGCTCCCCTAGCCTAAGGTTATGGCACCCCTAGGCTTAGTCTATGGCACCCCTAGGCTTAGGCTATGGCACCCCTAGGCTTAGGCTTGGACACCCCTAGGCTTAGGCTAGGGCACTCCTAGGCTTAGGCTAGGGCACCCCTACACTTAGGCTAAGGCTAGGGCTCCCCTAGCCTGGCTAGGGCACACCTAGGCTTAGGCTAGGGCACCCCTAGGCTTAGGCTAGGGCACAGCTAGGCTTAGGCTAAGGCTTCGGCTCCCCTAGCCTCAGGGTAGTGCACCCCTAGACTCAGGCTATGGCACCCCTAGGCTTAGGCTAGGGCAATCCTAGGCTAGACTAAGGATAGGGCACCTGTAGGCCCAGGCTAGGGCACCCCTAGGCTCAGGCTAGGGCACCCCTAGTCTTAGGCTAGGGCACCCCAAGGCTTAGGCTAAAGCTAGGGCTCCCCTAGGCTCAGGTTAGGGCACCCCTAGGCTTAGGCTAGGGCACCCCTAGGCTTAGGCTAAGGCTATGGTTCCCCTAGCCTAAGGCTAGAGCACCCCTAGGCTTCGGCTACGGCACCCCTAGGCTTAGGTTAAGGCTAGGGCTCCCCTAGCCTAAAGCTAGGGCACCCCGAGGATTAGGCTAAGGCACCCCTAGGCTTAGGCTAGGGCATCCCTAGGCTTAGGCTAATTATAGGGCTCCCCTAGCCTAAGGCTAGAGCACCCCTAGGCTTAGGCTAGGGCAACCTTAGGCTTTGGCTAGGGCAACCCTAGGCTTAGGCTAGGGCACCCCTAGGATTAGGCTGAAGCTAGGGTTCCCCTACCCTAAGGCTAGGGCACCCCTAGGCTTAGGGTAGGTCACCCCTAGGCTTAGGCTAGGGCACCCCTAGGCTTAGGCTAGGACACACCTAGGCTTAGGCTAGGGCACCCCTAGGCTTAGGCTAAGGCCAGGGCTCCCCTTGGCTTAGGCTAGGGCACACCTAGGCTTAGGCTAGGGCACCCCTAGGCTTAGGCTAACGCTAGGGCTCCCCTAGACTAAGGCTAGGGCACCCCTAGGCTTAGGCTAGGGCACCCCTAGGCTTAGGCTAAGGCTAGGGCATCCCTAGCCTAAGGCTAGGGCACCCCTTGGCTTGGGCTAGGGTACCCCGAGGCTTAGGCGAGGGCACCCCTAGGCTTAGGCTAGGGCACCCCTAGGCTTAGGCTAAGGCTAGGGCTCCCCTAGCCTTAGGCTAGGGCGCCCCTAGGCTTAGGGTAAGATTAGGGCTCCCCTAGCCTAAGGTTATGGCACCCCTAGGCTTAGTCTAGGGCACCCCTAGGCTTAGGCTATGGCACCCCTAGGCTTAGGCTAGGACACCCCTAGGCTTAGGCTAGGGCACCCCTAGGCTTAGGCTAGGGCACCCCTAGGCTTAGGCTAGGGCACCCCTACACTTAGGCTAAGGCAAGGGCTCCCCTAGCCTGGCTAGGGCACCCCTAGGCTTAGGCTAGGGCACAGGTAGGCTTAGGCTAAGGCTTCGGCTCCCCTAACCTCAGGCTATGGCACCCCTAGGCTTAGGCTAGGGCAATCCTAGGCTAGACTAAGGAAAGGGCACCTGTAGGCTCAGGCTAGGGCACCCCTAGGCTTAGGCTAGCGCACCCCAAGGCTTAGGCTAAAGCTAGGGCTCCCCTAGGCTCAGGTTAGGGCACCCCTAGGCTTAGGCAGGGCACCCCTAGGCTGAGGTTAAGGCTAGGGCTCCCCTAGCCTAAGGGTAGGGCACCCCTAGGCTTAGGTTAGGGCACCCCTAGGCTTAGGCTAGGGCAACCTTAGGCTTTGGCTAGGGCAACCCTAGGCTTAGGCTAGGGCACCCCTAGGATTAGGCTGAAGCTAGGGCTCCCCTACCCTATGGTTAGGGCACCCCTAGGCTCAGGCTAGGGCACACCTAGGCTTAGGCTAGGGCACCCCTAGGCTTAGGCTTGGGCACCCCTAGCCTTAGGCTAAGGCTAGGGCTCCCCTACGCTTAGGTTAGGGTACCCTGAGGCTTAGGGCAGGTCACCCCGAGGCTTAGGCTAGGGCACCCCTAGGCTTAGGCTAGGGCACACCTAGGCTTAGGCTAGGGCACCCCTAGGCTTAGGCTAAGGATAGGGCTCCCCTAGCCTAAGCCTAGGCACCCCTTGGCTTGGGCTAGGGTACCCCGAGGCTTAGGCGAGGGCACCCCTAGGCTTAGGCTAGGGCACACCTAGGCTTAGGCTAAGGCTAGGGCTCCCCTAGGCTCAGGTTAGGGCTCCCCTAGGCTTAGGCTAGGGCACCCCTAGGCTTAGGCTAAGGCTATGGTTCCCCTAGCCTAAGGCAAGAGCACCCCTAGGCTTAGACTACGGCACCCCTAAGCTGAGGTTAAGGCTAGGGCTCCCCTAGCCTAAGGCTAGGGCACCCCTAGGCTTAGGTTAGGGCACCCCTAGGCTTAGGCTAGGGCAACCTTAGGCTTTGGCTAGGGCAACCCTAGGCTTAGGCTAGGGCACCCCTAGGATTAGGCTGAAGCTAGGGCTCCCCTACCCTATGGCTAGGGCACCCCTAGGCTCAGGCAAGGGCACACCTAGGCTTAGGCTAGGGCACCCCTAGGCTTAGGCTTGGGCACCCCTAGGCTTAGGCTAAGGCTAGGGCTCCCCTACGCTTAGGTTAGGGTACCCTGAGGCTTAGGGTAGGTCACACCTAGGATTAGGCTAGGGCACCCCTAGGCTTAGGCTAGGGCACACCTAGGCTTAGGCTAGGGCACCCCTATGCTTAGGCTAAAGATAGGGCTCCCCTTGCCTAAGCCTAGGCACCCCTTGGCTTGGGCTAGGGTACCCCGAGGCTTAGGCGAGGGCACCCCTAGGCTTAGGCTAGGGCACACCTAGGCTTAGGCTAAGGCTAGGGCTCCCCTAGCCTAAGGCTAGGGCACTCCTAGGCTTAGGCTAGGGCACCCCTAGGCTTAGGCTAAGGCTAGGGCTCCCCTAGCCTTAGGCTAGGGCACCCCTCGGCTTAGGGTAAGATTAGGGCTCCCCTAGCCTAAGGTTATGGCACCCCTAGGCTTAGTCTATGGCACCCCTAGGCTTAGGCTATGGCACCCCTAGGCTTAGGCTAGGACACCCCTAGGCTTAGGCTAGGGCACTCCTAGGCTTAGGCTAGGGCACCCCTACACTTAGGCTAAGGCTAGGGCTCCCCTAGCCTGGCTAGGGCACACCTAGGCTTAGGCTAGGGCACCCCTAGGCTTAGGCTAGGGCACAGCTAGGCTTAGGCTAAGGCTTCGGCTCCCCTAGCCTCAGGGTAGTGCACCCCTAGACTCAGGCTATGGCACCCCTAGGCTTAGGCTAGGGCAATCCTAGGCTAGACTAAGGATAGGGCACCTGTAGGCCCAGGCTAGGGCACCCCTAGGCTCAGGCTAGGGCACCCCTAGTCTTAGGCTAGGGCACCCCAAGGCTTAGGCTAAAGCTAGGGCTCCCCTAGGCTCAGGTTAGGGCACCCCTAGGCTTAGGCTAGGGCACCCCTAGGCTTAGGCTAAGGCTATGGTTCCCCTAGCCTAAGGCTAGAGCACCCCTAGGCTTCGGCTACGGCACCCCTAGGCTTAGGTTAAGGCTAGGGCTCCCCTAGCCTAAAGCTAGGGCACCCCGAGGATTAGGCTAAGGCACCCCTAGGCTTAGGCTAGGGCATCCCTAGGCTTAGGCTAATTATAGGGCTCCCCTAGCCTAAGGCTAGAGCACCCCTAGGCTTAGGCTAGGGCAACCTTAGGCTTTGGCTAGGGCAACCCTAGGCTTAGGCTAGGGCACCCCTAGGATTAGGCTGAAGCTAGGGTTCCCCTACCCTAAGGCTAGGGCACCCCTAGGCTTAGGGTAGGTCACCCCTAGGCTTAGGCTAGGGCACCCCTAGGCTTAGGCTAGGACACACCTAGGCTTAGGCTAGGGCACCCCTAGGCTTAGGCTAAGGCCAGGGCTCCCCTTGGCTTAGGCTAGGGCACACCTAGGCTTAGGCTAGGGCACCCCTAGGCTTAGGCTAACGCTAGGGCTCCCCTAGACTAAGGCTAGGGCACCCCTAGGCTTAGGCTAGGGCACCCCTAGGCTTAGGCTAAGGCTAGGGCATCCCTAGCCTAAGGCTAGGGCACCCCTTGGCTTGGGCTAGGGTACCCCGAGGCTTAGGCGAGGGCACCCCTAGGCTTAGGCTAGGGCACCCCTAGGCTTAGGCTAAGGCTAGGGCTCCCCTAGCCTTAGGCTAGGGCGCCCCTAGGCTTAGGGTAAGATTAGGGCTCCCCTAGCCTAAGGTTATGGCACCCCTAGGCTTAGTCTAGGGCACCCCTAGGCTTAGGCTATGGCACCCCTAGGCTTAGGCTAGGACACCCCTAGGCTTAGGCTAGGGCACCCCTAGGCTTAGGCTAGGGCACCCCTAGGCTTAGGCTAGGGCACCCCTACACTTAGGCTAAGGCAAGGGCTCCCCTAGCCTGGCTAGGGCACCCCTAGGCTTAGGCTAGGGCACAGGTAGGCTTAGGCTAAGGCTTCGGCTCCCCTAACCTCAGGCTATGGCACCCCTAGGCTTAGGCTAGGGCAATCCTAGGCTAGACTAAGGAAAGGGCACCTGTAGGCTCAGGCTAGGGCACCCCTAGGCTTAGGCTAGCGCACCCCAAGGCTTAGGCTAAAGCTAGGGCTCCCCTAGGCTCAGGTTAGGGCACCCCTAGGCTTAGGCAGGGCACCCCTAGGCTGAGGTTAAGGCTAGGGCTCCCCTAGCCTAAGGGTAGGGCACCACTAGGCTTAGGTTAGGGCACCCCTAGGCTTAGGCTAGGGCAACCTTAGGCTTTGGCTAGGGCAACCCTAGGCTTAGGCTAGGGCACCCCTAGGATTAGGCTGAAGCTAGGGCTCCCCTACCCTATGGTTAGGGCACCCCTAGGCTCAGGCTAGGGCACACCTAGGCTTAGGCTAGGGCACCCCTAGGCTTAGGCTTGGGCACCCCTAGCCTTAGGCTAAGGCTAGGGCTCCCCTACGCTTAGGTTAGGGTACCCTGAGGCTTAGGGCAGGTCACCCCTAGGCTTAGGCTAGGGCACCCCTAGGCTTAGGCTAGGGCACACCTAGGCTTAGGCTAGGGCACCCCTAGGCTTAGGCTAAGGATAGGGCTCCCCTAGCCTAAGCCTAGGCACCCCTTGGCTTGGGCTAGGGTACCCCGAGGCTTAGGCGAGGGCACCCCTAGGCTTAGGCTAGGGCACACCTAGGCTTAGGCTAAGGCTAGGGCTCCCCTAGCCTAAGGCTAGGGCACTCCTAGGCTTAGGCTAGGGCACCCCTAGGCTTAGGCTAAGGCTAGGGCTCCCCTAGCCTTAGGCTAGGGCACCCCTTGGCTTAGGCTAGGGCACACCTAGGCTTAGGCTAGGGCACCCCTAGGCTTAGGCTAAGGCTAGGGCTCCCCTAGGCTTAGGCTAAGGTTAGGGATCCGCTAGGCTTAGGGTAGGGCACCCCTTGGCTTAGGCTAGGGCACACCTAGGCTTAGGCTAGGGCACCCCTAGGCTTAGGCTAAGGCTAGGGCTCCCCTAGGCTTAGGCTAGGGCACACTTTGGCTTAGGCTAGGGCACACCTAGGCTTAGGCTAGGGCACCCCTAGGCTTAGGCCAAGGCTACGGCTCCCCTAGCCTAAGACTAGGGCACCCCTAGGCTTAGGCTAAGGCACCCATAGGCTTAGGCTAGGGCACCCCTAGGCTTTGGCTAAGATTAGGGCTCCCCTAGCCTTAGGCTAGGGCACCCTTAGGCTTAGGGTAAGATTAGGGCTCCCCTAGCCTAAGGTTAGGGGACCCCTAGGCTTAGGCTCTGGCACCCCTTGGCTTAGGCTAGGGCACCCCTAGGCTTAGGCAAAGGCTAGGGCTCCCCTAGCCTAAGGCTAGCGCACTCCTAGGCTTAGGCTAGGGCACCCCTACGCTTAGGCTAAGGCTAGGGCTCCCCTAGACTAAGGCTAGGGTACCCCTAGGCTTAGGCTAGGGCACCCCTAGACTCAGGCTAGGGCACCCGAAGGCTTAGGCTAGGGCACCCCTAGGCTTAGGCTAAAGCTTGGGTTCCCCTAGCCTCAGGCTAGGGCACCTCTAGGCTTAAGCTAGGGCACCCGTAGGCTTAGGTTAGGGCACCCCTAGGCTTAGGCTAAGGCTAGGGCTCCCCTAGCCAAAGGCTAGAGCACCCCTAAGCTTAGGCTAGGGCACCCCAAGGCTTAGGCTAAAGCTAGGGCTCCCCTAGCCTAAGGCTAGGGCACCCGTAGGCTTAGGCTAGGGCAACTCTAGGCTTAGGCTAGGGCACCCCTAAGCTTTGACTAGGGCACCCTTAGGCTTAGGCTAGGGCATCCCTAGGCTAAGGCTAAGGCTAGGGCTCCACTAGCCTAAGGCTAGTGCACCCCTAGGCTTAGGCTAGGGCACCCCTAGGCTTAGGCTAGGACACACCTTGGCTTAGGCAAGTGCACCCCTAGGCTTAGGCTAGGGCACCCCTAGGCTTAGGCTAGGACACACCATGGCTAGGCTAGGGCAACTCTAGCCTTAGGCTAGGGCACCCCTAGGCTTAGGCTAAGTCTAGGGCTCCCCTATGCTTAGGTTAGGGTACCCCGAGGCTTAGGCTTGGGCACCCTTAGGCTTAGGCTAGGGCACACCTAGGCTTAGGCTAGGTCATCCCTAGGCTTAGGCTAAGGCTAGTGCTCCCGTAGGCTTAGGCTAGGGCACCCCTTGGCTTACGCTAGGGCACCCCTAGGCTTAGGCTAGGGCACCCCTAGGCTTAGGCTAAGGCTAGGGCATCCCTAACCTAAGGCTAGGGCACCCCTTGGCTTGGGCTAGGGTACCCGAGGCTTAGGCGAGGGCACCCCTAGGCTTAGGCTAGGGCACACCTAGGCTTAGGCTAAGGCTAGGGCTCCCCTAGCCTAAGGCTAGGCCACCCCTAGGCTTAGGCTAGGGCACCGCTAGGCTTACGCTAAGGCTAGGGCTCCCCTAGCCTTAGGCTAGGGCAACCCTAGGCTTAGGGTAAGATTAGGGCTCCCCTAGCCTAAGGTTATAGCACCCCTAGGCTTAGTCTAGGGCACCCCTAGGCTTAGGCTATGGGACCCCTAGGCTTAGGCTAGGACACCCCTAGGCTTAGGGTAGGGCACCCCTAGGCTTAGGCTAGGGCACCCCTACACTTAGGCTAAAGCTAGGGCTCCCCTAGCCTGGCTAGGGCACCCCTAGGCTCAGGCTAGGGCACCCCTAGGCTTAGGCTAGGGCACCCCAAGGCTTAGGCTAAAGCTAGGTCTCCCCTAGGCTCAGGTTAGGGCACCCATAGGCTTAGGCTAGGGCACCCCTAGGCTTAGGCTAAGGCTATGGTTCCCCTAGCCTAAGGCTAGAGCACCCCTAGGCTTAGGCTACGGCACCCCTAGGCTTAGGTTAAGGCTAGGGCTCCCCTAGCCTAAAGCTAGGGCACCCCTAGGATTAGGCTAAGGCACCCCTAGGCTTAGGCTAGGGCATCCCTAGGCTTAGGCTTGGGCACCCCTAGGCTTAGGCTAAGGCTAGGGCACCCCTACGCTTAGGTTAGGGTACCCTGAGACTTAGGGTAGGTCACACCTAGGCTTAGGCTAGGGCACCCCTAGGCTTAGGCTAGGGCACACCTAGGCTTAGGCTAGGGCACCTCTAGGCTTAGGCTAAGGCTAGGGCTCCCCTAGCCTTAGGCTATGGCACCCCTTGGCTTTGGCTAGGGCACACCTAGGCTTAGGCTAGGGCACCCCTAGGCTTAGGCTAAGGCTAGGGCTCCCCTAGCCTAAGGCTAGCGCACCCCTAGGCTTAGGGTATGGCACCCCTAGACTTAGGCTAGGGCACCACTAGGCTTAGGCTAAGGCTAGGGCATCCCTAGCCTAAGGCTAGGGCACCCCTTGGCTTGGGCTAGGGTACCCCGAGGCTTAGGCGAGGGCACCCCTAGGCGTAGGCTAGGGCACACGTAGGCTTAGGCTAAGGCTAGGGCTCCCCTAGCCTTAGGCTAGGGCACCCCTAGGTTTAGGGTAAGATTAGTGCTCCCCTAGCCTATTGTCAGGGCAACCCTAGGCTTAGTCTAGGGCACCCCTAGGCTTAGGCTATGGCACCCCTAAGCTTAGGCTAGGACACCCCTAGTCTTAGGCTAGGGCACCCCTAGGCTTGGGCTAGAGCACTCCTAGGCTTAGGCTAGGGCACACTTACGCTTAGGCTAAGGCAAGGGCTCCCCTAGCCTAAGGCTAGGGCACCCCTAGGCTTAGGCTAGGGCACCCCTAGGCTTTGTCTTGGGCACCCGTAGGCTTAGGCTAGGGCACCCCTAGGCTTAGGCTAAAGGTAGGGCTCCCCTACCCTAAGCCTAGGGCACCCCTAGGCTCAGGCTAGGGCACCCCTAGGCTCAGGCTAGGGCACCCGTAGGCTCAGGGTAGGGCACCGCTAGGCTTAGGCTAGGGCACCCCTTGGCTAGACTAAGGCTAGTGCTCCTCTAGCCTCAGGTTAGGGCACCCCTAGGCTCAGGCTAGGGCATGCCTAGGCTTAGGCTAAGGGTTGGGCTCCCCTGGCCTCAGGCTAGAGCACCCCTAGGCTTAGACTAGGGCACCCCTAGGCTTAGGCTAGGGCACCCCTAGGCTTAGGCTAGGGTACCCCTAGGATTAGGCTAAGGCTAGGGCTCCCCTAGCCTAAGGCTAGGGCACCCCTAGGCTTAGGCTAGGGCACCCCTAGGCTTAGGCTAGGACACCCCTAGGCTTAGGCTAGGGCACCCCTAGGCTTTGGCTAAGGCTAGGGCTCCCCTAGTCTAAGGATAGGGCACCCCTAGGTTTAGGCTATGGTACCCCGAGGCTTAGGCGAGGGCACCCCTAGGCTTAGGCTAGGGCACCGCAAGACTTAGGCTAGGGCACACCTAGGCTTATGCTAAGGCACCCGTAAGCTTAGGCTATGGCACCCCTAGACTTAGGCTAGTGCACCCCTAGGCTTAGGCTAGGGCACCCCTAGGCTTAGGCTAGGGCACCCCTAGGCTTAGGCTAAAGGTAGGGCTCCCCTACCCTAAGGCTAGGGCACCCCTAGGCTTTTGTTAGGGCACCCGTAGACTTAGGCTATGGCAATCCTAGGCTTAGGCTAAGGCTAAGGCTCCCGTAGCCTAAGGCTAGGGCACCCCTAGACTCAGGCTATGGCACCCCTAGGCTTAGGCTAGGGCAATCCTAGGCTAGACTCAGGCTAGGACTCCCCTAGCCTCAGGCTAGGGCACCCCTAGGCTTAGGCTAGGGCACCCCTAGGCTCAGGCTCGGGCACCCCTAGGCTTAGACTAAGGCTAAGGCTCCCGTAGCCTAAGGCTAGAACACCCCAAGGCTTAGGCTAGGGCACCCCTAGGCTTAGGCTAGGGCACCCCTAAGCTTAGGCTAAGGCTAGGGCTCACATAGCCTCAGGCTGGGCACCCCTAAGCTTAGGCTTGGGCACCCCTTGGTTTAGGCTAGGGCACCCCTAGGCTTAGGCTAAGGCTAGGGCTCCCCTAGCCTAAATGTAGAGCACCCCTAGACTTAGGCGAGGGCATCCCTAGGCTTAGGCTAGGGCACCCCTAGGCTTAGGCTAAGGCTAGGGCTCCCCTAGCCTAAGGCTGGGGCACCCCAAATCTTAGGCTAGGGCACCCCTAGGCTTAGGTTAGGGAACCCCTAGGCTTAGGCTAGGGCACGCCTAGGCTTAGGCTAAGGCTACGGTTCCCCTAGCCTCAGGCTAGGGCACCCCTAGACTCATGCTGTGGCACCGCTAGGCTTAGGCTAGGGCAATCCTAGGCTAGACTAAGGCTAGGGTTCCACTAGCCTCAGGCTAGACCACCCCTAGGCTTAGGCTAGGGCACCCCTAGGCTTAGGCTAGGGCACAACTAGGCTTAGGCTAAACTAGGGCTCCCCTAGCGTAAGGCTAGGGCACCCGTAGGCTTAGGCTAGGGCACCCCAAGGCTTAGGCTATGGCACCCCTAGGCTTAGGCTAGGGTACCCCTAGGATTAGGCTAAGGCTAGGGCTCACGTAGCCTCAGGCTAGGGCACCCCTAAGCTTAGGCTTGGGCACCCCTTGGTTTAGGCTAGGGCAACCCTAGGCTTAGGCTAGGGTACCCCTGGGATTAGGCTAAGGCTAGGGCTCCCCTAGCCTAAGGCTATGGCACCCCTAGGCTTAGGCTAGGGCACCCCTAGGCTTAGGCTAGGGCACCCCTAGGCTTTGGCTAAGGCTAGGGCTCCCCTAGTCTAAGGATAGGGCACCCCTAGGCTTAGGCTAGGGTACCCCGAGGCTTAGGCGAGGGCACCCCTAGGCTTAGGCTAGGGCACCCCTAGACTTAGGCTGGGGCACACCTAGGCTTATGCTAAGGCACCCGTAAGCTTAGGCTATGGCACCCCTAGACTTAGGCTAGTGCTCCCCTAGGCTTAGGCTAAGGCACCCCTACGCTTAAGCTAGGGCACCCCTAGGCTTAGGCTAAAGGTAGGGCTCCCCTACCCTAAGGATAGGGCACCCCTAGGCTTTTGTTAGGGCACCCGTATACTTAGGCTAGAGCAATCCTAGGCTTAGACTAAGGCTAAGGCTCCCGTAGCCTAAGGCTAGGGCACCCCTAGACTCAGGCTATATCACCCCTAGGCTTAGGCTAGGGCAATCCTAGGCTAGACTCAGGCTAGGACTCCCCTAGTTTCAGGCTAGGGCACCCCTAGGCTTAGGCTAGGGCACCCCTAGGCTCAGGCTAGGGCACCCCTAGGCTTAGGCTAAGGCTAAGGCTCCCGTAGCCTAAGGCTAGAACAACCCAAGGCTTAGGCTAGGGCACCCCTAGGCTTAGGCTATGGCACCCCTAGGCTTAGGCTAGGGCACCCCTATGCTAAGGCTAAGGCTAGGGCTTCTCTAGCCTAAGGCTAGGGCACCCCTAGGCTTAGGCTAGGGCACCCCTAGGGTTAGGCTAGGGCACCCCTAGGTTTAGGCTAGGGCACTCGTAGGCTTACGCTAGGGCACGCCTAGGCTTAGGCTAAGGCTAGGGTTCCCCTAGCCTAAGGCTAGGGCACCCCTAGGCTTAGGCTAGGGCACCCCTAGTCTTAGGCTAGGGCACCCCTAGTCTTAGGCTAGGGCACCCCTAGGCTTAGGCTAAGGCTAGGGCTCCCCTAGCCTAAGGCTGGGGCACCCCTAGGCTTAGGTTAGAGCACCCCTAGGCTTAGGCTAGGGCACCTCTAGGCTTAGGTTATGTCGAGGGCTCCCCAAACCTAAGGCTAGGGTACGCCTAGGCTTAGGCTAGGTAACCCTAGGCTTAGGCTAGGGCACCCCTAGCCTTAGGCTAACGCTAGGGCTCTCCTCCCCTAATGCTAGGGCACCCCTAGGCTTACGCTAGGGCACCCCTAAGCTTAGGCTAGGGCACCCCTAGCTTAGGTTAAGGCTTTGGCTCCCCTAGCCTAAGGCTAGGGCATCCCTAGGCTTCGGCTAGGGCACACCTAGGCCTAGGCTAGGGAACCCCTAGGCTTAGGCTAAGGCTCGGGCTCCCCTAGCCTAAGGCTAGGGCACGCCTAGGCTTAGGCTAGGGCATCCCTACGCTTAGGCTAGGGCACCCCAAGGCTTAGGCTAGGGCACCCCTAGGCTTAGGCTAGGGAACCCCTAGGCTTAGGTTAGGGCACCCCTAGGCTTAGGCTAGGGCACCCCTAAGTTTAGGCTAGGGCACCGCTAGGCTTTGGCTAAGGCTAGGGCTCCACTAGCCTAAGGCTAGGGCACCCCTAGGCGTAGGTTAGGGCACCCCTAGGCTTAGGCTAGGGCACCCCTAGGCTTAGGCTAAGGCTAGGGCTCCCCAAACCTAAGGCTAGGGCACACCTAGGCTTAGTGTAGGTAACCCTAGGCTTAAGCTAGGGCACCCCTAGCCTTAGGCTAAGGCTAGGGCTCTACCTCGCCTAAGGCTAGGGCACCCCTAGGCTTAGGCTAGGGCACCCCTAGGCTTAGGCTAGTGCACCCTTAGGCTTATTCTAGGGCACCCCTAGGCTTAGGCTAGGACACATCTAGGCTTAGGCTAGGGCACACCTAAGCTTAGGCTTGGGCAACCCTAGGCTTAGGCTAAGGCTAGGGCTCACCTAGCCTCAGGCTAGTTCACCCCTAGTCTTAGGCTTGGTTACCCCTAGGCTTAGGCTAAAGCTAGGGCTCCCCTAGCCTCAGCCTAGGGCACCCCAAGGCTTAGGCTGAGGCACCCATAGGCTTATGCTAGGGCACCCCTAGGCTTAGGCTAGGGCACAACTAGGCTTAGGCTAAACTAGGGCTCCCCTAGCGTAAGGCTAGGGCACCCCTAAGCTTAGGCTTGGGCACCCCTTGGTTTAGGCTAGGGCACCCCTAGGCTTAAGCTAGGGTACCCCTAGGATTAGGCTAAGGCTAGGGCTCCCCCAGCCTAAGACTAGGGCACCCCTAGGCTTAGGCTAGGGCACCCCTAGGCTTAGGCTAGGGCACCCCTAGGCTTTGGCTAAGGCTAGGGCTCCCCTAATCTAAGGATAGGGCACCCCTAGGCTTAGGCTAGGTTACCCCGAGGCTTAGGCGAGGGCACCCCTAGGCTTAGGCTAGGGCACCCCTAGACTTAGGCTAGGGCACACCTAGGCTTATGCTAAGGCACCCGTAAGCTTAGGCTATGGCACCCCTAGACTTAGGCTAGTGCTCCCCTAGGCTTAGGCTAAGGCACCCCTAGGCTTAGGCTAGGGCACCCCTAGGCTTAGGCTAAAGGTAGGGCTCCCCTACCCTAAGGCTAGGGAACCCCTAGGCTTTTGTTAGGGCACCCGTAGACTTAGGCTAGGGCAATCCTAGGCTTACGCTAAGGCTAAGGCTCTCGTAGCCTAAGGCTAGGGCACCCCTAGACTCAGGCTATGGCACCCCTAGGCTTAGGCTAGGGCAACCCTAAGCTTAGGCTAGGGCACCGCTAGGCTTAGGCTAAGGCTAGGGCTCCACTAGACTAAGGCTAGGGCACCCCTAGGCTTAGGTTAGGGCACCCCTAGGATTAGGCTAGGGCACCCCTAGGCTTAGGCTAAGGCTAGCGCTCCCCAAACCTAAGGCTAGGGTACGCCTAGGCTTAGGGTAGGTAACCCTAGGCTTAAGCTAGGGCACCCCTAGCCTTAGGCTAAGGCTAGGGCTCACCTCGCCTAATGCTAGGGCACCCCTAGGCTTAGGCTAGGGCACCCCTAGGCTTAGGCTAGTGCACCCTTAGGCTTATTCTAGGGCACCCCTAGGCTTAGGCTAGGACACACCTAGGCTTAGGCTAGGGCACACCTAGGCTTAGGCTTGGGCACCCCTAGGCTTAGGCTAAGGCTAGGGCTCCCCTAGCCTCAGGCTAGGGCACCCCTAGGCTTAGGCTAGGGCACCCCTAGGCTCAGGCTAGGGCACCCCTAGGTTTAGGCTAAGGCTAAGGCTCCCGTAGCTTAAGGCTAGGGCACCCTTAGACTCAGGCTTTGGCACCGCTAGGCATAGGCTAGGGCAATCCTAGGCTAGACTCAGGCTAGGACTCCCCTAGCCTCAGGCTAGGGCACCCCTAGGCTTAGGCTAGGGCACCCCTAGGCTCAGGATAGGGCACCCCTAGGCTTAGCCTAAGGCTAAGGCTCCCGTTGCCTAAGGCTAGAGCACCCCAAGGCTTAGGCTAGGGCACCCCTATGTTAAGGCTAGGGCACCCCTAGACTTAGTCTAAGGCTAGGGCTCACCTAGCCTCAGGCTAGGTCACCCATAGTCTTAGGCTTGGTTACCCCTTGGCTTAGGCTAGGGCACCCCTAGGCTTAGGCTAAGGCTAGGGCTCCCCTAGGCTTTGGTTAGGGCACCCGTAGACTTGGGCTAGTGCAATCCTAGGCTTAGGCTAAGGCTAGGGCTCCCCTAGCCTCAGGCTAGGGCACCCCTAGGCTCAGGCTAGGGCACCACTAGGCTTCGTCTAGGGCACCCCTAGCCTTAGGCTAAGGCTAGGGTTCCCATAGCCTCAGGCTAGGGCACCCCAGACTCAGGCTAAGGCACACCTAGTCTCAGGCAAGAGCATCCCTAGACATAGGCTAAGGCTAGAGCACCCCAAGGCTTAGGCTAGGGCACCCCTAGGCTTAGGCTAGGGCACCCCTAGGCTTAGGCTAAGTCTAGGGCTCACCTAGCCTCAGGCTAGGGCACCCCTAGGCTTAGGCTTGGGCACCCTTTGGCTTAGGCTAGGGCACCCCTAGGCTTAGGCTAAGGCTAGGGCTCCCCTAGCCTAAATGTAGAGCACCCCTAGACTTAGGCTAGGGCATCCCTAGGCTTAGGCTAAGGCTAGGGCTCCCCTAGCCTAAGGCTTAGGCACCACAAAGCTTAAGCTAGGGCACCCCTAGGCTTAGGCTAGGGCACCCCTAGGCTTAGGCTAAGGCTACGGCTCCCCTAGCCTCAGGCTAGGGCACCCCTAGACTCATGCTGAGTCACCCCTAGGCTTAGGCTAGGGCAATCCTAGGCTAGAGTAAGGCTAGGGATTCCCTAGCCTCAGGCTAGGGCACCCGTAGGTTCAGGCTAGGGCACCCCTAGGCTCAGGCTAGGGCACCCCTAGGCTTAGGCTAGGGCACCCCTAGGCTTAGGCTAAAGCTAGGGCTCCCCTAGCCTCAGGCTAGGGCACCCGTAGGCTTAGGCTAAGGCACCCCTAGCCTAAGGCTAGACCACCCCTAGGCTTAGGCTAGGGCACCCCTAGGCTTAGGCTAGGGCACAACTAGGCTTAGGCTAAACTAGGGCTCCCCTATCCTAAGGTTAGGGCACCCGTAGGCTTAGGCTAGGGTATCCCTAGGCTTAGGCTAGGGCACCCCCAGGCTTAGGCTAGGATACCCCTAGGCTTAGGCTAGGGCACCCCTAGGCTAAGGCTAAGGCTAGGGCTTCTCTAGCCTAAGGCTAGGGCACCCCTAGGCTTAGGCTAGGGCACCCCTAGGCTTAGGCTAGGGCACCCCTAGGCTAAGGCTAAGGCTAAGGCTTCTCTAGCCTAAGGCTAGGGCACCCCTAGGCTTAGGTTAGGGCACCCCTAGGGTTAGGCTAGGGCACCCCTAGGGTTAGGATAGGGCACTCCTAGGCTTAGGCTAAGGCTAGGGTTCCCCTAGCCTAAAGCTAGGGCACCCCTAGGCTTAGGCTAGGGCACCCCTAGTCTTAGGCTAGGGCACCCCTAGGCTTAGGCTATGGCGAGGGCTCCCCAAACCTAAGGCTAGGGCACGCCTAGGCTTAGGCTAGGGTACCCTAGGCTTAGGCTCGGGCACCCCTATGCTTACGCAAGGGCACCCCTAGGCTTAGGCTAGGGCACCCCGTGTTTAGGCTAAGGCATTGGCTCCCCTAGCCTAAGGCTAGGGCACCCCCAGGCTTAGGCTAGGGCACACCTAGGCTTAGGCTAGGGCACCCCTAGACTTAGGCTATGGCTAGGGCTCCCCTAGCCTAAGGCTAGGGCACCCCTAGGCTTAGGCTAGGGCACCCCTACGCTTAGGCTAGGTCACCCCAAGGCTTAGGCTAGGGCACCCCTAGGCTTAGGCTAGGGCACACCTAGGCTTAGGCTAAAGCTACGGCTCCCCTAGCCTCAGGCTAGGGCACCCCTAGACTCAGGCTATGGCACCCCTAGGCTTAGGCTAGGGCAATCATAGGCTAGACTAAGGCTAGGGCTCCCCTAGCCTCAGGCTAGGGCACCTGTAGGCTTAGGCTAGGGCACCCCTAGGCTAAGGCTAGGGTACACTTGGCTTAGGCTAGGGCACACCTAGGCTTAGGCTAAGGCTAGGGCTCCCCTAGCCTAAGGCTAGAGCACCTCTAGGCTTAGGCTAGGGCACCCCTAGGCTTAGATTCGGGTACCCTTAGGCTTAGGCTAAATCTAGGGATCCCCTAGCCTAAGGCCAGGGCACCCGTAGCCTTAGGCTAGGGCACCTCTAGGCTTAGGCTAAAGCTAGGGCTCCCCTAGCCTAAGGCTAGGGCACCCCTAGGCTTTGGCAAGGGCACCCCTAGGCTTAGGCTAGGGCACCACTAGGCTAAGGCCAAGGCTAGGGCTCCTCTAGCCTACGGCTACGGCACCCCTAGGCTTAGGCGAGGGCACCCTTAGGCTTAGACTAGGGCACCCCTAGGGTTAGGCTAGGGCACCCCTAGGCTTACGCTAGGGCACCCCTAGGCTTAAGCTAAGGCTAGGGCTCCCCTAGCTTAAGGCTAGGGCACGCCTAGGCTTAGGCTAGGGCACCCCTACGCTTAGGCTAGGGCACCCCTAGTCTTAGGCTAGGGCACCCCTAGCCTTAGGCTAAGGCTAGGGCTCCCATAGCCTAAGGCTAGGGCACCCCTAGGCTTAGGGCAGGGCACCCCTAAACTTAGGCTAGGGCACCGCTAGGCTTAGGCTAAGGCTAGGGCTCCACTAGCCTAAGGCTAGGGCACCCCTAGGCTTAGGTTAGGGCACACCTAGGCTTAGGCTAGGTAACCCTAGGCTTAAGCTAGGGCACCCCTAGCCTTGGGCTAAGGCTAGGGCTCACCTCGCCTAATGCTACGGCACTCCTAGGCTTAGGCTAGGGCACCCCTAGGCTTAGGCTAGGGCACCCCGTGATTAGGCTAAGGCATTGGCTGCCCTAGCCCAAGTCTATGGCACCCCTTGGCTTAGGCTAGGGCACACCTAGGCTTAGGCTAGGGCACTCTTCGGCTTAGGCTAAGGCTAGGGCTCCCCTAGCCTAAGGCTAGGGCACCCCTAGGCTTAGGCTAGGGCACCCCTACGCTTAGGCTAGGGCACCCCAAGGCTTAGGCTAGGGCACCCCTAGGCTTAGGCTAGGGCACACCTAGGCTTAGGCTAAGGCTACGGCTCCCCTAGCCTCAGGCTAGGGCACCGCTAGACTCAGGCTATGGCACCCCTAGGCTTAGGCTAGGGCAATCATAGGCTAGACTAAGGCTAGGGCTCCCCTAGCCTCCGGCTAGGGCACCCGTAGGCTTAGGCTAGGGCACCCCTAGGCTAAGGCTAGGGTACCCTTGGCTTAGGCTAGGGCACACCTAGGCTTAGGCTAAGTTTAGGGCTCCCCTAGCCTAGGGCTAGAGCACCTCTAGGCTTAGACTAGGGCACCCCTAGGCTTAGATTAGGGTACCCCTAGGCTTAGGCTAAAGCTAGGGCTCCCATAGCCTAAGGCTAGGGCACCCCTAGGCTTTGGCAAGGGCACCCCAAGTCTTAGGCTAGTGCACCCCTAGGCTAAGGCTAAGGCTAGGGCTCCTCTAGCCTACGGCTACGGCACCCCTAGGCTTAGGCGAGGGCACCCCTAGGCTTAGGCTAGGGCACCCCTAGGGTTAGGCTAGGACACCCCTTGGCTTATGCTAGGGCACCTCTAAGCTTAAGCTAAGGCTAGGGCTCCCCTAGCTTAAGGCTAGGGCACCCCTAGGCTTAGGCTAGGGCACCCCTAGGCTTAGGCTAGGGCACTTCTAGTCTTAGGCTAGGGCACCCCTAGCCTTAGGCTAAGGCTAGGGCTCCCATATCCTAAGGCTGGACACCCCTAGGCATAGGGTAGGGCACCCCTAAGCTTAGGCTAGGGCACCGTTAGGCTTAGGCTAAGGCTAGGGCTCCACTAGCGTGAGGCTAGGGCACCCCTAGGCTTAGGTTAGGGCACCACTAGGCTTAGGCTAGGGCACCCCTAGGCTTAGGCTAAGGCTAGGCTCCCCAAACCTAAGGCTAGGGCACGCCTCGGCTTAGGCTAGGTAACCCTAGGCTTAAGCTTGGGCACCCCTAGCCTTAGGCTAAGGCTAGGGCTCACCTCGCCTAATGCTACGGCACTCCTAGGCTTAGGCTAGGGCACCCGTAGGCTTAGGCTAGGGCACCCGTAGGCTTAGGCTAGGATACCCCTAGGCTTAGGCTAGGACACCCCTAGGCTTAGACTAAGGCTAGGGCTCCCCTAGCCTAAGGCTAGAGCACCCCTAGGTTTAGGCTAGGGCACCCCAAGGCTTAAGCTAAAGCTAGGGCTCCCCTAGCCTAAGGCTAGGCCACCCCTAGGCTTAGGTTAGGGCACCCCAAGGCTTAGGCTAGGGCACACCTAGTCTTAGGCTAAGGCTAGGGCTCCCCTAGGCTTAGGCTACGGCATCTCTAGGCTCAGGCTAAGGCTAGGGCTCCACTAGCCGAAGGCTAGGGCACACCTAGGCTTAAGCTAGGGCACCCCATGGCTTAGGCTAGGGCACCCCAAGGCTTAAGCTAAAGCTAGGGCTCCCCTAGCCTAAGGCTAGGGCACCCCTAGGCTTAGGTTATGGTACCCCGAGGCTTAGGCTAGGCCACCCCTAGGCTTAGGTTAGGGCACCCCAAGGCTTAGGCTAGGGCAC
The DNA here is from genome assembly GCF_050624435.1 of Tenrec ecaudatus. Lineage (NCBI taxonomy): Eukaryota > Metazoa > Chordata > Mammalia > Afrosoricida > Tenrecidae > Tenrec > Tenrec ecaudatus. The sequence goes on from NW_027457642.1 coordinate 3,274,270, forward strand.
CCCTAGGCTTAGGCTAGGGCACCTCTAGCTTAGGCTAAGGCTTGGGCTCCCCTAGCCTAAGGCTAGGGCACCCCTAGGCTTACGCTAGGGCACCCCTAGCTTAGGCTAAGGCTAGGGCTCCCCTAGCCGAAGGCTAGGGCACACCTAGGCTTTAGCTAGGGCACCCCATGGCTTAGGCTAAGGCTAGGGCTTCCCTAGGCTAAGGCTAGGGCACCCCTAGGCTTTGGTTAGGGCACCCTTAGACTTAGGCTAGGGCAATCCTAGGCTTAGGCTAAGGCTAGGATTCCCCTAGCCTCAGGCTAGGGCACCGCAGGCTCAGGCTAGGGCACACCTAGTCTCAGGCTAGGGCACCCCTAGGCTTAGGCTAAGGCTAGGGCTCCCCTAGCCTAAGGCTAGGGCACCCCTAGGCTTAGGCTAGGGCACCGCTTGGCTTAGGCCAGGGCACCCCTAGGCTTAAACTAGGGCGCCCCTAGGCTTATGCTAAGGCCACGGCTCCCCAAGCCTAAGGCTTGGGCACCCCTAGACTCAGGCTATGGAACCCCTAGGCTTAGGCTAGGGCAATCCTAGGCTACACTCAGGCTAGGACTCCCTTAGCCTCAGGCAAGGGCACCCGTAGGCTCAGGCTAGGGCACCCCTAGGCTCAGGCTAGTGCACCCCCAGGCTTAGGCTAAGGCTAGGGCTCCCCTAGCCTCAGGCTAGGGCACCCCTAGCCTTAGGCTAGTGCACCCCTAGGCTCAGGGTCGGGCACACTTAGGCTTAGGCTAGGGTACCACTGGCTTAGGCTAAGGCTAGGGCTCCCCTACCCTAAGGCTAGGGCACCCCAAAGCTTAGGCTAGGGCACCCGTAGGCTTAGGTTAGGGCACCCCAAGGCTTAGGCTAGGGCACCCCTAGGCGTAGGCTAAGGCTACGGCTCCAGTAGCCTCAGGCTAGGGCACCCCTAGACTCATGCTGTGGCAACCCTAGGCTTAGGATAGGGCAATCCTAGGGTAGACTAAGGCTAGGGTTCCCCTAGCCTCAGGCTAGGACACCCGTAGGCTCAGGCTAGGGCACGCCTAGGCTCAGGCTAGTGCACCCCTAGACTTAGGCTAGGGCACCCCTAGGCTTAGGCTAAAGCTAGGGCTCCCCTAGCCTAAGGCTAGGGCACACCTAGGCTTAGGTTAGAGCACCACTAGGCTTAGGCTAGGGCACCACTAGTCTTAGGCTAGGGCACCCCTAGTCTTAGGCTAAGGCTAGGGCACCCCTAGCCTTAGGCTAAGGCTAGGGCTCCCGTAGCCTAAGGCTAGGGCACCCCTAGGCTTAGGCTAGGGCACCCTAGGCTTAGGCTAGGGCACACTTAGGCTTAAGCTATGGCACCGCTAGGCTTAGGCTAAGGCTAGGGCTCCCATAGCCTAAGGCTAGGGCACCCCTAGGCTTAGGTTAGAGCACCACTAGGCTTAGGCTAGGGCATCCCTAGGCTTAGGCTATGGCGAGAGCACCCCAAACCTAAGGCTAAGGCACGCCTAGGCTTAGGCTAGGTAACCCTAGGCTTAGGCTAGGGCACCCCTAGCCTTAGGCTAAGGCTAGGGCTCTCCTCCCCTAATGCTAGGGCACCCCTAGGCTTAGGCTAGGGCACCCCTAGCTTAGGCTAAGGCTTTGGCTCCACTAGCCTAAGTCTAGGGCACCCCTAGGCTTAGGCTAGGGCACACCTAGGCTTAGGCTAGGGTACCCCTAGGCTTAGGCTAAGGCTAGGGTTCCCCTAGCCTAAGGCTAGAGCACCTCTAGGCTTAGGCTAGGGAACCCCTAGGTTAGATTAGGGCACCCCTAGGCTTAGGCTCAATCTAGGGATCCCCTAGCTTAAGGCCAGGGCACCCGTAGCCTTAGGCTAGGGCACCCCTAGGCTTAGGCTAAGGCTAGGGCTCCCCTAGCCTTAGGCTAGGGCACCCCTAGGCTTTGGCTAGGGCAACCGTAGGGTTAGGCTTGGGCACCCCTAGGCTAAGGCTAAGGCTAGGGCTCCTCTAGCCAACGGCTAGGGCACCCCTAAGCTTAGGCGAGGGCACCCCTAGGCTTAGGCTAGGGCACCCCTAGGGATAGGCTAGGGCACCCCTAGGCTTACGCTAGGGCAGCGAAGGCTTAGGCTAGGGCACCCCTAGTCATAGGCTAGGACACCCCTAGCCTTAGGCTAAGGCTAGGGCTCCCATAGCCTAAGGCTAGGGCACACCTAGGCTTAGGCTAGGGCACCCCTAATCTTAGGCTAGGGCACCGCTAGGATTAGGCTAAGGCTAGGGCTCCACTAGCCTAAGGCTAGGGCACCCCTAGACTCAGGCTATGGCACCCCTAGGCTTAGGCTAGGTCAATCCTAGGCTAGACTCATGCTAGGACTCCCTTAGCCTCAGGCTAGGTCACCCGTAGGCTCAGGCTAGGGCACCCCTAGGCTCAGGTTAGTGCACACCTAGGCTTAGGCTAAGGCTAGGGCTCCCCTAGCCTCAGGCTAGGGCACCCCTAGGCTTAGGCTAGGACACCCCTCGGCTCAGACTCGGGCACCCCTAGGCTTAGGCTAGGGTACCCCTACGCTTAGGCTAAGGCTAGGGCTCCCCTAGCCTAGGCTAGGGCACCCCTTGGCTTAGGATAGGGCACCCCTAGGCTTAGGCTAGGGCACACCTAGGCTTAGGCTAAGGCTAGGGCTCCCCTAGGCTTAGGCTAGGGCACACCTTGGTTCAGGCTAGGGCACACCTAGATTTAGGCTAGGGCACCCCTATGCTTAGGCTAAGGCTAGGGCTCCCCTAGGCTTAGGCTAGGGCACCCCATGGCTTAGGCTAGGGCACAACTAGGCTTAGGCTAGGGCACCCCTAGGCTTAGGCTAAGGCTAGGGCTCCCCTAGCCTAAGGCTAGGGCAGGCCTAGGCTTACGCTTGGGCACTCCTAGGCTTTGGCTAGGGCACCCGGGGGCTTAGGCTAAGGCTAAGGCATCCCTAGCCTAAGGCTAGGGCACCCCTTGGCTTGGGCTAGGGTACTCCGAGTCTTGGTGAGGGCACCCCTAGGTTTAGGCTAGGGCACACCTCGGCTTAGGCTAAGGCTAGGGCTCCCCTAGCGTAAGGCTAGGGCACCCTTAGGCTTAGGCTAGGGCACCCTTAGGCTTAGGCTAAATCTAGGGTTCCCCTAGCCTTAGTCTAGGGCACCCCTAGGCTTAGGCTATGGCAACCCTAGGCTTAGGGTCGGACACCCCTAGGCTTATGCTAGGGCACCCCTAGGCTTAGGCTAGGGCACCACTACGCTTAGGCTAAGGCTAGGGCTCCCCTAGCCTCAGGCTAGGGCACCCCTAGGTTTAGGCTAGGGCTCCCATAGGCTCAGGCTAGTGCACCCCTAGGCTTAGGCTAAGGCTAGGGCTCCCCTAGCCTCAGGCTAGGGCACCCATAGGCTTAGGCTAGGGCACAGCTAGGCTTAGGCTATGGCACCCCTAGGCTTAGGCTAGGACACCCCTAGGCTTAGTTTAGGGCACCCCTAGGCTTAGGCTAGAGCACCCCTAGGCTTAGGCTAGGGCACCCCTACGCTTAGGCTAAGGCTAGGGCTCCCCTAGCCTAAGGCTAGGGCACCCCTAGGTTTAGGCTAGGGCACCCCTAGGCTAAGGCTAGGGCACAGCTAGGCTTAGGCTAAGGCTACGGCTCCCCTAGCCTCAGGCTAGGGCACCCCTAGACTCAGGCTATGACACCCCTAGGCTTAGTCTAGGGCAATCCTAGGCTAGACTAAGGAAAGGGCACCCGTAGGCTCAGGCTAGGGCACCCCTAGGCTCAGGCTAGGGCACCCCTAGGCTTAGGCTAGGGCACCCGTAGGCTTAGGCTAAGGCTAGCGTTCCCTTAGCCTAAGGCTAGAGCACCGCTAGGCTTAGGTTAGGGCACCCCTAGTCTTAGGCTAGGGCACCCTTAGTCTTTGGCTAGGGCAACCCTAAGCTTAGGCTAGGGCACCCCTAGGCTTAGGCTAAGGCTAGGGCTCCCCTACCCTAAGGCTAGGGCACCCCTAGGCTCAGGCTAGGGCACCCCTAGGCACAGGCTAGGGCACCCCTAGGCTTAGGTTTGGGCACCCCTAGGCTTAGGCTAGGGCACCCCTAGGCTAGATTAAGGCTAGTGCTCCCCTAGCCTCAGGCTAGGGCATCCGTAGGGTCAGGCTAGGGCACCCCTAGGCTTAGGCTAGGGCACCCCTAGGCTTTGGCTAGGGCACCCCTAGGCTTAGGCTAGGGCACCCCTAGGCTTAGGCTAAAGCTAGGGCTCCCCTACCCTAAGGCTAGGGCACCCGTAGTCTCAGGCTAGGGCACCCCTAGGCTCAGGCTAGGGCACCCCTAGGCTTAGGCTAAGGCTACGGCTCACCTAGCCTCAGGCTAGGGCACCCCTAGGCTTAGGATAGGGCACCCCTAGGCTTTGGCTAGGGCACCACTAGGCTTAGGCTAGGGCACCCCTACTTTTGGGCTAAGGTTAAGGCTCCCGTAGCCTAAGGCTAGAGCACCCCTAGGCTTAGACTAGGGCACCCCTAGGCTTAGGCTAGGGCACCCCTAGGCTTAGGCTAGGGTACCCCGAGACTTAGGCGAGGGTACCCCTAGGCTTAGGCTATGGCACCCCTAGGCTTGGGCTAGTGCCCCCCTAGGCTTAGGCTAGGTCACCCCTAGGCTTAGGCTAGGGCACCCCTAGGTTTAGGCTAGGGCACCCCTAGGGTTAGGCTAAGGCTAGGGCTCCCCTAGCCTAAGGCTAGGGCACCCCTAGGCTTTGGTTAGGGCACCCGTAGACTTAGGCTAGGGCAATCCTCGGCTTAGGCTAAGGCTAGGGCTCCCCTAGCCTCAGGCTAGGGCACCCCTAGGCTCAGGCTAGGGCACCACAAGGCTTAGGCTAAGGCTAGGGCTCCCCTAGCCTATGGCTAGGGCACCCAAAGGCTTAGGCTAGGGCACCGCTCGGCTTAGGCAAGGGCACAACTAGGCTTAAACTAGGGCACCCCTAGGCTTAGGCTAAGGCTACGGCTCCCCTAGCCTAAGGTCTAGGGCACCCCTAGACTCAGGCTATGCCACCCCTAGGCTTAGGCTAGGGCAATCCTAGGATAGACTCAGGCTAGGACTCCCCTAGCCTCAAGCTAGGGCACCCCTAGGCTTAGGTTATGGACCCCTAGGCTCAGGCTTGGGCACCCCTAGGCTTAGGCTAAGGCTAAGTCTCCCGTAGCCTAAGGCTAGAGCACCCCAAGGCTTAGGCTAGGGCACCCCTAGGCTTAGGATAGGGCTAGGGCTCCCCTAGCCTAAGGCTAGGGCACCCCAAGGTTTAGGCTAGGGCACCCCTAGGCTTAGGCTAGGGCTAGGGCTCCCCTAGGCTTAGGCTAAGGCACCCCTAGGCTTAGGCTAGGGCACCCCTACGCTTAGGCAAAGGCTACGGCTCCCCTAGACTCAGGCTAGGGCACCCCGAGGCTCATGCTATGGCACCCCTAGGTTTAGGCTAGGGCAATCCTAGGATAGACTAAGGCTAGGGTTCCCCTAGCCTCAGGCTAAGACACCCGTAAGCTCAGGCTAGGACACCCCTAGGCTCAGGCTAGGGCACCCCTATGCTTAGGCTAGGGCACCCCTAGGCTTAGGCTAAGGCTAGGACTCCCCTAGCCTCAGGCTAGGGCACCCCTACGCTTAGGCTAAGGCAACCCTAGCCTAAGGCTAGAGCACCCCTAGGCTTAGGCTAGGGCACCCCTAGACTTAGGCTAGGGCACAACTAGGCTTAGGCTAAACTAGGGATACCCTAGCCTATGGCTAGGGCACCCGTAGGCTTAGGCTAGGGTACCCCTAGTCTTAGGCTAGGGCACCCCCAGGCTTAGGATAGGATACCCCTAGGCTTAGGGTAGGGCACCCCTAGGCTAAAGCTAAGGCTAGGGCTTCTCTAGCCAAAGGCTAATGCACCCCTAGGCTTAGGTTAGTGCACCCCTAAGCTTAGGCTAGGGAACCCTTAGGCTTAGGCTAGGGCCCCCCTAGGCTTAGGCTAGGGCACCCCTAGTCTTAGGCTAGGGCACCCCTAGGCTTAAGCTAAGGCTAGGGCTCCCATAGACTAAGGCTAGGGCACCACATGGCTTAGGTTAGGGCATCCCTTGGCTTAGGCTAGGGAACCCTAGGCTTAAGCAATGGCACCGCTAGGCTTAGGCTAAGGCTAGGGCACCCCTAGCCTAAGGCTAGGGCACCCCTAGGCTTACGCTAGGGCACCCCTAGGCTTAGGCTAGGGCACCCCTAGCTTAAGCTAGGGCACCCCTAGGCTTAGGCTAGGGCACCTCTACCTTAGGCTAAGGCTTGGGCTCCCCTAGCCTAAGGCTAGGGCATACCTAGCCTTACGCTAGGGCACCCCTAGCTTAGGCTAAGGCTTGGGCCCCCATAGCCTAAGGCTAGGGCACCCCAAGGCTTAGGCTAGGGCACCCCTAGGCTTAGGCTAGGGCACCCCTAGGCTTAGGCTAAGGCTAGGGCTCCCCTAGCCTCAGGCTAGGGTACCCGTAGGCTCAGGCTAGGGCACCCCTAGGCTCAGGCTAGGGCACCCGTAGGCTTAGGCTAGGGCACCCCTAGGCTAAGGCTAGGGTACACCTAGGCTTAGGCTAGGGCACAGCTAGGCTTAGGCTAAGGGTAGGGCTCCCCTAGCCTAAGGCTAGAGCACCTCTAGGCTTAGGCTAGGGCACCCCTAGGCTTAGATTAGGGCACCCCTACGCTTAGGCTAAATCTAGGGATCCCCTAGCTTAAGGGAGGGCACCCATAGCCTTAGGCTAGGGCGCCTCTAGGCTTAGGCTAAAGCTAGGGCTCCCCTAGCCTTAGGATAGGGCACCCCTAGACTTTGGCTAGGGCAACCGTAGGCTTAGGCTTGGGCACCCCTAGGCTAAGGCTAAGGCTAGGGCTCCTCTAGCCAACGGCTAGGGCACCCCTAAGCTTAGGCGAGGGCACCCCTAGGCTTAGGCTAGGGCACCCCTAGGGATAGGCTAGGGCACCCCTAGGCTTACGCTAGGGAACCCCTAGGCTTAAGCTAAGGCTAGGGCTCCCCTAGCTTAAGGCTGGGACACCCCTAGGCTTAGGCTAGGGCAGCGAAGGCTTAGGCTAGGGCACCCCTAGTCATAGGCTAGGACACCCCTAGCCTTAGGCTAAGGCTAGGGCTCCCATAGCCTAAGGCTAGGGCACCCCTAGGCTTAGGCTAGGGCACCCCTAATCTTAGGCAAGGGCACCGCTAGGCTTAGGCTAAGGCTAGGGCTCCACTAGCCTAAGGCTTGGGCACCCCTAGACTCAGGCTAAGGCACCCCTAGGCTTAGGCTAGGTCAATCCTAGGCTAGACTCAGGCTAGGACTCCCTTAGCCTCAGGCTAGGTCACCCGTAGGCTCAGGCTAGGGCACCCCTAGGCTCAGGCTAGTGCACACCTAGGCTTAGGCTAAGGCTAGGGCTCCCCTAGCCTCAGGCTAGGGCACCCCTAGGCTTAGGCTAGGGCACCCCTCGGCTCAGACTCGGGCACCCCTAGGCTTAGGCTAGGGTACCCCTACGCTTAGGCTAAGGCTAGGGCTCCCCTAGCCTAGGCTAGGGCACCCCTTGGCTTAGGCTAGGGCACCCCTAGGCTTAGGCTAGGGCACACCTAGGCTTAGGCTAAGGCTAGGGCTCCCCTAGGCTTAGGCTAGGGCACACCTTGGTTTAGGCTAGGGCACACCTAGATTTAGGCTAGGGCACCCCTATGCTTAGGCTAAGGCTAGGGCTCCCCTAGGCTTAGGCTAGGGCACCCCATGGCTTAGGCTAGGGCACAACTAGGCTTAGGCTAGGGCACCCCTAGGCTTAGGCTAAGGCTAGGGCTCCCCTAGCCTAAGGCTAGGGCAGGCCTAGGCTTACGCTTGGGCACCCCTAGGCTTTGGCTAGGGCACCCGGGGGCTTAGGCTAAGGCTAAGGCATCCCTAGCCTAAGGCTAGGGCACCCCTTGGCTTGGGCTAGGGTACTCCTAGTCTTGGTGAGGGCACCCCTAGGTTTAGGCTAGGGCACACCTCGGCTTAGGCTAAGGCTAGGGCTCCCCTAGCGTAAGGCTAGGGCACCCTTAGGCTTAGGCTAGGGCACCCTTAGGCTTAGGCTAAATCTAGGGTTCCCCTAGCCTTAGTCTAGGGCACCCCTAGGCTTAGGCTATGGCAACCCTAGGCTTAGGGTCGGACACCCCTAGGCTTATGCTAGGGCACCCCTAGGCTTAGGCTAGGGCACCCCTACGCTTAGGCTAAGGCTAGGGCTCCCCTAGCCTCAGGCTAGGGCACCCCTAGGTTTAGGCTAGGGCTCCCATAGGCTCAGGCTAGTGCACCCCTAGGCTTAGGCTAAGGCTAGGGCTCCCCTAGCCTCAGGCTAGGGCACCCATAGGCTTAGGCTAGGGCACAGCTAGGCTTAGGCTATGGCACCCCTAGGCTTAGGCTAGGACACCCCTAGGCTTAGTTTAGGGCACCCCTAGGCTTAGGCTAGAGCACCCCTAGGCTTAGGCTAGGGCACCCCTACGCTTAGGCTAAGGCTAGGGCTCCCCTAGCCTAAGGCTAGGACACCCCTAGGTTTAGGCTAGGGCACCCCTAGGCTTAGGCTAGGGCACAGCTAGGCTTAGGCTAAGGCTACGGCTCCCCTAGCCTCAGGCTAGGGCACGCCTAGACTCAGGCTATGACACCCCTAGGCTTAGTCTAGGGCAATCCTAGGCTAGACTAAGGAAAGGGCACCCGTAGGCTCAGGCTAGGGCACCCCTAGGCTCAGGCTAGGGCACCCCTAGGCTTAGGCTAGGGCACCCGTAGGCTTAGGCTAAGGCTAGTGTTCCCTTAGCCTAAGGCTAGAGCACCGCTAGGCTTAGGTTAGGGCACCACTAGTCTTAGGCTAGGGCACCCTTAGTCTTTGGCTAGGGCAACCCTAAGCTTAGGCCAGGGCACTCCTAGGCTTAGGCTAAGGCTAGGGCTCCCCTACCCTAAGGCTAGGGCACCCCTAGGCTCAGGCTAGGGCACCCCTAGGCACAGGCTAGGGCACCCCTAGGCTTAGGTTTGGGCACCCCTAGGCTTAGGCTAGGGCACCCCTAGGCTAGACTAAGGCTAGTGCTCCCCTAGCCTCAGGCTAGGGCATCCGTAGGGTCAGGCTAGGGCACCCCTAGGCTTAGGCTAGGGCACCCCTAGGCTATGGCTAGGGCACCCCTAGGCTTAGGCTAGGGCACCCCTAGGCTTAGGCTAAAGCTAGGGCTCCCCTACCCTAAGGCTAGGGCACCCCTAGGCTCAGGCTAGGGCACCCTTAGGCTCAGGCTAGGGCACCCCTAGGCTTAGGCTAGGGCACCCCTTGGCTAGACTAAGGCTAGTGCTCCTCTAGCCTCAGGATAGGGCACCCGTAGTCTCAGGCTAGGGCACCCCTAGGCTCAGGCTAGGGCACCCCTAGGCTTAGGCTAAGGCTATGGCTCACCTAGCCTCAGGCTAGGGCACCCCTAGGCTTAGGATAGGGCACCCCTAGGCTTTGGCTAGGGCACCACTAGGCTTAGGCTAGGGCACCCCTACTTTTGGGCTAAGGTTAAGGCTCCCGTAGCCTAAGGCTAGAGCACCCCTAGGCTTAGACTAGGGCACCCCTAGGCTTAGGCTAGGGCACCCCTAGGCTTAGGCTAGGGTACCCCGAGGCTTAGGCGAGGGTACCCCTAGGCTTAGGCTATGGCACCCCTAGGCTTAGGCTAGTGCACCCCTAGGCTTAGGCTAGGTCACCCCTATGCTTAGGCTAGGGCACCCCTAGCTTTAGGCTAGGGCACCCCTAGGGTTAGGCTAAGGCTAGGGCTCCCCTAGCCTAAGGCTAGGGCACCCCTAGGCTTTGGTTAGGGCACCCGTAGACTTAGGCTAGGGCAATTCTCGGCTTAGGCTAAGTCTAGGGCTCCCCTAGCCTCAGGCTAGGGCACCCCTAGGTTCAGGCTAGGGCACCACAAGGCTTAGGCTAAGGCTAGGGCTCCCCTAGCCTATGGCTAGGGCACCCCAAGGCTTAGGCTAGGGCACCGCTCGGCTTAGGCAAGGGCACAACTAGGCTTAAACTAGGGCACCCCTAGGCTTAGGCTAAGGCTACTGCTCCCCTAGCCTAAGGTCTAGGGCACCCCTAGACTCAGGCTATGCCAACCCTAGGCTTAGGCTAGGGCAATCCTAGGATAGACTCAGGCTAGGACTCCCCTAGCCTCAAGCTAGGGCACCCCTAGGCTTAGGTTATGGCACCCCTAGGCTCAGGCTTGGGCACCCCTAGGCTTAGGCTAAGGCTAAGTCTCCCGTAGCCTAAGGCTAGAGCACCCCAAGGCTTAGGCTAGGGCACCCCTAGGCTTAGGATAGGGCTAGGGCTCCCCTAGCCTAAGGCTAGGGCACCCCTAGGTTTAGGCTAGGGCACCCCTAGGCTTAGGCTAGGGCTAGGGCTCCCCTAGGCTTAGGCTAAGGCACCCCTAGGCTTAGGCTAAGGCACCCCTAGGCTTAGGCAAAGGCTACGGCTCCCCTAGACTCAGGCTAGGGCACCCCGAGACTCATGCTATGGTATCCCTAGTCTTAGGCTAGGGCAATCCTAGGATAGACTAAGGCTAGGGTTCCCCTAGCCTCAGGCTAGGACACCCGTAAGCTCAGGCTAGGACACCCCTAGGCTCAGGCTAGGGCACCCCTATGCTTAGGCTAGGGCACCACTAGGCTTAGGCTAAAGCTAGGACTCCCCTAGCCTCAGGCTAGGGCACCCCTACGCTTAGGCTAAGGCAACCCTAGCCTAAGGCTAGAGCACCCCTAGGCTTAGGCTAGGGCACCCCTAGACTTAGGCTAGGGCACAACTAGGCTTAGGCTAAACTAGGGCTACCCTAGCCTATGGCTAGGGCACCCGTAGGCTTAGGCTAGGGTACCCCTAGGCTTAGGCTAGGGCACCCCCAGGCTTAGGCTAGGATACCCCTAGGCTTAGGGTAGGGCACCCCTAGTCTAAAGCTAAGGCTAGGGCTTCTCTAGCCAAAGGCTAATGCACCCCTAGGCTTAGGTTAGTGCACCCCTAGGCTTAGGCTAGGGAACCCTTAGGCTTAGGCTAGGGCACCCATAGGCTTAGGCTAGGGCACCCCTAGTCTTAGGCTAGGGCACCCCTAGGCTTAAGCTAAGGCTAGGGCTCCCATAGACTAAGGCTAGGGCACCCCATGGCTTAGGTTAGGGCATCCCTTGGCTTAGGCTAGGGAACCCTAGGCTTAAGCAATGGCACCGCTAGGCTTAGGCTAAGGCTAGGGCTCCCCTAGCCTAAGGCTAGGGCACCCCTAGGCTTACACTAGGGCACCCCTAGGCTTACGCTAGGGCACCCCTAGGCTTAGGCTAGGGCACCCCTAGGCTTAGGCTAGGGCACCTCTAGCTTAGGCTAAGGCTTGGGCTCCCCTAGCCTAAGGCTAGGGCACCCCTAGGCTTACGCTAGGGCACCCCTAGCTTAGGCTAAGGCTTGGGCTCCCATAGCCTAAGGCTAGGGCACCCCAAGGCTTAGGCTAGGGCACCCCTAGGCTTAGGCTAGGGCACCCCTAGGCTTAGGCTAAGGCTAGGGCTCCCCTAGCCTCAGGCTAGGGTACCCGTAGGCTCAGGCTAGGGCACCCCTAGGCTCAGGCTAGGGCACCCGTAGGCTTAGGCTAGGGCACCCCTAGGCTAAGGCTAGGGTACACCTAGGCTTAGGCTAGGGCACAGCTAGGCTTAGGCTAAGGGTAGGGCTCCCCTAGCCTAAGGCTAGAGCACCTCTAGGCTTAGGCTAGGGCACCCCTAGGCTTAGATTAGGGCACCCCTAGGCTTAGGCTAAATCTAGGGATCCCCTAGCTTAAGGCCAGGGCACCCGTAGCCTTAGGCTAGGGCACCTCTAGGCTTAGGCTAAAGCTAGGGCTCCCCTAGCCTTAGGATAGGGCACCCCTAGGCTTTGGCTAGGGCAACCGTAGGCTTAGGCTTGGGCACCCCTAGGCTAAGGCTAAGGCTAGGGCTCCTCTAGCCAACGGCTAGGGCACCCCAAAGCTTAGGCGAGGGCACCCCTAGGCTTAGCCTAGGGCACCCCTAGGGATAGGCTAGGGCACCCCTAGGCTTACGCTAGGGCACCCCTAGGCTTAAGCTAAGGCTAGGGCTCCCCTAGCTTAAGGCTAGGACACCCCTAGCCTTAGGCTAGGGCAGCGAAGGCTTAGGCTAGGGCACCCCTAATCTTAGGCTAGGGCACCGCTAGGCTTAGGCTAAGGCTAGGGCTCCACTAGCCTAAGGTTAGGGCACCCCTAGACTCAGGCTATGGCACCCCTAGGCTTAGGCTAGGTCAATCCTAGGCTAGACTCAGGCTAGGACTCCCTTAGCCTAAGGCTAGGTCACCCGTAGGCTCAGGCTAGGGCACCCCTAGGCTCAGGCTAGTGCACACCTCGGCTTAGGCTAAGGCTAGGGCTCCCCTAGCCTCAGGCTAGGGCACCCCTAGGCTTAGGCTAGGGCACCCCTAGGCTCAGACTCGGGCACCCCTAGGCTTAGGCTAGGGTACCCCTACGCTTAGGCTAAGGCTAGGGCTCCCCTAGCCTAGGCTAGGGCACCCCTTGGCTTAGGCTAGGGCACCCCTAGGCTTAGGCTAGGGCACACCTAGGCTTAGGCTAAGGCTAGGGCTCCCCTAGGCTTAGGCTAGGGCACACCTTGGTTTAGGCTAGGGCACACCTAGATTTAGGTTAGGGCACCCCTATGCTTTGGTAAGGCTAGGGCTCCCCTAGGCTTAGGCTAGGGCACCCCATGGCTTAGGCTAGGGCACAACTAGGCTTAGGCTAGGGCACCCCTAGGCTTAGGCTAAGGCTAGGGCTCCCCTAGCCTAAGGCTAGGGCAGGCCTAGGCTTAGGCTTGGGCACCCCTAGGCTTTGGCTAGGGCACCCGGGGGCTTAGGCTAAGGCTAAGGCATCCCTAGCCTAAGGCTAGGGCATCCCTTGGCTTGGGCTAGGGTACTCCGAGTCTTGGTGAGGGCACCCATAGGTTTAGGCTAGGGCACACCTCGGCTTAGGCTAAGGCTAGGGCTCCCCTAGTGTAAGGCTAGGGCACCCTTAGGCTTAGGCTAGGGCACCCTTAGGCTTAGGCTAAATCTAGGGTTCCCCTAGCCTTAGTCTAGGGCACCCCTAGGCTTAGGCTATGGCAACCCTAGGCTTAGGGTCGGACACCCCTAGGCTTATGCTAGGGCACCCCTAGGCTTAGGCTAGGGCACCCCTACGCTTAGGCTAAGGCTAGGGCTCCCCTAGCCTCAGGCTAGGGCACCCATAGGCTTAGGCTAGGGCACAGCTAGGCTTAGGCTATGGCACCCGTAGGCTTAGGCTAGGACACCCCTAGGCTTAGTTTAGGGCACCCCTAGGCTTAGGCTAGAGCACCCCTAGGCTTAGGCTAGGGCACCCCTACGCTTAGGCTAAGGCTAGGGCTCCCCTACCCTAAGGCTAGGGCACCCCTAAGTTTAGGCTAGGGCACCCCTAGGCTTAGGCTAGGGCACAGCTAGGCTTAGGCTAAGGCTACGGCTCCCCTAGCCTCAGGCTACGGCACCCCTAGACTCAGGCTATGACACCCCTAGGCTTAGTCTAGGGCAATCCTAGGCTAGTCTAAGGAAAGGGCACCCGTAGGCTCAGGCTAGGGCACCCCTAGGCTCAGGCTAGGGCACCCCTAGGCTTAGGCTAGGGCACCCCTAGGCTTAGGCTAAGGCTAGCGTTCCCTTAGGCTAAGGCTAGAGCACCGCTAGGCTTAGGTTAGGGCACCCCTAGTCTTAGGCTAGGGCACCCTTAGTCTTTGGCTAGGGCAACCCTAAGCTTAGGCTAGGGCATCCCTAGGCTTAGGCTAAGGCTAGGGCTCCCCTACCCTAAGGCTAGGGCACCCCTAGGCTCAGGCTAGGGCACCCCTAGGCACAGGCTAGGGCACCCCTAGGCTTAGGTTTGGGCACCCCTAGGCTTAGGCTAGGGTACCCCTAGGCTAGACTAAGGCCAGTGCTCCCCTAGCCTCAGGCTAGGGCATCCGTAGGGTCAGGCTAGGGCACCCCTAGGCTTAGGCTAGGGCACCTCTAGGCTTTGGCTAGGGCACCCCTAGGCTTAGGCTAGGGCACCCCTAGGCTTAGGCTAAAGCTAGGGTTCCCCTACCCTAAGGCTAGGGCACCCCTAGGCTCAGGCTAGGGCACCCCTAGGCTCAGGCTAGGGCACCCCTAGGCTTAGGCTAGGGCACCCCTTGGCTAGACTAAGGCTAGTGCTCCTCTAGCCTCAGGATAGGGCACCCGTAGTCTCAGGCTAGGCCACCCTTAGGCTCAGGCTAGGGCACCCCTAGGCTTAGGCTAAGGCTACGGCTCACCTAGCCTCAGGCTAGGGCACCCCTAGGCTTAGGATAGGGCACCCCTAGGCTTTGGCTAGGGCACCCCTATGCTTAGGCTAGGGCACCCCTAGGCTTAGGCTAAGGCTAGGACACCCCTAGCCTCAGGCTAGGGCACCCCTACGCTTAGGCTAAGGCAACCCTAGCCTAAGGCTAGAGCCCCCCTAGGCTTAGGCTAGGGCACCCCTAGACTTAGGCTAGGGCACAACTAGGCTTAGTCTAAACTAGGGCTACCCTAGCCTATGGCTAGGGCACCCGTAGGCTTAGGCTAGGGTACCCCTAGGCTTAGGCTAGGGCACCCCCAGGCTTAGGCTAGGATACCCCTAGGCTTATTGTAGGGCACCCCTAAGCTAAAGCAAAGGCTAGGGCTTCTCTAGCCAAAGGCTAATGCACCCCTAGGCTTAGGTTAGTGCACCCCTAGGCTTAGGCTAGGGAACCCTTAGGCTTAGGCTAGGGCACCCATAGGCTTAGGCTAGGGCACCCCTAGTCTTAGGCTAGGGCACCCCTAGGCTTAAGCTAAGGCTAGGGCTCCCATAGACTAAGGCTAGGGCACCCCATGGCTTAGGTTAGGGCATCCCTTGGCTTAGGCTAGGGAACCCAAGGCTTAAGCAATGGCACCGCTAGGCTTAGGCTAAGGCTAGGGCTCCCCTAGCCTAAGGCTAGGGCACCCCTAGGCTTACTCTAGGGCACCCCTAGGCTTAGGCTAGGGCACCCCTAGCTTAGGCTAGGGCACCCCTAGGCTTAGGCTAGGGCACCTCTAGCTTAGGCTAAGGCTTGGGCTCCCCTAGCCTAAGGCTAGGGCACCCCTAGGCTTACGCTAGGGCACCCCTAGCTTAGGCTAAGACTTGGGCTCCCATAGCCTAAGGCTAGGGCACCCCAAGGCTTAGGCTAGGGCACCCCTAGGCTTAGGCTAGGGCGCTCTAGGCTTAGGCTAAGGCTAGGGCTCCCCTAGCCTCAGGCTAGGGTACCCGTAGGCTCAGGCTAGGGCACCCCTAGGCTCAGGCTAGGGCACCCGTAGGCTTAGGCTAGGGCACCCCTAGGCTAAGGCTAGGGTACACATAGGCTTAGGCTAGGGCACAGCTAGGCTTAGGCTAAGGGTAGGGCTCCCCTAGCCTAAGGCTAGAGCACCTCTAGGCTTAGGCTAGGGCACCCCTAGGCTTAGATTAGGGCACCCCTAGGCTTAGGCTAAATCTAGGGATCCCCTAGCTTAAGGCCAGGGCACCCGTAGCCTTAGGCTAGGGCACCTCTAGGCTTAGGCTAAAGCTAGGGCTCCCCTAGCCTTAGGCTAGGGCACCCCTAGGCTTTGGCTAGGGCAACCGTAGGCTTAGGCTTGGGCACCGCTAGGCTAAGGCTAAGGCTAGGGCTCCTCTAGCCAACGGCTAGGGCACCCCTAAGCTTAGAAGAGGGCACCCCTAGGCTTAGGCTAGGGCACCCCTAGGGATAGGCTATGGCACCCCTAGGCTTACGCTAGGGCACCCCTAGGCTTAAGCTAAGGCTAGGGCTCCCCTAGCTTAAGGCTAGGACACCCCTAGGCTTAGGCTAGGGCAGCGAAGGCTTAGGCTAGGGCACCCCTAGTCATAGGCTAGGACACCCTGGCCTTAGGCTAAGGCTAGGGCTCCCATAGCCTAAGGCTAGGGCACCCCTAGGCTTAGGCTAGGGCACCCCTAATCTTAGGCTAGGGCACCGCTAGGCTTAGGCTAAGGCTAGGGCTCCACTAGCCTAAGGCTAGGGCACCCCTAGACTCAGGCTATGGCACCCCTAGGCTTAGGCTAGGTCAATCCTAGGCTAGACTCAGGCTAGGACTCCCTTAGCCTCAGGCCAGGTCACCCGTAGGCTCAGGCTAGGGCACCCCTAGGCTCAGGCTATTGCACACCTAGGCTTAGGCTAAGGCTAGGGCTCCCCTAGCCTCAGGCTAGGGCACCCCTAGGCTTAGGCTAGGGCACCCCTAGGCTCAGACTCGGGCACCCCTAGGCTTAGGCTAGGGTACCCCTACGCTTAGGCTAAGGCTAGGGCTCCCCTAGCCTAGGCTAGGGCACCCCTTGGCTTAGGCTAGGGCACCCCTAGGCTTAGGCTAGGGCACACCTAGGCTTAGGCTAAGGCTAGGGCTCCCCTAGGCTTAGGCTAGGGCACACCTTGGTTTAGGCTAGGGCACACCTAGATTTAGGCTAGGGCACCCCTATGCTTAGGCTAAGGCTAGGGCTCCCCTAGGCTTAGGCTAGGGCACCCCATGGCTTAGGCTAGGGCACAACTAGGCTTATGCTAGGGCACCCCTAGGCTTAGGCTAAGACTAGGGCTCCCCTAGCCTAAGGCTAGGGCAGGCCTAGGCTTAGGCTTGGGCACCCCTAGGCTTTGGCTAGGGCACCCGGGGGCTTAGGGTAAGGCTAAGGCATCCCTAGCCTAGGCTAGGGCACCCCTTGGCTTGGGCTAGGGTACTCCGAGTCTTGGTGAGGGCACCCCTAGGTTTAGGCTAGGGCACACCTCGGCTTAGGCTAAGGCTAGGGCTCCCCTAGCGTAAGGCTAGGGCACCCTTAGGCTTAGGCTAGGGCACCCTTAGGCTTAGGCTAAATCTAGGGTTCCCCTAGCCTTAGTCTAGGGCAACCCTAGGCTTAGGCTATGGCAACCCTAGGCTTAGGGTCGGACACCCCTAGGCTTATGCTAGGGCACCCCTAGGCTTAGGCTAGGGCACCCCTACGCTTAGGCTAAGGCTAGGGCTCCCCTAGCCTCAGGCTAGGGCACCCCTAGGTTTAGGCTAGGGCTCCCATAGGCTCAGGCTAGTGCACCCCTAGGCTTAGGCTAAGGCTAGGGCACCCCTAGGTTTAGGCTAGGGCACCCCTAGGCTTAGGCTAGGGCACAGCTAGGCTTAGGCTAAGGCTACGGCTCCCCTAGCCTCAGGCTAGGGCACCCCTAGACTCAGGCTATGACACCCCTAGGCTTAGTCTAGGGCAATCCTAGGCTAGACTAAGGAAAGGGCACCCGTAGGCTCAGGCTAGGGCACCCCTAGGCTCAGGTTAGGGCACCCCTAGGCTTAGGCTAGGGCACCCCTAGGCTTAGGCTAAGGCTAGCGTTCCCTTAGCCTAAGGCTAGAGCACCGCTAGGCTTAGGTTAGGGCACCCCTAGTCTTAGGCTAGGGCACCCTTAGTCTTTGGCTAGGGCAACCCTAATCTTAGGCTAGGGCACCCCTAGGATGAGGCTAAGGCTAGGGCTCCCCTACCCTAAGGCTAGGGCACCCCTAGGCTCAGGCTAGGGCACCCCTAGGCACAGGCTAGGGCACGCCTAGGCTTAGGTTTGGGCACCCCTAGGCTTAGGCTAGGGCACCCCTAGGCTAGACTAAGGCTAGTGCTCCCCTAGCCTCAGGCTAGGGCATCCGTAGCGTCAGGCTAGGGCACCCCTAGGCTTATCTAGGGCACCCCTAGGCTTTGGCTAGGGCACCCCTAGGCTTAGGCTAGGGCACCCCTAGGCTTAGGCTAAAGCTAGGGCTCCCCTACCCTAAGGTTAGGCACCCCTAGGCTCAGGCTAGGGCACCCCTAGGCTCAGGCTAGGGCACCCCCAGGCTTAGGCTAGGGCACCCCTTGGCTAGACTAAGGCTAGTGCTCCTCTAGCCTCAGGATAGGGCACCCGTAGTCTCAGGCTAGGCCACCCCTAGGCTCAGGCTAGGGCACCCCTAGGCTTAGGCTAAGGCTACGGCTCACCTAGCCTCAGGCTAGGGCACCCCTAGGCTTAGGATAGGGCACCCCTAGGCTTTGGCTAGGGCACCACTAGGCTTAGGCTAGGGCACCCCTACTTTTGGGCTAAGGTTAAGGCTCCCCTAGCCTAAGGCTAGAGCACCCCTAGGCTTAGACTAGGGCACCCCTAGGCTTAGGCTAGGGTACCCCGAGGCTTAGGCGAGGGTACCCCTAGGCTTAGGCTATGGCACCCCTAGGCTTAGGCTAGTGCACCCCTAGGCTTAGGCTAGGTCACCCCTAGGCTTAGGCTAGGGCACCCCTAGGCTTAGGCTAGGGCACCCCTAGGGTTAGGCTAGGGCACCCCTAGGGTTAGGCTAAGGCTAGGGCTCCCCTAGCCTAAGGCTAGGGCACCCCTAGGCTTTGGTTAGGGCACCCGTAGACTTAGGCTAGGGCAATCCTCGGCTTAGGCTAAGGCTAGGCCTCCCCTAGCCTCAGGCTAGGGCACCCCTAGGCTCAGGCTAGGGCACCACAAGGCTTAGGCTAAGGCTTGGGCTCCCCTAGCCTATGGCTAGGGAACCCCTAGGCTTAGCCTAGGGCACCGCTCGGCTTAAGCAAGGGCACAACTAGGCTTAAACTAGGGCACCCCTAGGCTTAGGCTAAGGCTACGGTTCCCCTAGCCTAAGGTCTAGGGCACCCCTAGACTCAGGCTATGGCACCCCTAGGCTTAGGCTAGGGCAATCCTAGGATAGACTCAGGCTAGGACTCCCCTAGCCTCAAGCTAGGGCACCCCTAGGCTTAGGTTATGGCACCCCTAGGCTCAAGCTTGGGCACCCCTAGGCTTAGGCTAAGGCTAAGTCTCCCGTAGCCTAAGGCTAGAGCACCCCAAGGCTTAGGCTAGTGCACCCCTAGGCTTAGGATAGGGCTAGGGCTCCCCTAGCCTAAGGCTATGGCACCCCTAGGTTTAGGCTAGGGCACCCCTAGGCTTAGGCTAGGGCTAGGGCTCCCCTAGGCTTAGGCTAAGGCACCCCTAGGATTAGGCTAGGGCACCCCTAGGCTTAGGCAAAGGCTACAGCTCCCCTAGACTCAGGCTAGGGCACCCCGAGACTCATGCTATGGCACCCCTAGTCTTAGGCTAGGGCAATCGTAGGATAGACTAAGGCTAGGGTTCCCCTAGCCTCAGGCTAGGACACCCGTAAGCTCAGGCTAGGACACCCCTAGGCTCAGGCTAGGGCACCCCTATGCTTAGGCTAGGGCACCCCTAGGCTTAGGCTAAGGCTAGGACTCCCCTAGCCTCAGGCTAGGGCACCCCTACGCTTAGGCTAAGGCAACCCTAGCCTAAGGCTAGAGCACCCCTAGGCTTAGGCTAGGGCACCCCTAGACTTAGGCTAGGGCACAACTAGGCTTAGGCTAAACTAGGGCTACCCTAGCCTATGGCTAGGGCACCCGTAGGCTTAGGCTAGGGTACCCCTAGGCTTAGGCTAGGGCACCCCCAGGCTTAGGCTAGGATACCCCTAGGCTTAGGGTAGGGCACCCCTAGGCTAAAGCTAAGGCTAGGGCTTCTCTAGCCAAAGGCTAATGCACCCCTAGGCTTAGGTTAGTGCACCCCTAGGCTTAGGTTAGAGAACCCTTAGGCTTAGGCTAGGGCCCCCCTAGGCTTAGGCTAGGGCACCCCTAGTCTTAGGCTAGGGCACCCCTAGGCTTAAGCTAAGGCTAGGGCTCCCATAGACTAAGGCTAGGGCACCACATGGCTTAGGTTAGGGCATCCCTTGGCTTAGGCTAGGGAACCCTAGGCTTAAGCAATGGCACCGCTAGGCTTAGGCTAAGGCTAGGGCTCCCCTAGCCTAAGGCTAGGGCACCCCTAGGCTTACGCTAGGGCACCACTAGGCTTAGGCTAGGGCACCCCTAGCTTAGGCTAGGGAAACCCTAGGCTTAGGCTAGGGCACCTCTAGCTTAGGCTAAGGCTTGGCCTCCCCTAGCCTAAGGCTAGGGCACCACTAGGCTTACGCTAGGGCACCCCTAGCTTAGGCTAAGGCTTGGGCTCCCATAGCCTAAGGCTAGGGCACCCCTAGGCTTAGGCTAGGGCACCCCGAGGCTTATGCTAAGGATAGGGCTCCCCTAGCCTAAGGCTAGGGCACCCCAAGGCTTAGGCTAGGGCACCCCTAGGCTTAGGCTAGGGCACCCCTAGGCTTCGGCTAAGGCTACGGCTCCCCTAGCCTCAGGCTAGGGCACCCCTAGACTCAGGCTATGGCACCCCTAGAAAAAGACTAGGGCAATCCTAGGCTAGACTAACGCTAGGGCTCCCCTATCCTCAGGCTAGGGCACCCGTAGGCTCAGGCTAGGGCACCCCTAGGCTTAGGCTAGGGCAACCCTAGGCTTAGGCTAAGGCTAGGGCTCCCCTAGCCTAAGGCTAGAGCACCCCTAGGCTTAGGCTAGGGCACCAGTAGGCTTAGGTTAAGGCTAGGGCTCCCCTAGCCTAAGGCTAGGGCACCCCTAGGCTTAGGATAGGACACCCCTAGGCTTAGACTTAGGCTAGGGCTCCCCTAGGCTTAGGCTAGGGCACCCCTAGGCTTAGGCTAGGGCACCCTTTGGCTTAGGCTTGGGCACCCCTAGGCATAGGCTAGGGCACTCCTAGACTTAGGCTAGGGCACCCCTAAGCTTAGGCTAGGGCACCCAAAGGCTTAGGCTAAGGCTACGGCTCTCCTAGCCACAGGTTTGGGCACCTCTAGACCCATGCTATGGCACCCATAGGCTTAGGCTAGGGGAATCCTAGGCTAGACTAAGGCAAGGGCTCCCCTACCCTCAGGCTAGGGCACCTGTAGG
Organism: Tenrec ecaudatus; assembly: GCF_050624435.1. Lineage (NCBI taxonomy): Eukaryota > Metazoa > Chordata > Mammalia > Afrosoricida > Tenrecidae > Tenrec > Tenrec ecaudatus. The sequence goes on from NW_027457642.1 coordinate 3,295,034, forward strand.
CTTAGGTTAGGGCACCCCTAGGCTTAGGCTAAAGCTAGGGCTCCCCTAGCCTCAGGCTTGGGCACCCCTAGGCTTAGGCTAGGGTACCCGTAGGCTTAGGCTAGTGCACCCCTAGGTTTAGGCTAGGGTACCCTTAGGCTTAGGCTAAGGCTTGGGGTCCCCTAACCTAAGGCTAGGGCACCCCCTAGGCTTTGGCTAGGGCACCCCTAGACTTATGCTAGGGCACCCCTAGGCTAAGGCTAAGGCTAGGGATCGACTAGCCTAAGGCTAGGTCACACCTAAGCTTAGGCTAGGGCACCCCTAGGGTTAGGCTAATGCACCCCTAGGCTTAGGCTAGGGCACCCCTAGGCTTAGGCTAGGGCACCCCTAGGTTTAGGCTAGTGCACCCCTAGGCTTAGGCTAGGGCACCCCTAGGCTTAGGCTAAGACACATCTTGGCTTAGGCTAGGGCACCCCTAGGCTTAGGCTAGGGCACCCCTAGTCTTAGGCTATGGCTAGGGATCCCCTACGCTTAGGTTAGGGTACCCCGAGGCTAAGGGTAGGTCACCCCTAGGCTTAGGCTAGGGCACCCCTAGGCTTAGGCTAGGGCACACCTAGGCTTGGGCAAAGGCTAGAGCTCCCATAGGCTTAGGTAGGGCACCCATTGGCTTAGGCTAGGGCACACCTAGTCTTAGGCTAGGGCACCCCTAGGCTTAGTTTAAGGCTAGGGCTCCACTAGGCTTAGGCTAGGGCACCCCTTGGCTTAGGCTAGGGCACACCTAGGCTTAGGCTAGGGCACCCCTAGGCTTAGACTAAGGCTAGGGCTCTCCAAGCCTAAGGCTAGGGCACCCCTAGGCTTAGGCTAAGGCACCCCTAGGTTTAGGCTAGGGCACCCCTAGGCTTAGGCTAAGGCTAAGGCATCCCTAGCCTAAGGCTAGGGCACCCCTTGGCTTCGGCTACGGTACCCCGAGGCTTAGGCGAGGGCACCCATAGGCTTAGGCTAGGGCACCCATTGGCTTAGGCTAGGGCACACCTAGTCTTAGGCTAGGGCACCCCTAGGCTTAGTCTAAGGCTAGGGCTCCCCTAGGCTTAGGCTAGGGCACCCCTTGGCTTAGGCTAGGGCACACCTAGGCTTAGGCTAGGGCACCCCTAGGCTTAGACTAAGGCTAGGGCTCTCCAAGCCTAAGGCTAGGGCACCCCTAGGCTTAGGCTAAGGCACCCCTAGGTTTAGGCTAGGGCACCCCTAGGCTTAGGCTAAGGCTAAGGCATCCCTAGCCTAAGGCTAGGGCACCCCTTGCCTTCGGCTAGGGTACCCCGAGGCTTAGGCGAGGGCACCCCTAGGCTTAGGCTAGGCCACCCCTAGGTTTAGGCTAAGGCTAGGGCTCCCCTAGCCTTAGGCTAGGACACCCCTAGGCTTAGGGTAAGATTAGGGCTCCCATAGCCTAAGGTTAGGGCACCCCTAGGCTTAGTCTAGGGCACCCCTAGGCTTAGGCTAAGGCTAGGGCTCCCCTAGCCTAAGGCTAGAGCACTCCTAGGCTTAGGCTAGGGCACCCCTACGCTTAGGCTAAGGCTAGGGCTCCCCTAGCCTAAGGCTAGGGCACCCCTAGGCTTAGGCTAGGGCACCCCTAGGCTTAGGCTAGGGCACAGCTAGCCTTAGGGTAAGGTTACGACTCCCCTAGCCTCAGGCTAGGGCACCCCTCGACTCAGTCTATGGCACCCTTAGGCTTAGGCTAGGGCAATCCTAGGCTAGACTAAGGAAAGGGCAACTGTAGGCTCAGGCTAGGGCACTCCTAGGTTCAGGCTAGGGCACCCCTAGGCTTAGGCTAGGGCACCCCAGGGCTTAGGCTAAAGCTAGGGCTCCCCTAGCCTCAGGTTAGGGCATCCCTAGGCTTAGGGTAGGGCACCCCTAGGCTTAGGCTAGGGTACCCCTAGGCTTAGGCTAAGACTAGGGCTGCCCTAGCCTAAGGCTAGGGCACCCCTAGGCTTAGGTTAGGGCACACCTAGGCTTAGGCTAGGGCACCCCTAGGCTTAGGCTAAAGCTAGGGCTCCCCTAGCCTAAGGCTAGGGCACCTCTAGGCTTAGGCTAGGACACCCGTAGGCTTAGGCTAGGGCACCCCTAGGCTTAGGCTAGGGCACCCCAAGGCTTAGGCTAAAGCTAGGACTCCCCTAGCCTAAGGCTAGGGCTCCACTAGGCTAAGGCTTTGGCACCCTTAGGCTTAGGCTAGGGCACCCCTAGGGTTAGGCTAGGGCAACCCTAACCTTAGGCTAGGACACCCCTAGGCTTAGGCTAGGACACACCTTGGCTTAGGCTAGGGCAACCCTAGCCTTAGGCTAGGGCACACCTAGGCTTAGGCTAAGGCTAGGGCTCCCCTACGCTTAGGTTAGGGTAAACCGAGGCTTAGGGTAGGTCACCCCTAGGCTTAGGTTTTGACACCCCTAGGCTTAGGCTAGGGCACACTTAGGCTTAGGCTAAGGCTAGGGCTCCCCTAGGCTTAGGCTAAGGCACCCCTTGGCTTAGGCTAGGGCACACCTAGGCTTAGGCTAGGACACCCCTAGGCTTAGGCTAAGGCTAGGGCTCCCCTAGGCTTAGGCTAGGGCACCCCTTGGCTTAGGCTAGGGCACACCTAGGCTTAGGCTAGGGCACCCCTAGGCTTAGGCTAAGGCTAGGGCTCCCCTAACCTAAGGCTAGGGCACCCCTAGGCTTAGGCTAAGGCACCCCTAGGCTTAGGCTAGGGCACCCCTAGGCTTGGGCTAAGGCTAGGGCTCCCCTAGCCTTAGGCTAGGGCACCCGTAGGCTTAGGGTAAGATTAGGGCTCCCCTAGCCTAAGGTTAGGGCACCCCAAGGCTTAGTCTAGGGCACCCCTAGGCTTAGGCTATGGCACCCCTAGGCTTAGGCTAGGGCACCCCTAGGCTTAGGCTAGGGCACCCCTACGCTTAGGCTAAGGCGAGGGCTACCCTAGCCTTAGGCTAGTGCACCCCTAGACTTAGGGTAAGATTAGGGCTCCCCTAGCCTAAGGTTAGGGCACCCCTAGGCTTAGTCTAGGGCACCACTAAGCTTAGGCTATGGCACCCCAAGGATTAGGCTAGGGCACACCTTGGCTTAGGCTAGGGCACCCCTAGGACTAGGCTAGGGCACCCCTAGGCTTAGGCTAAGGCTAGGGCTCCCCTAGCCTAAGGCTACAGCACTCCTAGGCTTAGGCTATGGCACCCCTACGCTTAGGCTAAGGCTAGGGCTCCCCTAGCCTAAGGCTACGGCACCCCTAGGCTTAGGCTAGGGCACCCCTAGGCTTAGGCTAGGGCACAGCTAGGCTTAGACTAAGGCTACTGCTCCCCTAGCCTCAGGCTAGGGCACCCCTAGACTCAGGCTATGGCACCCCTAGGCTTAGGCTAGGGCAATCCTAGGCTATGCTAAGGAAAGGGCACCTGTAGGCTCTGGCTAGGGCACTCCTAGGTTTAGACTAGGGAACCCCTAGACTTAGGCTAGGGAATCCCAGGGCTTAGGCTAAAGCTAGGGCTTCACTAGCCTCAGGTTAGGGCACCCCTAGGCTTAGGCTAGGGCTCCCCTAGGCTTAGGCTAAGGCTAGGGTTCCCCTAGCCTAAGGCTAGAGCACCCCTAGGCTTAGGCTAGGGCACCCCTAGGCTTAGGCTAGGGAACCCCTAGGCCTAGGCTAAGGCTAGGGCTCCCCTAGCCTAAGGCTAGGGCACCCCTAGGCTTAGGTTAGGGCACACCTAGGCTTAGGCTAGGGCACCCCTACGCTTAGGCTAGGGTACCCCTAGGCTTCGGCTAAGGCTAGGGCTCCCCTAGCCTAAGGCAAGGGCAACCCTAGGCTTAGGCTAGGGCACCCCTAGGATTAGGCTAAGGCTAGGGCTCCCCTACCCTAAGGCTAGGGCACCCCTAGGCTCAGGCTAGGGCACCCATAGACTCAGGCTAGGGCACCCCTAGGCTTAGGCTAGGGCACCCCTAGGCTGAGGCTAAAGCTATGGCTCCCCTAGCCTAAGGCTAGGGCACGCGTAGGCTTAGGCTAGGGCAACTCTAGGCTCAGGCTAGGGCACCCCTAGGCTTACGCGAGGGTACACCTAGGCTTAGGCTAGGGCACCCCTAGGCTTAGGCTAAGGCTAGGGTTCCCCTAGCCTAAGGCTAGAGCACCCCTAGGCTTAGGCTAGGGCACCCCTAGGCTTAGGCTAGGGCACCCCTAGGCTTAGGCTAAGGCTAGGGCTCCCCTAGCCTAAGGCTAGGGCACCCCTAGGCTTAGGTTAGGGCACCACTAGGCTTAGGCTAGGGCACCCCTACGCTTAGGCTAGGGTACCCCTAGGCTTCGGCTAAGGCTAGGGCTCCCCTAGCCTATGGCTAGGGCACCCCAAGGCTTAGGCTAGGGTACCGCTCTGCTTAGGCAAGGGCACAACTAGGCTTAAACTAGGGCACCCGTAGGCTTAGGCTAAGGCTACGGCTCCCCTAGCCTAAGGTCTAGGGCACCCCTAGACTCAGGCTATGGCACCCCTAGGCTTAGGCTAGGGCAATCCTAGGAAAGACTCAGGCTAGGACTCCCCTAGCCTCAAGCTAGGGCACCCCTAGGCTTAGGTTATGGCACCCCTAGGCTCAGGCTTGGGCACCCCTAGGCTTAGGCTAAGGCTAAGTCTCCCGTAGCCTAAGGCTAGAGCACGCCAAGGCTTAGGCTAGGGCACCCCTAGGCTTAGGCTAGGGCTAGGGCTCCCCTAGCCTAAGGCTAGGGCACCCCTAGGTTTAGGCTAGGGCACCCCTAGGCTTAGGCTAGGGCTAGGGCTCCCCTAGGCTTAGGCTAAGGCACCCCTAGGCTTAGGCTAGGGCACCCCTAGGCTTAGGCAAAGGCTACGGCTCCCCAAGACTCAGGTTAGGGCACCCCGAGACTCATGCTATGGCACCCCTAGTCTTAGGCCAGGGCAATCCTAGGATAGACTAAGGCTAGGGTTCCCCTAGCCTCAGGCTAGGACACCCGTAAGCTCAGGCTAGGACACCCCTAGGCTCAGGGTAGGGCACCCCTATGCTTAGGCTAGGGCACCCCTAGGCTTAGGCTAAGGCTAGGACTCCCCTAGCCTCAGGCTAGGGTACCCCTACGCTTAGGCTAAGGCAACCCTAGCCTAAGGCTAGAGCACCCCTAGGCTTAGTCTAGGGCACCCCTAGGCTTAGGCTAGGGCACAACTAGGCTTAGGCTAAACTAGGTCTACCCTAGCCTATGGCTAGGGCACCCGTAGGCTTAGGCTAGGGTACCCCTAGGCTTAGGCTAGGGCATCCCCAGGCTTAGGCTAGGATACCCCTAGGCTTAGGGTAGGTCACCCCTAGGCTAAAGCTAAGGCTAGGGCTTCTCTAGCCAAAGGCTAAGGCACCCCTAGGCTTAGGTTAGTGCACCCCTAGGCTTAGGCTAGGGAACCCTTAGGCTTAGGCTAGGGCACCCCTAGGCTTAGGCTAGGGCACCCCTAGTCTTAGGCTAGGGCACCCCTAGGCTTAAGCTAAGGCTAGGGCTCCCATAGACTAAGGCTAGGGCACCCCATGGCTTAGGTTAGGGCATCCCTTGGCTTAGGCTAGGGAACCCTAGGCTTAAGCAATGGCACCGCTAGGCTTAGGCTAAGGCTAGGGCTCCCCTAGCCTAAGGCTAGGGCACCCCTAGGCTTACGCTAGGGCACCCCTAGGCTTAGGCTAGGGCACCCCTAGCTTAGGCTAGGGCACCCCTAGGCTTAGGCTAGGGCACCTCTAGCTTAGGCTAAGGCTTGGGCTCCCCTAGCCTAAGGCTAGGGCACCCCTAGGCTTACGCTAGGGCACCCCTAGCTTAGGCTAAGGCTTGGGCTCCCATAGCCTAAGGCTAGGGCACCCCTAGGCTTAGGCTAGGGCACCCCTAGGCTTAGGCTAGGGCACCCCTAGGCTTATGCTAAGGATAGGGCTCCCCTAGCCTAAGGCTAGGGCACCCCAAAGCTTAGGCTAGGGCACCCCTAGGCTTAGGCTAGGGCACCGGTAGGCTTCGGCTAAGGCTACGGCTCCCCTAGCCTCAGGCTAGGGCACCCATAGACTCAGGCTATGGCACCCCTAGACAAAGGCTAGGGCAATCCTAGGCTAGACTAACGCTAGGGCTCCCCTATCCTCAGGCTAGGGCACCCGTAGGCTCAGGCTAGGGCACCCCTAGGCTTAGGCTAGGGCAACCCTAGGCTTAGGTTAAGGCTAGGGCTCCCCTAGCCTAAGGCTAGGGCACCCCTAGGCTTAGGATAGGACACCCCTAGGCTTAGACTTAGGCTAGGGCTCCCCTAGGCTTAGGCTAGGGCACCCCTAGGCTTAGGCTAGGGCACCCTTAGGCTTAGGCTTGGGCACACCTAGGCATAGGCTAGGGCACTCCTAGACTTAGGCTAGGGCACCCCTAAGCTTAGGCTAGGGCACCCAAAGGCTTAGGCTAAGGCTACGGCTCCCCTAGCCACAGGTTTGGGCACCTCAAGACCCATGCTATGGCACCCATAGGCTTAGGCTAGGGGAATCCTAGGCTAGACTAAGGCAAGGGCTCCCCTACCCTCAGGCTAGGGCACCTGTAGGCTTAGGTTAGGGCACCCCTAGGCTTAGGCTAAAGCTAGGGCTCCCCTAGCCTCAGGTTAGGGCACTCCTAGGCTTAGGCTAGGGTACCCGTAGGCTTAGGCTAGTGCACCCCTAGGTTTAGGCTAGGGTACCCTTAGGCTTAGGCTAAGGCTTGGGGTCCCCTAGCCTAAGGCTAGGGCACCCCCTAGGCTTTGGCTAGGGCACCCCTAGACTTAGGCTAGGGCACCCTTAGGCTAAGGCTAAGGCTAGGGATCGACTAGCCTAAGGCTAGGTCACACCTTAGCTTAGGCTAGGGCACCCCTAGGGTTAGGTTAATGCACCCCTAGGCTTAGGCTAGGGCACCCCTAGGCTTAGGCTAGGGCACCCCTAGGTTTAGGCTAGTGCACCCCTAGGCTTAGGCTAGGGCACCCCTAGGCTTAGGCTAGGACACATCTTGGCTTAGGCTAGGGAACCCCTAGGCTTAGGCTAGGGCACCCCTAGTCTTAGGCTATGGGTAGGGATCCCCTACGCTTAGGTTAGGGTACCCCGAGGCTTAGGGTAGGTCACCCCTAGGCTTAGGCTAGGGCACCCCTAGGCTTAGGCAAGGGCACACCTAGGCTTGGGCTAAGGCTAGAGCTCCCATAGGCTTAGGCTAGGGCACCCATTGGCTTAGGCTAGGGCACACCTAGTCTTAGGCTAGGGCACCCCTAGGCTTAGTCTAAGGCTAGGGCTCCCCTAGGCTTAGGCTAGGGCACCCCTTGGCTTAGGCCTGGGCACACCTAGGCTTAGGCTAGGGCACCCCTAGGCTTAGACTAAGGCTAGGGCTCTCCAAGCCTAAGGCTAGGGCACCCCTAGGCTTAGGCTAAGGCACCCCTAGGTTTAGGCTAGGGCACCCCTAGGCTTAGGCTGAGGGTAAGGCATCCCTAGCCTAAGGCTAGGGCACCCCTTGGCTTCGGCTAGGGTACCCCGAGGCTTAGGCGAGGGCACCCATAGGCTTAGGCTAGGGCACCCATTGGCTTAGGCTAGGGCACACCTAGTCTTAGTCTAGGGCACCCCTAGGCTTAGTCTAAGGCTAGGGCTCCCCTAGGCTTAGGCTAGGGCACCCCTTGGCTTAGGCTAGGGCACACCTAGGCTTAGGCTAGGGCACCCCTAGGCTTAGACTAAGGCTAGGGCTCTCCAAGCCTAAGGCTAGGGCACCCCTAGGCTTAGGCTAAGGCACCCCTAGGTTTAGGCTAGGGCACCCCTAGGCTTAGGCTAAGGCTAAGGCATCCCTAGCCTAAGGCTAGGGCAAGCCTTGCCTTCGGCTAGGGTACCCCGAGGCTTAGGCGAGGGCACCCATAGGCTTAGGCTAGGGCACCCCTACGCTTAGGCTAAGGCTAGGGCTCCCCTAGCCTAAGGCTAGGGCACCCCTAGGCTTAGGTTAGGGCACCCCTAGGCTTAGGCTAGGGCACCCCTATGCTTAGGCTAGGGTACCCCTAGGCTTCGGCTAAGGCTAGGGCTCCCCTAGCCTAAGGCAAGGGCAACCCTAGGCTTAGGCTACGGCACCCCTAGGATTAGGCTAAGGCTGGGGCTCCCCTACCCTAAGGCTAGGGCACCCCTAGGCTCAGGCTAGGGCACCCATAGGCTCAGGCTAGGGCACCCCTAGGCTTAGGCTAGGGCACCCCTAGGCTGAGGCTAAAGCTATGGCTCCCGTAGCCTAAGGCTAGGGCACGCGTAGGCTTAGGCTAGGGCAACTCTAGGCTTAGGCTAGGGCACCCCTAGGCTTACGCGAGGGTACAACTAGGCTTAGGCTAGGGCACCCCTAGGCTAAGGATAAGGCTAGGGCTCCACTAGGCTAAGGCTAGGGCACCCCTAGGTTTAGGTTATGGCACCCCTTGGCTTAGGCTAGAGTACCCCAAGGCCTAGGCTAGGGCACACCTAGCCTTAGGCTATGGCACCCCTAGGGTTAGGCTAGGGCACCCCTAGGCTTAGGCTAGGACACCCCTAAGCTTAGGCTAAGGCTAGTGCTCCCCTAGCCTAAGGCTAGGGCTCCCCTTGGCTTAGGCTAGGGCACCCCTAGGCTTAGGATAGGGCACCCCTAGGCTTAGGCTAGGGCACCCCTAGGCTTAGGCTAGGGCACCCTTAGGCTTTGGTTAAGGGCACCCCTAGGCTTAGGCTAGGGCACCCCTAGGCTTAGGCTAGGAACCCATAGGCTTAGGCTAAGGCTAGGGCTCCCCTACGCTTAAGTTAGGGTACCCCGAGGCTTAGGGTAGGTCACCCCTAGGCTTAGGCTAGGGCACCCCTAGGCTTAGGCTAGGGCACACCTAGGCTAAGGCTAAGGCTAGGGCTCCCCTAGGCTTAGGCTAGGGCACCCCTTGGCTTAGGCTAGGGCACACCTAGGCTTAGGCTAGGGCACCCCTAGGCTTAGTTTAAGGCTAGGGCTCCCCTAGACTTAGGCTAGGGCACCCCTTGGCTTAGTCTAGGGCACCCCTAGGCTTAGGCTAAGGCTAGGGCTCCCCTAGCCTAAGGCTAGAGCACTCCTTGGCTTAGGCTAGGGCACCCCTACGCTTAGGCTAAGGCTAGGGCTCCCCTAGCCTAAGGCTAGGGCACCCCTAGGCTTAGGCTAGGGCACCCCTAGGCTTAGGCTAGGGCACAGCTAGGCTTAGGGTAAGGTTACGGCTCCCCTAGCCTCAGGCTAGGGCACCCCTAGACTCAGGCTATGGCACCCTTAGGCTTAGGCTAGGGCAATCCTAGGCTAGACTAAGGAAAGGGCAACTGTAGGCTCAGGCTAGGGCACTCCTAGGTTCAGGCTAGGGCACCCCTAGGCTTAGGCTAGGGCACCCCAGGGCTTAGGCTAAGGCTAGGGCTCCCCTAGCCTAAGGCTAGGGCACCCCTAGGCTTAGGGTAAGATTAGGGCTCCCCTAGCCTAAGGTTAGGGCACCCCTAGGCTTAGTCTAGGGCACCCCTAGCTTAGGCTAAGGCTAGGGCTCCCCTAGCCTCAGGCTAGGGCACCACTAGGCTTAGGCTAGGGCACCCCAGGGCTTAGGCTAAAGCTAGGGCTCCCCTAGCCTCAGGTTAGGGCATCCCTAGGCTTAGGCTAGGGCACCCCTAGACTTAGGCTAGGGTACCCCTAGGCTTAGGCTAAGACTAGGGCTGCCCTAGCCTAAGGCTAGGGCACCCCTAGGCTTAGGTTAGGGCACCCCTAGGCTTAGGCTAGGGCACCCCTAGGCTTAGGCTAAAGCTAGGGCTCCCCTAGCCTCAGGCTAGGGCACCTTTAGGCTTAGGCTAGGGCACCCGTAGGCTTAGGCTAGGGCACCCCTAGGCTTAGGCTAGGGCACCCCAAGGCTTAGGCTAAAGCTAGGACTCCCCTAGCCTAAGGCTAGGGCAACACTAGTCTAAGGCTTGGGCACCCTTAGGCTTAGGTTAGGGCACACCTAGGGTTAGGCTAGGGCACCCCTAGCCTTAGGCTAGGACACCCCTAGGCTTAGGCTAGGACACACCTTGGCTTAGCCTAGGGCAACCCTAGCCTTAGGCTAGGGCACACCTAGGCTTAGGCTAAGGCTAGGGCTCCCCTACGCTTAGGTTAGGGTACCTCGAGGCTTAGGGTAGGTCACCCCTAGGCTTAGGTTTTGACACCCCTAGGCTTAGGCTAGGGCACACTTAGGCTTAGGCTAAGGCTAGGGCTCCCCTAGGCTTAGGCTAAGGCACCGCTTGGCTTAGGCTAGGGCACACCTAGGCTTAGGCTAGGGCACCCCTAGGCTTAGGCTAAGGCTAGGGCTCCCCTAGGCTTAGGCTAGGGCACCCCTTGGCTTAGGCTAAGGCACACCTAGGCTTAGGCTAGGGCACCACTAGGCTTAGGCTAAGGCTAGGGCTCCCCTAACCTAAGGCTAGGGCACCCCTAGGCTTAGGCTAAGGCACCCCTAGGCTTAGGCTAGGGCACCCCTAGGCTTGGGCTAAGGCTAGGGCTCCCCTAGCCTTAGGCTAGGGCACCCGTAGGCTTAGGGTAAGATTAGGGCTCCCCTAGTCTAAGGTTAGGGCACCCCAAGGCTTAGTCTAGGGCACCCCTAGGCTTAGGCTATGGCACCCCTAGGCTTTGGCTAGGGCACCCCTAGGCTTAGGCTATGGCACCCCAAGGATTAGGCTAGGGCACACCTAGGCTTAGGCTAGGGCACCCCTAGGACAAGGCTAGGGCACCCCTAGGCTTAGGCTAAGGCTAGGGCTCCCCTAGCCTAAGGCTACAGCACTCCTAGGCTTAGGCTAGGGCACCCCTACGCTTAGGCTAGGGCACAGCTAGGCTTAGGCTAAGGCTACTGCTTCCCTAGCCTCAGGCTAGGGCACCCCTAGACTCAGGCTATGGCAACCCTAGGCTTGGGCTAGGGCAATCCTAGTCAATGCTAAGGAAAGGGCACCTGTAGGCTCAGAGTAGGGCACCCCTAGGTTCAGGCTAGGGAACCCCTAGACTTAGGCTAGGGAATCCCAGGGCTTAGGCTAAAGCTAGGGCTTCTCTAGCCTCAGGTTAGGGCACCCCTAGGCTTAGGCTAGGGCACCCCTAGGCTTAGGCTAAGTCTAGGGTTCCCCTAGCCTTAGGCTAGAGCACCCCTAGGCTTAGGCTAGGGCACCCCTAGGCTTAGGCTAGGGCACCCCTAGGCTAAGGCTAAGGCTAGGGCTCCCCTAGCCTAAGGCTAGGGCACCCCTAGGCTTAGGTTAGGGCACCCCTAGGCTTAGGCTAGGGCACCCCTACTTTTAGGCTAGGGTACCCCTAGGCTTCGGCTAAGGCTAGGGCTCCCCTAGCCTAAGGCTAGGGCACCCCTAGGCTCAGGCTAGGGCACCCCTAGGCTCAGGCTAGGGCAACCCTAGGCTTAGGCTAGGGCACCCCTAGGCTGAGGCTAAAGCTATGGCTCTCCTAGCCTAAGGCTAGGGCACGCGTAGGGTTAGGCTAGGGCAACTCTAGGCTTAGGCTAGGGCACCCCTAGGCTTACGCGAGGATACACATAGGCTTAGGCTAGGGCACCCCTAGGCTAAGGATAAGGCTAGGGCTCCACTAGGCTTAGGCTAGAGCACCCCTAGGCTTAGGCTAGAGCACCCCTAGGCTTAGGCTAGAGCACCCCTACACTTAGGCTAAGGCTAGGGCTCCCCCAGCCTGGCTAGGGCACACCTAGGCTTAGGCTAGGGCACCCTTGGCTTAGGCTAAGGCTAGGGCTCCCCTAGCCTAAGGCTAGGGCCCCCCTAGGCTTTAGCTAAGGCACCCCTAGGCTTAGGCTAGGGCACCCCTAGGCTTAGGCTAAGGCTAGGGCATCCCCAGCCTAAGGCTAGGGTACCTCTTGGCTTGGGCTAGGGTACCCCGAGGCTTAGGTGTGGGCACCCCTAGGTTTAGGCTAGGGCACACCTAGGCTTAGGTTAAGGCTAAGGCTCCCCTAGCCTAAGGCTAGGGCACCCCTAGGCTTAGGCTAGGGCACCCCTAGGTTTAGGCTAAGGCTAGGGCTCCCATAGCCTTACGCTAGGGCACCCCTAGGCTTAGGCTAAGACTAGGGCTCCCCTAGCCTAAGGCTAGAGCACCCCTAGGCTTAGGCTAGGGCACCCCTAGGCTTAGGCTAAGGCTAGGGCTCCCCTAGCCTAAGGCTAGGGCACACCTAGGCTTAGGTTAGGGCAATCCTAGGCAAGACTAAGGAAAGGGAACATCTAGGCTCAGGCTAGGGCTCCGCTAGGCTCAGGTTAGGGCACCCCTAGGCTTAGGCTAGGGCACACCTAGGCTTAGGCTAAGGCTAGGGTTGCCCTAGCCTAAGGCTAGAGTAACCCTAGGCTTAGGCTAGGGCACCCCTAGGCTTAGGCTAAGGCTAGGGCTCCCCTAGCCTAAGGCTAGGGCACCCCTAGGCTTAGGTTAGGGCACCCCTAGGCTTAGGCTAGGGCACCCTTAGGCTTTGGTTAAGGGCACCCCTAGGCTTAGGCTAGGGCACCCCTAGGCTTAGGCTAGGACACCCCTAGGCTTAGGCTAAGGCTAGGGCTCCCCTACGCTTAGGTTAGGGTACCCCGAGGCTTAGGGTAGGTCACCCCTAGGCTTAGGCTAGGGCACCCATAGGCTTAGGCTAGGGCACACCTAGGCTAAGGCTAAGGCTAGGGCTCCCCTAGGCTTAGGCTAGGGCACCCCTTGGCTTAGGCTAGGGCACACCTAGGCTTAGGCTAGGGCACCCCTAGGCTTAGGTTAAGGCTAGGGCTCCCGTAGACTTAGGCTAGGGCACCCCTTGGCTTAGGCTAGGGCACACCTAGGCTTAGGCTAAGGCTAGGGCCCCCCTAGCCTAAGGCTAGGGCACCCCTAGGCTTAGGCTAAGGCTAGGGCTCCCCTAGCCTAAGGCTAGGGCACCCCTAGGCTTAGGCTAGGGCACCCCTAGGCTTAGGCTAGGGTACCCCTAGGCTTAGGGTAATATTAGTGCTCCCCTAGCCTATTGTTAGGGCACCCCTAGGTTTCGTCCAGGGCACCCTTAGGCTTATGCTATGGCACGCTTAGGCTTTGGCTAGGGCAAACCTAGGCTTAGGTTAGGGCACCCCTAGGCTTAGGGTAAGATTAGGGCTCCCCTAGCCTAAGGTTAGGGCACCCCTAGGCTTAGTCTAGGGCACCGCTAGGCTTAGGCTAAGGCTAGGGCTCCCCTAGCCTAAGGCTAGAGCACTCCTAGGCTTAGGCTAGGGCACCCCTACGCTTAGGCTAAGGCTAGGGCTCCCCTAGCCTAAGGCTAGGGCACCCCTAGGCTTAGGCTAGGGCACAGCTAGGCTTAGGGTAAGGTTACGGCTCCCCTAGCCTCAGGCTAGGGCACCCCTAGACTCAGGCTATGGCACCCTTAGGCTTAGGCTAGGGCAATCCTAGGCTAGACTAAGGAAAGGGCAACTGTAGGCTCAGGCTAGGGCACTCCTAGGTTCAGGCTAGGGCACCCCTAGGCTTAGGATAGGGCACCCCAGGGCTTGGGCTAAAGCTAGGGCTCCCCTAGCCTCAGGTTAGGGCATCCCTAGGCTTAGGCTAGGGCACCCCTAGGCTTAGGCTAGGGTACCCCTAGGCTTAGGCTAAGACTAGGGCTGCCCTAGCCTAAGGCTAGGGCACCCCTAGGCTTAGGTTAGGGCACCCCAAGGCTTAGGCTAGGGCACCCCTAGGCTTAGGCTAAAGCTAGGGCTCCCCTAGCCTCGGGCTAGGGCACCTCTAGGCTTAGGCTAGGGCACCCGTAGGCTTAGGCTAGGGCACCCCTAGGCTTAGGCTAGGGCACCCCAAGGCTTAGGCTAAAGCTAGGACTCCCCTAGCCTAAGGCTAGGGCTCCACTAGGCTAAGGCTTGGGCACCCTTAGGCTTAGGCTAGGGCACCCCTAGGGTTAGGCTAGGGCACCCCTAGCCTTAGGCTAGGACACCCCTAGGCTTAGGCTAGGACACACCTTGGCTTAGGCTAGGGCAACCCTAGCCTTAGGCTAGGGCACACCTAGGCTTAGGCTAAGGCTAGGGCTCCCCAACGCTTAGGTTAGGGTACCCCGAGGCTTAGGGTAGGTCACCCCTAGGCTTAGGTTTTGACACCCCTAGGCTTAGGCTAGGGCACACTTAGGCTTAGGCTAAGGCTAGGGCTGCCCTAGGATTAGGCTAAGGCACCCCTTGGCATAGGCTAGGGCACACCTAGGCTTAGGCTAGGGCACCCCTAGGCTTAGGCTAAGGCTAGGGCTCCCCTAGGCTTAGGCTAGGGCACCCCTTGGCTTAGGCTAGGGCACACCTAGGCTTAGGCTAGGGCACCCCTAGGCTTAGGCTAAGGCACCCCTATGCTTAGGCTAGGGCACCCCTAGGCTTGGGCTAAGGCTAGGGCTCCCCTTGCCTTAGGCTAGGGCACCCGTAGGCTTAGGGTAAGATTAAGGCTCCCCTAGCCTAAGGTTAGGGCACCCCAAGGCTTAGTCTAGGGCACCCCTAGGCTTAGGCTATGGCACCCCTAGGCTTAGGCTAGGGCACCCCTAGGCTTAGGCTAGGGCACCCCTACGCTTAGGCTAAGGCTAGGGCTACCCTAGACTTAGGCTAGTGCACCCCTAGGCTTAGGGTAAGATTAGGGCTCCCCTAGCCTAAGGTTAGGGCACCCCTAGGCTTAGTCTAGGGCACCACTAAGCTTAGGCTATGGCACCCCAAGGATTAGGCTAGGGCACACCTAGGCTTAGGCTAGGGCACCCCTAAGACTAGGCTAGGGCACCCCTAGGCTTAGGCTAAGGCTAGGGCTCCCCTAGCCTAAGGCTAGAGCACTCCTAGGCTTAGGCTAGGACACCCCTACGCTTAGGCTAAGGCTAGGGCTCCCCTAGCCGAAGGCTACGGCACCCTAGGCTTAGGCTAGGGCACCCCTAGGCTTAGGCTAGGGCACAGCTAGGCTTAGGCTAAGGCTACTGCTCCCCTAGCCTCAGGCTAGGGCACCCCTTGACTTAGGCTAGGGCAATCCTAGGCTATGCTAAGGAAAGGGCACCTGTAGGCTCAGGCTAGGGCACCCCTAGGTTCAGGCTAGGGAACCCCTAGGCTTAGGCTAAGGCTAGGGCTCCCCTAGCCTAAGGCTAGAGCACCCCTAGGCTTAGGCTAGGGCACCCCTAGGCTTAGGCTAGGGCACCCCTACGCTTAGGCTAGGGTACCCCTAGGCTTCGGCTAAGGCTATGGCTCCCCTAGCCTAAGGGTAGGGCACCCCTAGGCTTAGGTTAGGGCACCCCTAGGATTAGGCTAAGGCTAGGGCTCCCCTACCCTAAAGCTAGGGCACCCCTAGGCTCACGCTAGGGCACCCCTAGCCTAAGGCTAGGACACGCGTAGGCTTAGGCTAAGGCACCCCTAGGCTGAGGCTAGGGCACCCCTAGACTTACGCGAGGGTACACCTAGGCTTAGGCTAGGGCACCCCTAGGCTAAGGGTAAGGCTAGGGCTCCACTAGGCTAAGGCTAGGGCACCCCTAGGCTTAGGCTATGGCACCCCTAGGTTTAGGCTAGGGCACCCCTAGGCTTAGGCTAGGACACCCCTAAGCTTAGGCTAAGGCTAGTGCTCCCCTAGCCTAAGGCTAGGGTTCCCCTTGGCTTAGGCTAGGGCACCCCTAGGCTTAGGCTAGGGCACCCCTAGGCTCAGGCTAGTGCACCCCTAGGCTTAGGCTAGGGCACCCCTAGGCTTAGTCTAGGACACACCTTGGCTTAGGCTAGGGCAACCCTAGCCTTAAGCTAGGGCACCCCTAGGCTTAGACTAAGGCTAGGGCTCCCCTACGCTTAGGTTAGGGTACCCCGAGGCTTAGGGTAGGTCACCCCTAGGCTTAGGCTAGGGCACCCCTAGGCTTAGGCTAGGGCACACCTAGGCTTAGGCTAAGGCTAGGGCTCCCCTAGGCTTAGGCTAGGGCACCCCTTGGCTTAGGCTAGGGCACACCTAGGCTTAGGCTAGGGCACCCCCAGGCTTAGGCTAAGGCTAGGGCTCCCCTAGGCTTAGGCTAGGGCAGCCCTTGGCTTAGTCTACGGCACACCTAGGCTTAGGCTAGGGCACCCCTAGGCTTAGGCTAAGGCTAGGGCTCCCCTAGCCTAAGGCTAGAGCACCTCTACGCTTAGGCTAAGGCACCCCTAGGCTTAGGCTAGGGCACCCCTAGGCTTAAGCTAAGGCTAGGGCTTCCCTAGCCTTAGGCTAGGGCACCCCTAGCCTTAGGGTAAGATTAGGGCTCCCCTAGCCTAAGGTTAGGGCACCCCTAGGCTTAGTCTAGGACACCCCTAAGTTTAGGCTATGGCACCCCTTGGATTAGGCTAGAGCACCCCAAGGCCTAGGCAAGGGCCCACCTAGGCTTAGGCTAAGGCTAGGGCTCCCCTAGCCTAAGGCTAGAGCACTCCTAGGCTTAGGCTAGGGCACCCCTACGCTTAGGCTAAGGCTAGGGCTCCCCTAGCCTAAGGCTAGGGCTCCCCTAGGCTTAGGCTAGTGCACCCCTAGGTTTAGGCTAGGGCACAGCTAGGCTTAGGCTAAGGCTACGGCTCCCCTAGCCTCAGGCTAGGGCACCCCTAGGGTCAGTCTAGGTCACCCATAGGCTTAGGCTAGGGCACCCCAGGGCTTAGGTTAAAGCTAGGGCTCCCCTTGCCTCAGGTTAGGGCACCCCTAGGCTTAGGCTAGGGCACCCCTAGGCTTAAGCTTGGGTACCCATAGGCTTAGGCTAAGGCTAGGGCTCCCCTAGCCTAAGGCTAGGGCACCCCTAGACTTAGGTTAGGGCACCCCTAGGCTTAGGCTAGGGCACCCTTAGGCTTTGGCTAGGGCAATCCTAGTCTTAGGCTAGGGCACCCCTAGGATTAGGCTAAGGCTATGGCTCCCCTAGCCTAAGGCTATAGCACCCCTAGGCTTAGGCTAGGGCACCCGTAGGCTTAGCCTAGGGCAACTCTAGGCTTATTCTAGGGCACCCCTGGGCTTTGGCTAGGGCACCCCTAGGCTTAGGCTAGGGCACCCCTAGGCTTAGGCTAGGGCACCCCTAGGCTTAGGCTAGGACACCCCTAGGCTTAGGCTAAGGCTAATGCTCCCCTAGCCTAAGACTAAGGCTCCCCTAGGCTTAGGCTAGGGCACCCCTAGGCTTAGGCTAGGGCACCCCTAGGCTTAGGCTAGTGCACCCCTAGGCTTAGACTAGGGCACCCCTAGGATTAGGCTGGGACACACCTTGGCTTAGGCTAGTGCACCCCTAGGCTTAGGCTAGGGCACCCCTAGGCATAGG
Organism: Tenrec ecaudatus; assembly: GCF_050624435.1. Taxonomy (NCBI): domain Eukaryota; kingdom Metazoa; phylum Chordata; class Mammalia; order Afrosoricida; family Tenrecidae; genus Tenrec; species Tenrec ecaudatus. The sequence continues at coordinate 3,312,214 of NW_027457642.1, forward strand.
CTAAGGCTAGTGCTCCCCTAGGCTTAGGCTAGGGCACCCCTTGCCTTAGGCTAGGGCACCCCTAGGCTTAGGCTAGGACACCCCTAGGCTTAGGCTAAGGCTAGGGCATCCCTATCCTAAGGCTAGGGCACCCCTTGGCTTGGGCTAGGGTACCCCGAGGCTTAGGCGAGGGCACCCCTAAACTAAGGCTAGGGCAAACCGAGGCTTAGGCTAAGGCTAGGGCTCCCCTAGCCTAAGGCTAGGGCACGCCTAGGCTTAGGTTAGGGCACCCATAGGCTTAGGCTAAAGCTAGGGCTCCCCTAGCCTTAGGCTAAGGCACCCCTAGGCTTAGGGTAAGATTAGTGCTCCCCTAGCCTAAGGTTAGGGCACCCCTAGGCTTAGTCTAGGGCACCCCTAGGCTTAGGCTATGGCACCCCTAGGCTTAGGCTAAGGCACCCCTAGGCTTAGGCTAGGGCACCCCTAGGCTAAGGCTAGGGCACCCCTAGGCTTAAGCTAAGGCACCCCTAGGCTTAGGCTAGGGCACCCCTAGGCTTAAGCTAAGGCACCCCTAGGCTTAGGCTAGGGCACCCCTAGGCTTAGGCTAAGGCTAGGGCATCCCTAGCCTAAGGCTAGGGTACCCCTTGGCTTGGGCTAGGGTACCCCGAGGCTTAGGTGTGGGCACCCCTAGGCTTAGGCTAGGGCACACCTAGGCTTAGGTTAAGGCTAAGGCTCCCCTAGCCTAAGGCTAGGGCACCCCTAGGCTTAGGCTAGGGCACCCCTAGGCTTAGGCTAAGGCTAGGGCTCCCATAGCCTTACACTAGGGCACCCCTAGGCTTAGGCTAAGACTAGGGCTCCCCTAGCCTAAGGCTAGAGCACCCCTAGGCTTAGGCTAGGGCACCCCTAGGCTTAGGCTAAGGCTAGGGCTCCCCTAGCCTAAGGCTAGGGCACCCCTAGGCTTAGGTTAGGGCAATCCTAGGCAAGACTAAGGAAAGGGAACCTCTAGGCTCAGGCTAGGGCTCCCCTAGGCTCAGGTTAGGGCACCCCTAGGCTTAGGCTAGAGCACCCCTAGGCTTAGGCTAGGGCACCCCTAGGCTTAGGGTAATATTAGTGCTCCCCTAGCCTATTGTTAGGGCACCCCTAGGTTTAGTCCAGGGCACCCTTAGGCTTATGCTATGGCACGCTTAGGCTTTGGCTAGGGCAACCCTAGGCTTAGGCTAGGGCACCCCTAGGCTTAGGGTAAGATTAGGGCTCCCCTAGCCTAAGGTTAGGGCACCCCTAGGCTTAGTCTAGGGCACCCCTAGGCTTAGGCTAAGGCTAGGGCTCCCCTAGCCTAAGGCTAGAGCACTCCTAGGCTTAGGCTAGGGCACCCCTACGCTTAGGCTAAGGCTAGGGCTCCCCTAGCCTAAGGCTAGGGCACCCCTAGGCTTAGGCTAGGGCACCCCTAGGCTTAGGCTAGGGCACAGCTAGGCTTAGGGTAAGGTTGCGGCTCCCCAAGCCTCAGGCTAGGGCACCCCTAGACTCAGGCTATGGCACCCTTAGGCTTAGGCTAGGTCAATCCTAGGCTAGACTAAGGAAAGGGCAACTGTAGGCTCAGGCTAGGGCACTCCTAGGTTCAGGCTAGGGCACCCCAGGGCTTAGGCTAAAGCTAGGGCTCCCCTAGCCTCAGGTTAGGGCATCCCTAGGCTTAGGCTAGGGCACCCCTAGGCTTAGGCTAGAGCACCCCTAGGCTTAGGCTAGGGCACCCCTAGGCTTTTGCTAGGGCACTCCAAGGCTTAGGCTAAAGCTAGGGCTCCCCTAGCCTAAGGCTAGGGTACTCGTAGGCTTAGGCTAGGGCAACTCTAGGCTTAGGGTAGGGCACCCCTAGGCTTTGGCTAGGGCACCCCTAGGCTTAAGCTAGGACACCCCTAGGCTAAGGCTAAGGCTAGGGCTCCACTAGCCTAAGGCTAGGGCACCCCTAGGCTTAGGCTAGGGCACCCCTAGGGTTAGGCTCGGGCACCCCTAAGCTTAGGCTAGGACACCCCTAGGCTTAGGCTAAGGCTAGTGCTCCCCTAGCCTAAAGCTAGGGCTCCCCTTGGCTTAGGCTAGGGCACCCCTAGGCTTAGACTAGGGTACCCCTAGGCTTAGGCTAGGACACACCTTGGCTTAGGCTAGTGCACCCCTAGATTAGGCTAGGGCACCCCTAGGCTTAGGCTAAGGCTAGGGCTCCCCTACGCTTAGGTTAGGGTACCCCGAGGCTTAGGCTAGGGCAACCTTAGGATTAGGCTAGGGCACACCTAGGCTTAGGCTAAGGCTAGGGCTCCCCTAGGCTTAGGCTAGGGCACCCCTAGGCTTAGGCTAAGGCCAGGGCTCCCCTAGCCTAAGGCTAGGGCACCCCTAGGCTTAGGTTAGGGCACCCCTAGGCTTAGGCTAGTGCACCCCTAGGCTTAGGCTAGGGCACCCCTAGGCTTAGGCTAAGGCTAGGGCTCCCCTACGGTTAGGTTAGGGTAGCCCGAGGCTTAGGGTAGGTCACCCCTAGGCTTAGGCTAGGGCATCCCTAAGCTTACGCTGGGGCACACCTAGGCTAAGGCTAAGGCTAGGGCTCCCCTGGGCTTAGGCTAGGGCACCCCTTGGCTTAGGCTAAGGCACACCTAGGCTTAGGCTGGGGCACCCCTAGGCTTAGGCTAAGGCTAGGGCTCCCCTAGCCATAGGCTAGGGCACCCCTTGGCTTAGGCTAGGGCACACATTGGCTTAGGCTAGGGCACCCCTAGGCTTAGGCTAAGGCTAGGGCTCCCCTAGCCTAAGGCTAGGGCACCCCTAGGCTTAGGCTAAGGCTAGGGCACCCCTAGGCTTAGGCTAGGGCACCCCTAGGCTTAGGCTAGGGCACCCCTAGGCTTAGGCTAGGGCACCCCTAGGCTTAGGCTAAGGCTAGGGCTCCCCTAGACTTAGGCTAGGTCACCCTTTGGCTTAGGCTAGGGCACATCTAGGCTTAGGCTAAGGCTAGGGCTCCCCTAGCCTAAGGCTAGGGCACCCCTAGACTTAGGCTAAGGCTAGGGCTCCCGTAGCCTAAGGCTAGGGCACCCCTAGGCTTAGGCTAGGGCACCCCTAGACTTAGGCTAAAGCTAGGGCTCCCCTACCCTAAGGATAGGGCACCCTTAGGCTCAGGCTAGGGCACCCCTAAGCTCTGACTAGGGAACCTCTAGGCTCAGGCTAGGGCACCCCTAGGCTTAGGCTAGGGCACCCCTTGGCTAGACTAAGGCTAGTGCTCCTCTAGCCTCAGGTTAGAGCACCCCTAGGCTCAGGCTAGGTCACCCCTAGGCTTAGGCTAGTGCACCCCTAGGCTTAGGCTAGGGCACCCCTGGGCTTAGGCTAGGGCACCCCTAGGCTTAGGCTAGGGCACCCCTAGGCTTAGGCTAAGGCTACGGCTCCCCCAGCCTCAGGCTCGGGCACCCCTAGGCTTAGGCTAAGGCACCCCTAGGCTTAGGCTAGGGCACCCCTAGGCTTAGGCTAAGGCTAGGGCTCCCCTAGCCTCAGGCCAGGGCACCCCTAGGCTCAGGCTAGGGCACCACTAAGCTTCATCTAGGGCACCCCTAGCCTTAGTCTAAGGCTAGGGTTCCCCTAGCCTCACGCTAGGGCACCCCAGGCTCATGATAAGGCACACCTAGTCTCAGGCTAGGGCACCCCTAGGCTTAGGCTAAGGCTAGGGCTCCCCTAGCCTAAGGCTAGGGCACCCCAAGGCTTAGGCTAGGGCACCGCTGGGCTTAGGCTAGGGCACCCCTAGGCTTAAACTAGGGCACCCCTAGGCTTAGGCTAAGGCTACGGCTCCCCCAGCCTCAGGCTCGGGCACCCCTAGGCTTAGGCTAGGGCACTCCTAGGCTTAGGCTAGGGCACCCCTAGGCTTAGGCTAAGGCTAGGGCTCCCCTAGCCTTAGGCTAGGGCACCCCTAGACTTAGGGTAAGATTAGTGCTCCCCTAGGCTATTGTTGGGCACCCCTAGGCTTAGTCTAGGGCACCCCTAGGCTTAGGCTATGGCACCCCTAGGCTTAGGCTAGGACAACCCTAGGCTTAGGCTAGAGCACCCCTAGGCTTAGGCTAGGGCACCCCTAGGCTTAGGCTAGGGCACCCCTAGGCTTAGGCTAGGGCAACCCTAGGCTTAGGCTAAAGCTAGGGCTCCCCTACCCTAAGACTAGGGCACCCCTAGGCTCAGGCTAGGGCACCCCTAGGCTCAGACTAGGGCACCCCTAGGCTCAGGCTAGGGCACACCTAGGCTTAGGCTAGGGCACCCCTTGGCTAGACTAAGGCTAGTGCTCCTCTAGCCTCAGGTTAGGGCACCCCTAGGCTCAGGCTAGGGCACCCCTAGACTTAGGCTAAGGCTAGGGCTGCCCTATCCTAAGGCTAGGGCACCCCTAGGCTTTGGTTAGGGCACCCGTAAACTTAGGCTAGGGCAATCCTAGGCTTAGGCTAAGGCTAGGGCTCCCCTAGCCTCAGGCTAGTGCACCCCTAGGCTCAGGCTAGGGCACCACTAGGCTTCGTCTAAGGCACCCCTAGCCTTAGTCTAAGGCTAGGGTTCCCCTAACCTCAGGCTAGGGCACCCCAGGCTCAGGCTAAGGCACACCTAGTCTCAGGCTAGGACACCCCTAGGCATAGGCTAAGGCTAGGGCTCCCCTAGCCTAAGGCTAGGGCACCAAAAGGCTTAGGCTAGGGCACCGCTGTGCTTAGGCTAGGGCACCCCTAGGCTTAAACTAGGGCACCCCTAGGCTTAGGCTAATACTACGGCTCCCCTAGCCTCAGGCTCGGGCACCCCTAGGCTTAGGCTAGGGCACCGCTAGGCTCAGGCTAGGGCACCCCTAGGCTTAAACTAGGGCACCCCTAGGTTTAGGCTAAGGCTACGGCTCCCCTAGCCTCAGGCTAGGGCACCCGTAGGCTCAGGCTAGGGCACCCCTAGGCTCAGGCTAGTGCACCCCTAGGCTTAGGCTAAGGCTAGGGCTCCCCTAGCCTCAGGCTAGGGCACCCCTAGGCTCAGGGTAGGGTACCCCAAGGCTTAGGCTAAGGCTCCCGTAGCCTAAGGCTAGAGCACCCCAAGGCTTAGGCTAGGGCACCCCAAGACTTAGGCTAGGGCAACCCTAGGCTTAGGCTAAGACTAGGGCTCACCTAGCCTCAGGCTAGGTCACCCCTAGGCTTAGGCTTCGGCACCCCTTGGCTTAGGCTAGGGCACCCCTAGGCTTAGGCTAAGGCTAGGGCTCCCCTAGCCTAAATGTAGTGCACCCCTAGACTTAGCCTAGGGCATCACTAGACTTAGGCTAGGGCACCCCTAGGCTAAGCCTAAGGCTAGGGCCCCCTAGCTTAAGGCTCGGGCACCCCAACGCTTAGGCTACGCCACCCCTAGGCTTAGGCTAGGGCACCCCTAGGCTTAGGCTAAGGCTACGGCTCCCCTAGCCTCAGGCTAGTGCACCCCTAGACTCATGCTGTGGCACCATTAGGCTAGGGCTAGGGCAATCCTAGGCTAGACTAAGGCTAGGGTTCCCCTAGCCTCAGGCTAGGGCATCCGTAAGCTCAGGCTAGGGCACCCCAAGGCTAAGGCTAGGGCTCTCCTATCCTAATGCTAGGGCACCCCTAGGCTTAGGCTAGGGCATACCTAGGCTTAGGCTAGGGCACCCCTAGGCTTAGGCTAAGGCTAGGGCACCCCAAGCCTAAGGCTAGGGAACCCCTAGGCTTAGGCTAGGGCACCCCTACGCTTAGGCTAGGGCACCCCAAGGCTTGGGCTCGGGCACCCCTAGTCTTAGGCTAGGGCACCCCTAGGCTTAGGCTAAGGCTACGGCTCCCCTAGCCTCAGGCTAGGGCACCCCTAGGCTTAGGCTAGGGCACCCCTAGGCTTAGGCTAAGGCTAGGGCTCCCCTACGCTTAGGTTAGGGTAGCCCGAGGCTTAGAGTAGGTCACCCCTAGGCTTAGGCTAGGGCATCCCTAAGCTTAGGCTAGGGCACACCTAGGCTAAGGCTTAGGCTAGGGCTCCCCTGGGCTTAGGCTAGGGCACCTCTTGGCTTAGGCTAGGGCACACCTAAGTTTAGGCTAGGGCACCCCTAGGCTTAGGCTAAGGCTAGGGCACCCCTAGCCTTAGGCTAGGGCACCCCTTGGCTTAGGCTAGGGCACACATAGGCTTAGGCTAATGCTAGGGCTCCCCTAGCCTAAGGCTAGGGCACCCCTAGGCTTAGGCTAAGGCTAGGGCACCCCTAGGCTTAGGCTAGGGCACCCCTACGCTTAGGCTAGGGCACCCCTAGGCTTAGGTTAGGGCACACCTAGGCTTAGGCTAAGGCTAGGGCTCCCCTAGACTTAGGCTAGGGCACCCTTTGGCTTAGGCTAGGGCACATCTAGGCTTAGGCTAAGGCTAGGGCTCCCCTAGCCTAAGGCTAGGGCACCCCTAGGCTTAGGCTAGGGCACCCCTAGGCTTAGGCTAGGGCACCCCTAGGCTTAGGCTAAGACTAGGGCTCACCTAGCCTCAGGCTAGGTCACCCCTAGGCTTAGGCTTCGGCACCCCTTGGCTTAGGCTAGGGCACCCCTAGGCTTAGGCTAAGGCTAGGGCTCCCCTAGCCTAAATGTAGTGCACCCCTAGACTTAGCCTAGGGCATCACTAGACTTAGGCTAGGGCTCCCCTAGGCTAAGCCTAAGGCTAGGGCCCCCTAGCTTAAGGCTCGGGCACCCCAACGCTTAGGCTACGCCACCCCTAGGCTTAGGCTAGGGCACCCCTAGGCTTAGGCTAAGGCTACGGCTCCCCTAGCCTCAGGCTAGTGCACCCCTAGACTCATGCTGTGGCACCATTAGGCTAGGGCTAGGGCAATCCTAGGCTAGACTAAGGCTAGGGTTCCCCTAGCCTCAGGCTAGGGCATCCGTAAGCTCAGGCTAGGGCACCCCAAGGCTAAGGCTAGGGCTCTCCTATCCTAATGCTAGGGCACCCCTAGGCTTAGGCTAGGGCATACCTAGGCTTAGGCTAGGGCACCCCTAGGCTTAGGCTAAGGCTAGGGCACCCCAAGCCTAAGGCTAGGGAACCCCTAGGCTTAGGCTAGGGCACCCCTACGCTTAGGCTAGGGCACCCCAAGGCTTGGGCTCGGGCACCCCTAGTCTTAGGCTAGGGCACCCCTAGGCTTAGGCTAAGGCTACGGCTCCCCTAGCCTCAGGCTAGGGCACCCCTAGGCTTAGGCTAGGGCACCCCTAGGCTTAGGCTAAGGCTAGGGCTCCCCTACGCTTAGGTTAGGGTAGCCCGAGGCTTAGAGTAGGTCACCCCTAGGCTTAGGCTAGGGCATCCCTAAGCTTAGGCTAGGGCACACCTAGGCTAAGGCTTAGGCTAGGGCTCCCCTGGGCTTAGGCTAGGGCACCTCTTGGCTTAGGCTAGGGCACACCTAAGTTTAGGCTAGGGCACCCCTAGGCTTAGGCTAAGGCTAGGGCACCCCTAGCCTTAGGCTAGGGCACCCCTTGGCTTAGGCTAGGGCACACATAGGCTTAGGCTAATGCTAGGGCTCCCCTAGCCTAAGGCTAGGGCACCCCTAGGCTTAGGCTAAGGCTAGGGCACCCCTAGGCTTAGGCTAGGGCACCCCTACGCTTAGGCTAGGGCACCCCTAGGCTTAGGTTAGGGCACACCTAGGCTTAGGCTAAGGCTAGGGCTCCCCTAGACTTAGGCTAGGGCACCCTTTGGCTTAGGCTAGGGCACATCTAGGCTTAGGCTAAGGCTAGGGCTCCCCTAGCCTAAGGCTAGGGCACCCCTAGGCTTAGGCTAAGGCTAGGGCTCCCCTAGCCTAAGGCTAGGGCACCCCTAGGCTTAGGCTAGGGCACCCCTAGGCTTAGGCTAGGGCACCCCTAGGCTTAGGCTAGGGCACCCCTAGGTAGGCTAAGGCTAGGGCTCCCCTAGCCTATTGTTAGGGCACCCCTAGGCTTAGTCTAGGGCACCACTAGGCTTAGGCTATGGAACCCTTAGGCTTTGGCTAGGGCAACCCTAGGCTTAGGCTAGAGCACCCCTAGGCTTAGGCTAGAGCACCCCTAGGCTTAGGCTAGGGCACCCCTACGCTTAGGCTAAGGCTAGGGATCCCCTAGCCTAAGGCTAGGGCACCCCTAGGCTTAGGCTACGGTACCCCTAGGCTTTGGCTAGAGCACCCCTAGGCTTAGGCTAGGGCACCCCTAGGCTTAGGCTAAAGCTAGGGCTCCCCTACTCTAAGGCTAGGGCACCCCTAGGCTCAGGCTAGGGCACCCCTAGGCTCTGACTAGGGCACCCCTAGATCAGGCTAGGGCACCCTAGGCTTAGGCTAGGGCACCCCTTGGCTAGACTAAGGCTAGTGCTCCTCTAGCCTCAGGTTAGGGCACACCTAGGCTCAGGCTAGGGCACCCCTAGGCTTAGGCTAGTGCACCCCTAGGCTTAGGCTAGGGCACCCCTGGGCTTAGGCTAGGGCACCCTTAGGCTTAGGCTAAGGCTAGGGCTCCCCTACCCTAAGGCTAGGGTACCCCTAGGCTTTGGTTAGGGCACCCGTAGACTTAGGCTAGGGCAATCCTAGGCTTAGGCTAAGGCTAGGGCTCCCCTAGCCTCAGGCTAGGGCACCCCTTGGCTCAGGCTAGGGCACCACTAGGCTTCGTCTAGGGCACCCCTAGCCTTAGTCTAAGGCTAGGGTTACCCTAGCCTCACGCTAGGGCACCCCAGGCTCAGGCTAAGGCACACCTAGTCTCAGGCTAGGGCACCCCTAGGATTAGGCTAAGGCTAGGGCTCCCCTAGCCTAAGGCTAGGGCACCCCAAGGCTTAGGCTAGGGCACCGCTGGGCTTAGACTAGGGCACCCCTAGGATTAGGCTAAGGCTAGGGCTCCCCTAGCCTAAGGCTAGGGCACCCCAAGGCTTAGGCTAGGGCACCGCTGGGCTTAGACTAGGGCACCCGTAGGCTTAAACTAGGGCAGCCTTAGGCTTAGGCTAAGGCTACGGCTCCCCTGGCCTCAGGCTCGGGAACCCCTAGGCTTAGGCTAGGGCACCCCTAGGCTTAGGCTAAGGCTAGGGCTCCCCTAGCCTTAGGCTAGGGCACCCCTAGGCTTAGGGTAAGATTAGTGCCCCCCTACCCTAGTGTTAGGGCACCCCTAGGCTTACTCTGGGGCACCCCTATGCTTAGGTTATGGCACCCCTAGGCTTAGGCTAGGACACCCCTAGGCTTAGGCTAGGGCACCCCTAGGCTTAGGCTAGAGCACCCCTACGCTTAGGCTAGGGCACCCCTACGCTTAGGCTAAGGCTAGGGCTCCCCTTGCCTAAGGATAGGGCACCCCTAAGCTTAGGCTAGGGCACCCCTAGGCTTTGGCTAGGACACCCCTAGGCTTAGGCTAGGGCACCCCTAGGCTTAGGCTAAAGCTAGGGCTCCCCTACCCTAAGGCTAGGGCACCCCTAGGCTTAGGCTAAGGCTAGGGCTCCCCTAGCCTAAGGATAGGGCACCCCTAAGCTTAGGCTAGGGCACTCATAGGCTTTGGCTAGGGCACCCCTAGGCTTAGGCTAGGGCACCCCTAGGCTTAGACTAAAGCTAGGGCTCCCCTACCCTAAGGCTAGGGCACCCCTAGGCTCAGGCTAGGGCACCCCTAGGCTCATACTAGGGCACCCCTAGGCTCAGGCTAGGGCACACCTAGGCTTAGGCTAGGGCAACCCTTGGCTAGACTAAGGCTAGTGCTCCTCTAGCCTCATGTTAGGGCACACCTAGGCTAAGGCTAGGGCACCCCTAGACTTAGGCTAATGCTAGGGCTCCCCTAGCCTCAGGCTAGGGCACCCCTACGCTTATGCTAGGACACCCCTAGCCTTGGGCTAAGGTTAAGGCTCCCCTAGCCTAAGGCTAGAGCACCCCTAGGCTTAGACTAGAGCACCCCTAGGCTTAGGCTACGACACCCCTAGGCTTAGGCTAGGGTACCCCTAGGCTTAGGCTAAGGCTAGGTCTCCCCTAGCCTAAGGCTAAGGCACCCCTAGGCTTAGGCTAGGGCACCCCTAGGCTTAGGCTAGGGCACCCCTAGGCTTAGGCTAAGTCCCGGGCTCCCCTAGTCTAAGGATAGGGCACCCCTAGGCTTAGGCGAGGGCACCCCTAGGCTTGGGCTAGGGCACCCGTAGGCTTAGGCTATGGCACCCCTAGGCTTAGGCTAGTGCACCCCTAGGCTTAGGCTAGGGCACCCCTAGGCTTAGGCTAGAGTACCCCTAGGCTTAGGCTAGGGCACCCCTAGCCTAAGGCTAGGGCACCCCTAGGCCTTGGTTAGGGCACCCGTAGACTTAGGCTAGGGCAATCCTAGGCTTAGGCTAAGGCTAGGGCTCCCCTAGCCTCAGGCTAGGGCACCCCTAGGCTCAGGCCAAGGCACCACTAGGCTTCGTCTAAGGCACCCCTAGCCTTACTCTAAGGCTAGGGTTCCCCTAGCCTCAGGCTAGGGCACCCCAGGCTCAGGGTAAGGCACACCTAGTCTCAGGCTAGGGCACCCCTAGGCTTAGGCTAAGGCTAGGGCTCCCCTAGCCTAAGGCTAGGGCACCACAAGGCTTAGGATAGGGCAATGCTGTGCTTACGCTAGGGCACCCCTAGGCTTAAACTAGGGCACCCCTAGGCTTAGGCTAAGGCTACGGCTCCCCTAGCCTCAGGCTCGGGCACCCCTAGGCTTAGGCTAGGGCACCGCTAGGCTCAGGCTAGGGCACCGCTAGGCTTAAACTAGGGCACCCCTAGGCTTAGGCTAAGGCTACGGCTCCCCTAGCCTCAGGCTAGGGCACCCGTAGGCTCAGGCTAGGGCACCCCTAGGCTCAGGCTAGTGCACCCCTAGGCTTAAGCTAAGGCTAGGGCTCCCCTAGCCTCAGGCTAGGGCACCCCTAGGATTAGGCTGGGGCACCCCTAGGCTCAGGCTAGGGCATCCCAAGGCTTAGGCTACGGCTAAGGTTCCCGTAGCCTAAGGCTATAGCACCCCAAGGCTTAGGTTAGGGCACCCCTAGACTTAGGTTAGGGCACCCCTCGGCTTAGGCTAAGGCTAGGGCTCACCTAGGCTCAGGCTAGGGCACCCCTAGGCTTAGGCTTGGGCACCCCTTGGCTTAGGCTAGGGCACCCCTAAGCTTACGCTAGGGCACACCTAGGCTAAGGCTAAGGCTAGGGCTCCCCTGGGCTTAGGCTAGGGCACCCCTTGGCTTAGGCTAAGGCACACCTAGGCTTAGGCTAGGGCACCCCTAGGCTTAGGCTAAGGCTAGGGCTCCCCTAGCCATAGGCTAGGGCACCCCTTGGCTTAGGCTAGGGCACACATAGGCTTAGGCTAGGGCACCCCTAGGCTTAGGCTAAGGCTAGGGCTCCCCTAGCCTAAGGCTAGGGCACACCTAGGCTTAGGCTAGGGCACACCTAGGCTTAGGCTAGGGCACCCCTAGGCTTAGGCTAGGGCACCCCTAGGTAGGCTAAGGCTAGGGCTCCCCTAGCCTATTGTTAGGGCACCCCTAGGCTTAGTCTAGGGCACCACTAGGCTTAGGCTATGGAACCCTTAGGCTTTGGCTAGGGCAACCCTAGGCTTAGGCTAGAGCACCCCTAGGCTTAGGCTAGAGCACCCCTAGGCTTAGGCTAGGGCACCCCTATGCTTAGGCTAAGGCTAGGGATCCCCTAGCCTAAGGCTAGGGCACCCCTAGGCTTAGGCTACGGTACCCCTAGGCTTTGGCTAGAGCACCCCTAGGCTTAGGCTAGGGCACCCCTAGGCTTGGGCTAAAGCTAGGGCTCCCCTACTCTAAGGCTAGGGCACCCCTAGGCTCAGGCTAGGGCACCCCTAGGCTCTGACTAGGGCACCCCTAGATCAGGCTAGGGCACCCTAGGCTTAGGCTAGGGCACCCCTTGGCTAGACTAAGGCTAGTGCTCCTCTAGCCTCAGGTTAGGGCACACCTAGGCTCAGGCTAGGGCACCCCTAGGCTTAGGCTAGTGCACCCCTAGGCTTAGGCAAGGGCACCCCTGGGCTTAGGCTAGGGCACCCCTAGGCTTAGGCTAGGGCACCCCTAGGCTTAGGCTAAGGCTAGGGCTCCCCTACCCTAAGGCTAGGGTACCCCTAGGCTTTGGTTAGGGCACCCGTAGACTTAGGCTAGGGCAATCCTAGGCTTAGGCTAAGGCTAGGGCTCCCCTAGCCTCAGGCTAGGGCACCCCTTGGCTCAGGCTAGGGCACCACTAGGCTTCGTCTAGGGCACCCCTAGCCTTAGTCTAAGGCTAGGGTTACCCTAGCCTCACGCTAGGGCACACCAGGCTCAGGCTAAGGCACACCTAGTCTCAGGCTAGGGCACCCCTAGGATTAGGCTAAGGCTAGGGCTCCCCTAGCCTAAGGCTAGGGCACCCCAAGGCTTAGGCTAGGGCACCGCTGGGCTTAGACTAGGGTACCCGTAGACTTAAACTAGGGCAGCCCTAGGCTTAGGCTAAGGCTACGGCTCCCCTGGCCTCAGGCTCGGGAACCCCTAGGCTTAGGCTAGGGCACCCCTAGGCTTAGGCTAAGGCTAGGGCTCCCCTAGCCTTAGGCTAGGGCACCCCTAGGCTTAGGGTAAGATTAGTGCCCCCCTACCCTAGTGTTAGGGCACCCCTAGGCTTACTCTGGGGCACCCCTAGGCTTAGGTTATGGCACCCCTAGGCTTAGGCTAGGACACCCCTAGGCTTAGGCTAGGGCACCCCTAGGGTTAGGCTAGAGCACCCCTACGCTTAGGCTAGGGCACCCCTACGCTTAGGCTAAGGCTAGGGCTCCCCTTGCCTAAGGATAGGGCACCCCTAAGCTTAGGCTAGGGCACCCCTAGGCTTTGGCTAGGACACCCCTAGGCTTAGGCTAGGGCACCCCTAGGCTTAGGCTAAAGCTAGGGCTCCCCTACCCTAAGGCTAGGGCACCCCTAGGCTTAGGCTAAGGCTAGGGCTTCCCTAGCCTAAGGATAGGGCACCCCTAAGCTTAGGCTAGGGCACCCATAGGCTTTGGCTAGGGCACCCCTAGGCTTAGGCTAGGGCACCCCTAGGCTTAGACTAAAGCTAGGGCTCCCCTACCCTAAGGCTAGGGCACCCCTAGGCTCAGGCTAGGGCACCCCTAGGCTCATACTAGGGCACCCCTAGGCTCAGGCTAGGGCACACCTAGGCTTAGGCTAGGGCAACCCTTGGCTAGACTAAGGCTAGTGCTCCTCTAGCCTCATGTTAGGGCACACCTAGGCTAAGGCTAGGGCACCCCTAGACTTAGGCTAATGCTAGGGCTCCCCTAGCCTCAGGCTAGGGCACCCCTACGCTTATGCTAGGACACCCCTAGACTTGGGCTAAGGTTAAGGCTCCCCTAGCCTAAGGCTAGAGCACCACTAGGCTTAGACTAGAGCACCCCTAGGCTTAGGCTACGACACCCCTAGGCTTAGGCTAGGGTGCCCCTAGGCTTAGGCTAAGGCTAGGTCTCCCCTAGCCTAAGGCTAAGGCACCCCTAGGCTTAGGCTAGGGCACCCCTAGGCTTAGGCTAGTGCACCCCTAGGCTTAGGCTAAGTCCCGGGCTCCCCTAGTCTAAGGATAGGGCACCCCTAGGCTTAGGCGAGGGCACCCCTAGGCTTGGGCTAGGGCACCCGTAGGCTTAGGCTATGGCACCCCTAGGCTTAGGCTAGTGCACCCCTAGGCTTAGGCTAGGGCACCCCTAGGCTTAGGCTAGAGTACCTCTAGGCTTTGGCTAGGGCACCCCTAGCCTAAGGCTAGGGCACCCCTAGGCCTTGGTTAGGGCACCCGTAGACTTAGGCTAGGGCAATCCTAGGCTTAGGCTAAGGCTAGGGCTCCCCTAGCCTCAGGCTAGGGCACCCCTAGGCTCAGGCCAAGGCACCACTAGGCTTCGTCTAGGGCACCCCTAGCCTTACTCTAAGGCTAGGGTTCCCCTAGCCTCAGGCTAGGGCACCCCAGGCTCAGGGTAAGGCACACCTAGTCTCAGGCTAGGGCACCCCTAGGCTTAGGCTAAGGCTAGGGCTCCCCTAGCCTAAGGCTAGGGCACCACAAGGCTTAGGATAGGGCAATGCTGTGCTTACGCTAGGGCACCCCTAGGCTTAAACTAGGGCACCCCTAGGCTTAGGCTAAGGCTACGGCTCCCCTAGCCTCAGGCTCGGGCACCCCTAGGCTTAGGCTAGGGCACCGCTAGGCTCAGGCTAGGGCACCCCTAGGCTTAAACTAGGGCACCCCTAGGCTTAGGCTAAGGCTACGGCTCCCCTAGCCTCAGGCTAGGGCACCCGTAGGCTCAGGCTAGGGCACCCCTAGGCTCAGGCTAGTGCACCCCTAGGCTTAAGCTAAGGCTAGGGCTCCCCTAGCCTCAGGCTAGGGCACCCCTAGGATTAGGCTGGGGCACCCCTAGGCTCAGGCTAGGGCATCCCAAGGCTTAGGCTACGGCTAAGGTTCCCGTAGCCTAAGGCTATAGCACCCCAAGGCTTAGGTTAGGGCACCCCTAGACTTAGGTTAGGGCACCCCTAGGCTTAGGCTAAGGCTAGGGCTCACCTAGGCTCAGGCTAGGGCACCCCTAGGCTTAGGCTTGGGCACCCCTTGGCTTAGGCTAGGGCACCCCTAAGCTTACGCTAGGGCACACCTAGGCTAAGGCTAAGGCTAGGGCTCCCCTGGGCTTAGGCTAGGGCACCCCTTGGCTTAGGCTAAGGCACACCTAGGCTTAGGCTAGGGCACCCCTAGGCTTAGGCTAAGGCTAGGGCTCCCCTAGCCTAAGGCTAGGGCACCCCTAGGCTTAGGCTAAGGCTAGGGCACCCCTAGGCTTAGGCTAGGGCAGCCCTAGGCTTAGGCTAGGGCACCCCTAGGCTTAGGCTAGGGCACCCCTAGGCTTAGGCTAAGGCTAGGGCTCCCCTAGACTTAGGCTAGGTCACCCTTTGGCTTAGGCTAGGGCACATCTAGGCTTAGGCTAAGGCTAGGGCTCCCCTAGCCTAAGGCTAGGGCACCCCTAGACTTAGGCTAAGGCTAGGGCTCCCGTAGCCTAAGGCTAGGGCACCCCTAGGCTTAGGCTAGGGCACCCCTAGACTTAGGCTAAAGCTAGGGCTCCCCTACCCTAAGGATAGGGCACCCCTAGGCTCAGGCTAGGGCACCCCTAAGCTCTGACTAGGGCACCTCTAGGCTCAGGCTAGGGCACCCCTAGGCTTAGGCTACGGCACCCCTTGGCTAGACTAAGGCTAGTGCTCCTCTAGCCTCAGGTTAGAGCACCCCTAGGCTCAGGCTAGGTCACCCCTAGGCTTAGGCTAGTGCACCCCTAGGCTTAGGCTAGGGCACCCCTGGGCTTAGGCTAGGGCACCCCTAGGCTTAGGCTAGGGCACCCCTAGGCTTAGGCTAAGGCTACGGCTCCCCCAGCCTCAGGCTCGGGCACCCCTAGGCTTAGGCTAGGGCACCCCTAGGCTTAGGCTAGGGCACCCCTAGGCTTAGGCTAAGGCTAGGGCTCCCCTAGCCTCAGGCCAGGGCACCCCTAGGCTCAGGCTAGGTCACCACTAGGCTTAGGCTATGGCACCCCTAGGCTTAGGCTAGGACACCCCTAGGCTTAGGCTAGGGCACCCCTAGGCTTAGGCTAGAGCACCCCTAGGCTTAGTCTAAGGCTAGGGTTCCCCTAGCCTCACGCTAGGGCACCCCAGGCTCATGATAAGGCACACCTAGTCTCAGGCTAGGGCACCCCTAGGCTTAGGCTAAGGCTAGGGCTCCCCTAGCCTAAGGCTAGGGCACCCCAAGGCTTAGGCTAGGGCACCGCTGGGCTTAGGCTAGGGCACCCCTAGGCTTAAACTAGGGCACCCCTAGGCTTAGGCTAAGGCTACGGCTCCCCCAGCCTCAGGCTCGGGCACCCCTAGGCTTAGGCTAGGGCACTCCTAGGCTTAGGCTAGGGCACCCCTAGGCTTAGGCTAAGGCTAGGGCTCCCCTAGCCTTAGGCTAGGGCACCCCTAGACTTAGGGTAAGATTAGTGCTCCCCTAGGCTATTGTTAGGGCACCCCTAGGCTTAGTCTAGGGCACCCCTAGGCTTAGGCTATGGCACCCCTAGGCTTAGGCTAGGACACCCCTAGGCTTAGGCTAGGGCACCCCTAGGCTTAGGCTAGAGCACCCCTAGGCTTAGGCTAGGGCACCCCTAGGCTTAGGCTAGGGCACCCCTAGGCTTAGGCTAGGGCAACCCTAGGCTTAGGCTAAAGCTAGGGCTCCCCTACCCTAAGGCTAGGGCACCCCTAGGCTCAGGCTAGGGCACCCCTAGGCTCAGACTAGGGCACCCCTAGGCTCAGGCTAGGGCACACCTAGGCTTAGGCTAGGGCACCCCTTGGCTAGACTAAGGCTAGTGCTCCTCTAGCCTCAGGTTAGGGCACCCCTAGGTTCAGGCTAGGGCACCCCTAGACTTAGGCTAAAGCTAGGGCTCCCCTATCCTAAGGCTAGGGCACCCCTAGGCTTTGGTTAGGGCACCCGTAGACTTAGGCTAGGGCAATCCTAGGCTTAGGCTAAGGCTAGGGCTCCCCTAGCCTCAGGCTAGTGCACCCCTAGGCTCAGGCTAGGGCACCACTAGGCTTCGTCTAAGGCACCCCTAGCCTTAGTCTAAGGCTAGGGTTCCCCTAACCTCAGGCTAGGGCACCCCAGGCTCAGGCTAAGGCACACCTAGTCTCAGGCTAGGACACCCCTAGGCATAGGCTAAGGCTAGGGCTCCCCTAGCCTAAGGCTAGGGCACCAAAAGGCTTAGGCTAGGGCACCGCTGTGCTTAGGCTAGGGCACCCCTAGGCTTAAACTAGGGCACCCCTAGGCTTAGGCTAATACTACGGCTCCCCTAGCCTCAGGCTCGGGCACCCCTAGGCTTAGGCTAGGGCACCGCTAGGCTCAGGCTAGGGCACCCCTAGGCTTAAACTAGGGCACCCCTAGGTTTAGGCTAAGGCTACGGCTCCCCTAGCCTCTGGCTAGGGCACCCGTAGGCTCAGGCTAGGGCACCCCTAGGCTCAGGCTAGTGCACCCCTAGGCTTAGGCTAAGGCTAGGGCTCCCCTAGCCTCAGGCTAGGGCACCCCTAGGCTCAGGCTAGGGTACCCCAAGGCTTAGGCTAAGGCTAAGGCACCCGTAGCCTAAGGCTAGAGCACCCCAAGGCTTAGGCTAGGGCACCCCAAGACTTAGGCTAGGGCAACCCTAGGCTTAGGCTAAGACTAGGGCTCACCTAGCCTCAGGCTAGGGCACCCCTAGGCTTAGGCTTCGGCACCCCTTGGCTTAGGCTAGGGCACCCCTAGGCTTAGGCTAAGGCTAGGGCTCCCCTAGCCTAAATGTAGTGCACCCCTAGACTTAGCCTAGGGCATCACTAGACTTAGGCTAGGGCACCCCTAGGCTTAGCCTAAGGCTAGGGCCCCCTAGCTTAAGGCTCGGGCACCCCAACGCTTAGGCTAGGCCACCCCTAGGCTTAGGCTAGGGCACCCCTAGGCTTAGGCTAAGGCTACGGCTCCCCTAGCCTCAGGCTAGGGCACCCCTAGACTCATGCTGTGGCACCATTAGGCTTAAGCTAGGGCAATCCTAGGCTAGACTAAGGCTAGGGTTCCCCTAGCCTCAGGCTAGGGCATCCGTAAGCTCAGGCTAGGGCACCCCTAGGCTAAGGCTAGGGCTCTCCTATCCTAATGCTAGGGCACCCCTAGGCTTAGGCTAGGGCATACCTAGGCTTAGGCTAGGGCACCCCTAGGCTTAGGCTAAGGCTAGAGCACCCCAAGCCTAAGGCTAGGGAACCCCTAGGCTTAGGCTAGGGCACCCCTACGCTTAGGCTAGGGCACCCCAAGGCTTGGGCTCGGGCACCCCTACTCTTAGGCTAGGGCACCACTAGGCTTAGGCTAAGGCTACGGCTCCCCTAGCCTCAGGTTAGGGCACCCCTAGGCTTAGGCTAGGGCACCCCTAGGCTTAGGCTAAGGCTAGGGCTCCCCTACGCTTAGGTTAGGGTAGCCCGAGGCTTAGAGTAGGTCACCCCTAGGCTTAGGCTAGGGCATCCCTAAGCTTAGGCTAGGGCACACCTAGGCTAAGGCTAAGGCTAGGGCTCCCCTGGGCTTAGGCTAGGGCACCTCTTGGCTTAGGCTAGGGCACACCTAAGTTTAGGCTAGGGCACCCCTAGGCTTAGGCTAAGGCTAGGGCACCCCTAGCCTTAGGCTAGGGCACCCCTTGGCTTAGGCTAGGGCACACATAGGCTTAGGCTAATGCTAGGGCTCCCCTAGCCTAAGGCTAGGGCACCCCTAGGCTTAGGCTAAGGCTAGGGCACCCCTAGGCTTAGGCTAGGGCACCCCTACGCTTAGGTTAGGGCACCCCTAGGCTTAGGTTAGGGCACACCTAGGCTTAGGCTAAGGCTAGGGCTCCCCTAGACTTAGGCTAGGGCACCCTTTGGCTTAGGCTAGGGCACATCTAGGCTTAGGCTAAGGCTAGGGCTCCCCTAGCCTAAGGCTAGGGCACCCCTAGGCTTAGGCTAAGGCTAGGGCTCCCCTAGCCTAAGGCTAGGGCACCCCTAGGCTTAGGCTAGGGCACCCCTAGGCTTAGGCTAGGGCACCCCTAGGCTTAGGCTAGGGCACCCCTAGGTAGGCTAAGGCTAGGGCTCCCCTAGCCTATTGTTAGGGCACCCCTAGGCTTAGTCTAGGGCACCACTAGGCTTAGGCTATGGAACCCTTAGGCTTTGGCTAGGGCAACCCTAGGCTTAGGCTAGAGCACCCCTAGGCTTAGGCTAGAGCACACCTAGGCTTAGGCTAGGGCACCCCTACGCTTAGGCTAAGGCTAAGGATCCACTAGCCTAAGGCTAGGGCACCCCTAGGCTTAGGCTACGGTACCCCTAGGCTTTGGCTAGAGCACCCCTAGGCTTAGGCTAGGGCACCCCTAGGCTTAGGCTAAAGCTAGGGCTCCCCTACTCTAAGGCTAGGGCACCCGTAGGCTCAGGCTAGGGCACACCTAGGCTCTGACTAGGGCACCCCTAGATCAGGCTAGGGCACCCTAGGCTTAGGCTAGGGCACCCCTTGGCTAGACTAAGGCTAGTGCTCCTCTAGCCTCAGGTTAGGGCACACCTAGGCTCAGGCTAGGGCACCCCTAGGCTTAGGGTAGTGCACCCCTAGGCTTAGGCTAGGGCACCCCTGGGCTTAGGCTAGGGCACCCCTAGGCTTAGGCTAGGGCACCCCTAGGCTTAGGCTAAGGGTAGGGCTCCCCTACCCTAAGGCTAAGGTACCCCTAGGCTTTGGTTAGGGCACCCGTAGACTTAGGCTAGGGCAATCCTAGGCTTAGGCTAAGGCTAGGGCTCCCCTAGCCTCAGGCTAGGGCACCCCTTGGCTCAGGCTAGGGCACCACTAGGCTTCGTCTAGGGCACCCCTAGCCTTAGTCTAAGGCTAGGGTTACCCTAGCCTCACGCTAGGGCACCCCAGGCTCAGGCTAAGGCACACCTAGTCTCAGGCTAGGGCACCCCTAGGATTAGGCTAAGGCTAGGGCTCCCCTAGCCTAAGGCTAGGGCACCCCAAGGCTTAGGCTAGGGCACCCCTAGGCTTAGTCTGGGGCACCCCTAGGCTTAGGTTATGGCACCCCTAGGCTTAGGCTAGGACACCCCTAGGCTTAGGCTAGGGCACCCCTAGGCTTAGGCTAGAGCACCCCTACGCTTAGGCTAGGGCACCCCTACGCTTAGGCTAAGGCTAGGGCTCCCCTTGCCTAAGGATAGGGCACCCCTAAGCTTAGGCTAGGGCACCCCTAGGCTTTGGCTAGGACACCCCTAGGCTTAGGCTAGGGCACCCCTAGGCTTAGGCTAAAGCTAGGGCTCCCCTACCCTAAGGCTAGGGCACCCCTAGGCTTAGGCTAAGGCTAGGGCTCCCCTAGCCTAAGGATAGGGCACCCCTAAGCTTAGGCTAGGGCACCCATAGGCTTTGGCTAGGGCACCCCTAGGCTTAGGCTAGGGCACCCCTAGGCTTAGACTAAAGCTAGGGCTCCCCTACCCTAAGGCTAGGGCACCCCTAGGCTCAGGCTAGGGCACCCCTAGGCTCATACTAGGGCACCCCTAGGCTCAGGCTAGGGCACACCTAGGCTTAGGCTAGGGCAACCCTTGGCTAGACTAAGGCTAGTGCTCCTCTAGCCTCATGTTAGGGCACACCTAGGCTAAGGCTAGGGCACCCCTAGACTTAGGCTAATGCTAGGGCTCCCCTAGCCTCAGGCTAGGGCACCCCTACGCTTATGCTAGGACACCCCTAGCCTTGGGCTAAGGTTAAGGCTCCCCTAGCCTAAGGTTAGAGCACCGCTAGGCTTAGACTAGAGCACCCCTAGGCTTAGGCTACGACACCCCTAGGCTTAGGCTAGGGTACCCCTAGGCTTAGGCTAAGGCTAGGTCTCCCCTAGCCTAAGGCTAAGGCACCCCTAGGCTTAGGCTAGGGCACCCCTAGGCTTAGGCTAGGGCACCCCTAGGCTTAGGCTAAGTCCCGGGCTCCCCTAGTCTAAGGATAGGGCACCCCTAGGCTTAGGCGAGGGCACCCCTAGGCTTGGGCTAGGGCACCCGTAGGCTTAGGCTATGGCACCCCTAGGCTTAGGCTAGTGCACCCCTAGGCTTAGGCTAGGGCACCCCTAGGCTTAGGCTAGAGTACCCCTAGGCTTAGGCTAGGGCACCCCTAGGCTTAGGCTAAGGCTAGGGCTCCCCTAGCCTAAGGCTAGGGCACCCCTAGGCCTTGGTTAGGGCACCCGTAGACTTAGGCTAGGGCAATCCTAGGCTTAGGCTAAGGCTAGGGCTCCCCTAGCCTCAGGCTAGGGCACCCCTAGGCTCAGGCCAAGGCACCACTAGGCTTCGTCTAAGGCACCCCTAGCCTTACTCTAAGGCTAGGGTTCCCCTAGCCTCAGGCTAGGGCACCCCAGGCTCAGGGTAAGGCACACCTAGTCTCAGGCAAGGGCACCCCTAGGCTTAGGCTAAGGCTAGGGCTCCCCTAGCCTAAGGCTAGGGCACCACAAGGCTTAGGATAGGGCAATGCTGTGCTTACGCTAGGGCACCCCTAGGCTTAAACTAGGGCACCCCTAGGCTTAGGCTAAGGCTACGGCTCCCCTAGCCTCAGGCTCGGGCACCCCTAGGCTTAGGCTAGGGCACCGCTAGGCTCAGGCTAGGGCACCCCTAGGCTTAAACTAGGGCACCCCTAGGCTTAGGCTAAGGCTACGGCTCCCCTAGCCTCAGGCTAGGGCACCCGTAGGCTCAGGCTAGGGCACCCCTAGGCTCAGGCTAGTGCACCCCTAGGCTTAAGCTAAGGCTAGGGCTCCCCTAGCCTCAGGCTAGGGCACCCCTAGGATTAGGCTGGGGCACCCCTAGGCTCAGGCTAGGGCATCCCAAGGCTTAGGCTACGGCTAAGGTTCCCGTAGCCTAAGGCTATAGCACCCCAAGGCTTAGGTTAGGGCACCCCTAGACTTAGGTTAGGGCACCCCTAGGCTTAGGCTAAGGCTAGGGCTCACCTAGGCTCAGGCTAGGGCACCCCTAGGCTTAGGCTAGGGCATCCCTAGGCTTAGGCTAGGGCACCCCTAGGCTTAGGCTAAGGCTAGGGCTCCCCAACTTAAGGCGATGGCACCCCAACGCTTATGCTAGGACACCCCTAGGCTGAGGCTAGGGCACCCCTAGGCTTAGGCTAAGGCTACGGCTCGCTAAGCCTCAGGCTAGGGCACCCCTAGACTCATGCTGTGGCACCCCTAGGCTTAGGCTAGGGCAATCCTAGGCTAGACTAAGGCTAGGGTTCCCCTAGCCTCAGGCTAGGGCATCCGTAAGCTCAGGCTAGGGCACGACAAGGCTTAGGTTAGGGCACCCCTAGACTTAGGCTAGGGCACCCCTAGGCTTAGGCTTAGGCTAGGTCACCCCTTGGCTTAAGCTAGGGCACCCCTAGGCTTAGGCTAAAGCTACGGCTCCCCTAGCCTCAGGCTAGGGCACCCTTAGGCTTAGGCTAGTGCACCCCTAGGCTTAGGCTAGGGCTCCCCTAGGCTTAGGCTAGGACACCCCTAGGCTTAGGCTAGGGCACACCTAGGCTTAGGCTAGGGCACCCCTAGGCTTAGGCTAAGGCTAGGGCTCCCCTAGCCTAAGGCTAGGGCACCCCTAGGCTTAGGTTATGGTACCCCGAGGCTTAGGCTAGGCCACCCCTAGGCTTAGGTTAGGGCACCCCAAGGCTTAGGCTAGGGCACAACTAGGCTTAGGCTAAACTAGTGCTCCCCTAGCCTAAGGCTTGGGCATCCGTAGGCTTAGGCTAGGGTACCACTAGAATTAGGCTAGGGCACCCATAGGCTAAGGCTAAGGCTAGGGCTTCTCTAGCCTAAGGCTAGGGCACCCCTAGGCTTAGGCTTGGCCACCCCTAGGCTTAGGCTAGGGCACCCATGGCTTAGGCTAGGGCACCCCTAGGCTTAAGCTATGGCACCGCTAGGCTTAGGTTAGAGCACTCCAAAGCTTAGGCTAGGGCACCCCTAGGCTTAGGCTATGGCGATCGCTCCCCAAACCTAAGGCTAGGGCATGCCTAGGCTTAGGCTAGGTAACCCTAGGCTTAGGCTAGGGCTAGGGCTCTCCTCCCCTAATGCTAGGGCACCCCTAGGCTTACGCTAGGGCACCCCTAGGGTTAGGCTAGGGCACCCCTAGGGTTAGGCTAGGAACTCCTAGGCTTACGCTAGGGCACCCCTAGGCTTAGGCTAAGGCTAGGGCTCTCCCACACTAATGCTAGGGCACCCCTAGGCTTAGGCTAGGGCACACCTAGGCTTAGGCTAGGGCACCCCTAGGCTAAGGCTAAGGCTAGGGCTCCCCAAGCCTAAGGCTAGGGAACCTCTAGGCTTAGGCTAGGGCACCCCTACGCTTAGGCTAGGGCACCCCAAGGCTTAGGCTAGGGCACCCCTAGGCTTAGGCTAGGGCACCCCTAGGCTTAGGCTAAGGTTACGGCTCCCCTAGCCGCAGGCTAGGGCACCCCTAGGCTTAGGCTAGGGTACACCTAGGCTTAGGCCAGGGCACACCTAGGCTTAGGCTAAGGCTAGGGCTCCCCTAGCCTAAGGCTAGAGCACCCGTATACTTAGGCTAGGGCACCCCTAGGCTTAGATTAGGGCACCCCTAGGCTTAGGCTAAATCTAGGGATCCCCTGGCCTAAGGCCAGGGCACCTGTAGCCTTAGGCTAGGGCACCTCTAGGCTTAGGCTAAAGCTAGGGCTCCCCTAGCCTAAGGCTAGGGCACCCCTAGGCTTTGGTTGGGCACCCCTAGGCTTAGGCTAGGGCGCCTGTAGGCTAAGGCTAAGGCTAGGGCGCCTCTAGCCTATGGCTAGGGCACCCCTAGGCTTAGGCGAGGGCACCCCTAGGCTTAGGCTATGGCACCCCAAGGGTTAGGCTATGGCACCCCTAGGCTTACGCTAGGGCACCCCTAGGCTTAAGCTTAGGCTAGGGCTCCCCTAGCTTAAGGCTAGGGCACCTTTAGGCTTAGGCTAGGGCACCCCTAGGCTTAGGCTAGAGCACCCCTAGTCTTAGGCAAGGGCACCCCTAGCCTTAGGCTAAAGCTAGGGCTCCCATAGCCTAAGGCTAGGGCATACCTAGGCTTAGGCTAGGGCACCCCTAAGCTTAAGCTAGATCACCGCTAGGCTTAGGCTAAGGCTAGGGCTCCACTAGCCTAAGGCTAGGGCACCCATAGGCTTAGGTTAGGGCACCCCTAGGCTTAGGCTAGGGCACTCCTAGGCTTAGGCTAAGGCTAGGGCTCCCCAAACCTAAGGCTAAGACATCCCTAGGCTTAGGCTAGGTAACCCTAGGCTTAAGCTAGGGCACCCCTAGCCTTAGGCTAAGGCTGGGGCTCACCTCGCCTAATGCTAGGGCAAACCTAGGCTTGGGCTAGGGCACCCCTAGGCTTAGGCTAGGGCACCCCTAGGCTTAGGCTAGGGCACCCCTAGGCTTAGGCTAGGGCACCCCTAGTCTTAGGCTAAGGCTAGGGCTCCCATAGCCTAAGGCTAGGGCACCCCTTGGCTTAGGCTAGGGCACCCCTAGGCTTAGGCTAAGGCTAGGGCACCCCTAGCCTTAGGCTAGGGCACCCCTTGGCTTAGGCTAGGGCACACATAGGCTTAGGCTAATGCTAGGGCTCCCCTAGCCTAAGGCTAGGGCACCCCTAGGCTTAGGCTAAGGCTAGGGCACCCCTAGGCTTAGGCTAGGGCACCCCTACGCTTAGGCTAGGGCACCCCTAGGCTTAGGTTAGGGCACACCTAGGCTTAGGCTAAGGCTAGGGCTCCCCTAGACTTAGGCTAGGGCACCCTTTGGCTTAGGCTAGGGCACATCTAGGCTTAGGCTAAGGCTAGGGCTCCCCTAGCCTAAGGCTAGGGCACCCCTAGGCTTAGGCTAGGGCACCCCTAGGCTTAGGCTAGGGCACCCCTAGGCTTAGGCTAAGACTAGGGCTCACCTAGCCTCAGGCTAGGTCACCCCTAGGCTTAGGCTTCGGCACCCCTTGGCTTAGGCTAGGGCACCCCTAGGCTTAGGCTAAGGCTAGGGCTCCCCTAGCCTAAATGTAGTGCACCCCTAGACTTAGCCTAGGGCATCACTAGACTTAGGCTAGGGCTCCCCTAGGCTAAGCCTAAGGCTAGGGCCCCCTAGCTTAAGGCTCGGGCACCCCAACGCTTAGGCTACGCCACCCCTAGGCTTAGGCTAGGGCACCCCTAGGCTTAGGCTAAGGCTACGGCTCCCCTAGCCTCAGGCTAGTGCACCCCTAGACTCATGCTGTGGCACCATTAGGCTAGGGCTAGGGCAATCCTAGGCTAGACTAAGGCTAGGGTTCCCCTAGCCTCAGGCTAGGGCATCCGTAAGCTCAGGCTAGGGCACCCCAAGGCTAAGGCTAGGGCTCTCCTATCCTAATGCTAGGGCACCCCTAGGCTTAGGCTAGGGCATACCTAGGCTTAGGCTAGGGCACCCCTAGGCTTAGGCTAAGGCTAGGGCACCCCAAGCCTAAGGCTAGGGAACCCCTAGGCTTAGGCTAGGGCACCCCTACGCTTAGGCTAGGGCACCCCAAGGCTTGGGCTCGGGCACCCCTAGTCTTAGGCTAGGGCACCCCTAGGCTTAGGCTAAGGCTACGGCTCCCCTAGCCTCAGGCTAGGGCACCCCTAGGCTTAGGCTAGGGCACCCCTAGGCTTAGGCTAAGGCTAGGGCTCCCCTACGCTTAGGTTAGGGTAGCCCGAGGCTTAGAGTAGGTCACCCCTAGGCTTAGGCTAGGGCATCCCTAAGCTTAGGCTAGGGCACACCTAGGCTAAGGCTTAGGCTAGGGCTCCCCTGGGCTTAGGCTAGGGCACCTCTTGGCTTAGGCTAGGGCACACCTAAGTTTAGGCTAGGGCACCCCTAGGCTTAGGCTAAGGCTAGGGCACCCCTAGCCTTAGGCTAGGGCACCCCTTGGCTTAGGCTAGGGCACACATAGGCTTAGGCTAATGCTAGGGCTCCCCTAGCCTAAGGCTAGGGCACCCCTAGGCTTAGGCTAAGGCTAGGGCACCCCTAGGCTTAGGCTAGGGCACCCCTACGCTTAGGCTAGGGCACCCCTAGGCTTAGGTTAGGGCACACCTAGGCTTAGGCTAAGGCTAGGGCTCCCCTAGACTTAGGCTAGGGCACCCTTTGGCTTAGGCTAGGGCACATCTAGGCTTAGGCTAAGGCTAGGGCTCCCCTAGCCTAAGGCTAGGGCACCCCTAGGCTTAGGCTAAGGCTAGGGCTCCCCTAGCCTAAGGCTAGGGCACCCCTAGGCTTAGGCTAGGGCACCCCTAGGCTTAGGCTAGGGCACCCCTAGGCTTAGGCTAGGGCACCCCTAGGTAGGCTAAGGCTAGGGCTCCCCTAGCCTATTGTTAGGGCACCCCTAGGCTTAGTCTAGGGCACCACTAGGCTTAGGCTATGGAACCCTTAGGCTTTGGCTAGGGCAACCCTAGGCTTAGGCTAGAGCACCCCTAGGCTTAGGCTAGAGCACCCCTAGGCTTAGGCTAGGGCACCCCTACGCTTAGGCTAAGGCTAGGGATCCCCTAGCCTAAGGCTAGGGCACCCCTAGGCTTAGGCTACGGTACCCCTAGGCTTTGGCTAGAGCACCCCTAGGCTTAGGCTAGGGCACCCCTAGGCTTAGGCTAAAGCTAGGGCTCCCCTACTCTAAGGCTAGGGCACCCCTAGGCTCAGGCTAGGGCACCCCTAGGCTCTGACTAGGGCACCCCTAGATCAGGCTAGGGCACCCTAGGCTTAGGCTAGGGCACCCCTTGGCTAGACTAAGGCTAGTGCTCCTCTAGCCTCAGGTTAGGGCACACCTAGGCTCAGGCTAGGGCACCCCTAGGCTTAGGCTAGTGCACCCCTAGGCTTAGGCTAGGGCACCCCTGGGCTTAGGCTAGGGCACCCTTAGGCTTAGGCTAAGGCTAGGGCTCCCCTACCCTAAGGCTAGGGTACCCCTAGGCTTTGGTTAGGGCACCCGTAGACTTAGGCTAGGGCAATCCTAGGCTTAGGCTAAGGCTAGGGCTCCCCTAGCCTCAGGCTAGGGCACCCCTTGGCTCAGGCTAGGGCACCACTAGGCTTCGTCTAGGGCACCCCTAGCCTTAGTCTAAGGCTAGGGTTACCCTAGCCTCACGCTAGGGCACCCCAGGCTCAGGCTAAGGCACACCTAGTCTCAGGCTAGGGCACCCCTAGGATTAGGCTAAGGCTAGGGCTCCCCTAGCCTAAGGCTAGGGCACCCCAAGGCTTAGGCTAGGGCACCGCTGGGCTTAGACTAGGGCACCCCTAGGATTAGGCTAAGGCTAGGGCTCCCCTAGCCTAAGGCTAGGGCACCCCAAGGCTTAGGCTAGGGCACCGCTGGGCTTAGACTAGGGCACCCGTAGGCTTAAACTAGGGCAGCCTTAGGCTTAGGCTAAGGCTACGGCTCCCCTGGCCTCAGGCTCGGGAACCCCTAGGCTTAGGCTAGGGCACCCCTAGGCTTAGGCTAAGGCTAGGGCTCCCCTAGCCTTAGGCTAGGGCACCCCTAGGCTTAGGGTAAGATTAGTGCCCCCCTACCCTAGTGTTAGGGCACCCCTAGGCTTACTCTGGGGCACCCCTATGCTTAGGTTATGGCACCCCTAGGCTTAGGCTAGGACACCCCTAGGCTTAGGCTAGGGCACCCCTAGGCTTAGGCTAGAGCACCCCTACGCTTAGGCTAGGGCACCCCTACGCTTAGGCTAAGGCTAGGGCTCCCCTTGCCTAAGGATAGGGCACCCCTAAGCTTAGGCTAGGGCACCCCTAGGCTTTGGCTAGGACACCCCTAGGCTTAGGCTAGGGCACCCCTAGGCTTAGGCTAAAGCTAGGGCTCCCCTACCCTAAGGCTAGGGCACCCCTAGGCTTAGGCTAAGGCTAGGGCTCCCCTAGCCTAAGGATAGGGCACCCCTAAGCTTAGGCTAGGGCACTCATAGGCTTTGGCTAGGGCACCCCTAGGCTTAGGCTAGGGCACCCCTAGGCTTAGACTAAAGCTAGGGCTCCCCTACCCTAAGGCTAGGGCACCCCTAGGCTCAGGCTAGGGCACCCCTAGGCTCATACTAGGGCACCCCTAGGCTCAGGCTAGGGCACACCTAGGCTTAGGCTAGGGCAACCCTTGGCTAGACTAAGGCTAGTGCTCCTCTAGCCTCATGTTAGGGCACACCTAGGCTAAGGCTAGGGCACCCCTAGACTTAGGCTAATGCTAGGGCTCCCCTAGCCTCAGGCTAGGGCACCCCTACGCTTATGCTAGGACACCCCTAGCCTTGGGCTAAGGTTAAGGCTCCCCTAGCCTAAGGCTAGAGCACCCCTAGGCTTAGACTAGAGCACCCCTAGGCTTAGGCTACGACACCCCTAGGCTTAGGCTAGGGTACCCCTAGGCTTAGGCTAAGGCTAGGTCTCCCCTAGCCTAAGGCTAAGGCACCCCTAGGCTTAGGCTAGGGCACCCCTAGGCTTAGGCTAGGGCACCCCTAGGCTTAGGCTAAGTCCCGGGCTCCCCTAGTCTAAGGATAGGGCACCCCTAGGCTTAGGCGAGGGCACCCCTAGGCTTGGGCTAGGGCACCCGTAGGCTTAGGCTATGGCACCCCTAGGCTTAGGCTAGTGCACCCCTAGGCTTAGGCTAGGGCACCCCTAGGCTTAGGCTAGAGTACCCCTAGGCTTAGGCTAGGGCACCCCTAGCCTAAGGCTAGGGCACCCCTAGGCCTTGGTTAGGGCACCCGTAGACTTAGGCTAGGGCAATCCTAGGCTTAGGCTAAGGCTAGGGCTCCCCTAGCCTCAGGCTAGGGCACCCCTAGGCTCAGGCCAAGGCACCACTAGGCTTCGTCTAAGGCACCCCTAGCCTTACTCTAAGGCTAGGGTTCCCCTAGCCTCAGGCTAGGGCACCCCAGGCTCAGGGTAAGGCACACCTAGTCTCAGGCTAGGGCACCCCTAGGCTTAGGCTAAGGCTAGGGCTCCCCTAGCCTAAGGCTAGGGCACCACAAGGCTTAGGATAGGGCAATGCTGTGCTTACGCTAGGGCACCCCTAGGCTTAAACTAGGGCACCCCTAGGCTTAGGCTAAGGCTACGGCTCCCCTAGCCTCAGGCTCGGGCACCCCTAGGCTTAGGCTAGGGCACCGCTAGGCTCAGGCTAGGGCACCGCTAGGCTTAAACTAGGGCACCCCTAGGCTTAGGCTAAGGCTACGGCTCCCCTAGCCTCAGGCTAGGGCACCCGTAGGCTCAGGCTAGGGCACCCCTAGGCTCAGGCTAGTGCACCCCTAGGCTTAAGCTAAGGCTAGGGCTCCCCTAGCCTCAGGCTAGGGCACCCCTAGGATTAGGCTGGGGCACCCCTAGGCTCAGGCTAGGGCATCCCAAGGCTTAGGCTACGGCTAAGGTTCCCGTAGCCTAAGGCTATAGCACCCCAAGGCTTAGGTTAGGGCACCCCTAGACTTAGGTTAGGGCACCCCTCGGCTTAGGCTAAGGCTAGGGCTCACCTAGGCTCAGGCTAGGGCACCCCTAGGCTTAGGCTTGGGCACCCCTTGGCTTAGGCTAGGGCACCCCTAAGCTTACGCTAGGGCACACCTAGGCTAAGGCTAAGGCTAGGGCTCCCCTGGGCTTAGGCTAGGGCACCCCTTGGCTTAGGCTAAGGCACACCTAGGCTTAGGCTAGGGCACCCCTAGGCTTAGGCTAAGGCTAGGGCTCCCCTAGCCATAGGCTAGGGCACCCCTTGGCTTAGGCTAGGGCACACATAGGCTTAGGCTAGGGCACCCCTAGGCTTAGGCTAAGGCTAGGGCTCCCCTAGCCTAAGGCTAGGGCACACCTAGGCTTAGGCTAGGGCACACCTAGGCTTAGGCTAGGGCACCCCTAGGCTTAGGCTAGGGCACCCCTAGGTAGGCTAAGGCTAGGGCTCCCCTAGCCTATTGTTAGGGCACCCCTAGGCTTAGTCTAGGGCACCACTAGGCTTAGGCTATGGAACCCTTAGGCTTTGGCTAGGGCAACCCTAGGCTTAGGCTAGAGCACCCCTAGGCTTAGGCTAGAGCACCCCTAGGCTTAGGCTAGGGCACCCCTATGCTTAGGCTAAGGCTAGGGATCCCCTAGCCTAAGGCTAGGGCACCCCTAGGCTTAGGCTACGGTACCCCTAGGCTTTGGCTAGAGCACCCCTAGGCTTAGGCTAGGGCACCCCTAGGCTTGGGCTAAAGCTAGGGCTCCCCTACTCTAAGGCTAGGGCACCCCTAGGCTCAGGCTAGGGCACCCCTAGGCTCTGACTAGGGCACCCCTAGATCAGGCTAGGGCACCCTAGGCTTAGGCTAGGGCACCCCTTGGCTAGACTAAGGCTAGTGCTCCTCTAGCCTCAGGTTAGGGCACACCTAGGCTCAGGCTAGGGCACCCCTAGGCTTAGGCTAGTGCACCCCTAGGCTTAGGCAAGGGCACCCCTGGGCTTAGGCTAGGGCACCCCTAGGCTTAGGCTAGGGCACCCCTAGGCTTAGGCTAAGGCTAGGGCTCCCCTACCCTAAGGCTAGGGTACCCCTAGGCTTTGGTTAGGGCACCCGTAGACTTAGGCTAGGGCAATCCTAGGCTTAGGCTAAGGCTAGGGCTCCCCTAGCCTCAGGCTAGGGCACCCCTTGGCTCAGGCTAGGGCACCACTAGGCTTCGTCTAGGGCACCCCTAGCCTTAGTCTAAGGCTAGGGTTACCCTAGCCTCACGCTAGGGCACACCAGGCTCAGGCTAAGGCACACCTAGTCTCAGGCTAGGGCACCCCTAGGATTAGGCTAAGGCTAGGGCTCCCCTAGCCTAAGGCTAGGGCACCCCAAGGCTTAGGCTAGGGCACCGCTGGGCTTAGACTAGGGTACCCGTAGACTTAAACTAGGGCAGCCCTAGGCTTAGGCTAAGGCTACGGCTCCCCTGGCCTCAGGCTCGGGAACCCCTAGGCTTAGGCTAGGGCACCCCTAGGCTTAGGCTAAGGCTAGGGCTCCCCTAGCCTTAGGCTAGGGCACCCCTAGGCTTAGGGTAAGATTAGTGCCCCCCTACCCTAGTGTTAGGGCACCCCTAGGCTTACTCTGGGGCACCCCTAGGCTTAGGTTATGGCACCCCTAGGCTTAGGCTAGGACACCCCTAGGCTTAGGCTAGGGCACCCCTAGGGTTAGGCTAGAGCACCCCTACGCTTAGGCTAGGGCACCCCTACGCTTAGGCTAAGGCTAGGGCTCCCCTTGCCTAAGGATAGGGCACCCCTAAGCTTAGGCTAGGGCACCCCTAGGCTTTGGCTAGGACACCCCTAGGCTTAGGCTAGGGCACCCCTAGGCTTAGGCTAAAGCTAGGGCTCCCCTACCCTAAGGCTAGGGCACCCCTAGGCTTAGGCTAAGGCTAGGGCTTCCCTAGCCTAAGGATAGGGCACCCCTAAGCTTAGGCTAGGGCACCCATAGGCTTTGGCTAGGGCACCCCTAGGCTTAGGCTAGGGCACCCCTAGGCTTAGACTAAAGCTAGGGCTCCCCTACCCTAAGGCTAGGGCACCCCTAGGCTCAGGCTAGGGCACCCCTAGGCTCATACTAGGGCACCCCTAGGCTCAGGCTAGGGCACACCTAGGCTTAGGCTAGGGCAACCCTTGGCTAGACTAAGGCTAGTGCTCCTCTAGCCTCATGTTAGGGCACACCTAGGCTAAGGCTAGGGCACCCCTAGACTTAGGCTAATGCTAGGGCTCCCCTAGCCTCAGGCTAGGGCACCCCTACGCTTATGCTAGGACACCCCTAGACTTGGGCTAAGGTTAAGGCTCCCCTAGCCTAAGGCTAGAGCACCACTAGGCTTAGACTAGAGCACCCCTAGGCTTAGGCTACGACACCCCTAGGCTTAGGCTAGGGTGCCCCTAGGCTTAGGCTAAGGCTAGGTCTCCCCTAGCCTAAGGCTAAGGCACCCCTAGGCTTAGGCTAGGGCACCCCTAGGCTTAGGCTAGTGCACCCCTAGGCTTAGGCTAAGTCCCGGGCTCCCCTAGTCTAAGGATAGGGCACCCCTAGGCTTAGGCGAGGGCACCCCTAGGCTTGGGCTAGGGCACCCGTAGGCTTAGGCTATGGCACCCCTAGGCTTAGGCTAGTGCACCCCTAGGCTTAGGCTAGGGCACCCCTAGGCTTAGGCTAGAGTACCTCTAGGCTTTGGCTAGGGCACCCCTAGCCTAAGGCTAGGGCACCCCTAGGCCTTGGTTAGGGCACCCGTAGACTTAGGCTAGGGCAATCCTAGGCTTAGGCTAAGGCTAGGGCTCCCCTAGCCTCAGGCTAGGGCACCCCTAGGCTCAGGCCAAGGCACCACTAGGCTTCGTCTAGGGCACCCCTAGCCTTACTCTAAGGCTAGGGTTCCCCTAGCCTCAGGCTAGGGCACCCCAGGCTCAGGGTAAGGCACACCTAGTCTCAGGCTAGGGCACCCCTAGGCTTAGGCTAAGGCTAGGGCTCCCCTAGCCTAAGGCTAGGGCACCACAAGGCTTAGGATAGGGCAATGCTGTGCTTACGCTAGGGCACCCCTAGGCTTAAACTAGGGCACCCCTAGGCTTAGGCTAAGGCTACGGCTCCCCTAGCCTCAGGCTCGGGCACCCCTAGGCTTAGGCTAGGGCACCGCTAGGCTCAGGCTAGGGCACCCCTAGGCTTAAACTAGGGCACCCCTAGGCTTAGGCTAAGGCTACGGCTCCCCTAGCCTCAGGCTAGGGCACCCGTAGGCTCAGGCTAGGGCACCCCTAGGCTCAGGCTAGTGCACCCCTAGGCTTAAGCTAAGGCTAGGGCTCCCCTAGCCTCAGGCTAGGGCACCCCTAGGATTAGGCTGGGGCACCCCTAGGCTCAGGCTAGGGCATCCCAAGGCTTAGGCTACGGCTAAGGTTCCCGTAGCCTAAGGCTATAGCACCCCAAGGCTTAGGTTAGGGCACCCCTAGACTTAGGTTAGGGCACCCCTAGGCTTAGGCTAAGGCTAGGGCTCACCTAGGCTCAGGCTAGGGCACCCCTAGGCTTAGGCTTGGGCACCCCTTGGCTTAGGCTAGGGCACCCCTAAGCTTACGCTAGGGCACACCTAGGCTAAGGCTAAGGCTAGGGCTCCCCTGGGCTTAGGCTAGGGCACCCCTTGGCTTAGGCTAAGGCACACCTAGGCTTAGGCTAGGGCACCCCTAGGCTTAGGCTAAGGCTAGGGCTCCCCTAGCCTAAGGCTAGGGCACCCCTAGGCTTAGGCTAAGGCTAGGGCACCCCTAGGCTTAGGCTAGGGCAGCCCTAGGCTTAGGCTAGGGCACCCCTAGGCTTAGGCTAGGGCACCCCTAGGCTTAGGCTAAGGCTAGGGCTCCCCTAGACTTAGGCTAGGTCACCCTTTGGCTTAGGCTAGGGCACATCTAGGCTTAGGCTAAGGCTAGGGCTCCCCTAGCCTAAGGCTAGGGCACCCCTAGACTTAGGCTAAGGCTAGGGCTCCCGTAGCCTAAGGCTAGGGCACCCCTAGGCTTAGGCTAGGGCACCCCTAGACTTAGGCTAAAGCTAGGGCTCCCCTACCCTAAGGATAGGGCACCCCTAGGCTCAGGCTAGGGCACCCCTAAGCTCTGACTAGGGCACCTCTAGGCTCAGGCTAGGGCACCCCTAGGCTTAGGCTACGGCACCCCTTGGCTAGACTAAGGCTAGTGCTCCTCTAGCCTCAGGTTAGAGCACCCCTAGGCTCAGGCTAGGTCACCCCTAGGCTTAGGCTAGTGCACCCCTAGGCTTAGGCTAGGGCACCCCTGGGCTTAGGCTAGGGCACCCCTAGGCTTAGGCTAGGGCACCCCTAGGCTTAGGCTAAGGCTACGGCTCCCCCAGCCTCAGGCTCGGGCACCCCTAGGCTTAGGCTAGGGCACCCCTAGGCTTAGGCTAGGGCACCCCTAGGCTTAGGCTAAGGCTAGGGCTCCCCTAGCCTCAGGCCAGGGCACCCCTAGGCTCAGGCTAGGTCACCACTAGGCTTAGGCTATGGCACCCCTAGGCTTAGGCTAGGACACCCCTAGGCTTAGGCTAGGGCACCCCTAGGCTTAGGCTAGAGCACCCCTAGGCTTAGTCTAAGGCTAGGGTTCCCCTAGCCTCACGCTAGGGCACCCCAGGCTCATGATAAGGCACACCTAGTCTCAGGCTAGGGCACCCCTAGGCTTAGGCTAAGGCTAGGGCTCCCCTAGCCTAAGGCTAGGGCACCCCAAGGCTTAGGCTAGGGCACCGCTGGGCTTAGGCTAGGGCACCCCTAGGCTTAAACTAGGGCACCCCTAGGCTTAGGCTAAGGCTACGGCTCCCCCAGCCTCAGGCTCGGGCACCCCTAGGCTTAGGCTAGGGCACTCCTAGGCTTAGGCTAGGGCACCCCTAGGCTTAGGCTAAGGCTAGGGCTCCCCTAGCCTTAGGCTAGGGCACCCCTAGACTTAGGGTAAGATTAGTGCTCCCCTAGGCTATTGTTAGGGCACCCCTAGGCTTAGTCTAGGGCACCCCTAGGCTTAGGCTATGGCACCCCTAGGCTTAGGCTAGGACACCCCTAGGCTTAGGCTAGGGCACCCCTAGGCTTAGGCTAGAGCACCCCTAGGCTTAGGCTAGGGCACCCCTAGGCTTAGGCTAGGGCACCCCTAGGCTTAGGCTAGGGCAACCCTAGGCTTAGGCTAAAGCTAGGGCTCCCCTACCCTAAGGCTAGGGCACCCCTAGGCTCAGGCTAGGGCACCCCTAGGCTCAGACTAGGGCACCCCTAGGCTCAGGCTAGGGCACACCTAGGCTTAGGCTAGGGCACCCCTTGGCTAGACTAAGGCTAGTGCTCCTCTAGCCTCAGGTTAGGGCACCCCTAGGTTCAGGCTAGGGCACCCCTAGACTTAGGCTAAAGCTAGGGCTCCCCTATCCTAAGGCTAGGGCACCCCTAGGCTTTGGTTAGGGCACCCGTAGACTTAGGCTAGGGCAATCCTAGGCTTAGGCTAAGGCTAGGGCTCCCCTAGCCTCAGGCTAGTGCACCCCTAGGCTCAGGCTAGGGCACCACTAGGCTTCGTCTAAGGCACCCCTAGCCTTAGTCTAAGGCTAGGGTTCCCCTAACCTCAGGCTAGGGCACCCCAGGCTCAGGCTAAGGCACACCTAGTCTCAGGCTAGGACACCCCTAGGCATAGGCTAAGGCTAGGGCTCCCCTAGCCTAAGGCTAGGGCACCAAAAGGCTTAGGCTAGGGCACCGCTGTGCTTAGGCTAGGGCACCCCTAGGCTTAAACTAGGGCACCCCTAGGCTTAGGCTAATACTACGGCTCCCCTAGCCTCAGGCTCGGGCACCCCTAGGCTTAGGCTAGGGCACCGCTAGGCTCAGGCTAGGGCACCCCTAGGCTTAAACTAGGGCACCCCTAGGTTTAGGCTAAGGCTACGGCTCCCCTAGCCTCTGGCTAGGGCACCCGTAGGCTCAGGCTAGGGCACCCCTAGGCTCAGGCTAGTGCACCCCTAGGCTTAGGCTAAGGCTAGGGCTCCCCTAGCCTCAGGCTAGGGCACCCCTAGGCTCAGGCTAGGGTACCCCAAGGCTTAGGCTAAGGCTAAGGCACCCGTAGCCTAAGGCTAGAGCACCCCAAGGCTTAGGCTAGGGCACCCCAAGACTTAGGCTAGGGCAACCCTAGGCTTAGGCTAAGACTAGGGCTCACCTAGCCTCAGGCTAGGGCACCCCTAGGCTTAGGCTTCGGCACCCCTTGGCTTAGGCTAGGGCACCCCTAGGCTTAGGCTAAGGCTAGGGCTCCCCTAGCCTAAATGTAGTGCACCCCTAGACTTAGCCTAGGGCATCACTAGACTTAGGCTAGGGCACCCCTAGGCTTAGCCTAAGGCTAGGGCCCCCTAGCTTAAGGCTCGGGCACCCCAACGCTTAGGCTAGGCCACCCCTAGGCTTAGGCTAGGGCACCCCTAGGCTTAGGCTAAGGCTACGGCTCCCCTAGCCTCAGGCTAGGGCACCCCTAGACTCATGCTGTGGCACCATTAGGCTTAAGCTAGGGCAATCCTAGGCTAGACTAAGGCTAGGGTTCCCCTAGCCTCAGGCTAGGGCATCCGTAAGCTCAGGCTAGGGCACCCCTAGGCTAAGGCTAGGGCTCTCCTATCCTAATGCTAGGGCACCCCTAGGCTTAGGCTAGGGCATACCTAGGCTTAGGCTAGGGCACCCCTAGGCTTAGGCTAAGGCTAGAGCACCCCAAGCCTAAGGCTAGGGAACCCCTAGGCTTAGGCTAGGGCACCCCTACGCTTAGGCTAGGGCACCCCAAGGCTTGGGCTCGGGCACCCCTACTCTTAGGCTAGGGCACCACTAGGCTTAGGCTAAGGCTACGGCTCCCCTAGCCTCAGGTTAGGGCACCCCTAGGCTTAGGCTAGGGCACCCCTAGGCTTAGGCTAAGGCTAGGGCTCCCCTACGCTTAGGTTAGGGTAGCCCGAGGCTTAGAGTAGGTCACCCCTAGGCTTAGGCTAGGGCATCCCTAAGCTTAGGCTAGGGCACACCTAGGCTAAGGCTAAGGCTAGGGCTCCCCTGGGCTTAGGCTAGGGCACCTCTTGGCTTAGGCTAGGGCACACCTAAGTTTAGGCTAGGGCACCCCTAGGCTTAGGCTAAGGCTAGGGCACCCCTAGCCTTAGGCTAGGGCACCCCTTGGCTTAGGCTAGGGCACACATAGGCTTAGGCTAATGCTAGGGCTCCCCTAGCCTAAGGCTAGGGCACCCCTAGGCTTAGGCTAAGGCTAGGGCACCCCTAGGCTTAGGCTAGGGCACCCCTACGCTTAGGTTAGGGCACCCCTAGGCTTAGGTTAGGGCACACCTAGGCTTAGGCTAAGGCTAGGGCTCCCCTAGACTTAGGCTAGGGCACCCTTTGGCTTAGGCTAGGGCACATCTAGGCTTAGGCTAAGGCTAGGGCTCCCCTAGCCTAAGGCTAGGGCACCCCTAGGCTTAGGCTAAGGCTAGGGCTCCCCTAGCCTAAGGCTAGGGCACCCCTAGGCTTAGGCTAGGGCACCCCTAGGCTTAGGCTAGGGCACCCCTAGGCTTAGGCTAGGGCACCCCTAGGTAGGCTAAGGCTAGGGCTCCCCTAGCCTATTGTTAGGGCACCCCTAGGCTTAGTCTAGGGCACCACTAGGCTTAGGCTATGGAACCCTTAGGCTTTGGCTAGGGCAACCCTAGGCTTAGGCTAGAGCACCCCTAGGCTTAGGCTAGAGCACACCTAGGCTTAGGCTAGGGCACCCCTACGCTTAGGCTAAGGCTAAGGATCCACTAGCCTAAGGCTAGGGCACCCCTAGGCTTAGGCTACGGTACCCCTAGGCTTTGGCTAGAGCACCCCTAGGCTTAGGCTAGGGCACCCCTAGGCTTAGGCTAAAGCTAGGGCTCCCCTACTCTAAGGCTAGGGCACCCGTAGGCTCAGGCTAGGGCACACCTAGGCTCTGACTAGGGCACCCCTAGATCAGGCTAGGGCACCCTAGGCTTAGGCTAGGGCACCCCTTGGCTAGACTAAGGCTAGTGCTCCTCTAGCCTCAGGTTAGGGCACACCTAGGCTCAGGCTAGGGCACCCCTAGGCTTAGGGTAGTGCACCCCTAGGCTTAGGCTAGGGCACCCCTGGGCTTAGGCTAGGGCACCCCTAGGCTTAGGCTAGGGCACCCCTAGGCTTAGGCTAAGGGTAGGGCTCCCCTACCCTAAGGCTAAGGTACCCCTAGGCTTTGGTTAGGGCACCCGTAGACTTAGGCTAGGGCAATCCTAGGCTTAGGCTAAGGCTAGGGCTCCCCTAGCCTCAGGCTAGGGCACCCCTTGGCTCAGGCTAGGGCACCACTAGGCTTCGTCTAGGGCACCCCTAGCCTTAGTCTAAGGCTAGGGTTACCCTAGCCTCACGCTAGGGCACCCCAGGCTCAGGCTAAGGCACACCTAGTCTCAGGCTAGGGCACCCCTAGGATTAGGCTAAGGCTAGGGCTCCCCTAGCCTAAGGCTAGGGCACCCCAAGGCTTAGGCTAGGGCACCCCTAGGCTTAGTCTGGGGCACCCCTAGGCTTAGGTTATGGCACCCCTAGGCTTAGGCTAGGACACCCCTAGGCTTAGGCTAGGGCACCCCTAGGCTTAGGCTAGAGCACCCCTACGCTTAGGCTAGGGCACCCCTACGCTTAGGCTAAGGCTAGGGCTCCCCTTGCCTAAGGATAGGGCACCCCTAAGCTTAGGCTAGGGCACCCCTAGGCTTTGGCTAGGACACCCCTAGGCTTAGGCTAGGGCACCCCTAGGCTTAGGCTAAAGCTAGGGCTCCCCTACCCTAAGGCTAGGGCACCCCTAGGCTTAGGCTAAGGCTAGGGCTCCCCTAGCCTAAGGATAGGGCACCCCTAAGCTTAGGCTAGGGCACCCATAGGCTTTGGCTAGGGCACCCCTAGGCTTAGGCTAGGGCACCCCTAGGCTTAGACTAAAGCTAGGGCTCCCCTACCCTAAGGCTAGGGCACCCCTAGGCTCAGGCTAGGGCACCCCTAGGCTCATACTAGGGCACCCCTAGGCTCAGGCTAGGGCACACCTAGGCTTAGGCTAGGGCAACCCTTGGCTAGACTAAGGCTAGTGCTCCTCTAGCCTCATGTTAGGGCACACCTAGGCTAAGGCTAGGGCACCCCTAGACTTAGGCTAATGCTAGGGCTCCCCTAGCCTCAGGCTAGGGCACCCCTACGCTTATGCTAGGACACCCCTAGCCTTGGGCTAAGGTTAAGGCTCCCCTAGCCTAAGGTTAGAGCACCGCTAGGCTTAGACTAGAGCACCCCTAGGCTTAGGCTACGACACCCCTAGGCTTAGGCTAGGGTACCCCTAGGCTTAGGCTAAGGCTAGGTCTCCCCTAGCCTAAGGCTAAGGCACCCCTAGGCTTAGGCTAGGGCACCCCTAGGCTTAGGCTAGGGCACCCCTAGGCTTAGGCTAAGTCCCGGGCTCCCCTAGTCTAAGGATAGGGCACCCCTAGGCTTAGGCGAGGGCACCCCTAGGCTTGGGCTAGGGCACCCGTAGGCTTAGGCTATGGCACCCCTAGGCTTAGGCTAGTGCACCCCTAGGCTTAGGCTAGGGCACCCCTAGGCTTAGGCTAGAGTACCCCTAGGCTTAGGCTAGGGCACCCCTAGGCTTAGGCTAAGGCTAGGGCTCCCCTAGCCTAAGGCTAGGGCACCCCTAGGCCTTGGTTAGGGCACCCGTAGACTTAGGCTAGGGCAATCCTAGGCTTAGGCTAAGGCTAGGGCTCCCCTAGCCTCAGGCTAGGGCACCCCTAGGCTCAGGCCAAGGCACCACTAGGCTTCGTCTAAGGCACCCCTAGCCTTACTCTAAGGCTAGGGTTCCCCTAGCCTCAGGCTAGGGCACCCCAGGCTCAGGGTAAGGCACACCTAGTCTCAGGCAAGGGCACCCCTAGGCTTAGGCTAAGGCTAGGGCTCCCCTAGCCTAAGGCTAGGGCACCACAAGGCTTAGGATAGGGCAATGCTGTGCTTACGCTAGGGCACCCCTAGGCTTAAACTAGGGCACCCCTAGGCTTAGGCTAAGGCTACGGCTCCCCTAGCCTCAGGCTCGGGCACCCCTAGGCTTAGGCTAGGGCACCGCTAGGCTCAGGCTAGGGCACCCCTAGGCTTAAACTAGGGCACCCCTAGGCTTAGGCTAAGGCTACGGCTCCCCTAGCCTCAGGCTAGGGCACCCGTAGGCTCAGGCTAGGGCACCCCTAGGCTCAGGCTAGTGCACCCCTAGGCTTAAGCTAAGGCTAGGGCTCCCCTAGCCTCAGGCTAGGGCACCC
Source organism: Tenrec ecaudatus (assembly GCF_050624435.1). Lineage (NCBI taxonomy): Eukaryota > Metazoa > Chordata > Mammalia > Afrosoricida > Tenrecidae > Tenrec > Tenrec ecaudatus. The sequence continues at coordinate 3,351,203 of NW_027457642.1, forward strand.
CTAGGATTAGGCTGGGGCACCCCTAGGCTCAGGCTAGGGCATCCCAAGGCTTAGGCTACGGCTAAGGTTCCCGTAGCCTAAGGCTATAGCACCCCAAGGCTTAGGTTAGGGCACCCCTAGACTTAGGTTAGGGCACCCCTAGGCTTAGGCTAAGGCTAGGGCTCACCTAGGCTCAGGCTAGGGCACCCCTAGGCTTAGGCTAGGGCATCCCTAGGCTTAGGCTAGGGCACCCCTAGGCTTAGGCTAAGGCTAGGGCTCCCCAACTTAAGGCGATGGCACCCCAACGCTTATGCTAGGACACCCCTAGGCTGAGGCTAGGGCACCCCTAGGCTTAGGCTAAGGCTACGGCTCGCTAAGCCTCAGGCTAGGGCACCCCTAGACTCATGCTGTGGCACCCCTAGGCTTAGGCTAGGGCAATCCTAGGCTAGACTAAGGCTAGGGTTCCCCTAGCCTCAGGCTAGGGCATCCGTAAGCTCAGGCTAGGGCACGACAAGGCTTAGGTTAGGGCACCCCTAGACTTAGGCTAGGGCACCCCTAGGCTTAGGCTTAGGCTAGGTCACCCCTTGGCTTAAGCTAGGGCACCCCTAGGCTTAGGCTAAAGCTACGGCTCCCCTAGCCTCAGGCTAGGGCACCCTTAGGCTTAGGCTAGTGCACCCCTAGGCTTAGGCTAGGGCTCCCCTAGGCTTAGGCTAGGACACCCCTAGGCTTAGGCTAGGGCACACCTAGGCTTAGGCTAGGGCACCCCTAGGCTTAGGCTAAGGCTAGGGCTCCCCTAGCCTAAGGCTAGGGCACCCCTAGGCTTAGGTTATGGTACCCCGAGGCTTAGGCTAGGCCACCCCTAGGCTTAGGTTAGGGCACCCCAAGGCTTAGGCTAGGGCACAACTAGGCTTAGGCTAAACTAGTGCTCCCCTAGCCTAAGGCTTGGGCATCCGTAGGCTTAGGCTAGGGTACCACTAGAATTAGGCTAGGGCACCCATAGGCTAAGGCTAAGGCTAGGGCTTCTCTAGCCTAAGGCTAGGGCACCCCTAGGCTTAGGCTTGGCCACCCCTAGGCTTAGGCTAGGGCACCCATGGCTTAGGCTAGGGCACCCCTAGGCTTAAGCTATGGCACCGCTAGGCTTAGGTTAGAGCACTCCAAAGCTTAGGCTAGGGCACCCCTAGGCTTAGGCTATGGCGATCGCTCCCCAAACCTAAGGCTAGGGCATGCCTAGGCTTAGGCTAGGTAACCCTAGGCTTAGGCTAGGGCTAGGGCTCTCCTCCCCTAATGCTAGGGCACCCCTAGGCTTACGCTAGGGCACCCCTAGGGTTAGGCTAGGGCACCCCTAGGGTTAGGCTAGGAACTCCTAGGCTTACGCTAGGGCACCCCTAGGCTTAGGCTAAGGCTAGGGCTCTCCCACACTAATGCTAGGGCACCCCTAGGCTTAGGCTAGGGCACACCTAGGCTTAGGCTAGGGCACCCCTAGGCTAAGGCTAAGGCTAGGGCTCCCCAAGCCTAAGGCTAGGGAACCTCTAGGCTTAGGCTAGGGCACCCCTACGCTTAGGCTAGGGCACCCCAAGGCTTAGGCTAGGGCACCCCTAGGCTTAGGCTAGGGCACCCCTAGGCTTAGGCTAAGGTTACGGCTCCCCTAGCCGCAGGCTAGGGCACCCCTAGGCTTAGGCTAGGGTACACCTAGGCTTAGGCCAGGGCACACCTAGGCTTAGGCTAAGGCTAGGGCTCCCCTAGCCTAAGGCTAGAGCACCCGTATACTTAGGCTAGGGCACCCCTAGGCTTAGATTAGGGCACCCCTAGGCTTAGGCTAAATCTAGGGATCCCCTGGCCTAAGGCCAGGGCACCTGTAGCCTTAGGCTAGGGCACCTCTAGGCTTAGGCTAAAGCTAGGGCTCCCCTAGCCTAAGGCTAGGGCACCCCTAGGCTTTGGTTGGGCACCCCTAGGCTTAGGCTAGGGCGCCTGTAGGCTAAGGCTAAGGCTAGGGCGCCTCTAGCCTATGGCTAGGGCACCCCTAGGCTTAGGCGAGGGCACCCCTAGGCTTAGGCTATGGCACCCCAAGGGTTAGGCTATGGCACCCCTAGGCTTACGCTAGGGCACCCCTAGGCTTAAGCTTAGGCTAGGGCTCCCCTAGCTTAAGGCTAGGGCACCTTTAGGCTTAGGCTAGGGCACCCCTAGGCTTAGGCTAGAGCACCCCTAGTCTTAGGCAAGGGCACCCCTAGCCTTAGGCTAAAGCTAGGGCTCCCATAGCCTAAGGCTAGGGCATACCTAGGCTTAGGCTAGGGCACCCCTAAGCTTAAGCTAGATCACCGCTAGGCTTAGGCTAAGGCTAGGGCTCCACTAGCCTAAGGCTAGGGCACCCATAGGCTTAGGTTAGGGCACCCCTAGGCTTAGGCTAGGGCACTCCTAGGCTTAGGCTAAGGCTAGGGCTCCCCAAACCTAAGGCTAAGACATCCCTAGGCTTAGGCTAGGTAACCCTAGGCTTAAGCTAGGGCACCCCTAGCCTTAGGCTAAGGCTGGGGCTCACCTCGCCTAATGCTAGGGCAAACCTAGGCTTGGGCTAGGGCACCCCTAGGCTTAGGCTAGGGCACCCCTAGGCTTAGGCTAGGGCACCCCTAGGCTTAGGCTAGGGCACCCCTAGTCTTAGGCTAAGGCTAGGGCTCCCATAGCCTAAGGCTAGGGCACCCCTAGGCTTGGGCTAGGGCACCGCTTAGCTTAGGTTAGGGCACCGCTAGGCTTAGGCTAAGGCTAGGGCTCCACTAGCCTAAGGCTAGGGCACCCCTAGGCTTAGGTTAGGGCACCCCTAGGCTTAGGTTATGGTACCCCGAGGCTTAGGCTAGGCCACCCCTAGGCTTAGGTTAGGGCACCCCAAGGCTTAGGCTAGGGCACACCTAGTCTTAGGCTAAGGCTAGGGCTCCCCTAGGCTTAGGCTAGGGCATCCCTAGGCTCAGGCTAAGGCTAGGTCTCCCCTAGCCCAAGGCTAGGTCACCCCTAGGCTTAGGCTAGGGCACCCCTAGGCTTAGGCTAAGGCTAAGGCTGCCCTAGCCTAAGGCTAGAGCACCCCTAGGTTTAGTCTAGGGCACCCGTAGGCTTAGGCTAGGGCACCCCTAGGATTAGGCTAATGCTAGGGCTCCCCTAGTCTAAGGCTATGGCACCCCTTGGCTTAGGCTAGGGCACCCATAGGCTTAGGCTAGGGCACCCCTAGGCTTAGGCTAAGACTAGGGGTCCCCTAGCCTAAGGCTAGGGCACCCCTAGGCTTAGGCTAGGGTACCCCGATGCTTAGGCGAGGGCACCCCTAGGCTTATGCTAGGGCACCCCTAGGCTTAGGCTAGGGCACCCCTACGCTTAGGCTAGGGCACCCCTAGGCTTAGGCTAGGGCACCCCTAGGCTTAGGCAAAGGCTAGGTCTCCCCTAGCCTCAGGCTAGGGCACCCCTAGGCTTAGGCTAGGGCACCACTAGGCTTAGGCTAGGGCACCCCTAGGCTTAGATTAGGGCACCCCTAGGCTTATGCTAAATCTAGGGATCCCCTGGCCTAAGGCCAGGGCACCTGTAGCCTTAGGCTAGGGCACCTCTAGGCTTAGGCTAAAGCTAGGGCTCCCCTAGCCTAAGGCTAGGGCACCCCTAGGCTTTGGTTGGGCACCCCTAGGCTTAGGCTAGGGCGCCTGTAGGCTAAGGCTAAGGCTAGGGCGCCTCTAGCCTATGGCTAGGGCACCCCTAGGCTTAGGCGAGGGCACCCCTAGGCTTAGGCTATGGCACCCCAAGGGTTAGGCTATGGCACCCCTAGGCTTACACTAGGGCACCCCTAGGCTTAAGCTTAAGCTAGGGCTCCCCTAGCTTAAGGCTAGGGCACCCCTAGGCTTAGGCTAGGGCACCCCTAGGCTTAGGCTAGAGCACCCCTAGTCTTAGGCAAGGGCACCCCTAGCCTTAGGCTAAGGCTAGGGCTCCCATAGCCTAAGGCTAGGGCATACCTAGGCTTAGGCTAGGGCACCCCTAAGCTTAAGCTAGGGCACCGCTAGGCTTAGGCTAAGGCTAGGGCTCCACTAGCCTAAGGCTAGGGCACCCATAAGCTTAGGTTAGGGCACCCCTAGGCTTAGGCTAGGGCACTCCTAGGCTTAGGCTAAGGCTAGGGCTCCCCAAACCTAAGGCTAAGACATCCCTAGGCTTAGGCTAGGTAACCCTAGGCTTAAGCTAGGGCACCCCTAGCCTTAGGCTAAGGCTGGGGCTCACCTCGCCTAATGCTAGGGCAAACCTAGGCTTGGGCTAGGGCACCCCTAGGCTTAGGCTAGGGCACCCCTAGGCTTAGGCTAGGGCACCCCTAGGCTTAGGCTAGGGCACCCCTAGTCTTAGGCTAAGGCTAGGGCTCCCATAGCCTAAGGCTAGGGCACCCCTAGGCTTGGGCTAGGGCACCGCTTAGCTTAGGTTAGGGCACCGCTAGGCTTAGGCTAAGGCTAGGGCTCCACTAGCCTAAGGCTAGGGCACCCATAGGCTTAGGTTAGGGCACCCCTAGGCTTAGGTTATGGTACCCCGAGGCTTAGGCTAGGCCACCTCTAGGCTTAGGTTAGGGCACCACAAGGCTTAGGCTAGGGCACACCTAGTCTTAGGCTAAGGCTAGGGCTCCCCTAGGCTTAGGCTAGGGCATCCCTAGGCTCAGGCTAAGGCTAGGTCTCCCCTAGCCCAAGGCTAGGTCACCCCTAGGCTTAGGCTAGGGCACCCCTAGGCTTAGGCTAAGGCTAAGGCTGCCCTAGCCTAAGGCTAGAGCACCCCTAGGTTTAGTCTAGGGCACCCGTAGGCTTAGGCTAGGGCACCCCTAGGATTAGGCTAATGCTAGGGCTCCACTTGCCGAAGGCTAGGGCACACCTAGGCTTAGGCTTGGGCACCCCTTGGCTTAGGCTAGGGCACCCCTAGGCTTAGGCTAAGGCTAGGGCTCCCCTAGTCTAAGGCTATGGCACCCCTTGGCTTAGGCTAGGGCACCCATAGGCTTAGGCTAGGGCACCCCTAGGCTTAGGCTAAGACTAGGGGTCCCCTAGCCTAAGGCTAGGGCACCCCTAGGCTTAGGCTAGGGTACCCCGAAGCTTAGGCGAGGGCACCCCTAGGCTTAGGCTAGGGCACCCCTAGGCTTAGGCTAGGGCACCCCTACGCTTAGGCTAGGGCACCCCTAGGCTTAGGCTAGGGCACCCCTAGGCTTAGGCAAAGGCTAGGTCTCCCCTAGCCTCAGGCTAGGGCACCCCTAGGCTTAGGCTAGGGCACCACTAGGCTTAGGCTAGGGCACCCCTAGGCTTAGGTTAAGGCTAGGGCTCCCCTAGTCTAAGGATAAGGCACCCTTAGGCTTAGGCTAGGGTACCCTGAGGCTTAGCCGAGGGCACACCAAGGCTTAGGCTAGGGCACCCCTAGGCTTAGGCTAGGGCACACCTAGGCTTAGGCTAAGGCACCCGTAAGCTTAAGCTATGGCACCCCTAGGCTTAGTCTAGTGCCCCCCTAGGCTTAGGCTAGGGCACCCCTAGGATTAGGTTGGGGCACCCCTAGGCTTAGGCTAGGGCACCCCTAGGCTTAGGCTAAGGCTAGGGCACCCCTAGGCTAAGGCTAGGGCACCCCTAGGCTTTGGTTAGGGCACCCCTAGACTTAGGCTAGGGCACCCCTAGGCTTAGGCTAAGGCTAGGGCTCCCCTAGCCTAAGGCTAGGGCACCCCTAGGCTTAGGCTAGAGCACCGCTAGGCTTAGATTAGGGCACCCCTAGGCTTAAACAAGGGCGCCCCTAGGCTTAGGCTAAGGCTACGGCTCCCCTAGCCTATGGCGAGGGCACCCCTAGACTCAGGCTATGGCACCCCTAGGCTTAGGATAGGGCAATCCTAGGCTAGACTCAGGCTAGGACTCCCTTAGCCTCAGGCTAGGGCACCTGTAGGCTCAGGCTAGGGCACCCCTAGGCTGAGGCTAGTGCACCCCTAGGCTTAGGCTAAAGCTAGGGCTCCCCTAGCCTCAGGCTAGGGCACCCCTAGACTTAGGCTAGGGCACCCCTAGGCTCAGGCTAGGGCACCCCTAGGCTTAGGCTAGGGCACCCCTAGGCTTAGGCTAAGGCTAGGGCTCCCCTACGCTTAGGTTAGGGTACCCCGAGGCTTAGGGTAGGTCACCCCTAGGCTTAGGCTTGGGCACCCCTAGGCTTAGGCTAGGGCACACCTAGGCTAAGGCTAAGGCTAGGGCTCCCCTAGGCTTAGGCTAAGGCACCACTTGGCTTAGGCTAGGGCACACCTAGGCTTAGGCTAGAGCATCCCTAGGCTTAGGCTAAGGCTAGGGCTCCCCTAGCCTTAGGCTAGGCCACCCCTTGGCTTAGGCTAGGGCACACCTAGGCTTAGGCTAGGGCACCCCTAGGCTTAGGCTAAGGCTAGGGCTCCCCTAGCATTAGGCTAGGGCAACCCTGGCTTAGGGTAAGATTAGTGCTCCCCTAGCCTATTGTTAGGGCACCACTAGGCTTAGTCTAGGGCACCCCTAGTCTTAGGCTATGGCACCCCTAGGCTTAGGCGAGGACACCCCTAGGCTTAGGCTAGGGCACACCTAGGCTTAGGCTAGGGCACCCTTAGGCTTAGGCTAAGGCTAGGGCTCCCCTATCCTAAGGCTAGGGCTCCCATAGCCTAAGGCTAGGGCACCCCAAGGCTTAGGCTCGGGCACCCCTATGTTTAGAGTAAGGCTAGGGCACCCCTAGGCTTATGCTAGGGCACCCCTAAGCTTTGGCTAGGGCACCCCTAGGCTTAGGCTAGGGCACCCCTAGGCTTAGGCTAAAGCTAGGGCTCCTCTACCCTAAGGCTAGGGCACCCCTAGGCTCAGGCTAGGGTACCCCTAGGCTTAGGCTAGGGCACCCCTAGGCTTAGGCTAGGGCACCCCTTGGCTAGACTAAGGCTAGTGCTCCTCTAGCCTCAGGTTAGGGCAACCCTAGGCTCAGGCTAGGGCACAACTAGGCTTTGGCTAAGCTCGGGCTCCCCTAGCCTCAGGCTAGGGCACCCCTAGGCTTATGCTAGGGCACCCCTAGTCTTGGGATAAGGTTAAGGCTCCCCTAGCCTAAGGCTAGAGCACCCCTAGTCTTAGACTAGGGCACCCCTAGGCTTAGGCTAGGGTACCCCTAGGCTTAGGATAGGGTACCCCTAGGCTTAGGCTAGGGCACCCCTAGGCTTAGGCTAAGGCTAGGGCTCCCCTAGTCTAAGGATAGGGCACCCCTAGGCTTAGGCTAGGGTACCCCGAGGCTTAGGCTAGAGCACCCCAAGTCTTAGGCTAGGGCACCCCTAGGCTTAAAGTAGGGCACCCCTAAGCTTAGGCTAAGGCTACGGCTCCCCAACCTCAGGCTAGGGCACCCCTAGGCTTAGGCTAGGGCACCCCTCGGCTCAGGCTAGGGCACCCCTAGGCTTAGGCTAAGGCTTAGGCTCCCGTAGCCTAAGGCTAGGGCACCCCTAGACTCAGGCGATGGCACCCCTAGGCTTAGGCTAGGGCAATCCTAGGCTAGATCAGGCTAGGACTCCCCTAGCCTCAGGCTAGGGCACCCATAGGCTCAGGCTAGTGCACCCCTAGGCTTAGGCTAATGCTAGGGCTCACCCAGCCTCAGGCTAGGGCACCCCTAGGCTTAGGCTTGGGCACCCCTTGGCTTAGGCTAGGGGATCCCTAGGCTTAGACTAAGGCTAGGGCCCCCCTAGCCTACATGTAAAGCACCCCTAGACTTAGGCTAGGGCATCCCTAGGCTTAGGCTAGGGCACCCCTAGGCTTAGGCTAAGGCTAGGGCTCCCCTAGCCTAAGGCTAGGGCACCCCAAAGCTTAGGCTAGGGCACCCCTAGACTTAGGCTAGGGTACCCCAAGGCTTGGGCTAGGGCACCCCTAGGATTAGGCTAAGGCTACGGTTCCCCTAGCCTCAGGCTAGGGCACCCCTAGACTCATGCTGTGGCACCCCTAGGCTTAGGCTAGGGCACCCCTAGGCTTAGGCTAAGGCTAGGGCTCGCCTAGCCTAAGGTTAGGTCACCCCAAAGCTTAGGCTAGGACAACCCTAAACTTAGGCTAGGGCACCCCTAGGCTTAGGCTAGTGCACCCCTAGGCTTAGGCTAAGGCTACGGCTCCTCTAGCCTCAGGCTAGGGCACCCCTAGACTCATGCTATGGCACCCCTAGGCTTAGGCTAGGGCAATCCTAGGCTAGACTAAGGCTAGGCTTCCCCTAGCCTCAGGCTAGGGCACCCGTAGGCTCAGGCTAGGGCACCCCTAGGCTCAGGCTAGGGTACGCCTAGGCTTAGGCTAGGGCACCCCTAGGCTTAGGCTAAAGCTAGGGCTCCCCTAGCCTCAGGCTAGGGCATCCCTAGGCTTAGGCTAAGGCACCCCTAGCCTAAGGTTAGACCACCCCAAAGCTTAGGCTAGGGCACCCCTAGGCTTAGGCTAGGGCACAACTAGGCTTAGGCTAAACTAGGGCTCCCCTAGCCTAAGGCTTGGGCACCCGTAGGCTTAGGCTAAGGTACCCCTAGGCTTAGGCTAGGGCACCCCTAGTCTTAGGCTAGGACACCCCTAGGCTTAGGCTAGGGCACCCCTAGGCTAAGGCTAAGGTTAGGGTTTCTCTAGACTAAGGCTAAGGCACCCCTATGCTTAGGCTAGGGCACCCCTAAGGTTAGGCTAGAGCACCCCTAGGGTTAGGGTAGGGCACTCCTAGGCTTAGGCTTGGGCACCCCTAGGCTTAAACTATGGCACCGCTATGCTTAGGCTAAGGCTAGGGCTCCCCTAGCCTAAGGCTAGGGCACCCCTAGGCTTAGGTTAGAGCACCGCTAGGCTTAGGCTAGGGCACCGGTAGGCTTAGGCTAGGGCACCCCTAGGAGTAGGCTAAGGAGAGGGCTCCACTAGCCGAAGGCTAGGGCACACCTAAGCTTAGGCTAGGGCACCTCTTGGCTTAGGCTAGGGCACCCCTAGGTTTAGGCTAAGGCTACGGCTCCCCTAGCTAAAGGCTAGGACACCCGTTGGCTTAGGCTAGCGCACCCGTAGGCTTAGGGTAGGGCACCCATAGGCTTAGGCTAAGACTAGGGCTCCCCTAGCCTAAGGCTAGGGCACCCGTAGGCTTAGGCTAGGGCACCCCTAGGATTAGGCTAAGGCTAGGGCTCCACTTGCCGAAGGCTAGGGCACACCTAGGCTTAGGCTTGGGCACCCCTTGGCTTAGGCTAGGGCACCCCTAGGCTTAGGCTAAGGCTAGGGCTCCCCTAGTCTAAGGCTAGGGCACCCCTTGGCTTAGGCTAGGGCACCCATAGGCTTAGGCTAAGACTAGGGCTCCCCTAGCCTAAGGCTAGGGCACCCGTAAGCTTAGGCTAGGGCACCCCTAGGATTAGGCTAAGGCTAGGGCTCCACTTGCCGAAGGCTAGGGCACACCTAGGCTTAGGCTTGGGCACCCCTTGGCTTAGGCTACGGCACCCCTAGGCTTAGGTTAAGGCTAGGCCTCCCCTAGTCTAAGGATAGGGCACCCTTAGGCTTAGGCTAGGGTACCCTGAGGCTTAGGCGAGGGCACCCCTAGGCTTAGGCTAGGGCACCCCTAGGCTTAGGCTAGGGCACACCTAGGCTTAGGCTAAGGCACCCGTAAGCTTAAGCTATGGCACCCATAGGCTTAGTCTAGTGCCCCCCTAGGCTTAGGCTAGGGCACCCCTAGGATTAGGTTGGGGCACCCCTAGACTTAGGCTAGGGCAATCCTAGGCTTAGGCTAAGGCTAGGATTCCCCTAGCCTCAGGCTAGGGCACCCCAGGCTCATGCTAGGGCACCCCTAGGCTTAGGCTAAGGCTAGGGCTCCCCTAGCCTAAGGCTAGGGCACCCCTAGGCTTAGGCGAGAGCACCGCTAGGCTTAGACTAGGGCACCGCTAGGCTTAAACAAGGGCGCCCCTAGGCTTAGGCTAAGGTTACGGCTCCCCTAGCTTAAGGATAGGGCACCCCTAGACTCACGCTATGGCACCCCTAGGCTTAGGCTAGGGCAATCCTAGGCTAGACTCAGGCTAGGACTCCCTTAGCCTCAGGCTAGGGCACCCGTAGGCTCAGGCTAGGGCACCCATAGGCTCAGGCTAGTGCACCCCTAGGCTTAGGCTAAGGCTAGGGCTCCCCTAGCTTCATGCTAGGGCACCCCTAGGCTTAGGCTAGGGCACCCCGAGGCTTAGGGTAGGTCACCCCTAGGCTAAGGCTAGGGCTCCCCTACGCTTAGGCTAGGGCACCCCGAGGCTTAGGGTAGGTCACCCCTAGGCTTAGGCTTGGGCACCCCTAGGCTTAGGCTAGGGCACACCAAGGCTAAGGCTAGGGCATCCCTAGGCTTAGGCTAAGGCTATGGCTCCCCTAGCCTTAGGCTAGGCCACACCTTGGCTTAGGCTAGGGCACACCTAGGCTTAGGCTATGGCACCCCTAGGCTTAGGCTAATGCTAGGGCTCCCCTAGCATTAGGCTAGGGCACCCCTAGGCTTAGGGTAAGATTAGTGCTCCCCTAGTCTATTGTTAGGGCACCACTAGGCTTAGTCTAGGGCACCCCAAATCTTAGGCTATGGCACCCCTAGGCTTAGGCGAGGACACCCCTAGGCTTAGGCTAGGGCACACCTAGGCTTAGGCTAGGGCACCCCTAGGCTTAGGCTAAGGCTAGGGCTCCCCTATCCTAAGGCTAGGGCTCCCATCCTAAGGCTAGGGCACCCCTAGGCTTAGGCTCGGGCACCCCTACGCTTAGGGTAAGGCTAGGGCTCCCCTAACCTAAGGCTAGGGCACCCCTAGGCTTAGGCTAGGGCACCCCTAGGCTTAGGCTAGGGCACCCCTAGGCTTTGGCTAGGGCACGCCTAGGCTTAGGCTAGGGCACCCCTAGGCTTAGGCTAAAGCTAGGGCTCCCTTACCCTAAGGCTAGGGCACCCCTAGGCTCAGGCTAGGGCACCCCTAGGCTCAGGCTAGGGTACCCCTAGGCTTAGGCAAGGGCACCCCTAAGCTTCGGCTAGGGCACCACTTGGCTAGACTAAGGCTAGTGCTCCTCTAGTGTCAGGTTAGGGCACCCCTAGGCTCAGGCTAGGGCACCACTAGGCTTAGGCTAGGGCACCCCTAGGCTTAGGCTAGGGCACCCCTAGGCTTAGACTAGGGCACCCCTGGGCTTAGGCTAAGGCACCCCTAGGCTTAGGCTAGGGTACCCCTAGGCTTAGGCTAAGGCTAGGTCTCCCCTAGCCTAAGGCTAGGGCACCCCTAGGCTTAGGCTAGGGCACCCCTAGTCTAAGGATAGGGCACCCCTAGGCTTAGGCTAGGGTACCTCGAGGCTTAGGCTAAAGCACCCCAAGGCTTAGGCTAGGGCACCCCTACGCTTAAAGTAGGGCACCCCTAGGCTTAGGCTAAGGATACTGCTCCCCAACCTCAGGCTAGGGCACCTCTAGGCTTAGGCTAGGGCACCCCTAGGCTCAGGCTAGGGCACCCCTAGGCTTAGGCTAAGGCTAAGGCTCCCGTAGCCTAAGGCTAGGGCACCCCTAGACTCAGGCTATGGCACCCCTAGGCTTAGGCTAGGGCAATCCTAGGCTAGATCAGGCTAGGACTCCCCTAGCCTCAGGCTAGAGCAACCATAGGCTCAGGCTAGTGCACCCCTAGGCTTAGCCTAAGGCTAGGGCTCGCCTAGCCTAAGGCTAGGGCACCCCAAAGCTTAGGCTAGGGCACCCCTAGGCTTAGGCTAGGGCACCCCTAGGCTTAGGCTAAGGCTACGGCTCCCCTATTCTCAGGCTAGGGCACCCCTAGACTCATGCTGTGGCACCCCTAGGCTTAGGCTAGGGCACCCCTAGGCTTAGGCTAAGGCTAGGGCTGCACTAGCCTTAGGCTAGGGCACCCCAAAGCTTAGGCTAGGGCATCCCTAGGCTTACGCTAGGGCACCCCTAGGCTTAGGCTAAGGCTAGGGCTCACCTAGCCTCAGGCTTGGGCACCCCTAGGTTTAGGTTGGGCACCCCTTGGCTTAGGCTAGGGCACCCCTAGGCTTAGGCTAAGCTAGGGCTCACCTAGCCTCAGGCTTGGGCACCCCTAGGCTTAGGTTGGGCACCCCTTGGCTTAGGCTAGGGCACCCCTAGGCTTAGGCTAAGGCTAGGGCTCCCCTAGACTACATGTAGAGCACCCCTAGACATAGGCTAGGGCATCCCTAGGCTTAGGCTAGGGCACCCCTAGGCTTAGGCTGAGGCTAGGGCTCGCCTAGCCTAAGGCTAGGGCACCCCAAAGCTTAGGCTAGGGCAACCCTAGACTTAGGCTAGGGCACCCCTAGGCTTAGGCTAGTGCACCCCTAGGCTTAGGCTAAGGCTACGGCTCCCCTAGCCTCAGGCTAGGGCACCCCTAGACTCATGCTGTGGCACCCCTAGGCTTAGGCTAGGGCAATCCTAGGCTAGACTAAGGCTAGGCTTCCCCTAGCCTCAGGCTAGGGCACCCGTAGGCTCAGGCTAGGGCACCCCTAGGCTCAGGCTAGGGCACGCCTAGGCTTATGCTAGGGCACCCCTAGGCTTAGGCTAGGGCACCCCTACGCTTAGGCTAGGGCACCCATAGGCTTAGGCTAGGGCACCCCTAGGCTTAGGCAAAGGCTAGGTCTCCCCTAGCCTCAGGCTAGGGCACCGCTAGGCTTATGCTAGGGCACCCCTAGGCTTAGGCTAGGGCACCACTAGGGTTAGGCTAGGGCACCCCTAGGCTTAGGTTAAGTTTAGGGCTCCCCTAATCTAAGGATAGGGCACCATTAGGCTTAGGCTAGGGTACCCTGTGGCTTAGGCTAGGGTACCCTGAGGCTTAGGGGAGGGCACCCCTAGGCTTAGGCTAGGGCACCCCTAGGCTTATGCTAGGGCACACCTAGGCTTAGGCTAAGGCACCCGTAAGCTTAAGATATGGCACCCCTAGGCTTAGTCTAGTGCCCCCCTAGGCTTAGGCTAGGGCACCCCTAGGATTAGGTTGGGGCACCCCTAGGCTTAGGCTAGGGCACCCCTAGGCTTAGGCTAAGGCTAGGGCACCCGTTGGCATTGGTTAGGGCACCCCTAGACTTAGGCTAGGGCAATCCTAGGCTTAGGCTAAGGCTAGGATTCCCCTAGGCTCAGGCTAGGGCACCACAGGCTCAGGCTAGGGCACCCCTAGGCTTAGGCTAAGGCTAGGGCTCCCCTAGCCTAAGGCTAGGGCACCCCTAGGCTTAGGCTAGAGCACCGCTAGGCTTAGACTAGGGCACCCCTAGGCTTAAACAAGGGCGCCCCTAAGCTTAGGCTAAGGCTACGGCTCCCCTAGCCTAAGGATAGGGCACCCCTAGACTCAGGCTATGGCACCCCTAGGCTTAGGCTAGGGCAATCCTAGGCTAGACTCAGGCTAGGACTCCCTTAGCCTCAGGCTAGAGCACCCGTAGTCTCAGGCTAGGGCACCCCTAGGCTCAGGCTAGTGCACCCCTAGGCTTAGGCTAAGGCTAGGGCTCCCCTAGCCTCAGGCTAGGGCACCCCTAGGCTTAGGCTAGGGCACCCCTAGGCTTAGGCTAGGGCACCCCTAGGCTTAGGCTAAGGCTAGGGCTCCCCTACGCTTAGGTTAGGGTACCCCGAGGCTTAGGGTAGGTCACCCCTAGGCTTAGGCTTGGGCACCCCAAGGCTTAGGCTAGGGCACACCAAGGCTAAGGCTAAGGCTAGGGCTCCCCTAGGCTTAGGCTAGGGCACCACTTGGCTTAGGCTAGGGCACACCTAGGCTTAGGCTATGGCACCCCTAGGCTTAGGCTAATGCTAGGGCTCCCCTAGCATTAGGCTAGGGCATCCCTAGGCTTAGGGTAAGATTAGTGCTCCCCTAGCCTATTGTTAGGGCACCACTAGGCTTAGTCTAGGGCACCCCTAATCTTAGGCTATGGCACCCCTAGGCTTAGGCGAGGACACCCCTAGGCTTAGGCTAGGGCACCCCTAGGCTTAGGCTAGGGCACCCCTAGGCTTAGGCTCGGGCACCCCTACGCTTAGGGTAAGGCTAGGGCTCCCCTACCCTAAGGCTAGGGCACCCCTAGGCTCAGGCTAGGGCACCCCTAGGCTCAAGCTAGGGTACCCCTAGGCTTAGGCTAGGGCACCCCTAGGCTTTGGCTAGGGCACCCCTAGGCTTAGGCTAGGGCACCCCTAGGCTTAGGCTAAAGCTAGGGCTCCCCTACCCTAAGGCTAGGGCACCCCTAGGCTCAGGCTAGGGCACCCCTAGGCTCAAGCTAGGGTACCCCTAGGCTTAGGCTAGGGCACCCCTAGGCTTATGCTAGGGCACCACTTGGCTAGACTAAGGCTAGTGCTCCTCTAGCCTCAGGTTAGGGCACCCCTAGGCTCAGGCTAGGGCACCACTAGGCTTAGGCTAAGCTCGGGCTCCCCTAGCCTCAGGCTAGGGCACCTATAGGCTTATGCTAGGGCAACCCTAGTCTTGGGCTAAGGTTAAGGCTCCCCTAGCCTATGGCTAGAGCACCCCTAGGCTTAGACTAGGGCACCCCTAGGCTTAGGCTAGGGCACCCCTAGGCTTAGGCTAGGGTACCCCTAGGCTTAGGCTAAGGCTAGGTCTCCCCTAGCCTAAGGCTAGGGCACCCCTAGGCTTAGGCTAGGGCACCTCTAGTCTTAGGCTAGGGCACCCCTAGGCTTAGGCTAGGGCACCCCGAGGCTTAGGCTAGGGTACCCCGAGGCTTAGGCTAAAGCACCCCAAGGCTTAGGCTAGGGCACCCCTACGCTTAATGTAGGGCACCCCTAGGTTTAGGCTAAGGCTACTGCTCCCCAACCTCAGGCTAGGGCACCCCTAGGCTTAGGCTAGGGCACCCCTAGGCTCAGGCTAGGGCACCCCTAGGCTTAGGCTAAGGCTCCCGTAGCCTAAGGCTAGGGCACCCCTAGACTCAGGCTATGGCACCCCTAGGCTTAGGCTAGGGCAATCCTAGGCTAGATCAGGCTAGGACTCCCCTAGCCTCAGGCTAGGGCACCCATAGGCTCAGGCTAGTGCACCCCTAGGCTTAGGCTAATGCTAGGGCTCACCCAGCCTCAGGATAGGGCACCCCTAGGCTTAGGCTTGGGCACCCCTTGGCTTAGGCTAGGGCACTCCTAGGCTTAGGCTAAGGCTAGGGCCCACCTAGCCTACATGTAGAGCACCCCTAGACTTAGGCTAGGGCATCCCTAGGCTTAGGCTAGGGCACCCCTAGGCTTAGGCTAAGGCTAGGGCTCGCCTAGCCTAAGGCTAGGGCACCCCTAGGCTTAGGCTAGGGCACCCCTAGGCTTAGGCTAAGGCTACGGCTCCCCTATTCTCAGGCTAGGGCACCCCTAGACTCATGCTGTGGCACCCCTAGGCTTAGGCTAGGGCACCCCTAGGCTTAGGCTAAGGCTAGGGCTCCACTAGCCTTAGGCTAGGGCACCCCAAAGCTTAGGCTAGGGCACCCCTAGGCTTATGCTAGGGCACCCCTAGGCTTAGGCTAAGGCTAGGACTCACCTAGCCTCAGGCTTGGGCACCCCTAGGCTTAGGCTTGGGCACCCCTTGGCTTAGGCTAGGGCACACCTAGGCTTAGGCTATGGCACCCCTAGGCTTAGGCTAATGCTAGGGCTCCCCTATCATTAGGCTAGGGCATCCCAAGGCTTAGGGTAAGATTAGTGCTCCCCTAGCCTATTGTTAGGGCACCACTAGGCTTAGTCTAGGGCACCCCTAATCTTAGGCTATGGCACCCCTAGGCTTAGGCGAGGACACCCCTAGGCTTAGGCTAGGGCACACCTAGGCTTAGGCTAGGGCACCCCTAGGCTTAGGCTAAGGCTAGGGCTCCCCTATCCTAAGGTTAGGGCTCCCATAGCCTAAGGCTAGGGCACCCCTAGGCTTAGGCTCGGGCACCCATACGCTTAGGGTAAGGCTAGGGCTCCCCTAGCCTAAGGCTAGGGCACCCCTAGGCTTAGGCTAGGGCACCCCTAGGCTTTGGCTAGGGCACCCCTAGACTTAGGCCAGGGCACCCCTAGGCTTAGCCTAAAGCTAGGGCTCCCCTACCCTAAGGCTAGGGCACCCCTAGGCTCAGGCTAGGGCACCCCTAGGCTCAGGCTAGGGTACCCCTAGGCTTAGGCTAGGGCACCCCTAGGCTTAGGCTAGGGCACCATTTGGCTAGACTAAGGCTAGTGCTCCTCTAGCCTCAGGGTAGGGCACCCCTAGGCTCAGGCTAGGGCACCACTGGGCTTAGGCTGAGCTCGGGCTCCCCTAGCCTCAGGCTAGGGCACCCCTAGGCTTATGCTAGGGCAACCCTAGTCTTGGGCTAAGGTTAAGGCTCCCCTAGCCTATGGCTAGAGCACCCCTAGGCTTAGACGAGGGTACCCCTAGGCTTAGGCTAGGGCACCCCTAGGATTAGGCTAGGGTACCCCTAGGCTTAGGCTAAGGCTAGGTCTCCCCTAGCCTAAGGCTAGGGCACCCCTAGGCTTAGGCTAGGGCACCCCTAGTCTTAGGCTAGGGCACCCCTAGGCTTAGGCTAAGGGTAGGGCTCCCCTAGTCTAAGGATAGGGCACCCCGAGGCTTAGGCTACGGTACCCCGAGGCTTAGGCTAAAGCACCCCAAGGCTTATGCTAGGGCACCCCTAGGCTCAGGCTAGGGCACCCCTAGGCTTAGGCTAAGGCTCCCGTAGCCTAAGGCTAGGGCACCCCTAGACTCAGGCTATGGCACCCCTAGGTTTTGGCTAGGGCAATCCTAGGCTAGATCAGGCTAGGACTCCCCTAGCCTCAGGCTAGGGCACCCATAGGCTCAGGCTAGTGCACCCCTAGGCTTAGGCTAATGCTAGCGCTCACCCAGCCTCAGGATAAGGCACCCCTAGGCTTAGGCTTGGGCACCCCTTGGCTTAGGCTAGGGCACTCCTAGGCTTAGGCTAAGGCTAGGGCCCCCCTAGCCTACATGTAGAGCACCCCTAGTCTTAGGCTAGGGCATCCCTAGGCTTAGGCTAGGGCACCCCTAGGCTTAGGCTAAGGCTAGGGCTCGCCTAGCCTAAGGCTAGGGCACCCCTAGGCTTAGGCTAGGGCACCCCTAGGCTTAGGCTAAGGCTACGGCTCCCCTATCCTCAGGCTAGGGCACCCCTAGACTCATGCTGTGGCACCCCTAGGCTTAGGCTAGGGCACCTTTACGGTTAGGTTAGGCTAGGGCTCCACTACCCTTAGGCTAGGGCACCCCAAAGCTTAGGCTAGGGCACCCCTAGGCTTACGCTAGGGAACCCCTAGGCTTAGGCTAAGGCTAGGACTCACCTAGCCTCAGGCTTGGGCACCCCTAGGCTTAGGCTTGGGCACACCTTGGCTTAGGCTAGGGCACCCCTAGGCTTAGGCTAAGGCTAGGGCTCCCCTAGCCTACATGTAGAGCACCCCTAGACATAGGCTAGCACATCCCTAGGCTTAGGCTAGGGCACCCCTCGGCTTAGGCTAAGGCTAGGGCTCGCCTAGCCTAAGGCTAGGGCACCCCAAAGCTTAGGCTAGGGCACCCCTAGACTCATGCTGTGGCACCCCTAGGCTTAGGCTAGGGCACCCCTAGGCTTAGGCTAAGGCTAGGGCCCCCCTAGCCTACATGTAGAGCACCCCTAGTCTTAGGCTAGGGCACCCATAGGCTCAGGCTAGGGCACCCCTAGGCTCAGGCTAGGGCACGCCTAGGCTTAGGCTAGGGCACCCCTAGGCTTAGGCTAAAGCTAGGGCTCCCCTAGCCTCAGGCTAGGGCACCCCTAGGCTTAGGCTAAGGCACCCCTAGCCTAAGGCTAGACCACCCCAATTTTTAGGCTAGGGCACCCCTAGGCTTAGGCTAGGGCACAACTAGGCTTAGGCTAAACTAGGGCTCCCCTAGTCTAAGGTTTGGGCACCCGTAGGCTTAGGCTAAGGTACCCCTAGGCTTAGGGTAGGATACCCCTAGGCTTAGGCTAGGGCACCCCTAGGCTAAGGCTAAGGCTAGGGCTTCTCTAGCCTAAGGCTAGGGCACCCCTAGGCTTAGGCTAGGGCACCCCTAAGCTTAGGCTAGGGCACCCTAGGCTTAGGCTAGGACACCCCTAGGCTTAGGCTAGGGCACCCCTAGGCTAAGGATAAGGCTACGGCTTCTCTAGCCTAAGGCTAGGGCACCCCTAGGCTTAGGCTAGGGCACCCCTAGGGTTAGGCTAGGGCACCCCTAGGGTTAGGCTAGGGCACTCCTAGGCTTACGCTAAGGCACCCCTAGGCTTAGGCTAAGGCTAGGGTTCCCGTAGCCTAAGGCTAGGGCACCGCTAGGCTTAGGCTAGGGCACCCCTAGTCTTAGGCTAGGACACCCCTAGGCTTAGGCTAAGGCTAGGGCTCCCATAGCCTAAGGCTAGGGCACCCCTAGGCTTAGGCTAGGGCACCCTAGGCTTAGGCTTGGGCACACCTAGGCTTAAGCTATGGCACCGCTAGGCTTAGGCTAAGGCTAGGGCTCCCCTAGCCTAAGGCTAGGGCACCCCTAGGCTTAGGTTAGAGCACCCCTAGGCTTAGGCTAGGGCACCCGTAGGCTTAGGCTAGGGCACCCCTAGGAGTAGGCTAAGGAGAGGGCTCCACTAGCCGAAGGCTAGGGCACACCTAAGCTTAGGCTAGGGCACCCCTTGGCTTAGGCTAGGGCACCCCTAGGCTTAGGCTAAGGCTACGGCTCCCCTAGCCTAAGGCTTGGGCACCCCATGGCTTAGGCTAGCGCACCCATAGGCTTAGGCTAGGGCACCCATAGGCTTAGGCTAAGACTAGGGCTCCCCTAGCCTAAGGCTAGGGCACCCCTAGACTTAGGCTAGGGTACCCCGATGCTTAGGCGAGGGCACCCCTAGGCTTATGCTAGGGCACACCTAGGCTTAGGCTAGGGCACCCCTACGCTTAGGCTAGGGCACCCCTAGGCTTTGGCTAGGGCACCCCTAGGCTTAGACTAAGGCTAGGGCTCCCCTAGGCTCAGGCTAGGGCACAACTAGGCTTAGGCTAGGGCACCCCTAGGCTTAGGCTAAGGCTAGGTCTCCCCTAGACTCAGGCTAGGCCACCCCTAGGCTTATGCTAGGGCACCCCTAGGCTTAGGCTAGGGCACCAATAAGCTTAGGCTAGGGCACCCCTAGGCTTAGGTTAAGGCTAGGGCTCCCCTAGTCTAAGGATAGGGCACCCCTAGGCTTAGGCTAGGGTACCCTGAAGCTTAGGCGAGGGCACCCCTAGGCTTAGGCTAGGCCAACCCTAGGCTTAGGCTAGGGTACCCGTAAGCTTAAGTTATGGCACCCCTAGGCTTAGGCTAGTGCAGCCCTAGGCTTAGGCTAGGGCACCCCTAGGCTTACGCTGGGGCACCCCAAGGCTTAGGATAGGGCACCCCTAGGCTTAGGCTAAGGCTAGGGCTCCCCTAGGCTAAGGCTAGGGCACCCCTAGGCTTTGGTTAGGGCACCCCTAGACTTAGGGTAGGGCAATCCTAGGCTTAGGCTAAGGCTAGGATTCCCCTAGCCTCAGGGTAGGGCACCCCAGGCTCATGCTAGGGCACACCTAGTCTCAGGCTAGGTCACCCCTAGGCTTAGGCTAAGGCTAGGGCTCCCCTAGCTTGAGGCTAGGGCACCCCTAGGCTTAGGCTAGGGCACCGCTAGGCTTAGGCTAGGGCACCCCTAGGCTTAAACTAGGGCGCCCCTAGGCTTAGGCTAAGGCTACGGCTCCTCTAGCCTAAGGCTAGAGCACCCCTAGACTCAGGCTATGGCACCCCTAGGCTCAGGCTTGGGCACCCCTAGGCTTAGGCTAAGGCTAAGGCTCCCGTAGCCCAAGGCTAGGGCACCCCTAGGCTTAGGCGAGGGTACACCTAAGCATAGGCAAGGGCACCCCAAGGTTTAGGTGAGGGCACCCCTAGGCGTAGGCTACGGCACCCCTAGGCTTAGGCTAAGACTTCGGCTCCACTAGCCTCAGGCTAGGGCACCCATAGACCCATGCTATGGCACCCCTAGGCTTAGGCTAGGGCAATCATAGGCTAGACTAAGGCTAGGGATCCCCTAGCCTCAGGCTAGAGTACCCGTATGCTCAGGCTAGGCCACCCCTAGTCTCAGTCTAGGGCACCCCTAGGCTTAGGCTAGGGCACCCCTAGGCTCAGGCTAAAGCTAGAGCTCCCCTAACCTAAGGCTAGAGCACCCCTAGGCTTAGGCTAGGGCAACCCTAGGCTTAGGCTAGGGCACAACTAGGCTTAGGCTAAAGCTAGGGATCCCCTAGCCTAAGGCTAGGGCACCCGTAGGCTTAGGCTAGGGCACCCCTAGGCTTAGGCTAGGGCACCCCTAGGCTTAGGCTAGGATAACCCTAGGCTTAGGCTAGGGCACCCCTAGGCTAAGGCTAAGGCTAGGGCTTCTCTAGCCTAAGGCTAGGGCACCCATAGGCTTAGGATAGGGCACCACTAGGCTTAGGATAGGGCACCCCTAGGCTTAGGCTAGGGCACCCATAGGGTTAGGCTAGGTCACTCCTAGGCTTACGTTAGGGCACCCCTAGGCTTAGGCTAAGGCTAGGGCTCCCCTAGCCTAAGTGTAGGGCAACCCTAGGCTTAGGCTAGGGAACCCCTAGTCTTAGGCTAGGACACCCCTAGGCTTAGGCTAAGGCTAGGGCTCCCACAGCCTAAGGCTAGGGCACCCCTAGGCTAAGGTTAGGGTACCCCTAGGCTTAGGAAAGGGCACCCCTAGGCTTAAGCTAGGGCACCGCTAGGCTTAGGTTAGAGCACCCCTAGGCTTAGGCTAGGGCACCCCTAGGCTTAGGCTAAGGCTAGGGCACCCCTAAGCTTAGGCTAGGGCAACCCAAGGCTTAGGCTAACTCACCCCTAGGCTTAAGCTAGGGCACCGCTAGGCTTAGGTTAGAGCACCCCTAGGCTTAGGCTAGGGCACCCCTAGGCTTAGGCTAAGGCTACGGCTCACCTAGCCTCAGGCTAGGGCACCCCTAGCCTCAGGCTATGGCACCCATAGGCTTAGGCTAGGGCAATCCTAGGTTAGACTAAGGCTAGGGCTCCCCTTGCCTCAGGCTAGGGCACCCGTTGGCTCAGGCTAGGGCACCCGTTGGCTCAGGCTAGGGCACCCCTATGCTTAGGCTAGGGCACCCCTAGGCTTAGGCTAAAGCTAGGGCTCCCCTAGCCTCAGGCTAGGGCACCCCTAGGCTTATGCTAGGGAACCCCTAGGATAAGGCTAGGGCACAGCTAGGCTTAGGCTAAGGCTAGGGCTCCCCTAGGCTTAGGCTAGGGCATCCCTAGGCTCAGGCTAAGGCTAGGGCTCCCCTAGCCTAAGGCTAGAGCACCCCTAGGCTTAGGGTAGGGCACCCCTAGGCTTAGGCTAAAGCTAGGACACCCATAGGCAAAGGCTAGGGCACCCGTAGGCTTAGGCTAGGGCACCCCTAGGCTTAGGTTAAGGCTAGGGCTCCCCTAACCGAAGGCTAGGGCACCCCTAGGCTTAGGCTAGGGCACCCCTAGGCTTAGGCTAGGGCACCCCTTGGCTTAGGTTAGGGCACCCCTAGGCTTAGGCTAAGGCTAGGGCTCCCCTAGCCTAAGGCTAGGGCACCCCTAAGCTTAGGCTAGGGCACCCATAGGCTTAGCCTAGGGCACCCCTAGGCTTAGGCTAGGGTACCCCGAGACTTAGGCGAGGGCACCCCTAGGCTTATGTTAGGGCACCCCTAGGCTTAGGCTAGGGCACACCTAAGCTTAGGCTAGGGCACCCCTAGTCTAAGGCTAGGGCACCCCTAGGATTAGGCTAAGGCTAGGGCTCCCCGAGCCTAAGGCTAGGTCACCCCTAGGCTTAGGCTAGGGCACCCCTAAGCTTAGTCTAGGGCACCCCTAGACATAGGCTAGGGAACCCCTAGGTTTTGTTTAGGGCACCACTAAGCTTAGGCTAGGGTACCCCTAGGCATAGGAAAAGGCTAAGGCTCCCCTAGCCTAAGGCTAGGGCACCCTTGGTTAGGCTAGGGCACCCCTAGGCTTAGGCTAAAGCTACGGCTCCCCTAGCCTAAGGCTAGGGCACCCATTGGCTCAGGCTAGGGCACGCGTAGGCTTAGGCTAGGGCACACTTAGGCTTAGGATAAGACTAGGACTCCCCTAGCCTAAGGCTAGGGCACCCCTAGGCTTAGGCTAGGGCACCCCTAGGTTTAGGCTAAGGCTACGGCTCCCCTAGCCTCAGACTATGGCACCCCTAGACTCAGGCTATGGTACTTCTAGGCTTAGGCTAGGGCTCCCCAAGGCTTAGTCTAGGACACCCCTAGGCTTAGGCTAGGGCACCCCTAGGCTTAGGCTAGGGCACACCTAGGCTTAGGCTAAGGCTAGGGCTCCCCAAGCCTCTGGCTAGGGCACCCCTAGGCTCAGGCTAGGGCACCACTAGGTTTAGGCTAAGGCTAGGGCACCCCTAGCCTAAGGCTAGGGCACCCCTAAGCTTAGGCTAAGGCTAAGGCTCCCGTAGCCTAAGGCTAGAGCACCCCTAGGATAGTCTAGGGCACCGTTAGGCTTAGGCTAAGGCTAGGGCTCCCCCAGCCTAAGGCTAGGGCACCCCTAGGCTTAGGCTAGGGCACCCCAAGGCTTAGGCTAGGGCACCCCAAGGCTTAGGCTAGGGCACCCTTAGACTCAGGCTAGGGCACCCCAAGGGTTAGGCTAGGGCACCCCTAGGCTTATGCTAGGGCACCCCTAGTCTAAGGCTAAGGTTAGGGCTCCTTAGCCTAAGGCTAGGGCACCCCATGGCTTAGGCTAGGGCACCCCTAGGCTCAGGCTAGGGCACCACTAGGTTTAGGCTAAGGCTAGGGCACCCCTAGCCTAAGGCTAGGGCACCCCTAAGCTTAGGCTAAGGCTAAGGCTCCCGTAGCCTAAGGCTAGAGCACCCCTAGGATAGTCTAGGGCACCGTTAGGCTTAGGCTAAGGCTAGGGCTCCCCCAGCCTAAGGCTAGGGCACCCCTAGGCTTAGGCTAGGGCACCCCAAGGCTTAGGCTAGGGCACCCCAAGGCTTAGGCTAGGGCACCCTTAGACTCAGGCTAGGGCACCCCAAGGGTTAGGCTAGGGCACCCCTAGGCTTATGCTAGGGCACCCCTAGTCTAAGGCTAAGGTTAGGGCTCCTTAGCCTAAGGCTAGGGCACCCCATGGCTTAGGCTAGGGCACCCCTAGGCTTAGGCTAGGGCACCCCTAGGGTTAGGCTAGGGTACCCCTTGGCTTACGCTAGGGCACCCCTAGGCTTAGGCTAAGGCTAGGGCTCTCCTCGCCTAATGCTAGGGCACCCCTAGGCTTAGGCTAAGGCCACGGCTCTCCTAGCCTCAGGCTAGGGCACCCTTAGACTCAGGCTAGGGCACCCCTAGTCTTACGCTAGGGCACCCCTAAGCTTAGCCTAAGGCTAGGGCACTCCTAGGCTTAGGATAGGGCACCCCTAGGCTTAGGGTAAGACTAAGGCTCCCCTAGCCTAAGGCTAGAGCACCCCTAGGCTTAGGCTAGGGCACCCGTAGGCTTAGGCTAGGGCACCCCTAGGAGTAGGCTAAGGCTAGGGCTCCACTAGCCGAAGGCTAGGGCACACCTAGGCTTAGGCTAGGGCACCCCTTGGCTTAGGCTAGGGCACCCTTAGGCTTAGGCTAGGGTACCTCGATGCTTAGGCGAGGGCACCCCTAGGTTTATGCTGGGCACCCCTAAGCTTAGGCCTGGGCACCCCTACGCTTAGGCTAGGGCACCTCTAGACTTTGGCTAGTGCACCCCTATGCTTAGGCTAAGGCTAGGGCTCCCCTCGGCTCAGGCTAGGGCACCACTAGGCTTAGGCTAGGGCACCCCTAGGCTTAGGCTAAGGCTAGGTCTCCCCTAGCCTCAGGCTAGGCCACCCCTAGGCTTATGCTAGGGCACCCCTAGGCTTAGGCTAGGGTACCCTGAGGCTTAGGCGAGGGCACCCCTAGGCATAGGCTAGGGCACCCCTAGTCTTAGGCTAGGGCACACCTAGGCTTAGGCTAAGGAACCCGTAAGCTTAAGTTATGGCACCCCTAGGCTTAGGCTAGGGCACCCCTAGGCTTAGGCTGGGGCACCCCTAGTCTTAGACTAGTGCACCCCTAGGTTTAGGGTAAGGCTAGGGCTCCCCTAGGCTAAGGCTAGGGCACTCCTAGGCTTTGGTTAGGGCACCCCTAGACGTAGGCTAGGGCAATCCTAGGCTTAGGCTAAGGCTAGGATTCCCCTAGCCTCAGGGTAAGGCACCCCAGGCTCAGGCTAGGGCACACCTAGTCTCAGGCTAGGGCACCCCAAGGCTTAGGCTAAGGCTAGGGCTCCCCTAGCCTAAGGCTAGGGCACCCATAGGCTTAGGCTAGGGCACCGCTAGGCTTAGGCTAGGGCACCCCTAGGCTTAAACTAGGGCGCCCCTACGCTTAGGCTAAGGCTACGGCTCCCCTAGCCTAAGGCTAGGGCACCCCTAGACTCAGGCTATGGCACCGCTAGGCTTAGGCTAGGGTAATCCTAGGCTAGACTCAGGCTAGGACTCCAATAGCCTCAGGCTAGGGCACCCGTAGGCTCAGGCTAGGGCACCCCTAGGCTCAGGCTAGGGCACCCCTAGGCTTAGGCTAAGGCTAGGGCTCCCCTAGCCTTAGGCTAGGGCACCCCTAGGCTTAGGCTAGGGCACCCTTAGGCTCAGGCAAGGGCACCCCTAGGCTTAGGCCAAGGCTAAGGCTCCCGTAGCCCAAGGCTAGGGCACCCCAAGGCTTAGGCGAGGGTACCCCTAAGCTTAGGCTAGGGCACCCCAAGGTTTAGGTTAGGGCACCCCTAGGCTTAGGCTACGGCATCCCTAGGCTTAGGCTAGGGCACCCCTAGGCTTAGGCTAGGATACCCCTAGGCTTAGGCTAGGGCACCCCTAGGCTAAGGCTAAGGCTAAGGCTTCTCTAGCCTAAGCCTAGGGCACCCCTAGGCTTAGGCTAGGGCACCCCTAAGCTTAGGCTAGGGCACCCCTAAGCTTAGGCTAGGGCACCCCTAAGCTAAGGCTAGGGAACCCCTAGTCTTAGGCTAGGACACCCCTAGTCTTAGGCTAAGGCTTGGGCTCCCACAGCCTAAGGCTAGGGTACACCCTAGGCTTAGGATAGGGCACCCCTAGGCTTAAGCTAGGGCACCGCTATGCTTAGGCTAAGGCTAGGGCACACCTAGGCTTAGTCT
Source organism: Tenrec ecaudatus (assembly GCF_050624435.1). NCBI lineage: Eukaryota > Metazoa > Chordata > Mammalia > Afrosoricida > Tenrecidae > Tenrec > Tenrec ecaudatus. Next base: position 3,376,203 of record NW_027457642.1, read on the forward strand.
AGGGCACCCCTAGGCTTAGGCTAAAGCTAGGGCACCCCTAGGCTCAGGCTAGGGCACCCGAAGGCTTAGGCTAGGGCACCCCTTGGCTTAGGCTAGGGCACCCCTAGGCTTAGGCTAAGACTAGGGCTCCCCTAGCCTAAGGCTAGGGCACCCCTAGGCTTAGGCTAGGGCACCCATATGCTTAGGCTAGGGCACCCGTAGGCTTAGGCTAAGGCTAGGGCTCCCGTAGCCTAAGGCTAGGGCACCCCTATGTTTAGGCTAGGGTACCCCGAGGCTTAGGCGAGGGCACCCCTTGGCTTAGGCTAGGGCACCCCTAGACTTAGGCTAGGGCACCCCTAGGTTTTGTTTAGGGCACCACTAAGCTTAGGCTAGGGTACCCTTAGGCATAGGAAAAGGCTAGGGCTCCCCTAGCCTAAGGCTAGGGCACTCCTAGGCTCAGGCTAGGGCACGCGTAGGCTTAGGCTAGGGCACACCGAGGCTTAGGATAAGACTAGGACTCCCCTAGTCTAAGGCTAGGGCACCACTAGGCTTAGGCTAGGGCACCCCTAGGCTTAGACTAAGGCTAAGGCTCCCCTAGCCTCAGACTAGGGCACCCCTAGACTCAGGCTATATCACTTCTAGGCTTAGGCTAGGGCAATCCTAGACTAGACTAAGGCTAGGGCTCCCCTAGGCTTAGTCTAGGGCACCCCTAGGCTTAGGCTAGGGCACCCCTAGGCTTAGGCTAGGGCAATCCTAGGCTTAGGCTAAGGCTAGGGCTCCCCAAGCCTCTGGCTAGGGCACCCCTAGGCTCAGTCTAGGGGACCACTAGGCTTAGGGTAAGGCTAGGGCACCCCTAGCCTAAGCCTAGGGCACCCCTAAGCTTAGGCTAAGGCTACGGCTCCCGTAGCCAAAGGCTAGAGCACCCTTAGGATAGGCTAGGGCACCCCTAGGCTTAGGCTAGGGCACCGCTAGGCTTAGGCTAAGGCTAGGGCTCCCCCACCCTAAGGCTAGGGCACCCCTAGGCTTAGGCTAGGGCACCCCTAAGCTTAGGTTAGGGCACCCCAAGGCTTAGGCTAGGGCACCCCTAAGCTTAGGCTGGGGAACCCTTAGACTCAGGCTAGGGCACCCGTAGGGTTAGGCTAGGGCACCCCTAGGCTTACGCTAGCGCACCCCTAGTCTAAGGCTAAGGTTAGGGTTCCTCTAGCCTAAGGCTAGGGCACCCCAAGGCTTAGGCTAGGGCACCCCTAGGCTTAGGCTAGGGCACCCCTAGGGTTAGGCTACGGTACCCCTAGGCTTACGCTAGGGCACCTGTAGGCTTAGGCTAAGGCTAGGACTCTCCTCGCCTAATGCTAGGGCACCCCTAGGCTTAGGCTAAGGCCACGGCTCTCCTAGCCTCAGGCTAGGGCACCCTTAGACTCAGCCTAGGGCACCCCTAGTCTTACGCTAGGGCACCCCTAAGCTTAGGCTAAGGCTAGGGCTCCCCTAGCCTATGGCTAGTGCACCCCTAGGCTTAGGCTAGGGCACCCCTAGGCTTAGGCTAGGGCAACCCTAGTCTTAGGCTAGGGCACCCCTAGGCTTAGGCAAGGGCACCCCTAGTCTAAGGCTAAGGTTAGGGCTCCTCTAGCCTAAGGCTAGGGCACCCCAAGGCTTAGGCTAGGGCACCCCTAGGCTTAAGCTAGGGCACCCCTAGTCTTAGGCTAGGGCACCCCAAGGCTTAGGCTAAGGCTATGGCTCCCCTAGCCTAAGGCTAGGACACCCCTACGCTTAGGGTAGGGTACCCCGAGGCTTAGGCAAGGGCACCCCTAGGCTTAGCCTAGGGCACCCCTAGGCTTAGGCTAGGGCACACCTAGGCTTAGGCTAAGGCTAGGGCTCCCCTAGCCTAAGGCTAGGGCACCCCTAGGCTTAGGCTATGGCACCCCTAGGCTTAGGCTAGGGCACCCCTAGGCTTAGGCTAGGACACCCCTAGGCTTGGGCTAGGGCACCCCTAGGCTTAGGCTAAGGCTAGAGCTCCCCTAGGCTTAGGCTTGTGCACCCCTAGGCTTAGGCTGGGGTACCCCTAGGCTTGGCTAGTGCACCGCTAGGCTTGGGCTAGGGCATGCCTAGGCTTGGGCTAGGACACCCCTAGGCTTAGGCTAGGGCACCCCTAGGCTCAGGCTAAGGTTAGGGCTCCACTAGCCTAAGGCTAGGGCACCCCTAGGCTTAGGCTATGGCACCCCTAGGCTTAGGCTAGGGCACCCCTAGGCTTAGGCTAGGACACCCCTAGGCTTGGGCTAGGGCACCCCTAGGCTTAGGCTAAGGCTAGAGCTCCCCTAGGCTTAGGCTAGGGCACCCCTAGGCTTAGGCTAGGGCACACCTAGCCTTAGGCTAAGACTAGGGCACCCCTAGGCTTAGGCTATGGCACCCCTTGGCTTAGGCTAGAGCATATCTAGGCTTGGGCTAGGGCATCCCTAGGCTTAGGCTAAGGCTGGGCTCCCCTAGCCTAAGGCGAGGGCACCCCTAGGTTTTGGCTAGGGCACCCCTAGGCTTAGGCTAGGGCACCCCTAGGCTTAGGCTAAGGCTAGGGCTCCCCTAGCCTAAGGCTAGGGCACCCCTAGGCTTAGGCTAGGGCACCACTAGGCTTAGGCTAGGGCACCCCTAGGCTTAGGCTAGGGCACCCCTAGGCTTAGGCTAGGGCAACCCTAGTCTTAGGATAGGGCACCCCTAGGCTTAGGCAAGGGCACCCCTAGTCTAAGGCTAAGGTTAGGGCTCCTCCAGCCTAAGGCTAGGGCACCCCAAGGCTTAGGCTAGGGCACCCCTAGGCTTAAGCTAGGGCACCCCTAGTCTTAGGCTAGGGCACCCCAAGGCTTAGGCTAAGGCTAGGGCTCCCATAGCCTTAGGCTAGGGCACGACTAGGCTTAGGTTAGGGCACCCCTAGGCTTAGGCAAGGGCACCCCTAGGCTTACGCTAAGGCTAGGACTCCCCAAACCTAAGGCTACGGCAGGCCTAGGCTTAGGCTAGGGAATGCTAGGCTTAGGTTAGGGCACCCCTAGCCTTAGGCTGAGGCTAGGGCTCTCCTCACCTAATGCTATGGCTCACCTAGGCTTAGGCTAGGGCACCCCTAGTCTTAGGCTAGGCCACCCCTAGCTTAGGCTAAGGCTTGGGCTCCCGTCTAAGGCTAGGGCACCCCTAGGCTTAGGCTTGGGCACCCGTAGGCTTAGGCTAGTGCACCCCTAGGCTTAGGCTAGGGCACCCCTAGGCTTAGGCTAGGACACCCTTAGTTTTAGACTAAGGCTAGGGCTCCCCTAGCCTAAGGCTTGGGCTCCAATAGGCTTAGGCTGAATCACCCCTAGGCTTAGGCTAGGGCACCCCTAGGCTTAGGCTAGGACACACCTAGGCTTAGGCTAGGGCTCCCCTAGGCTTAGGCTAAGGCTACGGCTCCCCTAGCCTCAGGCTAGGGCACCCCTAGACTCAGGATATGGCACCCTTAGGCTTAGGCTAGGGCACCCCTAGTCTTAGGCTAAAGCTAGGGCTCCCAGGCCTAAGGCTAGGGCACCCAAAGGCTTAGGCTAGGGCACCCATAGGTTTAGGCTAGGGCACGCCTAGGTTTTGTTTAGGGCACACCTAGGCTTAGGCTAGGGTACCCCTAGGCATAGGAAAAGGCTAGGGCTCCCCTAGCCTAAGGTTAGGGCAACCCTAGGTTAGGCTAGGGCACCCCTAGGCTTAGTCTAGGGGACCCCTAGGTTTATGCTTGGGCTCCCCTAGGCTTAGGCTAAAGCTACGGCTCCCCTAGCCTAAGGCTAGGGCACCCCTAGGCTCAGGCTAGGGCACGCTTAGGCTTAGGCTAGGGCACACCTAGGCTTAGGATAAGACTAGGTCTCCCCTAGCCTAAGGCTAGGGCACCCCTAGGCTTAGGCTAGGGCACCCCTAGGCTTAGGCTAAGGCTACGGCTCCCCTAGGCTCAGACTAGGGCACCCCTAGGCTCAGGCTAGGGCACACCTAGACAGGCTAGGGCAATCCTAGGCTTAGGCTAAGGCTAGGGCTCCCAAAGCCTCTGGCTAGGGCACCCCTAGGCTCAAGCTAGGGCACCACTAGGCTTAGGCTATGGCTAGGGTTCCCCAAGCCTCTGGCTAGGGCAGCCCTGGGCTCAGGCTTGGGCACCTGTAGGCTTAGGCTAAGGCTAGGTCACCCCTAGCCTAAGGCTAGGGCACCCCTAAGCTTAGGCTAAGGCTAAGGCTCACGTAGCCTAATGCTAGAGCACCCCTAGGATAGGCTAGGGCACCCCTAGGCTTAGGTTAGGGCACCGCTAGGCTTAGGCTAAGGCTCGAGCTCCCCCAGCCTAAGGCTAGGGCACCCCTAGGCTTAGGCTAGGGCACCCCTAAGCTTAGGCTAGGGCACCCTTAGGCTTAGGCTAAGGCCACGGATCTCCGGGCCTCAGGCTAGGACACCCTTAGACTCAGGTTAGGGCACCCCTAGGGTTAGGCTAGGGCACCCCTAGGCTTACGCTATGGCACCCCTAGGCTTAGGCTAAGGCTAGGGCTCCCATAGCCTAAGGCTAGGGCACCACTAGGCTTATCCTAAGGCCCCCCAAGGCTTAGGCTAGGGCACCCCTAGGCTTAGGCTACGGCACCGCTAGGCTTAGGCTAAGGCTTGGGCTCCCCTAGCCTAAGGCTAGGGCACCCCTAGGCTTAGGTTAGGGCACCCCTAGGCTTAGGCTAGGGCACCCTTAGGCTTAGGCTAAAGCTAGGACTCCCCAAACCTAAGGCTAGGGCACGCCTAGGCTTAGGCTAGGTAATGCTAGGCTTAGGTTAGGGCATCCCTAGGATTAGGCTAAGGCTAGGGCTCCCCTACCCTAAGGCTAGGTCACCCGTAGGCTTAGGCTAGGGCACCCCTAAGCTTAAGCTAAGGCTAAGGCTCCCCTAACCTAAAGCTAGAGCACCGTTAGGCATAGGCTACTGCACCCGTAGGCTTTGGCTAGGGCACCCATAGGCTTAGGCTAAGGCTAGGGCTCCCCTAGCCTAAGGCGAGGGCACCCCTAGGCTTAGGCTATGGCTAGGGCTGCCCTAGCCTAAGGCGAGGGCACCCCTAGGCTTAGGCTAGGGCACCCCTAGGCTTAGGCTAGGGCACCCCTAGGCTTAGGCTAAGGCTATGGCTCCCCTAGCCTAAGGCTAGGACACCCCTACGCTTAGGGTAGGGTACCCCGAGGCTTAGGCAAGGGCACCCCTAGGCTTAGCCTAGGGCACCCCTAGGCTTAGGCTAGGGCACACCTAGGCTTAGGCTAAGGCTAGGGCTCCCCTAGCCTAAGGCTAGGGCACCCCTAGGCTTAGGCTATGGCACCCCTAGGCTTAGGCTAGGGCACCCCTAGGCTTAGGCTAGGACACCCCTAGGCTTGGGCTAGGGCACCCCTAGGCTTAGGCTAAGGCTAGAGCTCCCCTAGGCTTAGGCTTGTGCACCCCTAGGCTTAGGCTGGGGTACCCCTAGGCTTGGCTAGTGCACCGCTAGGCTTGGGCTAGGGCATGCCTAGGCTTGGGCTAGGACACCCCTAGGCTTAGGCTAGGGCACCCCTAGGCTCAGGCTAAGGTTAGGGCTCCACTAGCCTAAGGCTAGGGCACCCCTAGGCTTAGGCTATGGCACCCCTAGGCTTAGGCTAGGGCACCCCTAGGCTTAGGCTAGGACACCCCTAGGCTTGGGCTAGGGCACCCCTAGGCTTAGGCTAAGGCTAGAGCTCCCCAAGGCTTAGGCTAGGGCACCCCTAGGCTTAGGCTAGGGCACACCTAGCCTTAGGCTAAGACTAGGGCACCCCTAGGCTTAGGCTATGGCACCCCTTGGCTTAGGCTAGAGCATATCTAGGCTTGGGCTAGGGCATCCCTAGGCTTAGGCTAAGGCTGGGCTCCCCTAGCCTAAGGCGAGGGCACCCCTAGGTTTTGGCTAGGGCACCCCTAGGCTTAGGCTAGGGCACCCCTAGGCTTAGGCTAAGGCTAGGGCTCCCCTAGCCTAAGGCTAGGGCACCCCTAGTCTTAGGCTAGGGCACCACTAGGCTTAGGCTAGGGCACCCCTAGGCTTAGGCTAGGGCACCCCTAGGCTTAGGCTAGGGCAACCCTAGTCTTAGGTTAGGGCACCCCTAGGCTTAGGCAAGGGCACCCCTAGTCTAAGGCTAAGGTTAGGGCTCCTCTAGCCTAAGGCTAGGGCACCCCAAGGCTTAGGTTAGGGCACCCCTAGGCTTAAGCTAGGGCACCCCTAGTCTTAGGCTAGGGCACCCCAAGGCTTAGGCTAAGGCTAGGGCTCCCATAGCCTTAGGCTAGGGCACGACTAGGCTTAGGTTAGGGCACCCCTAGGCTTAGGCAAGGGCACCCCTAGGCTTACGCTAAGGCTAGGACTCCCCAAACCTAAGGCTACGGCAGGCCTAGGCTTAGGCTAGGGAATGCTAGGCTTAGGTTAGGGCACCCCTAGCCTTAGGCTGAGGCTAGGGCTCTCCTCACCTAATGCTATGGCTCACCTAGGCTTAGGCTAGGGCACCCCTAGTCTTAGGCTAGGCCACCCCTAGCTTAGGCTAAGGCTTGGGCTCCCGTCTAAGGCTAGGGCACCCCTAGGCTTAGGCTTGGGCACCCGTAGGCTTAGGCTAGTGCACCCCTAGGCTTAGGCTAGGGCACCCCTAGGCTTAGGCTAGGACACCCTTAGTTTTAGACTAAGGCTAGGGCTCCCCTAGCCTAAGGCTTGGGCTCCAATAGGCTTAGGCTGAATCACCCCTAGGCTTAGGCTAGGGCACCCCTAGGCTTAGGCTAGGACACACCTAGGCTTAGGCTAGGGCTCCCCTAGGCTTAGGCTAAGGCTACGGCTCCCCTAGCCTCAGGCTAGGGCACCCCTAGACTCAGGATATGGCACCCTTAGGCTTAGGCTAGGGCACCCCTAGTCTTAGGCTAAAGCTAGGGCTCCCAGGCCTAAGGCTAGGGCACCCAAAGGCTTAGGCTAGGGCACCCCTAGGTTTAGGCTAGGGCACGCCTAGGTTTTGTTTAGGGCACACCTAGGCTTAGGCTAGGGTACCCCTAGGCATAGGAAAAGGCTAGGGCTCCCCTAGCCTAAGGTTAGGGCAACCCTAGGTTAGGCTAGGGCACCCCTAGGCTTAGTCTAGGGGACCCCTAGGTTTATGCTTGGGCTCCCCTAGGCTTAGGCTAAAGCTACGGCTCCCCTAGCCTAAGGCTAGGGCACCCCTAGGCTCAGGCTAGGGCACGCTTAGGCTTAGGCTAGGGCACACCTAGGCTTAGGATAAGACTAGGTCTCCCCTAGCCTAAGGCTAGGGCACCCCTAGGCTTAGGCTAGGGCACCCCTAGGCTTAGGCTAAGGCTACGGCTCCCCTAGGCTCAGACTAGGGCACCCCTAGGCTCAGGCTAGGGCACACCTAGACAGGCTAGGGCAATCCTAGGCTTAGGCTAAGGCTAGGGCTCCCAAAGCCTCTGGCTAGGGCACCCCTAGGCTCAAGCTAGGGCACCACTAGGCTTAGGCTATGGCTAGGGTTCCCCAAGCCTCTGGCTAGGGCAGCCCTGGGCTCAGGCTTGGGCACCTGTAGGCTTAGGCTAAGGCTAGGTCACCCCTAGCCTAAGGCTAGGGCACCCCTAAGCTTAGGCTAAGGCTAAGGCTCACGTAGCCTAATGCTAGAGCACCCCTAGGATAGGCTAGGGCACCCCTAGGCTTAGGTTAGGGCACCGCTAGGCTTAGGCTAAGGCTCGAGCTCCCCCAGCCTAAGGCTAGGGCACCCCTAGGCTTAGGCTAGGGCACCCCTAAGCTTAGGCTAGGGCACCCTTAGGCTTAGGCTAAGGCCACGGATCTCCGGGCCTCAGGCTAGGACACCCTTAGACTCAGGTTAGGGCACCCCTAGGGTTAGGCTAGGGCACCCCTAGGCTTACGCTATGGCACCCCTAGGCTTAGGCTAAGGCTAGGGCTCCCATAGCCTAAGGCTAGGGCACCCCTAGGCTTATCCTAAGGCCCCCCAAGGCTTAGGCTAGGGCACCCCTAGGCTTAGGCTACGGCACCGCTAGGCTTAGGCTAAGGCTTGGGCTCCCCTAGCCTAAGGCTAGGGCACCCCTAGGCTTAGGTTAGGGCACCCCTAGGCTTAGGCTAGGGCACCCTTAGGCTTAGGCTAAAGCTAGGACTCCCCAAACCTAAGGCTAGGGCACGCCTAGGCTTAGGCTAGGTAATGCTAGGCTTAGGTTAGGGCATCCCTAGGATTAGGCTAAGGCTAGGGCTCCCCTACCCTAAGGCTAGGTCACCCGTAGGCTTAGGCTAGGGCACCTCTAAGCTTAAGCTAAGGCTAAGGCTCCCCTAACCTAAAGCTAGAGCACCGTTAGGCATAGGCTACTGCACCCGTAGGCTTTGGCTAGGGCACCCATAGGCTTAGGCTAAGGCTAGGGCTCCCCTAGCCTAAGGCGAGGGCACCCCTAGGCTTAGGCTATGGCTAGGGCTGCCCTAGCCTAAGGCGAGGGCACCCCTAGGCTTAGGCTAGGGCACCCCTAGGCTTAGGCTAGGGCACCCCTAGGCTTAGGCTAAGGCTATGGCTCCCCTAGCCTAAGGCTAGGACACCCCTACGCTTAGGGTAGGGTACCCCGAGGCTTAGGCAAGGGCACCCCTAGGCTTAGCCTAGGGCACCCCTAGGCTTAGGCTAGGGCACACCTAGGCTTAGGCTAAGGCTAGGGCTCCCCTAGCCTAAGGCTAGGGCACCCCTAGGCTTAGGCTATGGCACCCCTAGGCTTAGGCTAGGGCACCCCTAGGCTTAGGCTAGGACACCCCTAGGCTTGGGCTAGGGCACCCCTAGGCTTAGGCTAAGGCTAGAGCTCCCCTAGGCTTAGGCTTGTGCACCCCTAGGCTTAGGCTGGGGTACCCCTAGGCTTGGCTAGTGCACCGCTAGGCTTGGGCTAGGGCATGCCTAGGCTTGGGCTAGGACACCCCTAGGCTTAGGCTAGGGCACCCCTAGGCTCAGGCTAAGGTTAGGGCTCCACTAGCCTAAGGCTAGGGCACCCCTGGGCTTAGGCTATGGCACCCCTAGGCTTAGGCTAGGGCACCCCTAGGCTTAGGCTAGGACACCCCTAGGCTTGGGCTAGGGCACCCCTAGGCTTAGGCTAAGGCTAGAGCTCCCCTAGGCTTAGGCTAGGGCACCCCTAGGCTTAGGCTAGGGCACACCTAGCCTTAGGCTAAGACTAGGGCACCCCTAGGCTTAGGCTATGGCACCCCTTGGCTTAGGCTAGAGCATATCTAGGCTTGGGCTAGGGCATCCCTAGGCTTAGGCTAAGGCTGGGCTCCCCTAGCCTAAGGCGAGGGCACCCCTAGGTTTTGGCTAGGGCACCCCTAGGCTTAGGCTAGGGCACCCCTAGGCTTAGGCTAAGGCTAGGGCTCCCCTAGCCTAAGGCTAGGGCACCCCTAGGCTTAGGCTAGGGCACCACTAGGCTTAGGCTAGGGCACCCCTAGGCTTAGGCTAGGGCACCCCTAGGCTTAGGCTAAGGCTACGGCTCCCCTAGCCTAAGGCTAGGGCACACCTACACTTAGGCTAGGGTACCCCAAGGCTTAGGCGAGGGCACCTGTAGGCTTAGGCAAGGGCACCCCTAGGCTTAGGCTAAGGCTAGGGCTCCCCTAGACTAAGGCTAGGGCACACCTAGGTTTACGCTAGGGCACCCCTAGGCTTAGTCTAGGGCACCCCTACACTTAGGCTAGGGCACCCCTAGGCTAAGGCTAAGGCCAGGGCTCCCCTAGCCTAAGGCTAGGGCACCCCTAGGCGTAGGCTAAGGCAACGGCTCCCCTAGCCTCAGGCTAGGGCACCCCTTGACTCAGGCTAGGGCACCCCTAGGCTCAGGATAGGGCACCCCTAGGCTTAGTCCAGGGGACCCTTAGGCTTAGGCTAAGGCTAGAGCTCCCGTAGCCTCAGCTAGGGCACCCCTAGTCTCAGGCTAGGGCACCTCTAGGCTTAGTCTAGGGGACCCCTAGGCATAGGCTAAGGCTAGGTTCCCCTAGCCTCAGGCTAGGGCACACCTAGGCTCAGACTAGGACACCCCTATTCTCAGGCTAGGGCACCCATGGGCTCAGGCTAGGGAACCCCTAGGCTTAGGCTAGGGTACCCCTAGGCATAGGAAAAGGCGAGGGCTCCCCTAGCCTAAGGCTAGGGCACACTTAGGCTTAGGTAAAGGCTAGGACTCTACTAGCCTAAGGCTAGGGCACCCCTAGGCTTAGACTAGGGCACCCCTATGCTTAGGCTAGGGCAGCCCTAGGCTTTGGCTAGGGCACCCCTAGGCTTAGGCTAGGGCACCCCTAGGCTTAGGCTAGGGCAGCCCTAGGCTTAGGCTAGGGAACCCCTGGCTTAGGCTAAGGCTACGGCTCCCCTAAGCCTCAGGCTAGGGCACACCTAGACTCAGGCTATGGCACCCCTAGTCTTAGGCTAGGGCAATCCTAGGCTAGACTAAGGCTAGGGCTCCCCTAGCCTCAGGCGAGGGCACCCGTAGGCTCAGGCTAGTTCACCCCTATGCTCAGGATAGGGCACCCCTAGGCTTAGGCTAGGGCACCCCTAGGCTTAGGCTAAGGCTAGGGCTCCCCTAGCCTAAGGCTAGGGCAACCCTAGGCTTAGGTTAAGGCTACGGCTCACCTAGCCTCATGCTAGGGCACCCCTAGACTCAGGCTATGGCACCCCTAGGCTTAGGCTAGGGCAATCTTAGGCTATACTAAGGCTAGTGCTCCCCTAGCCTCAGGCTAGGGCACCCGTAGGTTCATGCTAGGGCATCCTTAGGCTCAGGCGAGGGCACCACTAGGCTTAGGCTAAGGATACGGCTCCCGTAGCCTAAGGCTAGGGCAGCCCTAGGCTTAGGCTAAGGCTACGGCTCCCCTAGCCTCATGCTAGGGCACCCCTAGTCTCAGGCTATGGCACCCCTAGGATTAGGCTAGGGCAATCCTAGTCTTAGGCTAGGGCACCCCTAGGTTTAGGCTAAGGCAACGGCTCCCCTAGCCTCAGGCTAGGGCACCCCTAGACCCAGGCTAGGGCACCCCTAGGCTTAGGCTAAGGCTAGGGCACCCCTAGGCTTAGGCTAAGGCTAGGGCTCCCCTAGCCTAAGGCTCGGGCACCCCTAGGCTTAGGCTAAGGCTAAGGCTCTCCTAGCCTAAGGCTAGAGAACCCCTAGGCTTATGCTAGGGCACCCGTACGCTTACTCTAGGGCACCCCTAGACTTAGGCTAAGGCTTGGGCTCCCCTAGATTAAGGCTAGGGCACTCCTAGGCTTAGGCTGGGGCACCCCTAGACTTTGGCTAGGTCACCCCTAGGCTTAGGCTAAGCCTAGGGCTCCCCTAGCCTAAGGCTAGGGCACACCTAGGCTTACGCTAGGGTACCCCTAGGCTTAGGCTAGGGCGCCCAAAGGCTTAGGCTAGGGCACCCCAAGGCTTAGGCTAAGGCTAGGGCTCCCCTATACTAAGGCTAGGGCACCCCTAGGCTTAGGGTAGAGTACCCCGAGGCTTAGGCCAGGGCCCCCCTAGTCTTAGGCTAGGGCACCCATAGACTTAGGATAGGGCTCCCCTAGGCTTAGGCTAGTGCACCCCTATGCTCAGGCTATGGCACCCCTAGGCTTAGGCTAAGGTAAGGACTCCCCTAGCCTAAGGCTAGGGCACCCCTAGGCTTAGGCTAAGGCTAGGGCTCCCCTAGCCTCAGGCTATGGCACCCCAAGGCTTAGGCTAGGGCACCATTAGGCTTAGGCTAGGGCACCCCTAGTCTTAGGCTAGGGCACCCCTAGGCTTAGGCTAAGGCAACGGCTCCCCTAGCCTCAGGCTAGGGCACCCCTAGACCCAGGCTAGGGCACCCCTAGGCTTAGGCTAAGGCTAGGGCACCCCTAGGCTTAGGCTAAGGCTAGGGCTCCCCTAGCCTAAGGCTCGGGCACCCCTAGGCTTAGGCTAAGGGTAGGGTTCCCCTAGCCTCAGGCTAGGGCACCCCTAGGCTCAGGCTAGGGCACCCCTAGCCTTAGGCTAGGGCACCCCTAGGCTTAGGCTAAGGCTAAGGCTCTCCTAACCTAAGTCTAGAGAACCCCTAGGCTTATGCTAGGGCACCCGTACGCTTACTATAGGGCACCCCTAGACTTAGGCTAAGGCTAGGGCTCCCCTAGCCTAAGGCTAGGGCACCCCTAGGCTTACGCTAGGGCACTCCTAGTCTTAGGCTAGGGCGCCCAAAGGCTTAGGCTAGGGCACTCCAAAGCTTAGGCTAAGGCTAGGGCTCCCCTAGCCTAAGGCTAGGGCACCCCTAGGCCTACGCTAGGGCACCTCTAGGCTTAGGCTAGGGCACCGAAAGGCTTAGGCTAGGGCACTCCAAGGCTTAGGCTAAAGCTAGGGCTCCCCTATACTAAGGCTAGGGCACCCCTAAGCTTAGGGTAAGGTACCCCGAGGCTTAGGCGAGGGCACCCCTAGGCTTAGGCTAGGGCAATCCTAGGCAGACTAAGGCTAGTGATCCCCTAGCCTCAGGCGAGGGCACCCGTAGGTTCAGGCTAGGGCACCCCTAGGCTCAGGCTAGGGAACCCCTAGGCTTAGGCTAAGGCTAGGGCTCCCATAGCCTCAGGCTAGGGCACCCCTAGACCCAGGCTAGGGCACCCCTAGGCTTAGGCTAAGGCTAGGGCTCCCCTAGCCTAAGGCTAGGGCACCCCTAGGCTTAGGCTAGGGCATCCCTAGGCTTAGGCTAAGGCTAAGGCTCTCCTAGCCTAAGGCTAGAGAACCCCTAGGCTTATGCTAGGGCACCCGTACGATTAGGCTAGGGCACCCCTAGACTAAGGCTAGGGCACCCCTAGTCTTAGGCTAGCGCACCCCTAAGCTTAGGCTAGGTCACCCCTAGGCTTAGGCTAAGGCTAGGGCTCCCTTAGCCTAAGGCTAGGGCACCCCTAGGCTTAGGCTAGGGCACCCCTAGGCTTAGGCTAGGGCGCCCAAAGGCTTAGGCTAGGGCACCCCTAGGCTTAGTCTAAGGCTAGGGCTCCCCTATACGAAGGCTAGGGCACCCCTAGGCTTAGGGTAGGGTACCCCGAGACTTAGGCGAAGGCACCCCTAGGCTTAGGCTAAGGCTAGGGTTCCCCTAGCCTCAGGCTTGGGCACCCCTAGGCTCAGGCTAGGGCACCCTTAGTCTCAGGCTAGGGCACCACTAGGCTTAGGCTAAGGCTATGGCTCCCCTAGCCTATGGGTAGGGCACCCCTAGGCTCAGGCTAGGGCACCCATAGGCTTAGGCTAGGGTACCCCTAGGAATAGGAAAAGGCTAGGGCTCCCCTAGCCTAAGGCTAGGGCACCCATAGGCTCAGGTTAGGGCACCCCTAGGCTTAGGCTAGGGCACCCCTAGGCTTAGGCTAGGTCACCCCTCGGCTTTGGCTAGGGCACCCCTAGGCTTTGGGTAGGGCACCCCTAGGCTTAGGCAAGGGCACCCGTAGGCTTAGGCTAGGGCACCCCTAGGTTTAGGCTAAGGCTACGGTTCCCCTATCCTCAGGCTAGGGCACCCCTAGATTCAGGCTATGGCACCACTAGGCTTAGGCTAGGGCAATCCTAGGCTAGACTAAGGATAGGGCTCTACTAGCCTCAGGCTAGGGCACCCGTAGTTTCAGGCTAGGGCACCCCTACCCTCAGGCTAGGGCACCCATAGACTTAGGCTAGGGCACCGCTAACCTTAGGGTAGGGCATCCCTATGCTCAGGCTATGGCACCCCTAGGCTTAGGCTAAGGCAAGGACTCCCCTAGCCTAAGGCTAGGGCACCCCTAGGCTTAAGCTAAGGCTACGGCTCCCCTAGCCTCATGCTAGGGCACCCCTAGACTCAGGCTATGGCACCCCTACGCTTACGCTAGGGCAATCCTAGGCAGACTAAGGCTAGTGATCCCCTAGCCTCAGGCGAGGGCACCCGTAGGCTAAGGCTAGGGCTCCCCTACCCTCAGGCTAGGGCACCCCTACGCTTAGGCTAGGGCACCACTAGGCTTAGGCTAGGGCACCCCTAGTCTTAGGCTAGGGCACCCCTAGGCTTAGGCTAAGGCTAAGGCTCCCCTAGCCTAAGGCTAGAGCACCCCTAGGCTTTGGTAGGGCACCCGTATTCTTTGGCTAGGGCAACCCTAGGCTTAGGCTAAGGCAACGGCTCCCCTAGCCTCAGGCTAGGGCACCCCTAGACCCAGGCTAGGGCACCCCTAGGCTTAGGCTAAGGCTAGGGCTCCCCTAGCCTAAGGCTAGGGCACTCCTAGGCTTAGGTTAGGGCACCACTAGGCTTAGGCTAGGGCACCCCTAGGCTTAGGCTAGGGCACCCCTAGGCTTAGGCTAAGGCTAAGGCTCTCCTAGCCTAAGGCTAGAGAACCCCTAGGCTTATGCTACGGCTCCCGTACGCTTAGGCTAGGGCACCCCTAGACTAAGGCTAAGGCACCCCTAGGCTTAGGCTAGCGCACCCCTAAGCTTAGGCCAGGTCACCCCTAGGCTTAGGCTAAGGCTAGTGCTCCCCTAGCCTAAGGCTAGGGCACCCCTAGGATTAGGCTAGGGCCCCCCTAGGCTTAAGCTAGGGCGCCCAAAGGCTTAGGCTAGGGCACCCCTAGGCTTAGTCTAAGGCTAGGGCTCCCCTATACTAAGGCTAGGGCACCCCTAGGCTTAGGGTTTGGTACCCCGAGACTTAGGCGAAGGCACCCCTAGGCTTAGGCTAGGGCACCCCTCGGCTTTGGCTAGGGCACCCCTAGGCTTTGGCTAGGGCACCCCTAGGCTTAGGCTAGGGCACCCGTAAGCTTAGGATAGGGCACCCCTAGGTTTAGGCTAAGGCTACGGCTCCCCTAGCCTAAGTCTAGGGCACCCTTAGATTCAGGCTATGGCACTCCTAGGCTTAGGCTAGGGCAATCCTAGGCTAGACTAAGGCTGGGGCTCCACTAGCCTCAGGCTAGGGCACCCGTAGTTTCAGGCTAGGGCACCCCTAGGCTCAGGCTAGGGAACCCCTAGGCTTAGGCTAAGGCTAGGGCTCCCCTAGCCTCAGGCTACGGCACCCCTAGGCTCAGGCTAGGGCACCCCTAGGCTTAGGCTAGGGCACCACTAGGCTTAGGCTAGGGCACCCCCATCTCTTAGGCTAGGGCACCCCTAGGCTTAGGCTAAGGCTAAGGCTCCCCTAGCCAAAGGCTACAGCACCCCTAGGCTTAGGCTAGGGCACCCGTACGCTTAGGCTAGGTCACCCCAAGACTTAGGTTAAGGCAACGGCTCCCCTAGCCTCAGGCTAGGGAACCCCTAGACTAGGCTAGGGCACCCCTAGGCTTAGGCTAAGGCTAGGACTCCACTAGCCTAAAAATAGGGCACCCCTAGGCTTAGGCTAGGGCAACCCTAGTCTTAGGCTAAGGCTAGGGCTCCAATAGCCTCATGCTCGGGAACCCCTAGACTCAGGCTACGGCACCCCTAGGCTTAGGCTAGGGCAATCCTAGGCTATACTAAGGCTAGTGCTCCCCTAGTCTCAGGCTAGGGCATCCGTAGGTTCAGGCTAGGGCCCCCTTAGGCTCAGGCGAGGGCACCCCTAGGTTTAGGCTAAGGCTACGGCTCCCCTAGGCTAAGGCTACGGCTCCCCTAGCCTCATGCTAGGGCACCCCTAGACTCAGGCTATGGCACCCCTAGGCATAGGCTAGGGCAATCCTAGGCTAGACTAGGGCTAGTGCTCCCCTAGCCTCAGACTAGGGCACCCGTAGGTTCAGGCTAGGGCACCCCTAGGCTCAGGCTAGGGAACCCCTAGGATTAGGTTAAGGCTAGGGCTCCCCTAGCCTCAGGCTAGGGCACCCCTAGGATTAGGCTAGGGCACCACTAGGCTTAGGCTAGGGCACCACTACGCTTAGGCTAGGGCACCCCTAGGCTTAGGCTAAGGCTAAGGCTCTCCTAGCCTAAGGCTAGAGAACCCCTAGGCTTATGCTAGGGCACCCATACGCTTAGGATAGGGCACCCGTAGGCTTAGGCTAAGGCTAGGGCTCCCCTAGCCTAAGGCTAGGGCACCCCTAGGCTTAGGCTAGGGCACGCGTACGCTTAGGCTAGGGCACACCTAGGCTTAGGCTAAGGCAACGGCTCCCCTAGCCTCAGGCTAGGGCACCCCTAGATTCAGGCTAGGGCACCCCTAGGCTTAGGCAAAGGCTAGGGCTCCCCTAGCCTAAGGCTAGGGCACCCCTAGGCTTAGGCTAGGGCACCACTAGGCTTAGGCTAGGGCACCCCTACGCTTAGGCTAGGGCACCCCTAGGCTTAGGCTAAGGCTAAGGCTCTCCTAGCCTAAGGCTAGAGAACCCCTAGGCTTATGCTAGGGCACCCATACGCTTAGGATAGGGCACCCATATGCTTAGGCTAAGGCTAGGCTCCCCTAACCTAAGGCTAGGGCACCACTAGGCTTAGGCTAGGGCACCCCTAGGCTTAGGCTAGGTCACCCCTAGGCTTAGGCTAAGGCTAGGGCTCCCCTAGCCTTACTTTAGGGCACCCCTAGGCTTAGGCTAGGGCACCCCTAGGCTTAGGCTAGGGTGCGCTAAGTCTTAGGCTAGGGCACCCCTAGGCTTAGGCTAAGGCTAGGGCTCCCCTATACTAAGGCTAGGGCACCCCTAGGCTTAGGGTAGGGTACCCCGAGGCTTAGGCGAGGGCACCCCTAGGGTTAGGCGAGGGTACCCCTAGGCTTAGGCTAGGGCACCCCTAGGCTTAGGCTAAGGCTAGGGATCCCCTAGCCTAAGGCTAGGGCACCCCTAGACTTAGGCTAAGGCTAGGGCACCCCTAGGCTTAGGCTAAGACTAGGGCTCCCCTAGCCTAAGGCTAGGGCACCCCTAGGCTTAGGCTAAGGCTAGGGCTCCCCTAGCCTCAGGCTAGGGCACCCCTAGGCTTAGGCTAGGGAGCCCAAAGGCTTAGGCTAGGGCACCCCTAGGTTTAGGGTAGGGTACCCCGAGACTTAGGCGAAGGCACCCCTAGGCTTAGGCTAGGGTACCCCTAGGCTTAGGCTAGGGCACCCCTAGGTTTAGGCTAAGGCTAGGGATCCCCTAGCCTAAGGCTAGGGCACCCCTAGGCTTAGGCTAAGGCTAGGGCACCCCTAGGCTTAGGCTAAGGCTAGGGCTCCCCTAGCCTCAGGCTAGGGCACCCCTAGGCTCAGGCTAGGGCACCCATAGGCTTAGGCTAGGCTACCCCTAGGCATAGGAAAAGGCTAGGGCTCCCCTAGCCTAAGGCTAGGGCACCCATAGGCTCAGGTTAGGGCACACCTAAGCTTAGGCTAGGGCACCCCTAGGCTTAGGCTAAGGCTAGGACTCCCCTAGCCTAAGGCTAGGGCACCCCTAGGCTTAGGCTAGGGCACCCCTAGGCCTAGGCTAGGGCACCCCTCGGCTTTGGCTAGGGCTCCCCTAGGCTTTGGCTAGGGCACCCCTAGGCTTAGGCTAGGGCACCCCTAGGCTTAGGCTAGGGCACCCCTAGGTTTAGGCTAAGGCTACGGCTCCACTAGCCTCAGGCTAGGGCACCCCGAGATTCAGGCTATGGCACCCCTAGGCTTAGGCTAGGGCAATCCTAGGCTAGACTAAGGCTAGGGCTCCACTAGCCTCAGGCTAGGGCACCCGTAGACTCAGGCTAGGGCACCCCTATGCTCAGGCTATGGCACCCCTAGTCTTAGGCTAGGGAACCCCTAGGCTTAAGCTAAGGCTAGGGCTCCCCAAGCCTAAGTCTGGGCACCCCTAGGCTTAGGCTAAGGCTACGGCTCCGCTAGCCTCATGCTAGTGCACCCCTAGACTCAGGCTATGGCACCCCTAGGCTTAGGCTAGGGCAATCCTAGGCTAGACTAAGGTTAGTGCTCCCCTAGGCTCAGGCTAGGGCAACCGTAGGTTCAGGCTTGGGCACCCTTAGGCTCAGGCGAAGGCACTCCTAGGCTTAGGCTAAGGCTACGGCTCCCCTAGCAAAAGGCTAGGGCACTCCTAGGCTTAGGCTAAGGCTACGGCTCCCCTAGCCTCATGCTAGGGCACCCCTAGACTCAGGCTATGGCACCCCTAGGCTTAGGCTAGGGCAATCCTAGGCTAGACTAAGGCTAGTGCTCCCCTAGCCTCAGGTAAGGGCACCCGTAGTTTCAGGCTAGGGCACCCCTAGGCTCAGGCTAGGGAACCCCTATGCTTAGGCTAAGGCTAGGGCTCCTCTAGCCTCAGGCTAGGGCACCCCTAGGCTCAGGCTAGGGCTCCCCTACCCTCAGGCTAGGGCACCCCTACGCTTAGGCTCGGGCACCACTAGGCTTAGGCTAGGGCACCCCTAGGCTTAGGCTAAGGCTACGGCTCCCCTAGCCTCATGCTAGGGCACCCCTAGACTCAGGCTATGGCACCCCTAGGCTTAGGCTAGGGCAATCCTAGGCTAGACTAAGGCTAGTGCTCCCCTAGCCTCAGGTAAGGGCACCCGTAGTTTCAGGCTAGGGCACCCCTAGGCTCAGGCTAGGGAACCCCTAGGCTTAGGCTAAGGCTAGGGCTCCTCTAGCCTCAGGCTAGGGCACCCCTAGGCTAAGGCTAGGGCTCCCCTACCCTCAGGCTAGGGCACCCCTACGCTTAGGCTAGGGCACCCCTAGGCTTAGGCTAGGGCACCCCTAGTCTTAGGCTAGGGCACCCCTAGGATTAGGCTAAGGCTAAGGCTCCCCTAGCCTAAGGCTAGAGCACCCCTAGGCTTTGGTAGGGCACCCGTATTCTTTGGCTAGGGTAACCCTAGGCTTAGGCTAAGGCAACGGCTCCCCTAGCCTCAGGCTAGGGCACCCCTAGACCCAGGCTAGGGCACCCCTAGGCTTAGGCTAAGGCTAGGGCTCCCCTAGCCTAAGGCTAGGGCACTCCTAGGCTTAGGCTAGGGCACCACTAGGCTTAGGCTAGGGCACCCCTAGGCTTAGGCTAGGGCACCCCTAGGCTTAGGCTAAGGCTAAGGCTCTCCTAGCCTAAGGCTAGAGAACCCCTAGGCTTATGCTACGGCTCCCGTACGCTTAGGCTAGGGCACCCCTAGACTAAGGCTAAGGCACCCCTAGGCTTAGGCTAGCGCAACCCTAAGCTTAGGCCAGGTCACCCCTAGGCTTAGGCTAAGGCTAGGGCTCTCCTAGCCTAAGGCTAGGGCACCCCTAGGATTAGGCTAGGGCCCCCCTAGGCTTAGGCTAGGGCGCCCAAAGGCTTAGGCTAGGGCACCCCTAGGCTTAGTCTAAGGCTAGAGCTCCCCTATACTAAGGCTAGGGCACCCCTAGGCTTAGGGTAGGGTACCCCGAGACTTAGGCGAAGGCACCCCTAGGCTTAGGCTAGGGCACCCCTCGGCTTTGGCTAGGGCACCCCTAGGCTTTGGCTAGGGCACCCCTAGGCTTAGGCTAGGGCACCCGTAAGCTTAGGATAGGGCACCCCTAGGTTTAGGCTAAGGCTACGGCTCCCCTAGCCTCAGTCTAGGGCACCCCTAGATTCAGGCTATGGCATCCCTAGGTTTAGGCTAGGGCAATCCTAGGCTAGACTAAGACTGGGGCTCCACTAGCCTCAGGCTAGGGCACCCGTAGTTTCAGGCTAGGGCACCCCTAGGCTCAGGCTAGGGAACCCCTAGGCTTAGGCTAAGGCTAGGGCTCCCCTAGCCTCAGGCTACGGCAACCCTAGGCTCAGGCTAGGGCACCCCTAGGCTTAGGCTAGGGCACCACTAGGCTTAGGCTAGGGCACCCCCATCTCTTAGGCTAGGGCACCCCTAGGCTTAGGCTAAGGCTAAGGCTCCCCTAGCCAAAGGCTACAGCACCCCTAGGCTTAGGCTAGGGCACCCGTACGATTAGGCTAGGTCACCCAAAGGCTTAGGCTAAGGCAACGGCTCCCCTAGCCTCAGGCTAGGGAACCCCTAGACTAGGCTAGGGCACCCCTAGGCTTAGGCTAAGGCTAGGACTCCACTAGCCTAAAAATAGGGCACCCCTAGGCTTAGGCTAGGGCAACCCTAGTCTTAGGCTAAGGCTAGGGCTCCAATAGCCTCATGCTCGGGAACCCCTAGACTCTGGCTACGGCACCCCTAGGCTTAGGCTAGGGCAATCCTAGGCTATACTAAGGCTAGTGCTCCCCTAGTCTCAGGCTAGGGCATCCGTAGGTTCAGGCTAGTGCACCCTTAGGCTCAGGCGAGGGCACCCCTAGGTTTAGGCTAAGGCTACGGCTCCCCTAGGCTAAGGCTACGGCTCCCCAGCCTCATGCTAGGGCACCCCTAGACTCAGGCTATGGCACCCCTAGGCATAGGCTAGGGCAATCCTAGGCTAGACTAAGGCTAGTGCTCCCCTAGCCTCAGACTAGGGCACCCGTAGGTTCAGGCTAGGGCACCCCTAGGCTCAGGCTAGGGAACCCCTAGGATTAGGTTAAGGCTAGGGCTCCCCTAGCCTAAGGCTAGGGCACCCCGAGGCTTAGGCTAGGGCACGCGTACGCTTAGGCTAGGGCACACCTAGGCTTAGGCTAAGGCAACGGCTCCCCTAGCCTCAGGCTAGGGCACCCCTAGATTCAGACTAGGGCACCCCTAGGCTTAGGCAAAGGCTAGGGCTCCCCTAGCCTAAGGCTAGGGCACCCCTAGGCTTAGGCTAGGGCACCACTAGGCTTAGGCTAGAGCACCCCTACGCTTAGGCTAGGGCACCCCTAGGCTTAGGCTAAGGCTAGGGCTCCCCTATACTAAGGCTAGGGCACCCCTAGGCTTAGGGTAGGGTACCCCGAGGCTTAGGCGAGGGCACCCCTAGGGTTAGGCGAGGGTACCCCTAGACTTAGGCTAGGGCACCCCTAGGCTTAGGCTAAGGCTAGGGATCCCCTAGCCTAAGGCTAGGGCACCCCTATACTTAGGCTAAGGCTAGGGCACCCCTAGGCTTAGGCTAAGACTAGGGCTCCCCTAGCCTAAGGCTAGGGCACCCCTAGGCTTAGGCTAAGGCTAGGGCTCCCCTAGCCTCAGGCTAGGCACCCCTAGGCTTAGGCTAGGGCACCACTAGGCTTAGGCTAAGGCACCCCTAGTCTTAGGCTAGGGCACCCCTAGGCTTAGGCTAAGGCTAAGGCTCCCCTAGCCTAAGGCTAGAGCACCCCTAGGCTTAGGTAGGGCACCCGTACTCTTTGGCTAGGGCAACCCTAGGCTTAGGCTAAGGCAACGGCTCCCCTAGCCTCAGGCTAGGGCACCCCTAGGCTTAGGCTAAGGCTAGGGCTCCCCTAGGCTAAGGCTAGGGCACTCCTAGGCTTAGGCTAGGGCACCACTAGGCTTAGGCTAGGGCACCCCTATGCTTAGGCTAGGGCACCCCTTGGCTTAGGCTAAGGCTAAGGCTCTCCTAGCCTAAGGCTAGAGAACCCCTAGGCTTATGCTAGGGCACCCGTACGCTTAGGCTAGGGCACCCCTAGACTAAGGCTAGGGCACCCCTAGGCTTAGGCTAGCGCACCCCTAGGCTTAGGCTAGGTCACCCCTAGGCTTAGGCTAAGGCTAGGGCTCCCCTAGCCTAAGGCTAGGGCACCCCAAGGCTTAGGCTAGGGCACCCCTAGGCTTAGGCTAGGGCGCCCAAAGGCTTAGGCTAGGGCACCCCTAGGTTTAGGGTAGGGTACCCCGAGACTTAGGCGAAGGCACCCCTAGGCTTAGGCTAGGGTACCCCTAGGCTTAGGCTAGGGCACCCCTAGGTTTAGGCTAAGGCTAGGGATCCCCTAGCCTAAGGCTAGGGCACCCCTAGGCTTAGGCTAAGGCTAGGGCACCCCTAGGCTTAGGCTAAGGCTTGGGCTCCCCTAGCCTCAGGTTAGGGCACCCCTAGGCTCAGGCTAGGGCACCCATAGGCTTAGGCTAGGCTACCCCTAGGCATAGGAAAAGGCTAGGGCTCCCCTAGCCTAAGGCTAGGGCACCCATAGGCTCAGGTTAGGGCACACCTAGGCTTAGGCTAGGGCACCCCTAGGCTTAGGCTAAGGCTAGGACTCCCCTAGCCTAAGGCTAGGGCACCCCTAGGCTTAGGCTAGGGCACCCCTAGGCCTAGGCTAGGGCACCCCTCGGCTTTGGCTAGGGCTCCCCTAGGCTTTGGCTAGGGCACCCCTAGGCTTAGGCTAGGGCACCCCTAGGTTTAGGCTAGGGCACCCCTAGGTTTAGGCTAAGGCTACGGCTCCACTAGCCTCAGGCTAGGGCACCCCGAGATTCAGGCTATGGCACCCCTAGACTTAGGCTAGGGCAATCCCAGGCTAGACTAAGGCTAGGGCTCCACTAGCCTCAGGCTAGGGCACCCGTAGACTCAGGCTAGGGCACCCCTATGCTCAGGCTATGGCACCCCTAGTCTTAGGCTAGGGAACCCCTAGGCTTAAGCTAAGGCTAGGGCTCCCCAAGCCTAAGGCTGGGCACCCCTAGGCTTAGGCTAAGGCTACGGCTCCGCTAGCCTCATGCTAGTGCACCCCTAGACTCAGGCTATGGCACCCCTAGGCTTAGGCTAGGGCAATCCTAGGCTAGACTAAGGTTAGTGCTCCCCTAGCCTCAGGCTAGGGCAACCGTAGGTTCAGGCTTGGTCACCCTTAGGCTCAGGCGAAGGCACTCCTAGGCTTAGGCTAAGGCTACGGCTCCCCTAGCCAAAGGCTAGGGCAGCCCTAGGCTTAGGCTAAGGCTACGGCTCCCCTAGCCTCATGCTAGGGCACCCCTAGACTCAGGCTATGGCACCCCTAGGCTTAGGCTAGGGCAACCCTAGGCTAGACTAAGGCTAGTGCTCCCCTAGCCTCAGGTAAGGGCACCCGTAGTTTCAGGCTAGGGCACCCCTAGGCTCAGGCTAGGGAACCCCTAGGCTTAGGCTAAGGCTAGGGCTCCTCTAGCCTCAGGCTAGGGCACCCCTAGGCTCAGGCTAGGGCACCCCTAGGCTCAGGCTAGGGCACCACTAGGCTTAGGCTAGGGCGCCCAAAGGCTTAGGTTAGGGCACCCCAAGGCTTAGGCTAAGGCTAGGGCTCCCCTATATTAAGGCTAGGGCACCCCTAGGCTTAGGGTAGGGTACCCCGAGGCTTAGGCGAGGGCACCCCTAGGCTTAGGCTAGGGCACCCCTAGGCTTAGGCTAGGTCACCCCTAGGCTTAGGCTAAGGCTAGGGCTCCCCTAGCCTAAATCTAGGGCACCCCTAGGCTTAGGCTAGGGCACCCCTAGGCTTAGGCTAGGGCGCGCTAAGGCTTAGGCTAGGGCACCCCTAGGCTTAGGCTAAGGCTAGGGCTCCCCTATACTAAGGCTAGGGCACCCCTAGGCTTAGGGTAGGGTACCCTGAGGCTTAGGCGAGGGCACCCCTAGGGTTAGGCGAGGGTACCCCTAGGCTTAGGCTAGGGCACCCATAGGCTTAGGCTAAGGCTAGGGATCCCCTAACCTAAGGCTAGGGCACCCCTAGACTTAGGCTAAGGCTAGGGCACCCCTAGGCTTAGGCTAAGACTAGGGCTCCCCTAGCCTAAGGCTAGGGCACTCTAGGCTTAGGCTAAGGCTAGGGCTCCCCTAGCCTCAGGCTAGGGCACCCCTAGGCTTAGGCTAGGGCACCACTAGGCTTAGGCTAGGGCACCCCTAGTCTTAGGCTAGGGCACCCCTAGGCTTAGGCTAAGGTTAGGGCTCCCCTAGCCTAAGGCTAGGGCACTCCTAGGCTTAGGCTAGGGCACCACTAGGCTTAGGCTAGGGCACCCCTAGGCTTAGGCTAGGGCACCCCTAGGCTTAGGCTAAGGCTAAGGCTCTCCTAGCCTAAGGCTAGAGAACCCCTAGGCTTATGCTAGGGCACCCGTATGCTTAGGCTAGGGCACCCCTAGACTAAGGCTAGGGCACCCCTAGGCTTAGGCTAGCGCACCCCTAGGCTTAGGCTAGGGCACCCCTAGGCTTAGGCTAAGGCTAGGGCTCCCCTATACTAAGGCTAGGGCACCCCTAGGCTTAGGGTAGGGTACCCCGAGGCTTAGGCGAGGGCACCCCTAGGGTTAGGCGAGGGTACCCCTAGGCTTAGGCTAGGGCACCCCTAGGCTTAGGCTAAGGCTAGGGATCCCCTAGCCTAAGGCTAGGGCACCCCTAGACTTAGGCTAAGGCTAGGGCACCCCTAGGCTTAGGCTAAGACTAGGGCTCCCCTAGCCTAAGGCTAGGGCACCCCTAGGCTTAGGCTAAGGCTAGGGCTCCCCTAGCCTCAGGCTAGGGCACCCCTAGCCTTAGGCTAGGGCACCACTAGGCTTAGGCTAGGGCACCCCTAGTCTTAGGCTAGTGCACCCCTAGGCTTAGGCTAAGGCTAGAGCTCCCCTAGCCTAAGGTTAGGGCACTCCTAGGCTTAGGCTAGGGCACCACTAGGCTTAGGCTAGGGCACCCCTAGGCTTAGGCTAGGGCACCCCTAGGCTTAGGCTAAGGCTAAGGCTCTCCTAGCCTAAGGCTAGAGAACCCCTAGGCTTATGCTAGGGCACCCGTACGCTTAGGCTAGGGCACCCCTAGACTAAGGCTAGGGCACCCCTAGGCTTAGGCAAGCGCACCCCTAGGCTTAGGCTAGGTCACCCCTAGGCTTAGGCTAAGGCTAGGGCTCCCCTAGCCTAAGGCTAGGGCACCCATAGGCTCAGGTTAGGGCACACCTAGGCTTAGGCTAGGGCACCCCTAGGCTTAGGCTAAGGCTAGGACTCCCCTAGCCTAAGGCTAGGGCACCCCTAGGCTTAGGCTAGGGCACCCCTAGGCCTAGGCTAGGGCACCCCTCGGCTTTGGCTAGGGCTCCCCTAGGCTTTGGCTAGGGCACCCCTAGGCTTAGGCTAGGGCACCCCTAGGTTTAGGCTAGGGCACCCCTAGGTTTAGGCTAAGGCTACGGCTCCACTAGCCTCAGGCTAGGGCACCCCGAGATTCAGGCTATGGCACCCCTAGACTTAGGCTAGGGCAATCCCAGGCTAGACTAAGGCTAGGGCTCCACTAGCCTCAGGCTAGGGCACCCGTAGACTCAGGCTAGGGCACCCCTATGCTCAGGCTATGGCACCCCTAGTCTTAGGCTAGGGAACCCCTAGGCTTAAGCTAAGGCTAGGGCTCCCCAAGCCTAAGGCTGGGCACCCCTAGGCTTAGGCTAAGGCTACGGCTCCGCTAGCCTCATGCTAGTGCACCCCTAGACTCAGGCTATGGCACCCCTAGGCTTAGGCTAGGGCAATCCTAGGCTAGACTAAGGTTAGTGCTCCCCTAGCCTCAGGCTAGGGCAACCGTAGGTTCAGGCTTGGTCACCCTTAGGCTCAGGCGAAGGCACTCCTAGGCTTAGGCTAAGGCTACGGCTCCCCTAGCCAAAGGCTAGGGCAGCCCTAGGCTTAGGCTAAGGCTACGGCTCCCCTAGCCTCATGCTAGGGCACCCCTAGACTCAGGCTATGGCACCCCTAGGCTTAGGCTAGGGCAACCCTAGGCTAGACTAAGGCTAGTGCTCCCCTAGCCTCAGGTAAGGGCACCCGTAGTTTCAGGCTAGGGCACCCCTAGGCTCAGGCTAGGGAACCCCTAGGCTTAGGCTAAGGCTAGGGCTCCTCTAGCCTCAGGCTAGGGCACCCCTAGGCTCAGGCTAGGGCACCCCTAGGCTCAGGCTAGGGCACCACTAGGCTTAGGCTAGGGCGCCCAAAGGCTTAGGTTAGGGCACCCCAAGGCTTAGGCTAAGGCTAGGGCTCCCCTATATTAAGGCTAGGGCACCCCTAGGCTTAGGGTAGGGTACCCCGAGGCTTAGGCGAGGGCACCCCTAGGCTTAGGCTAGGGCACCCCTAGGCTTAGGCTAGGTCACCCCTAGGCTTAGGCTAAGGCTAGGGCTCCCCTAGCCTAAATCTAGGGCACCCCTAGGCTTAGGCTAGGGCACCCCTAGGCTTAGGCTAGGGCGCGCTAAGGCTTAGGCTAGGGCACCCCTAGGCTTAGGCTAAGGCTAGGGCTCCCCTATACTAAGGCTAGGGCACCCCTAGGCTTAGGGTAGGGTACCCTGAGGCTTAGGCGAGGGCACCCCTAGGGTTAGGCGAGGGTACCCCTAGGCTTAGGCTAGGGCACCCATAGGCTTAGGCTAAGGCTAGGGATCCCCTAGCCTAAGGCTAGGGCACCCCTAGACTTAGGCTAAGGCTAGGGCACCCCTAGGCTTAGGCTAAGACTAGGGCTCCCCTAGCCTAAGGCTAGGGCACTCTAGGCTTAGGCTAAGGCTAGGGCTCCCCTAGCCTCAGGCTAGGGCACCCCTAGGCTTAGGCTAGGGCACCACTAGGCTTAGGCTAGGGCACCCCTAGTCTTAGGCTAGGGCACCCCTAGGCTTAGGCTAAGGTTAGGGCTCCCCTAGCCTAAGGCTAGGGCACTCCTAGGCTTAGGCTAGGGCACCACTAGGCTTAGGCTAGGGCACCCCTAGGCTTAGGCTAGGGCACCCCTAGGCTTAGGCTAAGGCTAAGGCTCTCCTAGCCTAAGGCTAGAGAACCCCTAGGCTTATGCTAGGGCACCCGTATGCTTAGGCTAGGGCACCCCTAGACTAAGGCTAGGGCACCCCTAGGCTTAGGCTAGCGCACCCCTAGGCTTAGGCTAGGGCACCCCTAGGCTTAGGCTAAGGCTAGGGCTCCCCTATACTAAGGCTAGGGCACCCCTAGGCTTAGGGTAGGGTACCCCGAGGCTTAGGCGAGGGCACCCCTAGGGTTAGGCGAGGGTACCCCTAGGCTTAGGCTAGGGCACCCCTAGGCTTAGGCTAAGGCTAGGGATCCCCTAGCCTAAGGCTAGGGCACCCCTAGACTTAGGCTAAAGCTAGGGCACCCCTAGGCTTAGGCTAAGACTAGGGCTCCCCTAGCCTAAGGCTAGGGCACCCCTAGGCTTAGGCTAAGGCTAGGGCTCCCCTAGCCTCAGGCTAGGGCACCCCTAGCCTTAGGCTAGGGCACCACTAG
The DNA here is from genome assembly GCF_050624435.1 of Tenrec ecaudatus. Classification (NCBI taxonomy): domain Eukaryota; kingdom Metazoa; phylum Chordata; class Mammalia; order Afrosoricida; family Tenrecidae; genus Tenrec; species Tenrec ecaudatus. Next base: position 3,402,914 of record NW_027457642.1, read on the forward strand.
GCTTAGGCTAGGGCACCCCTAGTCTTAGGCTAGTGCACCCCTAGGCTTAGGCTAAGGCTAGAGCTCCCCTAGCCTAAGGTTAGGGCACTCCTAGGCTTAGGCTAGGGCACCACTAGGCTTAGGCTAGGGCACCCCTAGGCTTAGGCTAGGGCACCCCTAGGCTTAGGCTAAGGCTAAGGCTCTCCTAGCCTAAGGCTAGAGAACCCCTAGGCTTATGCTAGGGCACCCGTACGCTTAGGCTAGGGCACCCCTAGACTAAGGCTAGGGCACCCCTAGGCTTAGGCAAGCGCACCCCTAGGCTTAGGCTAGGTCACCCCTAGGCTTAGGCTAAGGCTAGGGCTCCCCTAGCCTAAGGCTAGGGCACCCCAAGGCTTAGGCTAGGGCACCCCTAGGCTTAGGTTAGGGCGCCCAAAGGCTTAGTCTAGGGCACCCCTAGGCTTAGTCTGAGGCTAGGGCTCCCCTATACTAAGGCTAGGGCACCCCTAGGCTTAGGGTAGGGTACCCCGAGACTTAGGCGAAGGCACCCCTAGGCTTAGGCTAGGGTACCCCTAGGCTTAGGCTAAGGCTAGGGCACCCCTAGGCTTAGGCTAAGGCTAGGGCTCCCCTAGCGTCAGGCTAGGGCACCCCTAGGCTCAGGCTAGGGCACCCATAGGCTTAGGCTAGGGTACCCCTAGGCATAGGAAAAGGCTAGGGCACCCATAGGCTCAGGTTAGGGCACACCTAGGCTTAGGCTAGGGCACCCCTAGGCTTAGGCTAAGGCTAGGACTCCCCTAGCCTAATGCTAGGGCACCCCTAGGCTTAGGGTAGGGCACCCCTGGCTTAGGCTAGGGCACCCCTCGGCTTTGGCTAGGGCACCCCTAGGTTTAGGCTAGGGCACCCCTAGGCTTAAGCTAGGGCACCCCTAGTTTTAGGCTAAGGCTACGGCTCCACGAGCCTCAGGCTAGGGCACCCCGAGATTCAGGCTATGGCACCCCTAGGCTTAGGCTAGGGCAATCCTAGGCTAGACTAAGGCTAGGGCTCCACTAGCCTCAGGCTAGGGCACCCGTAGACTCAGGCTAGGGCACCCCTATGCTCAGGCTATGGCACCCCTAGGCTTAGGCTAGGGCACCCCTAGGCTTAAGCTAAGGCTAGGGCTCCCCTAGCCTAAGGCTAGGGCACCCCTAGGCTTAGGGTAAGGCTACGGCTCCGCTAGCCTCATGCTAGGGCACCCCTAGACTCAGGCTATGGCACCCCGAGGCTTAGGCTAGGGCAATCCTAGGCTAGACTAATGTTAGTGCTCCCCTAGGCTCAGGCTAGGGCAACCGTATGTTCAGGCTAGGGCACCCTTAGGCTCAGGCGAAGGCACTCCTAGGCTTAGGCTAAGGCTACGGCTCCCCTAGCCAAAGGCTAGGGCACACCTAGGCTTAGGCTAAGGCTACGGCTCCCCTAGCCTCATGCTAGGGCACCCCTAGACTCAGGCTATGGCACCCCTAGGCTTAGGCTAGGGAATCCTAGGCTAGACTAAGGCTAGTGCTCCCCTAGCCTCAGGCTAGGGCACCCGTAGTTTCAGGCTAGGGCACCCCTAGGCTCAGGCTAGGGAACCCCTAGGCTTAGGCTAAGGCTAGGTCTCCCCTAGCCTCAGGCTAGGGCACCCCTAGGCTCAGGCTAGGGCACCCCTAGGCTCAGGCTAGGGCACCACTAGGCTTAGGCTAGGGCGCCCAAAGGCTTAGGCTAGGGCACCCCAAGGCTTAGGCTAAGGCTAGGGCTCCCCTATACTAAGGCTAGGGCACCCCTAGGCTTAGGGTAGGGTACCCCGAGGAATAGGCGAGGGCACCCCTAGGATTAGGCAAGGGTACCTCTAGGCTTAGGCTAGGGCACCCCAAGGCTTAGGCTAGGGCACCCATAGACTTAGGCTAGGGCACCCCTAGGCTTAGGATAGGGCACCCCTATGCTCAGGCTATGGCACCCCTAGGCTTAGGCTAAGGCAAGGACTCCCCTAGCCTAAGGCTACGGCTCCCCTAGCCTGATGGTAGAGCACCCCTAGACTCAGGCTATGGCACCCCTAGGCTTAGGCTAGGGCAATCCTAGGCAGACTAAGGCTAGTGATCCCCTAGCCTCAGGCGAGGGCACCCGTAGGTTCAGGCTAGGGCACCCCTAGGCTCAGGCTAGGGAACCCCTAGGCATAGGCTAAGGCTTGGGCTCCACTAGCCTCAGGCTAGGGAACCCCAAGGCTTAGGCTAGGGCACCACTAGTCTTAGGCTAGGGCACCCCTAGTCTTAGGCTAGGGCACCCCTAGGCTTAGGCTAAGGCTAAGGCTCCCTTAGCCTAAGGCTAGAGCACCCCTAGGGTTAGGTAGGGCACCCGTACTCTTTGGCTAGGGCAACCCTAGGCTTAGGCTAAGGCAACGGCTCCCCTAGCCTCAGTCTAGGGCACCCCTAGACCCAGGCTAGGGCACCCCTAGGCTTAGGCTAAGGCTAGGGCTCCCCTAGCCTAAGGCTAGGGCACTCCTAGGCTTAGGCTAGGGCACCACTAGGCTTAGGCTAGGGCACCCCTAGGCTTAGGCTAGGGCACCCCTAGGCTTAGGCTAAGGCTAAGGCTCTCCTAGCCTAAGGCTAGAGAACCCCTAGGCTTATGCTAGGGCACCCGTACGCTTAGGCTAGGGCACCCCTAGACTAAGGCTAGGGCACCCCTAGGCTTAGGCTAGCGCACCCCTAGGCTTAGGCCAGGTCACCCCTAAGCTTAGGCTAAAGCTAGGGATCCCCTAGCCTAAGGCTAGGGCAACCCGAGACTTAGGCGAAGGCACCCCTAGGCTTAGGCTAGGGTACCCCTAGGCTTAGGCTAAGGCTAGAGCTCCCCTAGCCTCAGGCTAGGGCACCCCTAGGCTTAGGCTAGGGCACCCCTAGGCTTAGGCTAGGGCACCCGTACGCTTAGGCTAGGGCACACCTAGGCTTAGGCTAAGGCAACGGCTCCCCTAGCCTCAGGCTAGGGCACCCATAGACTCAAGGTAGGGCACCCCTAGGCTTAGGCAAAGGCTAGGGCTCCCCTAGCCTAAGGCTAGGGCACCCCTAGGCTTAGGCTAGGGCACCACAAGGCTTAGGCTAGGGCACCCCTACGCTTAGGCTAGGGCACCCTTAGGCTTAGGCTAACGCTAAGGCTCTCCTAGCCTAAGGCTAGAGAACCCCTAGGCATATGCTAGGGCACCCATACGCTTAGGATAGGGCACCCGTAGGCTTAGGCTAAGGCTCGGGCTCCCCTAGCCTAAGGCTAGGGCACCCCTAGGCTTAGGCTACGTTACCCCTAGGCTTAGGCTAAGGCTAGGGCTCCCCTAGCCTAAGGCTAGGTCACCCCTAGGCTTAGGCTAGGGCAGCCCTAGGCTTAGGCTAGGGCGCGCTAAGACTTAGGCTAGGGCACCCCTAGGCTTAGGCTAAGGCTAGGGCTCCCCTATACTAAGGCTAGGGCACCCCTAGGCTTAGGGTAGGGTACCCCGAGGCTTCGGCGAGGGCACCCCTAGGGTTAGGCGGGGGTACCCCTAGGCTTAGGCTAGGGCACCCCTAGGCTTAGGCTAAGGCTAGGGCACCCCTAGCCTCAGGCTAGGGCACCCCTAGACTTAGGCTAAGGCTAGGGCACCCCTAGGCTTAGGCTAAGACTAGGGCTCCCCTAGCCTAATGCTAGGGCACCCCTAGGCTTAGGCTAAGGCTAGGGCTCCCCTAGCCTCAGGCTAGGGCACCCCTAGGCTTAGGCTAGGGCACCACTAGGCTTAGGCTAGGGCACCCCTAGTCTTAGGCTAGGGCACCCCTAGGCCTAGGCTAAGGCTAAGGCTCCCCTAGCCTAAGGCTAGAGCACCCCTAGGCTTAGGTAGGACACCCGTACTCTTTGGCTAGGGCAACCCTAGGCTTAGGCTAAGGCAACGGCTCCCCTAGCCTCAGGATAGGGCACCCCTAGACCCAGGCTAGGGCACCCCTAGGCTTAGGCTAAGGCTAGGGCTCCCCTAGCCTAAGGCTAGGGCACTCCTAGGCTTAGGCTAGGGCACCCCTAGGCTTAGTCTAAGGCTAGGGCTCCCTTATACTAAGGCTAGGGCACCCCTAGGCTTAGGTTAGGGCACCCCTAGGCTTAGGCTAGGGCACCAATAGGCTTAGGCTACGGCTAAGTCTCTCCTAGCCTAAGGCTAGAGAACCCCTAGGCTTATGCTAGGGTACCCGTACGCTTAGGCTAGGGCACCACTAGACTAAGGCTAGGGCACCCCTAGGCTTAGGCTAGCGCACCCCTAGGCTTAGGCTAGTTCACCCCTAGGCTTAGGCTAAGGCTAGGGCTCCCCTAGCCTAAGGCTAGGGCACACCTAGGCTTAGGCTAGGGCACCCCTAGGCTTAGTCTAAGGCTAGGGCTCCCCTATACTAAGGCTAGGGCACCCCTAGGCTTAGGGTAGGGTACCCCGATACTTAGGCGAAGGCAGCCCTAGGCTTAGGCGAGGGTACCCCTAGGCTTAGGCTAGGGCACCCCTAGGTTTAGGCTAAGGCTAGGGATCCCCTAGCCTAAGGCTAGCGCACCCCTAGGCTTAGGCTAAGGCTAGGCCACCCCTAGGCTTAGGCTAAGGCTAGGGCTCCCGTAGCCTAAGGCTCGGGCACCCCTAGGCTTAGGCTAAGGCTAGGGTTCCCCTAGCCTCAGGCTAGGGCACCCCTAGGCTCAGGCTAGGGCACACCTAGTCTCAGGCTAGGGCACCACTAGGCTTAGGTTAAGGCTAGGGCTCCCCTACCCTATGGCTAGGGCACCCCTAGTCTCAGGTTAGGGCACCCATAGGCTTAGGCAAGGGTACCCCTAGGCATAGGAAAAGGCTAGGGCTCCCCTAGCCTAAGGCTAGGGCACCCATAGGATCAGGTTAGGGCACCCGTAGGCTTAGGCTAGGGCACCCCTAGGCTTAGGCTAAGGCTAGGACTCCCCTAGCCTAAGGATAGGGCACCCCTAGGCTTAGGCTAGGGCACCCCTAGGCTTAGGCAAGGGCACCCCTAGGCTTAGGCTAGGGCACCCCTAGGTTTAGGCTAAGGCTACGGCTCCCCTAGCCTAAGGCTAGGGCACCCCTAGATTCAGGCTATGGCACCCCTAAGCTTAGGCTAGGGCAATCCTAGGCTAGACTAAGGCTAGGGCTCCAATAGCCTCAGGCTAGGGCACCCGTAGACTCAGGCTAGGGCACCCCTATGCTCAGGCTATGGCACCCCTAGGCTTAGGCTAGGGCACCCCTAGGCTTAAGCTAAGGCTAGGGCTCCCCTAGCCTAGGGCTAGGGCACCCCTCGGCTTAGGCTAAGGCTACGGATCCGCTACCCTCATGCTAGGGCACCCCTGGACTCAGGCTATGGCACCCCTAGGCTTAGGCTAGGGCAATCCTTGGCTAGACTAAGGCTAGTGCTCCCCTAGCCTCAGGCTAGGGCACCCGTAGTTTCAGGCTAGGGCACCCGTAGGCTCAGGCTAGGGCACCACTGGGCTTAGGCTAGGGCACCCCTAGGCTTAGGCTAGGGCACCCCTAGGCTTAGGCTAAGGCTAAGGCTCCCCTAGCCAAAGGTTAGAGCACTCGTAGGCTTAGGCTAAGGCTAGGGCTCCCCTAGCCTCAGGCTAGGGCACCCCTAGGCTCAGACTAGGGCACCACTAGGCTTAGGCTAGGGCACCCCTAGGCTTAGGCTAGGGCACCCCTAGGCTTAGGCTAAGGCTAAGGCTCCGCTAGCCAAAGGCTAGAGCACCCCTAGGCTTAGGCTAGGGCACCCGTACGATTAGGCTAGGTCACACCTAGGCTTAGGCTAAGGCAACGGCTCCCCTAGCCTCAGGCTAGGGAACCCCTAGACTAAGGCTAGGGCACCCCTAGGCTTAGGCTAGGGCACCCCTAGTCTTAGGCTAAAGCTAGGGCTCCAATAGCCTCATGTTGGGCACCCCTAGACTCAGGCTATGGCACCCTTAGGCTTAGGCTAGGGCACCCCTAGGCTTAGGCTAGGGCACCCCTAGGCTTAGGCTAAGGCTAAGGCTCCGCTAGCCAAAGGCTAGAGCACTCGTAGGCTTAGGCTAAGGCTAAGGCTCTCCTAGCCTAATGCTAGAGAACCCCTAGGCTTATGCTAGGGCACCCATACGCTTAGGATAGGGCACCCGTAGGCTTAGGCTAAGGCTAGGGCTCCCCTAGCCTAAGGCTAGGGCACCCCTAAGCTTAGGCTAGGGCACCCCTAGGCTTAGGCTAGGTTACCCCTAGGCTTAGGCTAAGGCTAGGGCTCCCCTAGCCTAAGGCTAGGTCACCCCTAGGCTTAGGCTAGGGCACCCCTAGGCTTAGGCTAGGGCGCGCTAAGGCTTAGGCTAGGGCACCCCTAGGCTTAGGCTAAGGCTAGGGCTCCCCTATACTAAGGTTAGGGCACCCCTAGGCTTAGGGTAGGGTACCCCGAGGCTTCAGCGAGGGCACCCCTAGGGTTAGGCGAGGGTACCCCTAGGCTTAGGCTAGGGCACCCCTAGGCTTAGGCTAAGGCTAGGGATCCCCTAGCCTAAGGCTAGGGCACCCCTAGCCTTAGGGTAAGGCTAGGGCACCCCTAGGCTTAGGCTAAGACTAGGGCTCCCCTAGCTTAATGCTAGGGCACCCCTAGGCTTAGGCTAAGGCTAGGGCACCCCTAGCCTCAGGCTAGGGCACCCCTAGGCTTAGGCTAGGGCACCACTAGGCTTAGGCTAGGGCACCCCTAGTCTTAGGCTAGGGCACCCCTAGGCTTAGGCTAAGGCTAAGGCTCCCCTAGCCTAAGGCTAGAGCACCCCTAGGCTTAGGTAGGGCACCCGTACTCTTTGGCTAGGGCAACCCTAGGCTTAGGGTAAGGCAACGGCTCCCCTAGCCTCAGGCTAGGGCACCCCTAGACCCAGGCTAGGGCACCCCTAGGCTTAGGCTAAGGCTAGGGCTCCCCTAGCCTACGGCTAGGGTACTCCTAGGCTTAGGCTAGGGCACCCCTAGGCTTAGGCTAAGGCTAAGGCTCTCCTAGCCTAAGGCTAGAGAACCCCTAGGCTTATGCTAGGGCACCCGTACGCTTAGGCTAGGGCACCCCTAGACTAAGGCTAGGGCACCCCTAGGCTTAGGCTAGCGCACCCCTAGGCTTAGGCTAGGTCACCCCTAGGCTTAGGCTAAGGCTAGGGCTCCCCTAGCCTAAGGCTAGGGCACCCCTAGGCTTAGGCTAGGGCACCCCTAGGTTTATTCTAAGGCTAGGGATCTCCTATACTAAGGCTAGGGCACCGCTAGGCTTAGGGTAGGGTACCCCGAGACTTAGGCGAAGGCAGCCCTAGGCTTAGGCTAGGGTACCCCTAGGCTTAGGCTAGGGCACCCCTAGGTTTAGGCTAAGGCTAGGGATCCCCTAGCCTAAGGCTAGGGCACCCCTAGGCTCAGGTTAGGGTACCCCTAGGCATAGGAAAAGGCTAGGGCTCCAATGGCCTAAGGCTAGGGCACCCCTAGGCTCAGGTTAGGGCACCCCTAGGCTTAGGCTAAGGCTAGGACTCCCCTAGCCTAAGGCTAGGGCACCCCTAGGCTTAGGCTAGGGCACCCCTAAGTTTAGGCTAGGGCACCCCTACGCTTGGGCTAGGGCACCCCTAGGCTTAGACTAAGGCTACGGCTCCCCTAGCCTCAGGCTAGGGCACCCCTAGACTCAGGCTATGGCACCCCTAGGCTTAGGCTAGGGCAATCCTAGGCTAGACTAAGGCTAGTGCTCCCCTAGCCTCAGGCTAGGGCATCCATAGATTCAGCCTAGGGCACCCTTAGGCTCAGGCGAGGGCACCCCTAGGTTTAGGCTAAGGCTACGGCTCCCCTAGCCTAAGGCTAGGGCACCCCTAGGCTTAGGCTAAGGCTACGGCTCCCCTAGCCTCATGCTAGGGCACCCCTAGACTCAGGCTATGGCACCCCTAGGCATAGGCTAGGGCAATCCTAGACAAGACTAAGGCTAGTGCTCCCCTAGCCTCAGCCTAGGGCACCCGTAGGTTCAGCCTAGGGCACCCCTAGGCTCAGGCTAGGGAACCCCTAGGATTAGGCTAAGGCTAGGGCTCCCCTAGCCTCAGGCTAGGGCACCCCTAGGCTTAGGCTAGGGCACCACTAGGCTTAGGCTAGGGCACCTGTACGCTTAGGCTAGGGCACACCTTGGCTTAGGCTAAGGCAACGGCTTCCCTAGCCTCAGGCTAGGGCAGCCCTAGACTCAGGCTAGGGCACCCCTAGGCTTAGGCAAAGGCTAGGGCTCCCCTAGCCTAAGGCTAGGGCACCCCTAGGCTTAGGATAGGGCACCACTACGCTTAGGCTAGGGTACCCCTACGCTTAGGCTAGGGCACCACTAGGCTTAGGCTAAGGCTAAGGCTAAGGTTCTCCTAGCCTAAGGCTAGAGAACCCCTAGGCTTAGGCTAGGGCACCCATACGCTTAGGATAGGGCACCCGTAGGCTTAGGCTAAGGCTAGGGCTCCCCTACCCTAAGGCTAGGGCACCCCTAGGCTTAGGCTAGGGCACCCCTAGGCTTAGGCTAGGTCACCCCTAGGCTTAGGCTAAGGCTAGGGCTCCCCTAGCCTAAGGCTTGGGCACCCCTAGGCTTAGGCTAGGGCGCGCTAAGGCTGAGGCTAAGGCACCCCTAGGCTTAGGCTAAGGCTAGGGCTCCCCTATACTAAGGTTAGGGCACCCCTAGGCTTAGGGTAGGGTACCCGGAGGCTTAGGCGAGGGCACTCCTAGGGTTAGGCGAGGGTACCCCTAGGCTTAGGCTAGGGCACCCCTAGGCTTAGGCTAAGGCTTGGGATCCCCTAGCCTAAGGCTAGGGCACCCCTAGACTTAGACTAAGGCTAGGGCACACCTAGGCTTAGGCTAAGGCTAGGGCTCCCCTAGCCTAAGGCTAGGGCAATCCGAGAATTAGGCAAAGGCACCCTGGTCTTAGGCTAGGGTACCCCTAGGCTTAGGCTAGGGCACCCCTAGGTTTAGGCTAAGGCTAGGGATCCCCTAGCCTAAGGCTAGGGCACCCCTAGGATTAGGCTAAGGCTAGGGCACCCCTAGGCTTAGGCTAAGGCTAGGGCTCCCCTAGCCTAAGGCTCGGGCACCCCTAGGCTTAGTCTAAGGCAACGGCTCCCCTAGCCTCAGTCTAGGGCACCCCTAGACCCAGGCTAGGGCACCCCTAGGCTTAGGCTAAGGCTAGGGCTCCCCTAGCCTAAGGCTAGGGCACTCCTAGGCTTAGGCTAGGGCACCACTAGGCTTAGGCTAGGGCACCACTAGGCTTAGGCTAGGGCACCCCTAGGCTTAGGCTAAGGCTAAGGCTCTCCTAGCCTAAGGCTAGAGAACCCCTAGGCTTATGCTAGGGCACCCGTACGCTTAGGCTAGGGCACCCCTAGACTAAGGCTAGGGCACCCCTAGGCTTAGGCTAGCGCACCCCTAGGCTTAGAACAGGTCACCCCTAAGCTTAGGCTAAGGCTAGGGATCCCCTAGCCTAAGGCTAGGGCAACCCGAGACTTAGGCGAAGGCACCCCTAGGCTTAGGCTAGGGTACCCCTAGGCTTAGGCTAAGGCTAGAGCTCCCCTAGCCTCAGGCTAGGGCACCCCTAGGCTTAGGCTAGGGCACCCCTAGGCTTAGGCTAGGGCACCCGTACGCTTAGGCTAGGGCACACCTAGGCTTAGGCTAAGGCAACGGCTCCCCTAGCCTCAGGCTAGGGCACCCATAGACTCAAGGTAGGGCACCCCTAGGCTTAGGCAAAGGCTAGGGCTCCCCTAGCCTAAGGCTAGGGCACCCCTAGGCTTAGGCTAGGGCACCACAAGGCTTAGGCTAGGGCACCCCTACGCTTAGGCTAGGGCACCCTTAGGCTTAGGCTAAGGCTAAGGCTCTCCTAGCCTAAGGCTAGAGAACCCCTAGGCATATGCTAGGGCACCCATACGCTTAGGATAGGGCACCCGTAGGCTTAGGCTAAGGCTAGGGCTCCCCTAGCCTAAGGCTAGGGCACCCCTAGGCTTAGGCTACGTTACCCCTAGGCTTAGGCTAAGGCTAGGGCTCCCCTAGCCTAAGGCTAGGTCACCCCTAGGCTTAGGCTAGGGCAGCCCTAGGCTTAGGCTAGGGCGCGCTAAGACTTAGGCTAGGGCACCCCTAGGCTTAGGCTAAGGCTAGGGCTCCCCTATACTAAGGCTAGGGCACCCCTAGGCTTAGGGTAGGGTACCCCGAGGCTTCGGCGAGGGCACCCCTAGGGTTAGGCGGGGGTACCCCTAGGCTTAGGCTAGGGCACCCCTAGGCTTAGGCTAAGGCTAGGGATCCCCTAGCCTAAGGCTAGGGCACCCCTAGACTTAGGCTAAGGCTAGGGCACCCCTAGGCTTAGGCTAAGACTAGGGCTCCCCTAGCCTAATGCTAGGGCACCCCTAGGCTTAGGCTAAGGCTAGGGCTCCCCTAGCCTCAGGCTAGGGCACCCCTAGGCTTAGGCTAGGGCACCACTAGGCTTAGGCTAGGGCACCCCTAGTCTTAGGCTAGGGCACCCCTAGGCCTAGGCTAAGGCTAAGGCTCCCCTAGCCTAAGGCTAGAGCACCCCTAGGCTTAGGTAGGACACCCGTACTCTTTGGCTAGGGCAACCCTAGGCTTAGGCTAAGGCAACGGCTCCCCTAGCCTCAGGATAGGGCACCCCTAGACCCAGGCTAGGGCACCCCTAGGCTTAGGCTAAGGCTAGGGCTCCCCTAGCCTAAGGCTAGGGCACTCCTAGGCTTAGGCTAGGGCACCCCTAGGCTTAGTCTAAGGCTAGGGCTCCCTTATACTAAGGCTAGGGCACCCCTAGGCTTAGGCTAGGGCACCCCTAGGCTTAGGCTAGGGCACCAATAGGCTTAGGCTACGGCTAAGTCTCTCCTAGCCTAAGGCTAGAGAACCCCTAGGCTTATGCTAGGGTACCCGTACGCTTAGGCTAGGGCACCACTAGACTAAGGCTAGGGCACCCCTAGGCTTAGGCTAGCGCACCCCTAGGCTTAGGCTAGTTCACCCCTAGGCTTAGGCTAAGGCTAGGGCTCCCCTAGCCTAAGGCTAGGGCACACCTAGGCTTAGGCTAGGGCACCCCTAGGCTTAGTCTAAGGCTAGGGCTCCCCTATACTAAGGCTAGGGCACCCCTAGGCTTAGGGTAGGGTACCCCGATACTTAGGCGAAGGCAGCCCTAGGCTTAGGCGAGGGTACCCCTAGGCTTAGGCTAGGGCACCCCTAGGTTTAGGCTAAGGCTAGGGATCCCCTAGCCTAAGGCTAGCGCACCCCTAGGCTTAGGCTAAGGCTAGGCCACCCCTAGGCTTAGGCTAAGGCTAGGGCTCCCGTAGCCTAAGGCTCGGGCACCCCTAGGCTTAGGCTAAGGCTAGGGTTCCCCTAGCCTCAGGCTAGGGCACCCCTAGGCTGAGGCTAGGGCACACCTAGTCTCAGGCTAGGGCACCACTAGGCTTAGGTTAAGGCTAGGGCTCCCCTACCCTATGGCTAGGGCACCCCTAGTCTCAGGTTAGGGCACCCATAGGCTTAGGCAAGGGTACCCCTAGGCATAGGAAAAGGCTAGGGCTCCCCTAGCCTAAGGCTAGGGCACCCATAGGATCAGGTTAGGGCACCCGTAGGCTTAGGCTAGGGCACCCCTAGGCTTAGGCTAAGGCTAGGACTCCCCTAGCCTAAGGATAGGGCACCCCTAGGCTTAGGCTAGGGCACCCCTAGGCTTAGGCAAGGGCACCCCTAGGCTTAGGCTAGGGCACCCCTAGGTTTAGGCTAAGGCTACGGCTCCCCTAGCCTAAGGCTAGGGCACCCCTAGATTCAGGCTATGGCACCCCTAAGCTTAGGCTAGGGCAATCCTAGGCTAGACTAAGGCTAGGGCTCCAATAGCCTCAGGCTAGGGCACCCGTAGACTCAGGCTAGGGCACCCCTATGCTCAGGCTATGGCACCCCTAGGCTTAGGCTAGGGCACCCCTAGGCTTAAGCTAAGGCTAGGGCTCCCCTAGCCTAGGGCTAGGGCACCCCTCGGCTTAGGCTAAGGCTACGGATCCGCTACCCTCATGCTAGGGCACCCCTGGACTCAGGCTATGGCACCCCTAGGCTTAGGCTAGGGCAATCCTTGGCTAGACTAAGGCTAGTGCTCCCCTAGCCTCAGGCTAGGGCACCCGTAGTTTCAGACTAGGGCACCCGTAGGCTCAGGCTAGGGCACCACTGGGCTTAGGCTAGGGCACCCCTAGGCTTAGGCTAGGGCACCCCTAGGCTTAGGCTAAGGCTAAGGCTCCCCTAGCCAAAGGTTAGAGCACTCGTAGGCTTAGGCTAAGGCTAGGGCTCCCCTAGCCTCAGGCTAGGGCACCCCTAGGCTCAGACTAGGGCACCACTAGGCTTAGGCTAGGGCACCCCTAGGCTTAGGCTAGGGCACCCCTAGGCTTAGGCTAAGGCTAAGGCTCCGCTAGCCAAAGGCTAGAGCACCCCTAGGCTTAGGCTAGGGCACCCGTACGATTAGGCTAGGTCACACCTAGGCTTAGGCTAAGGCAACGGCTCCCCTAGCCTCAGGCTAGGGAACCCCTAGACTAAGGCTAGGGCACCCCTAGGCTTAGGCTAGGGCACCCCTAGTCTTAGGCTAAAGCTAGGGCTCCAATAGCCTCATGTTGGGCACCCCTAGACTCAGGCTATGGCACCCTTAGGCTTAGGCTAGGGCACCCCTAGGCTTAGGCTAGGGCACCCCTAGGCTTAGGCTAAGGCTAAGGCTCCGCTAGCCAAAGGCTAGAGCACTCGTAGGCTTAGGCTAAGGCTAAGGCTCTCCTAGCCTAATGCTAGAGAACCCCTAGGCTTATGCTAGGGCACCCATACGCTTAGGATAGGGCACCCGTAGGCTTAGGCTAAGGCTAGGGCTCCCCTAGCCTAAGGCTAGGGCACCCCTAAGCTTAGGCTAGGGCACCCCTAGGCTTAGGCTAGGTTACCCCTAGGCTTAGGCTAAGGCTAGGGCTCCCCTAGCCTAAGGCTAGGTCACCCCTAGGCTTAGGCTAGGGCACCCCTAGGCTTAGGCTAGGGCGCGCTAAGGCTTAGGCTAGGGCACCCCTAGGCTTAGGCTAAGGCTAGGGCTCCCCTATACTAAGGTTAGGGCACCCCTAGGCTTAGGGTAGGGTACCCCGAGGCTTCAGCGAGGGCACCCCTAGGGTTAGGCGAGGGTACCCCTAGGCTTAGGCTAGGGCACCCCTAGGCTTAGGCTAAGGCTAGGGATCCCCTAGCCTAAGGCTAGGGCACCCCTAGCCTTAGGGTAAGGCTAGGGCACCCCTAGGCTTAGGCTAAGACTAGGGCTCCCCTAGCTTAATGCTAGGGCACCCCTAGGCTTAGGCTAAGGCTAGGGCACCCCTAGCCTCAGGCTAGGGCACCCCTAGGCTTAGGCTAGGGCACCACTAGGCTTAGGCTAGGGCACCCCTAGTCTTAGGCTAGGGCACCCCTAGGCTTAGGCTAAGGCTAAGGCTCCCCTAGCCTAAGGCTAGAGCACCCCTAGGCTTAGGTAGGGCACCCGTACTCTTTGGCTAGGGCAACCCTAGGCTTAGGGTAAGGCAACGGCTCCCCTAGCCTCAGGCTAGGGCACCCCTAGACCCAGGCTAGGGCACCCCTAGGCTTAGGCTAAGGCTAGGGCTCCCCTAGCCTACGGCTAGGGTACTCCTAGGCTTAGGCTAGGGCACCCCTAGGCTTAGGCTAAGGCTAAGGCTCTCCTAGCCTAAGGCTAGAGAACCCCTAGGCTTATGCTAGGGCACCCGTACGCTTAGGCTAGGGCACCCCTAGACTAAGGCTAGGGCACCCCTAGGCTTAGGCTAGCGCACCCCTAGGCTTAGGCTAGGTCACCCCTAGGCTTAGGCTAAGGCTAGGGCTCCCCTAGCCTAAGGCTAGGGCACCCCTAGGCTTAGGCTAGGGCACCCCTAGGTTTAGTCTAAGGCTAGGGATCTCCTATACTAAGGCTAGGGCACCGCTAGGCTTAGGGTAGGGTACCCCGAGACTTAGGCGAAGGCAGCCCTAGGCTTAGGCTAGGGTACCCCTAGGCTTAGGCTAGGGCACCCCTAGGTTTAGGCTAAGGCTAGGGATCCCCTAGCCTAAGGCTAGGGCACCCCTAGGCTCAGGTTAGGGTACCCCTAGGCATAGGAAAAGGCTAGGGCTCCAATGGCCTAAGGCTAGGGCACCCCTAGGCTCAGGTTAGGGCACCCCTAGGCTTAGGCTAAGGCTAGGACTCCCCTAGCCTAAGGCTAGGGCACCCCTAGGCTTAGGCTAGGGCACCCCTAAGTTTAGGCTAGGGCACCCCTACGCTTGGGCTAGGGCACCCCTAGGCTTAGACTAAGGCTACGGCTCCCCTAGCCTCAGGCTAGGGCACCCCTAGACTCAGGCTATGGCACCCCTAGGCTTAGGCTAGGGCAATCCTAGGCTAGACTAAGGCTAGTGCTCCCCTAGCCTCAGGCTAGGGCATCCATAGATTCAGCCTAGGGCACCCTTAGGCTCAGGCGAGGGCACCCCTAGGTTTAGGCTAAGGCTACGGCTCCCCTAGCCTAAGGCTAGGGCACCCCTAGGCTTAGGCTAAGGCTACGGCTCCCCTAGCCTCATGCTAGGGCACCCCTAGACTCAGGCTATGGCACCCCTAGGCATAGGCTAGGGCAATCCTAGACAAGACTAAGGCTAGTGCTCCCCTAGCCTCAGCCTAGGGCACCCGTAGGTTCAGCCTAGGGCACCCCTAGGCTCAGGCTAGGGAACCCCTAGGATTAGGCTAAGGCTAGGGCTCCCCTAGCCTCAGGCTAGGGCACCCCTAGGCTTAGGCTAGGGCACCACTAGGCTTAGGCTAGGGCACCTGTACGCTTAGGCTAGGGCACACCTTGGCTTAGGCTAAGGCAACGGCTTCCCTAGCCTCAGGCTAGGGCAGCCCTAGACTCAGGCTAGGGCACCCCTAGGCTTAGGCAAAGGCTAGGGCTCCCCTAGCCTAAGGCTAGGGCACCCCTAGGCTTAGGATAGGGCACCACTACGCTTAGGCTAGGGTACCCCTACGCTTAGGCTAGGGCACCACTAGGCTTAGGCTAAGGCTAAGGCTAAGGCTCTCCTAGCCTAAGGCTAGAGAACCCCTAGGCTTAGGCTAGGGCACCCATACGCTTAGGATAGGGCACCCGTAGGCTTAGGCTAAGGCTAGGGCTCCCCTACCCTAAGGCTAGGGCACCCCTAGGCTTAGGCTAGGGCACCCCTAGGCTTAGGCTAGGTCACCCCTAGGCTTAGGTTAAGGCTAGGGCTCCCCTAGCCTAAGGCTTGGGCACCCCTAGGCTTAGGCTAGGGCGCGCTAAGGCTGAGGCTAAGGCACCCCTAGGCTTAGGCTAAGGCTAGGGCTCCCCTATACTAAGGTTAGGGCACCCCTAGGCTTAGGGTAGGGTACCCGGAGGCTTAGGCGAGGGCACTCCTAGGGTTAGGCGAGGGTACCCCTAGGCTTAGGCTAGGGCACCCCTAGGCTTAGGCTAAGGCTTGGGATCCCCTAGCCTAAGGCTAGGGCACCCCTAGACTTAGACTAAGGCTAGGGCACACCTAGGCTTAGGCTAAGGCTAGGGCTCCCCTAGCCTAAGGCTAGGGCAATCCGAGAATTAGGCAAAGGCACCCTGGTCTTAGGCTAGGGTACCCCTAGGCTTAGGCTAGGGCACCCCTAGGTTTAGGCTAAGGCTAGGGATCCCCTAGCCTAAGGCTAGGGCACCCCTAGGATTAGGCTAAGGCTAGGGCACCCCTAGGCTTAGGCTAAGGCTAGGGCTCCCCTAGCCTAAGGCTCGGGCACCCCTAGGCTTAGTCTAAGTCTAGGGTTCCCCTAGCCTCACGCTAGGGCACCCCTAGGCTCAGGCTAGGGCACCCCTAGTCTCAGGCTAGGGCACCACTAGGCTTAGGCTCGGGCACCCCTAGGCTTAGGCGAGGGCACCCCTCGGCTTTGGCTAGGGCACCCCTAGGCTTTGGCTAGGGCACCCCTAGGCTTAGGCTAGGTCACCCCTAGGCTTAGGCTAGGGCACCCCTAGGTTAGGCTAAGGCTACGGCTCCCCTAGCCTCAGGCTAGGGCACCCCTATATTCAGGCTATGGCACCCCTAGGCTTATGCTAGGGCAATCCTAGGCTAGACTAAGGCTATGGCTCCACTAGCCTCAGGCTAGGGCACCCGTAGTTTCAGGCTAGGGCACCCCTAGGCTCAGGCTAGGGAACCCCTAGGCTTAGGTTAAGGCTAGGGCTCCCATAGCCTCAGGCTAGGGCACCCCTAGGCTCAGGCTAGGGCACCCCTAAGCTTAGGCTAGGGCACCCCTAGTCTTAGGCTAAGGCTAGGGCTCCAATAGCCACATGCTCAGGCACCCCTAGACTCAGGCTAGGGCAATCCTAGGCTAGACTAAGGCTAGTGCTCCCTTAGGCTCAGGCTAGGGCATCCGTAGGTTCAGGCTAAGGCACCCTTAGGCTCAGGCGAGGGCTCCCCTAGGTTTAGGCTAAGGCTACGGCTCCCCTAGCCTAAGGCTAGGGCACCCATAGGCTTAGGCTAAGGCTACGGCTCCCCTAGCCTCATGCTAGGGCACCCCTAGACTCAGGCTATGGCACCCCTCGGCATAGGCTAGGGCAATCCTAGGCTAGACTAAGGCTAGTGCTCCTCTAGCCTCAGCCTAGGGCACCCGTAGGTTCAGGCTAGGGCACCCATAGGCTCAGGCTAGGGAACCCCTAGGATTAGGCTAAGGCTAGGGCTCCCCTAGCCTCAGGCTAGGGCACCCCTAGGCTTAGGCTAGGGCACCCCTAGGCTTAGGCTAGGGCACCCGTACGCTTAGGCTAGGGCACACCTAGGCTTAGGCTAAGGCAACGGCTCCCTTAGCCTCAGGCTAGGGCACCCCTAGACTCAGGCTAGGGCACCCCTAGGCTTAGGCAAAGGCTAGGGCTCCCCTAGCCCAAGGCTAGGGCACCCCTCGGCTTAGGCTAGGGCACCACTAGGCTTAGGCTAGGGCGCGCTAAGGCTTACGCTAGGGCACCCCTAGGCTTAGGCTAAGGCTAGGGCTCCCCTATACTAAGGCTAGGGAACCCTTTGGCTTAGGGTAGGGTACCCCGAGGCTTTGGCGAGGGCACCCCTAGGGTTAGGCGAGGGTACACATAGGCTTAGGCTAGGGCACCCCTAGGCTTAGGCTAAGGCTAGGGATCCCCTAGTCTAAAGCTAGGGCACCCCTAGACTTAGGCTAAGACTAGGGCTCCCCTAGCCTAAGGCTAGGGCACCCCTAGGCTTAGGCTAGGGCACCAATAGGCTTAGGCTAGGGGACCCCTAGTCTTAGGCTAGGGCACCCCTAGGCTTAGGCTAAGGCTAAGGCTCCCCTAGCCTAAGGCTAGAGCACCCCTAGGCTTAGGCTAGGGCACCCCTAGGCTTAGGCTAGGGCACCGCTAGGCTCAGGCTAGGGCACCCCTAGGTTTAGGCTAAGGCTAGGGCTCCCCTAGCCTCAGGCTAGGGCACCCCTAGTCTCAGGCTAGGGCCATCCTAGGCTTAGGCTAGGGCAATCCTAGGCTAGACTAAGGCTAGGGCTCCCCTAGCCCGGTCTAGGGCACCCCTAGGCTCAGGCTAGGGCACCCCTAGGCTTTGGCTAAGGCTAGGGCTCCTCTAGCCTCAGGCTAGGCCACCCTAGGCTCAGGCTAGGGCACCCCTTGGCTTAGGCTAAGGCTACGGCTCCCCTACCCTCAGGCTAGGGCACCCCTAGGCTCAGGCTACGGCACCCCTAGGCTTAGTCTAGGGCACCCCTAGGCTTAGGATAAGGCTAAGGTCCCCCTAGCCTAAGTCTAGAGCACCCCTAGGCTTAGGCTAGGGCACCCGTTCTGTTAGGCTAGGTCATCCCTAGTCTTAGGCTAAGGCAACGGCTCCCCTAGGATAAGGCTAGGGCTCCCCTAGCATAAGGCTAGGGCACCCCTAGGCTCAGGCTAGGGCACCCGTAGGCTCAGGCAAGGGCACCCCTAGGCTCAGGCTAGGGCACCCTTAGGCTTAGGCTAGGGCACCCCTAGGCTTAGGCTAGGGCACCCCTAGGCTTAGGCTAGGGCACCCCTAGGCTTAGGCTAGGGCACCCCTAGGCTTAGGCTAAGGCAACGGCTCCCCTAACCTCAGGCTAGCGCACCCCTAGACTCAGGCTAGGGCACCCCTAGACTCAGGCTAGGGCACCCCTAGGCTTAGGCTAAGGCTAGGCTACCCCTAGGCTTAGGCTAGGGCCCCCCTAGGCTTAGGCTAAGGCGAGGGCTCCCCTAGCCTAAGGCTAGGGCAACCCTAAGCTTAGGCTAGGGCGCCCCTAGGCTTAGGCTAGGTCACCCCTAGGCTTAGGCTAAGGCTAGGGCTCCTCTAGCCTAAGACTAGGGCACCCCTAGGCTTTGGTTAGGGCACCCCTAGACTTAGGCTAGGGCACCCCTAGGCATAGGAAAAGGCTAGGGCTCCCCTAGCCTAAGGCTAGGGCACCCCTATGCTCAGGCAAGGGCACCCATAAGCTTAGGCTAGGGCACCCCTAGGCATAGGAAAAGGCTAGGGCTCCCCTAGCCTAAGGCTAGGGCACCCGTAGGCTTAGGCTAGGGCACCACTAGGCTTAGGCTAGGGCACCCCTAGGCTTAGGCTAAGGCTAGGGCTCCAGTAGCCTAAGACTAGGGCACCCCTAGTCTTTGGTTAGGGCACCCCTAGACTTAGGCTAGGGCACCCCTAGGCATAGGAAAAGGCTAGGGCTCCCCTAGCCTAAGGCTAGGGCACCCCTATGCTCAGGCAAGGGCACCCATAAGCTTAGGCTAGGACACCCCTAGGCATAGGAAAAGGCTAGGGCTCCACTAGCCAAAGGCTAGGGCTCCACTATCCAAAGGCTACGGCACCCGAAGGCTTAGGCTAGGGCACCCCTAGGCATAGGCTAGGGCACCCATAGGCTTAGGCTAAGGCTAGGGCTCCCCTAGCCTAAGGCTAGGGCACCCGTAGGCTTAGGCTAGGGCACCACTAGGCTTAGGCTAGGGCACCCCTAGGCTTAGGCTAAGGCTAGGGCTCCAGTAGCCTAAGACTAGGGCACCCCTAGGCTTTGGTTAGGGCACCCCTAGACTTAGGCTAGGGCACCCCTAGGCATAGGAAAAGGCTAGGGCTCCCATAGCCTAAGGCTAGGGCACCCCTAGGCTCAGGCTAGGGCACCCATAGGCTCAGACTAGGGCACCCCTAGGCTCAGGTTAGGGCACCCCTAAGTTTAGGCTAAGGCTAGGGCTCCCCTAGCCTCAGGCTACGGCACCCGTAGGCTTAGGCTTGGGCACCTGTAGGCTCAGGCTAGGGCACCCGTATGCTCAGGCTAGGGCACCCCTAGGGTTAAGCTAGGGCACCCCTAGGTTTAGGCTAAGGTTACTGCTCCCGTAGGCTCAGGCTAGGGCCCCCCTAGACTCAGGCTATGGTACCCCTAGGCTTACGCTAGGGCAATCCTAGGCAAGACAAAGGCTAGTGCTCCCGTAGCCTCAGGCTAGGGCACCCGTCGGCTCAGGCTAGGGCACCCCTAGGCTTAGGCTAAGTCTAGGGCTTCCCTAGCCTCAGGCTAGGGCACCTGGAGGCTTAGGCTAGGGCACCACTAGGCTTAGGCTAGGGCACCCCTAGGCTTAGGCAAAGGTTACTGCTCCCCTAGCCTCAGGCTTGGGCACCCCTAGTCTCAGGCTAGGGCAATCCTAGGCTAGACGAAGGCTAGGGCTCCCCTAGCCTGGGATAGGGCAACCCCAGGCTCAGGCTAGGGCACCCCTAGGCTTAGGCTAGGCTATGGCTCCTCTAGCGTCAGGCTAGGCCACTCCTAGGCTCAGGCTAGGGCACCCCTAGGCTTAGGAAAAGGCTACGGATCCCCTAGCCTCAGGCTAGGGCACCCCTAGATTCAGGCTATGGCACCCCTAGGCTAGGCTAGCGCAATCCTAGGTTAGACTAAGGCTAGGGATCCCCTTGCCCGGGCTAGGTCACCCATAGGCTCAGGCTAGGGCACCCCTAGGCTCAGGCTAGGGCACCCATAGGCGTAGGCTAGGGCACCCAAAGGCTTAGGCTAGGGCTCCCCTAATCTTAGGCTAAAGCTACGGCTCACCTAGCCTAAGGCTAGAGCACCCCTAGGCTTAGGCTAGGGCACCCCTAAGCTTAGGCTAGGGAACCCCTAAGCTTAGGCTAAGGCTAGGACTCACCTAGCCTAAGGCTACAGCACCCATAGGCTTAGGGTAGGGCACCCCTAGGCTTAGGCTAGGGCTACCCTAGGCTTAGGCTAAAGCTAGGGCTACCCTAGCCTAAGGCTATGGCACCCCTAGGCTTAGGCTAGGGCACCCCTAGGCTTTGGTGAGGGCACCCCTAAGCTTAGGCTAAGGCTAGGGCTCCCCTACCCAAAGGCAAGGGCACCCCTAGGCTCAGGCTAGGGCACACCTAGGCTTAGGCTAGGGCACACCTAGGCTAGACTAAGGCTAGGGCTCCCATATCCCGGGCTAGGGCACCCCTAGGCTTAGGCTAGGGCACCCCTAGGCTTAGTCTAGGGCACCCCTACGCTTAGCCTAGGGCACCCCAAGGCTTAGGCTAGGGCACCCCTAAGCTTAGGCTAGGGCACCCCTAAGCTTAAGCTAGGGCACCCCTAGGCTTAGGCTAAGGCTACGGATCCCCTAGCCTAAGGCTAGGGCACCCGTAGGCTCAAGCTAGGGCACCCCTAGGCTCAGGCTACGGCACCCCTAGGCTTAGGCTAAGCCTAGGGCTCCCCTACCCTGAGGCTAGGGCACCCCTAGGCTTAGGCTAGGGCACTCCTATGCTCAGGCTAGGGCACCCCTAGGCTTAGGCTAGGGCACCCCTAGGCTTAGGCTAAGGCTAGGGCTCCCCTAGGCTTAGGCTAGGGCACCACTAGGTTTAGGCTAGGGTACCCCTAGGCTTAGACTAGGGCACCCCTAGGCTTAGGCTAAGGCTACGGTTCCCTAGCCTCAAGCTAGGTCACCCCTAGACTCAGGCTATGGCACCCCTAGGCTTAGGCTAGGGCAATCCTAGGCTAGACTAAGGCTAGGGCTCCCCTAGCCTCAGGCTATGGCACCAGTAGGCTCAGGGTAGGGCACCCTTAGGCTTAGGCTAGGGCACCCCTAGGCTTATGATAAAGCTAGGGCACCCCTAGCCTCAGTCTAGGGCACCCCTAGGCTTAGGCTAGGGCACCCCTAGGCTTAGGCTAGGGCACCCCGAGGCTTAGGCTAAGGCTAGGACTCCCCTAGCCTAAGGCTTGAGCACCCCAAGGCTTAGGCTAGGTCACACCTAGGCTTAGGATAAAGCTAGGGCACCCCTAGACTCAGGCTAGGGCACCCCTAGGCTTAGGTTAGGGCACCCCTAGGCTTAGGCTAGGGCACCCCTAAGCTTAGGCTAAGGTTAGGGCTCACCGAGCCTAAGGCTAGAGCACCCCGAGGCTTAGGCTAGGGCACCCCTAGGCTTAGGCAAGGGCACCCCTAGGCATAGGCTAAAGCTAGGGCTCCCTTAGCCTAAGGCTAGGGCACCCATAGGCTTAGGCTAGGGCACCCCTAGGCTTAAGCTAGGGCACCCAAAGGCTTAGGCTAGGGCACCGTAGGCTTAGGCTAGGCCACCTCTAGGCTTAAGCTAGGCCACCCCTAGGCATAGGCTAAGTCAATCCTAGGCTAGACTAAGGCTAGGGCTCCCCTAGCCTCAGGCTAGGGCACCCTTAGGCTTAGGCTAGGGCACCCCTAGGCTTAGGCTAAGGCTACGGCTCCCCTAGCCTAAGGATAGGGCACCCCTAGGCTTAGGCTAAGGCTACGGCTCCCCTAGCCTCAGGCTACGCCCCCCCTAGACTCAGGCTATGGTACCCCTAGGCTTAGGCTAGGGCACTCCCAGGCTTAGGCTAAGGCTAGGGTTCCCATAGCCTAAGGCTAGGGCACCCCTAGGCTTAGGCTAGGGCACCCCTAGCCTATGGCTAGGGCACGCCTAGGCTTAGGCTAGTTAACCCTCGGCTTAGTCTAGGGCACCCCTAGGCTTAGGCTAAGGCTAGGGCTCCCCTAGCCTAATACTTGGGCAACCCTAGGCTTAGGCTAGGGCACCCCTAGGCTTAGGCTAGGTAACCCTAGGCTTAGGCTAGGGCACCCCTAGGCTTAGGCTAAGGCTTGGACTCCCCTAGCCTAAGGCTAGGGCTCCCCGAGCCTAATGCTTCGGCACCCCTGGGCTTAGGCTAGGGCACCCCTAGGCTTAGGCTAAGGCTAGGGCTCCCCTAGCCTAAGGTTGGGGCACCCCTAGGCTTAGGCTAGGGCTCCCCTAGCCTAAGGCTAGGACACCCCTAGGCTCAGGCTAGGGCACCCCTAGGCTTAAGCTAGGCCACCCCTAAGCTCAGGCTAGGGCACCCTAGGCTTAGTTTAGGGCACCCCTAGTCTTACGCTGAGGCTAGGTCTCCCAAAGCCTCAGGCTAGGGCACCCATAGGCTCAGGCTAGGGCACCCCTAGGCTCAGGCTAGGGCACCCCTAGGCTTAGGCTTGGGCACCCCTAGCCTTAGGCTAAAGCTAGGGATCCCCTAGCCTCAGGCTAAGGCACCCCTAGGCTTAGGCTAGGGCACCCCTAGGCTTAGGCTAGGGCACCCCTAGTCTTAGGTAGGGAACCCCTGTCTTAGGTTAGAGCACCCCTATGCTTAGGCTAGGGCACCCCTAGACGTAGGCTAGGGCACCAATAGGCTTAGGCTAGGGCACCCCTAGGCTTAGGCTTAGGCTAGGGCACCACTAAGCTTAGGCTAAGGCTAGGGCTAACCTAGCCTAAGGCTAGAGCACCCCTAGTCTTAGGCTAGGGCACCCCTAGGCTTAGGCTAGGGCTACCCTAGGCTTAGGCTAAAGCTAGGGCTCCCCTAGCCTAAGGCTAGGGGACCCCTAGCCTTAGGCTGGGGCACCCCTAAGCTTAGGCTAAGGCTAGGGCTCCCCTAGCCTCAGGCTAGGGCACCCGTAAGCTTAGGCTAGGGCACCCGTAGGCTCAGGCTAGGGCACGCCTAGGGTTGGGCTAGGGCACCCCTAGGTTTAGGCTAAGGCTATGGCTCCCCTAGCCTCAGGCTAGGGCCCCCCTAGACTCAGGCTATGGTACCCCTAGGCTTACGCTAGGGAAATCCTAGGCTGGACTAAGGCTAGTGCTCCCCTAGCCTCAGGCTAGGGCACCCGTAGGCCCAGGCTAGGGCACCCCTAGGCTTAGTCTATGGCTAGGGCTCCCCTAGCCTCAGGCTAGGGCACCCGGAGGCTTAGGCTAGGGCACCACTAGGCTTAGGCTAGGGCACCTCTAGGCTTAGGCTAGGGCACCCCTAGGCTTAGGCTAAGGCTAGGGCTCCCCTAGCCTAATACTTGGGCAACCCTAGGCTTAGGCTAGGGCACCCCTAGGCTTAGGCTAGGTAACCCTAGGCTTAGGCTAGGGCACCCCTAGGCTTAGGCTAAGGCTTGGACTCCCCTAGCCTAAGGCTAGGGCTCCCCGAGCCTAATGCTTCGGCACCCCTGGGCTTAGGCTAGGGCACCCCTAGGCTTAGGCTAAGGCTAGGGCTCCCCTAGCCTAAGGTTGGGGCACCCCTAGGCTTAGGCTAGGGCTCCCCTAGCCTAAGGCTAGGACACCCCTAGGCTCAGGCTAGGGCACCCCTAGGCTTAAGCTAGGCCACCCCTAAGCTCAGGCTAGGGCACCCTAGGCTTAGTTTAGGGCACCCCTAGTCTTACGCTGAGGCTAGGTCTCCCAAAGCCTCAGGCTAGGGCACCCATAGGCTCAGGCTAGGGCACCCCTAGGCTCAGGCTAGGGCACCCCTAGGCTTAGGCTTGGGCACCCCTAGCCTTAGGCTAAAGCTAGGGATCCCCTAGCCTCAGGCTAAGGCACCCCTAGGCTTAGGCTAGGGCACCCCTAGGCTTAGGCTAGGGCACCCCTAGTCTTAGGTAGGGAACCCCTGTCTTAGGTTAGAGCACCCCTATGCTTAGGCTAGGGCACCCCTAGACGTAGGCTAGGGCACCAATAGGCTTAGGCTAGGGCACCCCTAGGCTTAGGCTTAGGCTAGGGCACCACTAAGCTTAGGCTAAGGCTAGGGCTAACCTAGCCTAAGGCTAGAGCACCCCTAGTCTTAGGCTAGGGCACCCCTAGGCTTAGGCTAGGGCTACCCTAGGCTTAGGCTAAAGCTAGGGCTCCCCTAGCCTAAGGCTAGGGGACCCCTAGCCTTAGGCTGGGGCACCCCTAAGCTTAGGCTAAGGCTAGGGCTCCCCTAGCCTCAGGCTAGGGCACCCGTAAGCTTAGGCTAGGGCACCCGTAGGCTCAGGCTAGGGCACGCCTAGGGTTGGGCTAGGGCACCCCTAGGTTTAGGCTAAGGCTATGGCTCCCCTAGCCTCAGGCTAGGGCCCCCCTAGACTCAGGCTATGGTACCCCTAGGCTTACGCTAGGGAAATCCTAGGCTGGACTAAGGCTAGTGCTCCCCTAGCCTCAGGCTAGGGCACCCGTAGGCCCAGGCTAGGGCACCCCTAGGCTTAGTCTATGGCTAGGGCTCCCCTAGCCTCAGGCTAGGGCACCCGGAGGCTTAGGCTAGGGCACCACTAGGCTTAGGCTAGGGCACCTCTAGGCTTAGGCTAGGGCACCCCTAGGCTTAGGCTAGGTCACCCCTAGGCTTAGGCTAGAGCACCCCAAGGCTTAGGCTAGGGCACCCCTAGGCTTAGGCTAGAGCACCCATAGGCTTAGGCTAAGGCACCCCTAAGCTTAGGCTAAGGCTAAGGCTCCCGTAGCCTAAGGCTAGAGCACCCCTAGGCTTAGGCTAGGGCACCCCTAGGCTTAGGCAAAGGCTAAGGCTCCCCTAGCCTCACGCTTGGGCACCCCTAGTCTCAGGCTAGGGCAATCCTAGGCTTAGGCTAGGGCAATCCTAGGCTAGAATAAGGCTAGGGCTCCCCTAGCCCGGGCTAGGGCACCACTAGGCTCAGGCTAGGGCACCCCTAGGCTTTGGCTAAGGCTACGGTTCCCCTAGCCTCAGGCTAGGGCACCCCTAGACTCAGGCTATGGCACCCCTAGGCTAGGCTAGGGCAATCCTAGTTTAGACTAAGGCTAGGGATCCCCTAACCCGGGCTAGGGCACTCGTAGGCTCAGGCTAGGGAACCCCTAGGCTCAGGCTAGAGGACCCCTAGGCTTAGGATAGGGCACCCCTAGACTTAGGCTAGGGCACCCCTAGTCTTAGGCTAAGGCTTAGGCTCCCCTAGCCTAAGGCTAGAGCACCCCTAGGCTTAGGCTCGGGCACCCATAGGCTTATGCTAGGGAAGCCCTAGGCTTAGGCTAAGGCTAGTTCTCCCCTAGCCTAAGGCTTGGGCACCCCTAGGCTTAGTCTAGGGCACCCCTAGGCTTAGGCTAAGGCACCGCTAGGCTTTGGTTATGGCACCCCTAGGCTTAGGCTAAGGCAAAGGCTCCCCTGGCCTCAAGCTAGGACACCCCTAGACTCAGGCTAGGGCACCCCTAGGCTTAGGCTAGGGCACCGCTAGGCTCAGGCTAGGGCACCCCTAGGTTTAGGCTAAGGCTAGGGCTCCCCTAGCCTCAGGCTAGGGCACCCCTAGTCTCAGGCTAGGGCCATCCTAGGCTTAGGCTAGGGCAATCCTAGGCTAGACTAAGGCTAGGGCTCCCCTAGCCCGGTCTAGGGCACCCCTAGGCTCAGGCTAGGGCACCCCTAGGCTTAGGCTAAGGCTACGGCTCCCCTAGCCTCAGGCTAGGGCACCCCTAGACTCAGGCTATGGCACCCCTAGGCTAGGCTAGAGCACCACTAGGCTTAGGCTAGGGCACCCCTAGTCTTAGGCTAAGGCTAAGGCTCCACTAGCCTAAGGCTAGAGCACCCCTAGGCTTAGGCTAGGGCACACCTAGACTTTGGTTAGGGCACCCCTAGGCTTAGGCTAAGGCAGAGGCTCCCCTAGCCTCAAGTTATGACACCCCTAGATTCTGGCTAGGGCACCCCTAGGGTTAGCCTGGGCAATCCTAGGCTTAGGTTAAAGCTAGGCCTCCCCTAGCCCCAGGATAGGGCACCCCTAGGCTCAGGCTATGGCACCACTAGGCTTAGTCTAGGGCACCCCTAGGCTTAGGCTAAAGCTAGGGTTCCCCTAGCACAGGCTAGGGCACCCATAGGCTCAGGCTAGGGCACCGGTAGGCTCAGGCTAGGGCACCCCTAGGCTTAGGCTAAGGCTAGGGCTCCCCTAGCCTCAGGCTAGGGCACTCGGAGGCTTAGGCTAGGGCACCCCTAGGCTTAGGTTAGGGAACCCCTAGGCTTAGGTTAGGGAACCCCTAGGCTTAGGCTAGGGCACCCCAAGGCTTAGGCTAGGGTACCCCGAGGCTTAGGTTAGGGAACCCCCAGGCTTAGGCTAGGGCACGCCTAGGCTTAGGCTAGGGTACCCCTAGGCTTAGGCTAAGGCTAAGGCTCCCCTAGCCTAAGGCTAGAGCACGCCTAGGCTTAGGCTAGGGCACCCCTAGGCTTAGGCAAAGGCTACAGCTCCCCTAGCCTCAGGCTTGGGCACCCCTAGTCTCAGGCTAGGACCATCCTAGGCTAGACTAAGGCTAGGGCTCCCCTAGCCCGGTCTAGGGCACCCCTAGGCTCAGGCTAGGGCACCCCTAGGCTTAGGCTAAAGCTAGGGCTCCTCTCGCCTCAGGCTAGGCCACCCTACGCTCAGGCTAGGGCACCCCTTGGCTTAGGCCAAGGCTATGCCTCCCCTAGCCTCAGGCTAGGGCACCCCTAGACTCAGGCTATGGCACCCCTAGGCTAGGCTAGGGCAATACTACGTTAGACTAAGGCTAGGGATCCCCTTGCCCGGGCTAGGGCACACGTAGGCTCAGGCTAGGGCACCCCTAGGCTCAGACTAGGGCACCCCTAGGTTTAGGCTAGGGCACCCCTAGGCTTAGGCTAAAGCTAGGGCTCCCCTATCCTCAGGCTAGGGCACCCCTAGGCTTAGGCTATGGCACCCCTCGCTTAGGCTAGGTCATCCTTAAGCTTAGGCTAAGGCTAGGGCTCACCTAGCCTAAGGCTAGAGCACCCATAGGCTTAGGCTAGGGCACCCCTAGGCTTAGGCTAGGGCTACGCTAGGCTTAGGTTAAAGCTAGGGCTCCCCTAGCCTAAGGCTAGGGCACCCCAAGGCTTAGGCTAGGGCACCCCTAGGCTTAGTCTAGGGCACCCCTACGCTTAGCCTAGGGCACACCAAGGCTTAGGCTAGGGCACCCCAAGGCTTAGGCTAGGGCACCCCTAGGCTTAGGCTTAGGCTAGGGCACCCGCAGGCTCAGGCTAGGGCACCCCTACGCTTAGGCTAGGGCACACCTAGGCTAGACTAAGGCTACGGCTCCCCTAACCCGGGCTAGGGCACCCCTAAGCTTAGGCTAGGTCACCCCTAAGCTTAGTTTAGGGCACCACTACGCTTAGCCTAGGGCACCCCAAAGCTTAGGCTAGGGCACCCCAAGGCTTAGGGTAGGGAACCCCTAGCCTTAGGCTCAGGCTAGGGCACCCCTATGCTCAGGCTAGGGCACCCCTAGGCTTAGGCTAGGGCACCCCTAATTTTAGGCTAAGGCTAGGGCTCCCCTAGCCTAAGGTTAGGGCACGCCTAGGCTTAGGCTAAGGCTACGGCTCCCCTAGCCTCAGGCTAGGGCCTGCCTAGACTCAGGCTATGGTACCCCTAGGATTACGCTAGGGCAATCCTAGGCTAGGCTAAGGCTAGGGCTCCCATAGCCTCAAGCTAGGGCACCCATAGGCTCAGGCTAGGGCACCCCTAGGCTCAGGCAAGGGCACCCCTAGGGTTAGCCTGGGCAAGACTAGGCTTAGGTTAAAGCTAGGCCTCCCCTAGCCCCAGGATAGGGCACCCCTAGGCTCAGGCTATGGCACCACTAGGCTTAGTCTAGGGCACCCCTAGGCTTAGGCTAAAGCTAGGGTTCCCCTAGCACAGGCTAGGGCACCCATAGGCTCAGGCTAGGGCACCGGTAGGCTCAGGCTAGGGCACCCCTAGGCTTAGGCTAAGGCTAGGGCTCCCCTAGCCTCAGGCTAGGGCACTCGGAGGCTTAGGCTAGGGCACCCCTAGGCTTAGGTTAGGGAACCCCTAGGCTTAGGTTAGGGAACCCCTAGGCTTAGGCTAGGGCACCCCAAGGCTTAGGCTAGGGTACCCCTAGGCTTAGGTTAGGGAACCCCTAGGCTTAGGCTAGGGCACGCCTAGGCTTAGGCTAGGGTACCCCTAGGCTTAGGCTAAGGCTAAGGCTCCCCTAGCCTAAGGCTAGAGCACCCCTAGGCTTAGGCTAGGGCACCCCTAGGCTTAGGCAAAGGCTACGGCTCCCCTAGCCTCAGGCTTGGGCACCCCTAGTCTCAGGCTAGGACCATCCTAGGCTAGACTAAGGCTAGGGCTCCCCTAGCCCGGTCTAGGGCACCCCTAGGCTCAGGCTAGGGCACCCCTAGGCTTAGGCTAAAGCTAGGGCTCCTCTCGCCTCAGGCTAGGCCACCCTACGCTCAGGCTAGGGCACCCCTTGGCTTAGGCCAAGGCTACGCCTCCCCTAGCCTCAGGCTAGGGCACCCCTAGACTCAGGCTATGGCACCCCTAGGCTAGGCTAGGGCAATACTACGTTAGACTAAGGCTAGGGATCCCCTTCCCCGGGCTAGGGCACACGTAGGCTCAGGCTAGGGCACCCCTAGGCTCAGACTAGGGCACCCCTAGGTTTAGGCTAGGGAACCCCTAGGCTTAGGCTAAAGCTAGGGCTCCCCTATCCTCAGTCTAGGGCACCCCTAGGCTTAGGCTATGGCACCCCTCGCTTAGGCTAGGTCATCCTTAAGCTTAGGCTAAGGCTAGGGCTCACCTAGCCTAAGGCTAGAGCACCCATAGGCTTAGGCTAGGGCACCCCAAGGCTTAGGCTAAGGCACACCTAGACTTTGGTTAGGGCACCCCTAGGCTTAGGCTAAGGCAGAGGCTCCCCTAGCCTCAAGTTATGACACCCCTAGACTCCGGCTAGGGCACCCCTAGGGTTAGCCTGGGCAATCCTAGGCTTAGGTTAAAGCTAGGCCTCCCCTAGCCCCAGGATAGGGCACCCCTAGGCTCAGGCTATGGCACCACTAGGCTTAGTCTAGGGCACCCCTAGGCTTAGGCTAAAGCTAGGGTTCCCCTAGCACAGGCTAGGGCACCCATAGGCTCAGGCTAGGGCACCGGTAGGCTCAGGCTAGGGCACCCCTAGGCTTAGGCTAAGGCTAGGGCTCCCCTAGCCTCAGGCTAGGGCACTCGGAGGCTTAGGCTAGGGCACCCCTAGGCTTAGGTTAGGGAACCCCTAGGCTTAGGCTAGGGCACCCCAAGGCTTAGGCTAGGGTACCCCGAGGCTTAGGTTAGGGAACCCCTAGGCTTAGGCTAGGGCACGCCTAGGCTTAGGCTAGGGTACCCCTAGGCTTAGGCTAAGGCTAAGGCTCCCCTAGCCTAAGGCTAGAGCACCCCTAGGCTTAGGCTAGGGCACCCCTAGGCTTAGGCAAAGGCTACGGCTCCCCTAGCCTCAGGCTTGGGCACCCCTAGTCTCAGGCTAGGACCATCCTAGGCTAGACTAAGGCTAGGGCTCCCCTAGCCCGGTCTAGGGCACCCCTAGGCTCAGGCTAGGGCACCCCTAGGCTTAGGCTAAAGCTAGGGCTCCTCTCGCCTCAGGCTAGGCCACCCTACGCTCAGGCTAGGGCACCCCTTGGCTTAGGCCAAGGCTACGCCTCCCCTAGCCTCAGGCTAGGGCACCCCTAGACTCAGGCTATGGCACCCCTAGGCTAGGCTAGGGCAATACTACGTTAGACTAAGGCTAGGGATCCCCTTGCCCGGGCTAGGGCACACGTAGCCTCAGGCTAGGGCACCCCTAGGCTCAGACTAGGGCACCCCTAGGTTTAGGCTAGGGCACCCCTAGCCTTAGGCTAAAGCTAGGGCTCCCCTATCCTCAGGCTAGGGCACACCTAGGCTTAGGCTATGGCACCCCTCGTTTAGGCTAGGTCATCCTTAAGCTTAGGCTAAGGCTAGGGCTCACCTAGCCTAAGGCTAGAGCACCCATAGGCTTAGGCTAGGGCACCCCTAGGCTTAGGCTAGGGCTACGCTAGGCTTAGGTTAAAGCTAGGGCTCCCCTAGCCTAAGGCTAGGGCACCCCAAGGCTTAGGCTAGGGCACCCCTAGGCTTAGTCTAGGGCACCCCTACGCTTAGCCTAGGGCACACCAAGGCTTAGGCTAGGGCACCCCAAGGCTTAGGCTAGGGCACCCCTAGGCTTAGGCTTAGGCTAGGGCACCCGCAGGCTCAGGCTAGGGCACCCCTACGCTTAGGCTAGGGCACACCTAGGCTAGACTAAGGCTACGGCTCCCCTAACCCGGGCTAGGGCACCCCTAAGCTTAGGCTAGGTCACCCCTAAGCTTAGTTTAGGGCACCACTACGCTTAGCCTAGGGCACCCCAAAGCTTAGGCTAGGGCACCCCAAGGCTTAGGGTAGGGAACCCCTAGCCTTAGGCTCAGGCTAGGGCACCCCTATGCTCAGGCTAGGGCACCCCTAGGCTTAGGCTAGGGCACCCCTAATTTTAGGCTAAGGCTAGGGCTCCCCTAGCCTAAGGCTAGGGCACGCCTAGGCTTAGGCTAAGGCTACGGCTCCCCTAGCCTCAGGCTAGGGCCTGCCTAGACTCAGGCTATGGTACCCCTAGGATTACGCTAGGGCAATCCTAGGCTAGGCTAAGGCTAGGGCTCCCATAGCCTCAAGCTAGGGCACCCATAGGCTCAGGCTAGAGCACCCCTAGGCTCAGGCAAGGGCACCCCTAGGGTTAGCCTGGGCAAGACTAGGCTTAGGTTAAAGCTAGGCCTCCCCTAGCCCCAGGATAGGGCACCCCTAGGCTCAGGCTATGGCACCACTAGGCTTAGTCTAGGGCACCCCTAGGCTTAGGCTAAAGCTAGGGTTCCCCTAGCACAGGCTAGGGCACCCATAGGCTCAGGCTAGGGCACCGGTAGGCTCAGGCTAGGGCACCCCTAGGCTTAGGCTAAGGCTAGGGCTCCCCTAGCCTCAGGCTAGGGCACTCGGAGGCTTAGGCTAGGGCACCCCTAGGCTTAGGTTAGGGAACCCCTAGGCTTAGGTTAGGGAACCCCTAGGCTTAGGCTAGGGCACCCCAAGGCTTAGGCTAGGGTACCCCTAGGCTTAGGTTAGGGAACCCCTAGGCTTAGGCTAGGGCACGCCTAGGCTTAGGCTAGGGTACCCCTAGGCTTAGGCTAAGGCTAAGGCTCCCCTAGCCTAAGGCTAGAGCACCCCTAGGCTTAGGCTAGGGCACCCCTAGGCTTAGGCAAAGGCTACGGCTCCCCTAGCCTCAGGCTTGGGCACCCCTAGTCTCAGGCTAGGACCATCCTAGGCTAGACTAAGGCTAGGGCTCCCCTAGCCCGGTCTAGGGCACCCCTACGCTCAGGCTAGGGCACCCCTAGGCTTAGGCTAAAGCTAGGGCTCCTCTCGCCTCAGGCTAGGCCACCCTACGCTCAGGCTAGGGCACCCCTTGGCTTAGGCCAAGGCTACGGCTCCCCTAGCCTCAGGCTAGGGCACCCCTAGACTCAGGCTATGGCACCCCTAGGCTAGGCTAGGGCAATACTACGTTAGACTAAGGCTAGGGATCCCCTTGCCCGTGCTATGGCACACGTAGGCTCAGGCTAGGGCACCCCTAGGCTCAGACTAGGGCACCCCTAGGTTTAGGCTAGGGCACCCCTAGGCTTAGGCTAAAGCTAGGGCTCCCCTATCCTCAGGCTAGGGCACCCCTAGGCTTAGGCTATGGCACCCCTCGCTTAGGCTAGGTCATCCTTAAGCTTAGGCTAAGGCTAGGGCTCACCTAGCCTAAGGCTAGAGCACCCATAGGCTTAGGCTAGGGCACCCCTAGGCTTAGGCTAGGGCACACCTAGACTTTGGTTAGGGCACCCCTAGGCTTAGGCTAAGGCAGAGGCTCCCCTAGCCTCAAGTTATGACACCCCTAGACTCCGGCTAGGGCACCCCTAGGGTTAGCCTGGGCAATCCTAGGCTTAGGTTAAAGCTAGGCCTCCCCTAGCCCCAGGATAGGGCACCCCTAGGCTCAGGCTATGGCACCACTAGGCTTAGTCTAGGGCACCCCTAGGCTTAGGCTAAAGCTAGGGTTCCCCTAGCACAGGCTAGGGCACCCATAGGCTCAGGCTAGGGCACCGGTAGGCTCAGGCTAGGGCACCCCTAGGCTTAGGCTAAGGCTAGGGCTCCCCTAGCCTCAGGCTAGGGCACTCGGAGGCTTAGGCTAGGGCACCCCTAGGCTTAGGTTAGGGAACCCCTAGGCTTAGGTTAGGGAACCCCTAGGCTTAGGCTAGGGCACGCCTAGGCTTAGGCTAGGGTACCCCTAGGCTTAGGCTAAGGCTAAGGCTCCCCTAGCCTAAGGCTAGAGCACCCCTAGGCTTAGGCTAGGGCACCCCTAGGCTTAGGCAAAGGCTACGGCTCCCCTAGCCTCAGGCTTCGGCACCCCTAGTCTCAGGCTAGGACCATCCTAGGCTAGACTAAGGCTAGGGCTCCCCTAGCCCGGTTTAGGGCACCCCTAGGCTCAGGCTAGGGCACCCCTAGGCTTAGGCTAGGGCACCCCTAATTTTAGGCTAAGGCTAGGGCTCCGCTAGCCTAAGGCTAGGGCCTGCCTAGACTCAGGCTATGGTACCCCTAGGATTACGCTAGGGCAATCCTAGGCTAGGCTAAGGCTAGTGCTCCCCTAGCCTCAAGCTAGGGCACCCATAGGCTCAGGCTAGGGCACCCCTAGGCTCAGGCAAGGGCACCCCTAAGCTTAGGCTAAGGCTAGGGCTCCCCTATCCTCAGGCTTGGGCACCCATAGGCTTTGGCTAGGGCACCCCTAGGCTTAGGCTAAGGCTAGGGCTCCCCTAGCCTAAGGCTAGAGCACCCCTAGGCTTAGGCTAGGGCACCCCTAGCCTTGGTATAGGGCACCCCTAGGCTTAGGCAAGGGCACCCCTAGGCTTAGGCTAAGGCTAGGGCTCCCCTAGACTAAGGCTAGGGCACCCCTATGCTTTGGTTAGGGCACCCCTAGGCTTAGGCTAAGGTAACGGCTCCCCTAGCCTCAAGCTAGGACACCCCTAGACTCAGGCTAGGGCACCCCTAGGCATAGGCTAGGGCACCCCTAGGATTACGCTAAGGCTAGGGCTCCCCTATCCTAAGGCTAGAGCACCCCTAGGCTTAGGCTAGGGCACCCCTAGCCTTAGGCTAAGGCCAGGGCTCCCCTAGCCTAAGGCTAGGGCACCCCTAGGCTTAGGCTAGGGCACCCCTAGGCTTAGGCTAAGGTTACGGTTCCCTAGCTTCAGGCTAGGGGTCCCCTAGCCTCAGGCTAGGGCACCCGTAGGCTCAGGCTAGGGCACCCGTAGGCTCAGGCTAGGGCACCCCTAAGCTTAGGCAAAGGCTAGGGCTCCCCTATCCTCAGGCTAGGGCACCCATAGGCTTATGTTAGGGCACCACTAGGCTTAGGCTAGGGCACCCCTAGGCTTAGGCTAGGGCACCCCTAGGCTTAGGCTAGGGCAATCCTAGGCTAGACTAAGGCTAGGGCTCCCCTAGCCCGGTCAAGGGCACCCCTAGGCTCAGGATAGGGCACCCCTAGGCTTAGGCTAAGGCTAGGGCTCCTCTAGCCTCAGCCTAGGCCACCCTAGGCTCAGGCTAGGGCACCCCTTAACTTAGGCTAAGGCTACGGCTCCCCTAGCCTCAGGCTAGGGCACCCCTAGACTCAGGCTATGGCACCCCTAGGCTAGGCTAGGGCAATCCTAGGTTAGACTAAGGCTAGGGATCCCCTAGCCCGGGATAGGGCACCCGTAGCCTCAGGCTAGGGCACCCCAAGGCTCAGACTAGGGCACCCCTAGGTTTAGGCTAGGGCACCCCTAGGCTTAGTCTAAAGCTAGGGCTCCCCTATCCTCAGGCTAGGGCACCCCTAGGCTTAGGGTAGGGCACCGCTCGCTTAGGCTAGGTCACGCCTAAGCTTGGGCTAAGGCTAAGGCTCACCTAGCCTAAGGCTAGAGCACCCATAGGCTTAGGCTAGGGCACCACTAGGCTTAGGCTAGGGCTACCCTAGGCTTAGGCTAAGCTAGGGCTCCCCTAGCCTAAGGCTAGGGCACCCCAACGCTTAGGCTAGGGCACCCCTACGCTTAGCCTAGGGCACACCAAGGCTTAGGCTATGGCACCCCTAGGCTTAGACTAGGGCACCCCTAGGTTTAGGCTTAGGCTAGGGCACCCGCAGGCTCAGGCTAGGGCACCCCTACGCTTAGGCTAGGGCACACCTAGGCTAGACTAAGGCTACGGCTCCCCTAGCCCGGGCTAGGGCACCCCTAGGCTTAGGCTAGGTCACCCCTAATCTTCATCTATGGGACCCCTACGCTTAGCCTAGGGCACCCCAAAGCTTAGGCTAGGGCACTCCAAGGCTTAGGCTAGGGAACCCCTAGGCTTAGGCTAGGGAACCCCTAGGCTTAGGCTAAGGCTAGGGCTCCCCTAGCCTAAGGCTAGGGCACCCCTAGGCTTAGGCTAGGGCACCCCTTGGCTTAGGCTAGGGCACTCCTAGGCTTAGTCTAGGGCACCCCTAGGCTTAGGCTAGGGCACCCGTAGGCTCAGGCTAGGTCACCCCTATGCTCAGGCTAGGGCACCCCTAGGCTTAGGCTAGGGCACCCCTAATTTTAGGCTAAGGCTAGGGCTCCCCTAGCCTAAGGCTAGGGCACGCATAGGCTTAGGCTAAGGCTACGGCTCCCCTAACTTCAGGCTAGGGCCCCCCTAGACTCAGGCTATGGTACCCCTAGGATTACGCTAGGGCAATCCTAGGCTAGACTAAGGCTAGTGATCCCCTAGCCTCAGGCTAGGGCATCCGTAGGCTCAGGGAAGGGCACCCCTAGGCTCAGGCTAGGGCACCCTTAAGCTTAGGCAAAGGCTAGGGCACCCCTATCCTCAGGCTAGGGCACCCATAGGCTTATGTTAGGGCACCACTAGGCTTAGGCTAGGGCACCCCTAGTCTTAGGCTAGGGCACCCCTAGGCTTAGGCTAGGGCAATCCTAGGCTAGACTAAGGCTAGGGCTCCCCTAGCCCGGTCTAGGGCACCCCTAGGCTCAGGCTAGGGCACCCCTAGGCTTAGGCTAAGGCTAGGGCTCCTCTAGCCTCAGCCTAGGCCACCCTAGGCTCAGGCTAGGGCACCCCTTGGCTTAGGCTAAGGCTACGGCTCCCCTAGCCTCAGGCTAGGGCACCCCTAGACTCAGGCTATGGCACCCCTAGGCTAGGCTAGGGCAATCCTAGGTTAGACTCAGATTAGGGATCCCCTAGCCCGGGCTAGGGCACCCGTAGGCTCAGGCTAGGGCACCCCAAGGCTCAGACTAGGGCACCCCTAGGTTTAGGCTAGGGCACCCCTAGGCTTAGGCTAAAGCTAGGGCTCCCCTATCCTCAGGCTAGGGCACCCCTAGGCTTAGGGTAGGGCACCCCTCGCTTAGGCTAGGTCACGCCTAAGCTTGGGCTAAGGCTAAGGCTCACCTAGCCTAAGGCTAGAGCACCCATAGGCTTAGGCTAGGGCACCAATAGGCTTAGGCTAGGGCTACCCTAGGCTTAGGCTAAGCTAGGGCTCCCCTAGCCTAAGGCTAGGGCACCCCTAGGCTTAGGCTAGGGCACCCCTACGCTTAGCCTAGGGCACACCAAGGCTTAGGCTAGGGCACCCCTAGGCTTAGGCTAGGGCACCCCTAGGTTTAGGCTTAGGCTAGGGCACCCGCAGACTCAGGCTAGGGCACCCCTACGCTTAGGCTAGGGCACACCTAGGCTAGACTAAGGCTACGGCTCCCCTAGCCCGGGCTAGGGCACCCCTAGGCTTAGGCTAGGTCACCCCTAATCTTCGTCTATGGGACCCCTACGCTTAGCCTAGGGCACCCCAAAGCTTAGGCTAGGGCACTCCAAGGCTTAGGCTAGGGAACCCCTAGGCTTAGGCTAGGGAACCCCTAGGCTTAGGCTAAGGCTAGGGCTCCCCTAGCCTAAGGCTAGGGCACCCCTAGGCTTAGGCTAGGGCACCCCTTGGTCTAGGCTAGGGCACTCCTAGGCTTAGTCTAGGGCACCCCTAGTCTTAGGCTAGGGCACCCGTAGGCTCAGGCTAGGGCACCCATATGCTCAGGCTAGGGCACCCCTAGGCTTAGGCTAGGGCACCCCTAATTTTAGGCTAAGGCTAGGGCTCCCCTAGCCTAAGGCTAGGGCACGCATAGGCTTAGGCTAAGGCTACGGCTCCCCTAGCTTCAGGCTAGGGCCCCCCTAGACTCAGGCTATGGTACCCCTAGGATTACGCTAGGGCAATCCTAGGCTAGACTAAGGCTAGTGATCCCCTAGCCCCAGGCTAGGGCATCCGTAGGCTCAGGGAAGGGCACCCCTAGGCTCAGGCTAGGGCACCCCTAAGCTTAGGCAAAGGCTAGGGCACCCCTATCCTCAGGCTAGGGCACCCATAGGCTTATGTTAGGGCACCACTAGGCTTAGGCTAGGGCACCCCTAGGCTTAGGCTAGGGCACCCCTTGGGTTAGGCTAAGGCTAAGGCTCCCCTAGCCTTAGGCTAGGGCACCCCAACCTTAGGCTAGGGCACCCCTAGGCATAGGCTAGGGCACCCCTAGTCTAAGGCTAGGGCAACCCTAGGATTAGGCAAAGGCTACGGCTCCCCTAGCCTCAGGCTTGGGCACCCCTAGTCTCAGGCTAGGGCAATCCTAGGCTTAGGCAAGGGCAATCCTAGGCTAGACTAAGGCTAGGGCTCCCCTAGCCTCAGGCTAGGGCACCCGTTGGCTCAGGCTAGGGCACCCCTAGGCTCAGACTAGAGCACTCCTAGGCTTAGGCTAGGGCACCCATAGGCTTAGGCTAGGGCACCCCTAGGCTTAGGCTAAGGCTAGGGCTCCCCTAGCCTAAGACTAGAGCACCCCTAGGCTTAGGCTAGGGCACCCCTAGCCTTGGTCTAGGGCACCCCTAGGCTTAGGCAAGGGCACCCCTAGGCTTAGGCTAAGGCTAGGGCTCCCCTAGACTAAAACTAGGGCACCCCTAGGCTTTGGTTAGGGCACCCCTAGGCTTAGGCTAAGGCAACGGCTCCCCTAGCCTCAAGCTAGGACACCCCTAGACTCAGGCGAGGGCACCCCTAGGCTTAGGCTAGGGCAATCCTAGGCTTAGGCTAAGGCTAGGGCTCCCCTAGCCTAAGGCTAGGGCACCCCTAGGCTTAGGCTAGGGCACCCCTTGGCTTAGGCTAGGGCACTCCTAGGCTTAGTCTAGGGCACCCCTAGGCTTAGGCTAGGGCACCCGTAGGCTCAGGCTAGGGCACCCCTATGCTCAGGCTAGGGCACCCCTAGGCTTAGGCTAGGGCACCCCTAATTTTAGGCTAAGGCTAGGGCTCCCCTAGCCTAAGGCTAGGGCACGCATAGGCTTAGGCTAAGGCTACGGCTCCCCTAGCTTCAGGCTAGGGCCCCCCTAGACTCAGGCTATGGTACCCCTAGGATTACGCTAGGGCAAT
Organism: Tenrec ecaudatus; assembly: GCF_050624435.1. Lineage (NCBI taxonomy): Eukaryota > Metazoa > Chordata > Mammalia > Afrosoricida > Tenrecidae > Tenrec > Tenrec ecaudatus. The sequence goes on from NW_027457642.1 coordinate 3,440,268, forward strand.
CCTAGGCTAGACTAAGGCTAGTGATCCCCTAGCCTCACGTTAGGGCATCCGTAGGCTCAGGGAAGGGCACCCCTAGGCTCAGGCTAGGGCACCCCTAAGCTTAGGCAAAGGCTAGGGCACCCCTATCCTCAGGCTAGGGCACCCATAGGCTTATGTTAGGGCACCACTAGGCTTAGGCTAGGGCACCCCTAGGCTTAGGCTAGGGCACCCCTAGGCTTACGCTAAGGCTAAGGCTGCCCTTGCCTAAGGCTAGAGCACCCCTAGGTTTGCTAGGGCACCCCTAGGCTTAGGCTAGGGCACCCCTTGGGGTAGGCTAAGACTAAGGCTCCCCAAGCCTTAGGCTAGGGCACCCCAAGCTTAGGCTAGGGCACCCCTAGGCATAGGCTAGGGCACCCCTAGGCTAAGGGTAGGGCAACCCTAGGATTAGGCAAAGGCTACGGCTCCCCTAGCCTCAGGCTTGGGCACCCCTAGTCTCAGGCTAGGGCAATCCTAGGCTTAGGCCAGGGCAATCCTAGGCTAGACTAAGGCTAGGGCTCCCCTAGTCTCAGGCTAGGGCACCCGTTGGCTCAGGCTAGGGCACCCCTAGGCTCAGACTAGAGCACCCCTAGGCTTAGGCTAGGGCACCCATAGGCTTAGGCTAGGGCACCCCTAGGCTTAGGCTAAGGCTAGGGCTCCCCTAGCCTAAGGCTAGAGCACCCCTAGGCTTAGGCTAGGGCACCCCTAGCCTTGGTCTAGGGCCCCCCTAGGCTTAGGCAAGGGCACCCCTAGGCTTAGGCTAAGGCTAGGGCTCCCCTAGACTAAAACTAGGGCACCCCTAGGCTTTGGTTAGGGCACCCCTAGGCTTAGGCTAAGGCAACGGCTCCCCTAAGCCTCAAGCTAGGACACCCCTAGACTCAGGCGAGGGCACCCCTAGGCTTAGGCTAGGGCAATCCTAGGCTTAGGTTAAGGCTAGGGCTCCCCTAGCCTCAGGCTAGGGCACCGTTAGGCTCAGGCTAGGGCACCACTAGGCTTAGTCTAGGGAACCCCTAGGCTTAGGCTAAGGCTAGGGTTCCCCTAGCACAGGCTAGGGCACCCATAGGCTCAGGCTAGGGCACCTCTAGGCTCAGTGTAGGGCACCCCTGGCTTAGGGTAAGCTTAGGGATCCCCTAGCCTAAGCCTAGGGCACCCCTAGGCTTAGGCTAGTTCACCCATAGGCTTAGGCTAGGGCACCCCTATGCATAGGAAAAGGCTAGGGCTCCCCTAGCCTAAGGCTCGGGCACCCCTAGGCTTACGCTAGGGTACCCCTAGGGTTAGGCTAGGGCAACCCTAGGCTTAAGCTAGGGCACCCCTAGGCTTAGGCTAAGGCTACGGCTCCCCTAGCCTAAGGCTAGGGCTCCCCTAGCTTCAGGCTAGGGCACCCGTAGGATCAGGCTAGGGTACTTCTAGACTTAGGCTAGGGCACTCCTAGGCTTAGGCTAAGGCTAGGACTCCCCTAGCCTCAGGTTAGTGCACCCCTAGGCTTAGGCTAGGACACCCCTAGGCATAGGCTAGGGCACCCCTAGGATTAGGCTAAGGCTAGGGCTCCCCTATCCTAAGGCTAGAGCACCCCTACACTTAGGCTAGGGTACCCCGAGGCTTAGGCGAGGGAACCCCTAGGCTTAGGCTAGGGCACACCTAGGCTTAGGCTAGGGCACCCCTAGGCTTAGGCTAAGGCTAGGGCACCCCTAGGCTTAGGCTAGGGCACCCCTTGGCTTAAGTTAAGGCACCCCTAGGCTTAGGCTAGGGCACCCCCAGGCTTAGGCTAGGGCACCCCTAGGCTTGGGCTAAGGCTAGGGCTCCCCTAACCTAAGGCTAGGGCACACCTAGGCTTAGGCTAGGGCACCCCTAGGCTTAGGCTAGGGCACCCCTAGGATTAGGCTAAGGCTTGGGCTCCCCTAGCCTACGGCTAGAGATCCCCTAGCCTAAGGCTAGGGCACCCCTAGGCTTAGGCTAGGGCAACCCTAGGCTTAGGCTAGGGCAACCCTAGGCTTAGGCTAGGGCAACACTAGGCTTAGGCTAGGGCTCCCCTAGGCTTAGGGTTGGGCACCCCTAGGCTTAGGATAGGGCACCCCTAGGCTTAGGCTAAGGCTAGGGCTCCACTAGCCTCAGGTTAGGGCACCCCTAGACTCAGGTTACCGCACCCCTAAGCTTAGGCTAGGGCAATCCTAGGCTTAGGATAAGGCTAGGGCTCCACTCGCCTCAGACTAGGGCACCCCTAGGCTCAGGCTATGGCACCCCTAGGCTTAGACTAGGGCACCCCTAGGCTTAGTCTAAGGCTAGGGCTCCCCTAGCATAAGGCTACGGCACCCTAGGCTCAGGAAACGGCACCCCTAGGCTTAGACTTGGGCACCCATAGGCTTAGATAAAGGCTAGGGCTCCCCTAGCCTAAGGCTCGGGCACCCCTAGGCTTAGGCTAGGGCACCCCTAGGCTTAGGCTTAGGCAACCCTAGGGTTTAGCTAGGGTTCCCCTAGGCTTAGGCTAAGGCTAAGGCTCCCCTAGCCTCAGGCTAGTGCACCCCTAGACTCAGGCTATGACACCCCTAGGCTTAGGCTAGGGCAATCCTTGGCTAGACTAACGCTAGGGCTCCCCTATCCTCAGGCTACGGCACCCGTAGTCTCAGGCTAGGGCACCCGTAGGCTCAGGCTAGGGCACCTCTAGGCTTAGGCTAGGGCACCCCTAGGCTTAGGCTAAGGCTAGGGCTCCCCTAGCCTAAGGCTTGAGCACCCCTAGGCTTAAGCTAGGGCACCCCTAGGCTTAGGTTAAGGCTAGGGCTCCCCTAGCCTAAGGCTAAGGCACCCCTAGGCTTAGGCTAGGGCACCACTAGGCTTAGTCTTAGGCTAGGGCACCCCTAGGCTTAGGCTAGGGCACCCCTAGACTTAGACTAGGGCACCCCTAAGCTTAGGCTAGGGCACCCCAAGGCTTAGGCTACGGCACCCCTAGGCTTAGGCTACGGCACCCATAGGCTTAGGCTAAGGCTACGGCTCCCCTAGCCACAGGCTAGGGCACCCCTAGACTCATGCTATGGCACCCCTAGGCTTAAGCTAGGGCAATCCTAGGCTAGACTAAGGCTAGGGCTCCCCTAGCCTCTGGATAGGGCACCTGTAGGCTCACGCTAGGGCACCCCTAGGCTCAGGCTAGGGCACCCCTAGGCTTAGGCTAGGGCACCCCTAGGCTTAGGCTAAAGCTAGGGCTCCCCTAGCCTCAGGCTAGGGCACCCCTAGGCTTAGGCTAGCGCACCCGTAGGCTTAGGCTAGGGCACCCCAAGGCTTAGGCTTAAGCTAGGGCTCCCCTAGCATAAGGCTAGGGCACCCGTAGGCTGAGGCTAGGGCAACTCTAGGCTTAGGCTAGGGCACCCCTAGGCTTAGGCTAGGGTACCCCTAGGCTTTGGAAAGGGCACCTTTAGGCTTTGGCTAGGGCACCCCTTGGCTTAGGCTAGGACACCTCTAGGCTTAGGCAAGGGCACTTTTAGCCTTAGGCTAGGGCACCCCTAGGCTTAGGCTAGGACACCCCTAGGCTTAGGCTAAGGCTAGGGCTCCCCTAGCCTAAGGCTAGGGCACCTCTAGGCTAAGCCTAGGGCATCCCTAGGCTTAGGCTAGGGCACCCCTAGGCTTAGGCTAAGGCTAGGGCTCCCCTAGCCTAAGGCGCGGGCACCCCTAGACTCAGGTTATGGCAACCCTAGGCTTAAGCTAGGGCAATCCTAGGCTAGACTAAGGCTAGGGCTCCCCTGGCCTCAGGCTAGGGCACCCGTAGGCTCAGGCTAGGGCACCCCTATGCTCAGGCAAAGGCACCCCTAGGTTTAGGCTAGGGCACCACTAAGCTTAGGCTAGGGCACCCCTAGACGTAGGCTAAGGCTAGGTGTCCCCTAGCCTAAGGCTAGGGCATCGCTAGGCTTAGGCTAGTGCACCCCTAGGCTTAGGCTGGGGCACCCCTAGACTTAGGCTTAGGCTAGGGGACCCCTAGGCTTAGGCTAAGCTAGGGGACCGCTAGGTTTAGGCTAGGGCACCCCTAGGCTTAGGCTAGGGCACCCCTAGGGTTAGGCTACGGCACGCCTACACTTAGGGTGGGGCACCCCTAGGCTTAGGTTAAGGCTAGGACTCCACTAGCCTAAGGCTAGGGTACACCTAGGCTTTGGCTACGGCACCCCTAGACTTAGGCTAGGGCACCTCTTGGCTTAGGCTAGGGCACCCCTAGGCTTAGGCTAAGGCTAGGGCTCCTCTAGCCTAACGCTAGGGCATCCCTAGGCTTGGGCTAGGGAACCCCTAGGCTTAGGATAGGGCACCCCTAGGCTTAGGCTAGGGCACCCCTAGGCTTAGGCTAAAGCTAGGGCTCCCCTAGCCTCAGGCTAGGGCACCCCTAGGCTTAGGCTAGCGCACCCGTAGGCTTAGGCTAGGGCACCCCAAGGCTTAGGCTAAGGCTAGGGCTCCCGTAGCCTAAGGCTAGAGCACCCCTAGGCTTAGGCTAGCGCACCCGTAGGCTTAGGCTAGGGCACCCCAAGGCTTAGGCTAAAGCTAGGGCTCCACTAGCATAAGGCTAGGGCACCCGTAGGCTGAGGCTAGGGCAACTCTAGGCTTAGGCTAGGGCACCCCTAGGCTTAGGCTAGGGTACCCCTAGGCTTTGGATAGGGCACCTGTAGGCTTTGGCTAGGGCACCCCTTGGCTTTGGTTAGGGCACCCCTAGGGTTAGGCTAGGGCACCCCTAGGCATAGGCTAGGACACCTCTAGGCTTAGGCAAGGGCACTTTTAGCCTTAGGCTAGGGCACCCCTAGGCTTAGGCTAGGACACCCCTAGGCTTAGGCTAAGGCTAGGGCTCCCCTAGCCTAAGGCTAGGGCACCTCTAGGCTAAGCCTAGGGCATCCCTAGGCTTAGGCTAGGGCACCCCTAGGCTTAGGGTAAGGCTAGGGCTCCCCTAGCCTAAGGCGCGGGCACCCCTAGACTCAGGTTATGGCAAGCCTAGGCTTAGGCTTGGGCAATCCTAGGCTAGACTAAGGCTAGGGCTCCCCTAGCCTCAGGCTAGGGCACCCGTAGGCTCAGGCTAGGGCACCCCTAGGCTCAGGCAAAGGCACCCCTAGGTTTAGGCTAGGGCACCACTAAGCTTAGGCTAGGGCACCCCTAGACGTAGGCTAAGGCTAGGTGTCCCCTAGCCTAAGGCTAGGGCATCGCTAGGCTTAGGCTAGGGCAACCGTAGGCTTAGGCTCGGGCACTCCAAGGCTTAGGCTATGGCTAGGGGACCCCTAGGCTTAGGCTAAAGCACCCCTAGGCTTAGGTTAGGGAACCCCTAGGTTTAGGCTAGGGCACCCCTAGGCTTAGGCTAAAGCTAGGGCTCCCCTAGGCTTAGGCTAGGGCATCCCTAGGCTTTGGCTATGGCACCCCTAGGCTTAGGCTAGGGCTAGGGGACCCCTAGGCTTAGGCAAAGGCACCCCTAGGCTTAGGCTAAGACTAGGGGACCCCTAGGCTTAGGCTAAGGCACCCCTAGGCTTAGGCTAGTGCACCCCTAGGCTTAGTCTGGGGCACCCCTAGGCTTAGGCTTAGGCTAGGGGACCCCTAGGCTTAGGCTAAGCTAGGGGACCGCTAGGTTTAGGCTAGGGCACACCTAGGCTTAGGCTAGGGCACCCCTAGGGTTAGGCTAGGGCATGCCTACACTTAGGGTGGGGCACCCCTAGGCTTAGGCTAAGGCTAGGGCTCCACTAGCCTAAGGCTAGGGTACCCCTAGGCTTTGGCTACGGCACCCCTAGACTTAGGCTAGGGCACCCCTTGGCTTAGGCTAGGGCACCCCTAGGCTTAGGCTAAGGCTAGGGCTCCTCTAGCCTAACGCTAGGGCATCCCTAGGCTTGGGCTAGGGAACCCCTAGGCTTAGGATAGGGCACCCCTAGGCTTAGGCTAGGGCACCCCAAGGCTTTGGCTAAGGCTAGGGCTCCCCTAGCCTAAGGCTAGGGCACCCCTAGGCTTTGGCTAGAGCACCCCTAGGCTTAGGGTAGGGCACCCCTAGGCTTAGGATAGTTCACCCCTAGGCTTAGGATAGGGCACCCCTGGGCTTAGGATAGGGCACGCCTAGGCTTAGGCTAAGGCTAGGGCTCCACTAGACTAAGGCTAGGACACCCCTAGCCTCAGGCTGGGACAACCCTAGGCTTAGGCTAGGGCACCCCTAGGTTTAGGCTAGGGCACCCCTAGGCTTAGGCTAGGGCACCCATAGGTTTAGGCTAGGGTGCCCCAAGGCTTAGGCTAAGGCTAGGGCTCCCCTAGCCTAAGGCTATGGCACCCCTAGGCTCAGGAAAGGGCACACCTAGGCTTAGACTAGGGCACCCATATGCTTAGGAAAAATCTAGGGCTCCCCTAGCCTAAGGCTAGGGCACCCCTAGGCTTAGACTTGGGCACCCCAAGGCTTTAGCTAGGGTTCCCCTTGGCTTAGGCTAAGGCTAAGGCTCCCCTAGCCTCAGGCTACTGCACCCCTAGACTCAGGGTATGACACCCCTAGGCTTAGGCTAGGGCAATCCTAGGCTAGACTAACACTAGGGCTCCCCTATCCTCAGGTTAGGGCACCCGTAGGCTCAGGCTAGGGCACCTCTAGGCTCAGGCTAGGGCACCCCTAGGCTTAGGCTAGGGCACCCCTAGGCTTAGGCTAAGGCTAGGGCTTCCCTAGCCTAAGGCTAGAGCACCCCTAGGCTTAGGCTAGGGAACCCATAGGCTTAGGCTAGGGCACCCTTAGGCTTAGACTTAGGCTAGGGCTCCCCTAGGCTTATGCTAGGGCGCCGCTAGGCTTAGGCTAGGGCACCCCTAGGCCTAGGCTAGGGCACCCCTAGACTTAGGCTAGGGCACCCCTAAGCTTAGGCTGGGGCACCCCAAGGCTTTGGCTAGGGCACCCCTAGGCTTAGGCTACGGCACCCCTAGGCTTAGGCTAGGGCACCCCTAGGCTTAGGCTAAGGCTACAACTCCCCTAGCCACAGGCAAGGGCACCCCTAGACTCATGCTATGGCACCCCTAGGCTTAGGCTAGGGCAATCCTAGGCTAGACTAAGGCTAGGGCTCCCCTAGCCTCAGGCTAGGGCACCTGTAGACTCAGGCTAGGGCACCCCTAGGCTCAGGCAAGGGCACCCCTAGGCTTAGGCTAGGGCAACCCTAGGCTTAGGCTAAAGCTAGGGCTCCCCTAGCCTCAGGCTAGGGCACCCCTAGGCTTAGGCTAGGGCACCCGTAGGCTTAGGCTAGGGCACCCCAAGGCTTAGGCTAAGGCTAGGGATCCCCTAGCCTAAGGCTAGAGCACCCCTAGGCTTAGGCTAGGGCACCCCTAGGCTTAGGCTAGGGCACCCCAAGGCTTAGGCTAAGGCTAGGGCTCCCCTGGCCTAAGGCTAGAGCACCCCTAGGCTTAGGCTATGGCACCCCTAGGCTTAGGCTAGGGCACCCCTAGGCTTAGGCTAATGCTAGGGCTCCTCTAACCTAAGGCTAGGGCACCCGTAGGCTTAGGCTAGGGCAACTGTAGGCTTAGGCTAGGGCACCCCTAGGCTTTGGGTAGGGTACCCCTAGGCTTAGGCTAGGGCACCCCTTAGCTTAGGCTAGGGCACCCCTAGGCTAAGGCTAAGGCTAGGGCTCCATTAGCCTAAGGCTAGGGCACCCCTAGGGTTAGGTTAGGGCACCCCTAGGCTTAGGCTAGGACACCCCTAAGCTTAGGCTAAGGCTATTGCTCCCAACCTAAGGCTAGGCCTCCCCTAGGCTTAGGCTAGGGCACCCCTAGGCTTAGGCTAGGGCACGCCAAGGCTTAGGCTAGGGCACCCCTAGGCTTAGGCTAGGGCACCCCTAGGCTTAGGCTAGTGCACCCCTAAGCTTATGCTAGGGCACCCCTAGGCTTAGACTAGGACACACCTTGGCTTAGGCTAAAGCTAGGGCTCCCCTAGCCTAAGGCTAGGGCACCCGTAGGCTTAGGCTAGGGCAACTCTAGTCTTAGGCTAGGGCACCCCTAGGCTTAGGATAGGGTACCCCTAGGCTTAGACTAAGGCTAGGGCTCCATTAGCCTAAGGCTAGGGCACCCCTAGGCTTAGGCTAGGGCACCCCTAGGCTTAGGCTAAGGCTAGGGCTCCACTAGATTAAGGCTAGGACACCCCAAGCCTTAGGCTAGGACAACCCTAGGCTTAGGCTAGGGCACCCCTAGGTTTAGGCTAGGGCACCCCTAGGCTTAGGCTAGGGCACCCATAGGTTTAGGCTAGGGTGCCCCAAGGCTTAGGCTAAGGCTAGGGCTCCCCTAGCCTAAGGCTATGGCACCCCTAGGCTCAGGAAAGGGCACACCTAGGCTTAGACTAGGGCACCCATATGCTTAGGAAATATCTAGGGCTCCCCTAGCCTAAGGCTAGGGCACCCCTAGGCTTAGACTTGGGCACCCCAAGGCTTTAGCTAGGGTTCCCCTTGGCTTAGGCTAAGGCTAAGGCTCCCCTAGCCTCAGGCTACTGCACCCCTAGACTCAGGGTATGACACCCCTAGGCTTAGGCTAGGGCAATCCTAGGCTAGACTAACACTAGGGCTCCCCTATCCTCAGGTTAGGGCACCCGTAGGCTCAGGCTAGGGCACCTCTAGGCTCAGGCTAGGGCACCCCTAGGCTTAGGCTAGGGCACCCCTAGCTTAGGCTAAGGCTAGGGCTTCCCTAGCCTAAGGCTAGAGCACCCCTAGGCTTAGGCTAGGGAACCCATAGGCTTAGGCTAGGGCACCCCTAGGCTTAGACTTAGGCTAGGGCTCCCCTAGGCTTACGCTAGGGCGCCGCTAGGCTTAGGCTAGGGCACCCCTAGGCCTAGGCTAGGGCACCCCTAGACTTAGGCTAGGGCACCCCTAAGCTTAGGCTGGGGCACCCCAAGGCTTAGGCCAGGGCACCCCTAGGCTTAGGCTACGGCACCCCTAGGCTTAGGCTAGGGCACCCCTAGGCTTAGGCTAAGGCTACAACTCCCCTAGCCACAGGCAAGGGCACCCCTAGACTCATGCTATGGCACCCCTAGGCTTAGGCTAGGGCAATCCTAGGCTAGACTAAGGCTAGGGCTCCCCTAGCCTCAGGCTAGGGCACCTGTAGGCTCAGGCTAGGGCACCCCTAGGCTCAGGCAAGGGCACCCCTAGGCTTAGGCTAGGGCAACCCTAGGCTTAGGCTAAAGCTAGGGCTCCCCTAGCCTCAGGCTAGGGCACCCCTAGGCTTAGGCTAGGGCACCCGTAGGCTTAGGCTAGGGCACCCCAAGGCTTAGGCTAAGGCTAGGGATCCCCTAGCCTAAGGCTAGAGCACCCCTAGGCTTAGGCTAGGGCACCCCTAGGCTTAGGCTAGGGCACCCCAAGGCTTAGGCTAAGGCTAGGGCTCCCCTGGCCTAAGGCTAGAGCACCCCTAGGCTTAGGCTAGGGCACCCCTAGGCTTAGGCTAGGGCACCCCTAGGCTTAGGCTAATGCGAGGGCTCCCCTAACCTAAGGCTAGGGCACCCGTAGGCTTAGGCTAGGGCAACTGTAGGCTTAGGCTAGGGCACCCCTAGGCTTTGGGTAGGGTACCCCTAGGCTTAGGCTAGGGCACCCCTTAGCATAGGCTAGGGCACCCCTAGGCTAAGGCTAAGGCTAGGGCTCCATTAGCCTAAGGCTAGGGCACCCCTAGGGTTAGGTTAGGGCACCCCTAGGCTTAGGCTATGACACCCCTAGGCTTAGGCTAAGGCTATTGCTCCCTAGCCTAAGGCTAGGCCTCCCCTAGGCTTAGGCTAGGGCACCCCTAGGCTTAGGCTAGGGCACGCCTAGGCTTAGGCTAGGGCACCCCTAGGCTTAGGCTAGGGCACCCCTAGGCTTAGGCTAGTGCACCCCTAGGCTTAGGCTAGGGCACCCCTAGGCTTAGACTAGGACACACCTTGGCTTAGGCTAAAGCTAGGGCTCCCCTAGCCTAAGGCTAGGGCACCCGTAGGCTTAGGCTAGGGCAACTCTAGTCTTAGGCTAGGGCACCCCTAGGCTTAGGATAGGGTACCCCTAGGCTTAGACTAAGGCTAGGGCTCCATTAGCCTAAGGCTAGGGCACCCCTAGGCTTAGGCTAGGGCACCCCTAGGCTTAGGCTAAGGCTAGGGCTCCCCTACGCTTAGGTTAGGGTACCCCAAGGCTTAGGGTAGGTCACCCCTAGGCTTAGGATAGGGCACCCCTAGGCTTAGGCTAGGGCACACCTAGGCTTAGGCTAAGGCTAGGGCTCCCCTAGGCTTAGGCTAGGGCACCCCTTGGCGTAGGCTAGGGCACACCCAGGCTTAGGCTAGGGCACCCCTTGGCTTAGGCTAAGGCACCCCTAGGCTTAGGCTAGGGCACCCCTAGGCTTAGTCTAAGGCTAGGGCTCCCCTAACCTAAAGCTAGGGCACCCCTAGGCTTAGGCTAGGGCACCCCTAGGGTTAGGCTAGGGCACAGCTAGGCTTAGGCTAAGGCTACGGCTCCATAGCCTCAGGCTAGCGCACACCTTGACTCAGGATATGGCACCCCTAGGCTTAGGCTAGGGCAATCCTAGGCTAGACTAAGGAAAGGGCACCTGTAGGCTCATACTATGGCATCCCTAGGCTTAGGCTAGGGCAATCCTAGGCTAGAGTAAGGCTAGGGCTCCCCTAGCCTCAGGCTAGGGCACCTGTAGGCTCAGGCTAGGGCACCCCTAGGCTCAGGCTAGGGCACCCCTAGGCTTAGGCTAGGGCACCCCTAGGCTTAGGCTAAAGCTAGGGCTCCCCTAGCCTCAGGCTAGGGAAACCCTAGGCTTAGGCCAGGGCACCCGTAGGCTTAAGTTAGGGAACCCCAAGGCTTAGGCTAAGGCTAGGGCTCCCCTAGCCTAAGGCTAGAGCACCCCTAGGCTTAGGTTAGGGCACCCCTAGGCTTAGGCTAGGGGACCCCAAGGCTTAGGCTAAAGCTAGGGCTCCCCTAACCTAAGGCTAGGGCACCCGTAGGCTTAGGCTAGGGCAACTCTAGGCTTAGGCTAGGGCACCCCTAGGCTTAGGATAGGGTACCCCTAGGCTTAGGCTAAGGCTAGGGCTCCATTAGCCTAAGGCTAGGGCACCCCTAGGGTTAGGCTAGGGCACCCCTATATTTAGGCTAGGGCACTCCTAGGCTTAGGCTAAGGCTAGTGCTCCCTAGCCTAAGGCTTGGCCTCTCCTAGGCTTAGGCTAGGGCACCCCTAGGCTTAGGTTAGGGCACACCTAGGCTTAGGCTAGGGCACCCCTAGGCTTAGGCTAGGGCACCCCTAGGCTTAGGCTAGTGCACCCCTAGGCTTAGGCTAGGGCACCCTTAGGCTTAGGCTAGGACACACCTTGGCTTAGGATAGGGCACCCCTAGACTTAGGCTAGGGCACCCCTAGGCTTAGGCTAAGGCTAGGGCTCCCCTACGCTTAGGTTAGGGTACCCCAAGGCTTAGGGTAGGTCACCCCTAGGCTTAGGATAGGGCACCCCTAGGCTTAGGCTAGGGCACACCTAGGCTTAGGCTAGGGCACCCTTAGGCTTAGGCTAAGGCTAGGGCTCCCCTAGGCTTAGGCTAGGGCACCCCTTGGCTTAAGCTAAGGCACCCCTAGGCTTAGGCTAGGGCACCCCTAGGCTTGGGCTAAGGCTTGGGCTCCCCTAACCTAAGGCTAGGGCACCCCTAGGCTTAGGCTAGGGCACCCCTAGGCTTAGGCTAGGGCACAGCTAGGCTTAGGCTAAGGCTACGGCTCCATAGCCTCAGGCTAGGGCACCCCTTGACTCAGGATATGGCACCCCTAGGCTTAGGCTAGGGCAATCCTAGGCTAGGTTAAGGAAAGGGCACCTGTAGGCTCAGGCTAGGACACCCCTAGGTTCAGGCTAGGACACCCCTAGGCTTAGGCTAGGGCACCCCAGGGCTTAGGCTAAAGCTAGGGCTCCCCTAGCCTCAGGTTAGGGCACCCCTAGGCTTAGGCTAGGACACCCCTTGGCTTAGGCAAAGCTAGGGATCCCCTAGCCTAAGGCTAGAGCACTCCTAGGCTTAGGCTAGGGCACCCCTAGGCTTAGGCTAGGGTACCCCTAGGCTTAGGCTAAGGCTAGGGCTCCCCTACCCTAAGGCTAGGGCACCACTAGGCTCAGGGTAGAGCACCCCTAGGCTCAGGCTAGGGCACCCCTAGGCTCAGGCTAGGGCACCCCTAGGCTTAGGCTAGGGCACACCTAGGCTTAGGCAAAGGCTAGGGCTCCCCTAGCCTAAGGTTAGGGCACCCCTAGGCTTAGTCTAGGGCACCCCTAGGCTTAGGCTATGGCACCCCTAGGCTTAGGTTAGGCCACCCCTAGTCTTAGGCTAGGGTACCCCTAGCCTTAGGCTAAGGCTAGGGCACCCCTAGGCTTAAGCTACGGCAATCCTAGGCTAGACTAAGGAAAGGGCACCTGTAGGCTCAGGATAGGGCACCCCTAGGCTCAGGCTAGGGCACCCCTAGGCTTAGGCTAGGGTACCCCAAGGCTAAAGCTATAGCTAGGGCTCCCCAAGGCTCAGGTTAGGGCACCCCTAGGCTTAGGCTAGGGCACCCCTAGGCTTAGGCTAAGGCTAGAGTTCCCCTAGCCTAAGGATAGAGCACCCCTAGGCTTAGGCTAGGGTACACCTAGGTTTAGGCTAAGGCTAGTGCTCCCCTAGCCTAAGGCTAGGGCACCCCTAGGCTTAGGCTAGGGCACCCCTAGGCTTAGGCTATGGCACACCTAGGCTTAGGCTAAGGCTAGGGCTCCCCTAGGCTTAGGCTACGGCACCCCATGGCTTTGGCTAGGGCACACCTAGGCTTAGGTTAGGACTCCGCTAGGCTTAGGCTAAGGCTAGGTCTTCCCTAGCCTAAGGCTAGGGCACCCCTAGGCTTAGGCTAGGGCACCCCTAGGCCTTGGCTAGGGCAGCCCTAGGCTTAGGGTAAGGCTAGGGCATCCCTAGCCTAAGGCTACGGCACCCCATGGCTTTGGCTAGGGCACACCTAGGCTTAGGCTAGGACTCCGCTAGGCTTAGGCTAAGGCTAGGTCTTCCCTAGCCTAAGGCTAGGGCACCCCTAGGCTTAGGCTAGGGCACCCCTAGGCCTTGGCTAGGGCAGCCCAAGGCTTAGGCTAAGGCTAGGGCTCCCCTGGCCTAAGGCTAGAGCACCCCTAGGCTTAGGCTAGGGCAACTGTAGGCTTAGGCTAGGGCACCCCTAGGCTTTGGGTAGGGTACCCCTAGGCTTAGGCTAGGGCACCCCTTAGCATAGGCTAGGGCACCCCTAGGCTAAGGCTAAGGCTAGGGCTCCATTAGCCTAAGGCTAGGGCACCCCTAGGGTTAGGTTAGGGCACCCCTAGGCTTAGGCTAGGACACCCCTAGGCTTAGGCTAAGGCTATTGCTCCCTAGCCTAAGGCTAGGCCTCCCCTAGGCTTAGGCTAGGGCACCCCTAGGCTTAGGCTAGGGCACGCCTAGGCTTAGGCTAGGGCACCCCTAGGCTTAGGCTACGGCACCCCTAGGCTTAGGCTAGGGCACCCCTAGGCTTAGACTAGGACACACCTTGGCTTAGGCTAAAGCTAGGGCTCCCCTAGCCTAAGGCTAGGGCACCCGTAGGTTTAGGCTAGGGCAACTCTAGTCTTAGGCTAGGGCACCCCTAGGCTTAGGATAGGGTACCCCTAGGCTTAGACTAAGGCTAGGGCTCCATTAGCCTAAGGCTAGGGCACCCCTAGGCTTAGGCTAGGGCACCCCTAGGCTTAGGCTAAGGCTAGGGCTCCCCTAGGCTTAGGCTAGGGCACCCCTTGGCGTAGGCTAGGGCACACCTAGGCTTAGGCTAGGGCACCCCTTGGCTTAGGCTAAGGCACCCCTAGGCTTAGGCTAGGGCACCCCTAGGCTTAGTCTAAGGCTAGGGCTCCCCTAACCTAAAGCTAGGGCACCCCTAGGCTTAGGCTAGGGCACCCCTAGGGTTAGGCTAGGGCACAGCTAGGCTTAGGCTAAGGCTACGGCTCCATAGCCTCAGGCTAGCGCACCCCTTGACTCAGGATATGGCACCCCTAGGCTTAGGCTAGGGCAATCCTAGGCTAGACTAAGGAAAGGGCACCTGTAGGCTCATACTATGGCACCCCTAGGCTTAGGCTAGGGCAATCCTAGGCTAGACTAAGGCTAGGGCTCCCCTAGCCTCAGGCTAGGGCACCTGTAGGCTCAGGCTAGGGCACCCCTAGGCTCAGGCTAGGGCACCCCTAGGCTTAGGCTAGGGCACGCCTAGGCTTAGGCTAAAGCTAGGGCTCCCCTAGCCTCAGGCTAGGGAAACCCTAGGCTTAGGCCAGGGCACCCGTAGGCTTAAGTTAGTGAACCCCAAGGCTTAGGCTAAGGCTAGGGCTCCCCTAGCCTAAGGCTAGAGCACCCCTAGGCTTAGGCTAGGGCACCCCTAGGCTTAGGCTAGGGGACCCCAAGGCTTAGGCTAAAGCTAGGGCTCCCCTAACCTAAGGCTAGGGCACCCGTAGGCTTAGGCTAGGGCAACTCTAGGCTTAGGCTAGGGCACCCCTAGGCTTAGGATAGGGTACCCCTAGGCTTAGGCTAAGGCTAGGGCTCCATTAGCCTAAGGCTAGGGCACCCCTAGGGTTAGGCTAGGGCACCCCTATATTTAGGCTAGGGCACTCCTAGGCTTAGGCTAAGGCTAGTGCTCCCTAGCCTAAGGCTTGGCCTCTCCTAGGCTTAGGCTAGGGCACCCCTAGGCTTAGGTTAGGGCACGCCTAGGCTTAGGCTAGGGCACCCCTAGGCTTAGGCTAGGGCACCCCTAGGCTTAGGCTAGTGCACCCCTAGGCTTAGGCTAGGGCACCCTTAGGCTTAGGCTAGGACACACCTTGGCTTAGGATAGGGCACCCCTAGACTTAGGCTAGGGCACCCCTAGGCTTAGGCTAAGGCTAGGGCTCCCCTACGCTTAGGTTAGGGTACCCCAAGGCTTAGGGTAGGTCACCCCTAGGCTTAGGATAGGGCACCCCTAGACTTAGGCTAGGGCACACCTAGGCTTAGGCTAGGGCACCCCTAGGCTTAGGCTAAGGCTAGGGCTCCCCTAGGCTTAGGCTAGGGCACCCCTTGGCTTAAGCTAAGGCACCCCTAGGCTTAGGCTAGGGCACCCCTAGGCTTGGGCTAAGGCTTGGGCTCCCCTAACCTAAGGCTAGGGCACCCCTAGGCTTAGGCTAGGGCACCCCTAGGCTTAGGCTAGGGCACAGCTAGGCTTAGGCTAAGGCTACGGCTCCATAGCCTCAGGCTAGGGCACCCCTTGACTCAGGATATGGCACCCCTAGGCTTAGGCTAGGGCAATCCTAGGCTAGATTAAGGAAAGGGCACCTGTAGGCTCAGGCTAGGACACCCCTAGGTTCAGGCTAGGACACCCCTAGGCTTAGGCTAGGGCACCCCAGGGCTTAGGCTAAAGCTAGGGCTCCCCTAGCCTCAGGTTAGGGCACCCCTAGGCTTAGGCTAGGGCACCCCTAGGCTTAGGCAAAGCTAGGGATCCCCTAGCCTAAGGCTAGAGCACCCCTAGGCTTAGGCTAGGGCACCCCTAGGCTTAGGCTAGGGTACCCCTAGGCTTAGGCTAAGGCTAGGGCTCCCCTACCCTAAGGCTAGGGCACCCCTAGGCTCAGGGTAGGGCACCCCTAGGCTCAGGCTAGGGCACCCCTAGGCTCAGGCTAGGGCACCCCTAGGCTTAGGCTAGGGCACACCTAGGCTTAGGCAAAGGCTAGGGCTCCCCTAGCCTAAGGTTAGGGCACCCCTAGGCTTAGTCTAGGGCACCCCTAGGCTTAGGCTATGGCACCCCTAGGCTTAGGTTAGGGCACCCCTAGGCTTAGGCTAAGGCTAGGGCTCCCCTAGGCTTAGGCTAGGGCACCCCTTGGCTTAAGCTAAGGCACCCCTAGGCTTAGGCTAGGGCACCCCTAGGCTTGCGCTAAGGCTTGGGCTCCCCTAACCTAAGGCTAGGGCACCCCTAGGCTTAGGCTAGGGCACCCCTAGGCTTAGGCTAGGGCACCCCTAGGCTTAGGCTAAGGCTAGAGTTCCCCTAGCCTAAGGATAGAGCACCCCTAGGCTTAGGCTAGGGTACACCTAGGTTTAGGCTAAGGCTAGTGCTCCCCTAGCCTAAGGCTAGGGCACCCCTAGGCTTAGGCTAGGGCACCCCTAGGCTTAGGCTATGGCACACCTAGGCTTAGGCTAAGGCTAGGGCTCCCCTAGGCTTAGGCTACGGCACCCCAAGACTTTGGCTAGGGCACACCTAGGCTTAGGCTAGGACTCCGCTAGGCTTAGGCTAAGGCTAGGTCTTCCCTAGCCTAAGGCTAGGGCACCCCTAGGCTTAGGCTAGGGCACCCCTAGGCCTTGGCTAGGGCAGCCCTAGGCTTAGGGTAAGGCTAGGGCATCCCTAGCCTAAGGCTACGGCACCCCATGGCTTTGGCTAGGGCACACCTAGGCTTAGGCTAGGACTCCGCTAGGCTTAGGCTAAGGCTAGGTCTTCCCTAGCCTAAGGCTAGGGCACCCCTAGGCTTAGGCTAGGGCACCCCTAGGCCTTGGCTAGGGCAGCCCAAGGCTTAGGCTAAGGCTAGGGCTCCCCTGGCCTAAGGCTAGAGCACCCCTAGGCTTAGGCTAGGGCACCCCTAGGCTTAGGCTAGGGCACCCCTAGGCTTAGGCTAATGCGAGGGCTCCCCTAACCTAAGGCTAGGGCACCCGTAGGCTTAGGCTAGGGCAACTGTAGGCTTAGGCTAGGGCACCCCTAGGCTTTGGGTAGGGTACCCCTAGGCTTAGGCTAGGGCACCCCTTAGCATAGGCTAGGGCACCCCTAGGCTAAGGCTAAGGCTAGGACTCCATTAGCCTAAGGCTAGGGCACCCCTAGGGTTAGGTTAGGGCACCCCTAGGCTTAGGCTAGGACACCCCTAGGCTTAGGCTAAGGCTATTGCTCCCTAGCCTAAGGCTAGGCCTCCCCTAGGCTTAGGCTAGGGCACCCCTAGGCTTAGGCTAGGGCACGCCTAGGCTTAGGCTAGGGCACCCCTAGGCTTAGGCTAGTGCACCCCTAGGCTTAGGCTAGGGCACCCCTAGGCTTAGACTAGGACACACCTTGGCTTAGGCTAAAGCTAGGGCTCTCCTAGCCTAAGGCTAGGGCACCCGTAGGTTTAGGCTAGGGCAACTCTAGTCTTAGGCTAGGGCACCCCTAGGCTTAGGATAGGGTACCCCTAGGCTTAGACTAAGGCTAGGGCTCCATTAGCCTAAGGCTAGGGCACCCCTAGGCTTAGGCTAGGGCACCCCTAGGCTTAGGCTAAGGCTAGGGCTCCCCTAGGCTTAGGCTAGGGCACCCCTTGGCGTAGGCTAGGGCACACCTAGGCTTAGGCTAGGGCACCCCTTGGCTTAGGCTAAGGCACCCCTAGGCTTAGGCTAGGGCACCCCTAGGCTTAGTCTAAGGCTAGGGCTCCCCTAACCTAAAGGTAGGGCACCCCTAGGCTTAGGCTAGGGCACCCCTAGGGTTAGGCTAGGGCACAGCTAGGCTTAGGCTAAGGCTACGGCTCCATAGCCTCAGGCTAGCACACCCCTTGACTCAGGATATGGCACCCCTAGGCTTAGGCTAGGGCAATCCTAGGCTAGACTAAGGAAAGGGCACCTGTAGGCTCATACTATGGCACCCCTAGGCTTAGGCTAGGGCAATCCTAGGCTAGACTAAGGCTAGGGCTCCCCTAGCCTCAGGCTAGGGCACCTGTAGGCTCAGGCTAGGGCACCCCTAGGCTCAGGCTAGGGCACCCCTAGGCTTAGGCTAGGGCACGCCTAGGCTTAGGCTAAAGCTAGGGCTCCCCTAGCCTCAGGCTAGGGAAACCCTAGGCTTAGGCCAGGGCACCCGTAGGCTTAAGTTAGGGAACCCCAAGGCTTAGGCTAAGGCTAGGGCTCCCCTAGCCTAAGGCTAGAGCACCCCTAGGCTTAGGCTAGGGCACCCCTAGGCTTAGGCTAGGGGACCCCAAGGCTTAGGCTAAAGCTAGGGCTCCCCTAACCTAAGGCTAGGGCACCCGTAGGCTTAGGCTAGGGCAACTCTAGGCTTAGGCTAGGGCACCCCCAGGCTTAGGATAGGGTACCCCTAGGCTTAGGCTAAGGCTAGGGCTCCATTAGCCTAAGGCTAGGGCACCCCTAGGGTTAGGCTAGGGCACCCCTATATTTAGGCTAGGGCACTCCTAGGCTTAGGCTAAGGCTAGTGCTCCCTAGCCTAAGGCTTGGCCTCTCCTAGGCTTAGGCTAGGGCACCCCTAGGCTTAGGTTAGGGCACGCCTAGGCTTAGGCTAGGGCACCCCTAGGCTTAGGCTAGGGCACCCCTAGGCTTAGGCTAGTGCACCCCTAGGCTTAGGCTAGGGCACCCTTAGGCTTAGGCTAGGACACACCTTGGCTTAGGATAGGGCACCCCTAGACTTAGGCTAGGGCACCCCTAGGCTTAGGTTAAGGCTAGGGCTCCCCTACGCTTAGGTTAGGGTACCCCAAGGCTTAGGGTAGGTCACCCCTAGGCTTAGGATAGGGCACCCCTAGGCTTAGGCTAGGGCACACCTAGGCTTAGGCTAGGGCACCCCTAGGCTTAGGCTAAGGCTAGGGCTCCCCTAGGCTTAGGCTAGGGCACCCCTTGGCTTAAGCTAAGGCACCCCTAGGCTTAGGCTAGGGCACCCCTAGGCTTGGGCTAAGGCTTGGGCTCCCCTAACCTAAGGCTAGGGCACCCCTAGGCTTAGGCTAGGGCACCCCTAGGCTTAGGCTAGGGCACAGCTAGGCTTAGGCTAAGGCTACGGCTCCATAGCCTCAGGCTAGGGCACCCCTTGACTCAGGATATGGCACCCCTAGGCTTAGGCTAGGGCAATCCTAGGCTAGATTAAGGAAAGGGCACCTGTAGGCTCAGGCTAGGACACCCCTAGGTTCAGGCTAGGACACCCCTAGGCTTAGGCTAGGGCACCCCAGGGCTTAGGCTAAAGCTAGGGCTCCCCTAGCCTCAGGTTAGGGCACCCCTAGGCTTAGGCTAGGGCACCCCTAGGCTTAGGCAAAGCTAGGGATCCCCTAGCCTAAGGCTAGAGCACCCCTAGGCTTAGGCTAGGGCACCCCTAGGCTTAGGCTAGGGTACCCCTAGGCTTAGGCTAAGGCTAGGGCTCCCCTACCCTAAGGCTAGGGCACCCCTAGGCTCAGGGTAGGGCACCCCTAGGCTCAGGCTAGGGCACCCCTAGGCTCAGGCTAGGGCACCCCTAGGCTTAGGCTAGGGCACACCTAGGCTTAGGCAAAGGCTAGGGCTCCCCTAGCCTAAGGTTAGGGCACCCCTAGGCTTAGTCTAGGGCACCCCTAGGCTTAGGCTATGGCACCCCTAGGCTTAGGTTAGGCCACCCCTAGTCTTAGGCTAGGGTACCCCTAGGCTTAGGCTAAGGCTAGGGCACCCCTAGGCTTAAGCTACGGCAATCCTAGGCTAGACTAAGGAAAGGGCACCTGTAGGCTCAGGATAGGGCACCCCTAGGCTCAGGCTAGGGCACCCCTAGGCTTAGGCTAGGGTACCCCAAGGCTAAAGCTATAGCTAGGGCTCCCCTAGGCTCAGGTTAGGGCACCCCTAGGCTTAGGCTAGGGCACCCCTAGGCTTAGGCTAAGGCTAGAGTTCCCCTAGCCTAAGGATAGAGCACCCCTAGGCTTAGGCTAGGGTACACCTAGGTTTAGGCTAAGGCTAGTGCTCCCCTAGCCTAAGGCTAGGGCACCCCTAGGCTTAGGCTAGGGCACCCCTAGGCTTAGGCTATGGCACACCTAGGCTTAGGCTAAGGCTAGGGCTCCCCTAGGCTTAGGCTACGGCACCCCATGGCTTTGGCTAGGGCACACCTAGGCTTAGGCTAGGACTCCGCTAGGCTTAGGCTAAGGCTAGGTCTTCCCTAGCCTAAGGCTAGGGCACCCCTAGGCTTAGGCTAGGGCACCCCTAGGCCTTGGCTAGGGCAGCCCTAGGCTTAGGGTAAGGCTAGGGCATCCCTAGCCTAAGGCTAGGGCACCCCTTGGCTTGGGCTAGGGTACCCCGAGGCTTCGGCGAGGGCACCCGTAGGCTTAGGCTAGGGCACACCTAGGCTTAGGCAAGGCTAGTGCTCCCCTAGCCTAAGGAGAGGGCACCCCTAAGCTTAGGCTAGGGCACCCCTAGGCTTAGGGTAAGATTAGTGCTCCCCTAGCCTATTGTTATGGCACCACTAGACTTAGTCTAGGGCACCCCTAGGCTTAGGCTATGGCACCCCTAGGCTTAGGCTAGGACACCCCTAGGCTTAGGCTAGGGCACCCCTAGGCTTAGGCTAGGGCACCCCTACGCTTAGGCTAAGGCTAGGGCACCCCTAGGTTTAGGCTAGGGCACCCCTAGGCTTAGGCTAGGGCACAGCTAGCCTTAGGCTAAGGCTATGGCTCCCCTAGCCTCAGGCTAGGGCACACCTACACTCAGGCTATGACACCCCTAGGCTTAGGCTAGTGTAATCCTAGGCTATATTAAGGAAAGGGCACCCATAGGCTCAGGCTAGGGAACCCCTAGGCTCAGGCTAGGGCACCCCTAGGCTTAGGCTAAGGCTAGCATTCCCTTAGCCTAAGGCTAGAGCACCGCTAGGCTTAGGTTAGGGCACCCCTAGGCTTAGGCTAGGGTACCCCTAGACTTAGGCTAAGGCTAGGGCTCCCCTAGGCTTAGGCTAGGGCACCCCTTGGCTTAGGCTAAGGCACCCCTAGGCTTAGGATAGGGCACCCCTAGGCTTAGGCTAAGGCTAGGGATCCCCTAACCTAAGGCTAGGGCACCCATAGGCTTAGGCTAGGGCACCCCTAGGCTTAGGCTAGTGCACCCCAAGGCTTAGGCTAAAGCTAGGGCTCCATTAGCCTAAGGCTAAGGCACCCCTAGGGTTAGGCTAGGGCACCCCTAGGTTAGGCTAGGACACCCCTAGGCTTAGGCTAAGGCTAGTGCTCCCTAGCCTAAGGCTAGGCCTCCCCTAGGCTTAGGCTAGGGCACCCCTAGGCTTAGGCAAAGCTAGGGTTCCCCTAGCCTAAGGCTAGGGCACCCCAGGGCTTAGGCTAAAGCTAGGGCTCCCCTAGCCTCAGGTTAGGGCACCCCTAGGCTTAGGCTAGGGCACCCCTAGGCTTAGGGAAAGCTAGGGTTCCCCTAGCCTAAGGCTAGAGCACCCCTAGACTTAGGCTAGGGCACACCTAGGCTTAGGCTAGGGTACCCCGAGATTTAGGCTAAGGCTAGGGCTCCCCTACCCTAAGGCTAGGGCACCCCTAGCTCAGGCTAGGGAACCCCTAGGCTCAGGCTAGGGCACCCATAGGCCTAGGCTAGGGCACACCTAAGCTTAGGCAAAGGCTAGTGCTCCCCTAGCCTAAGGCTAGGGCACCCCTAGGCTTAGGCTAGGGCACCCGCATGCTTAGGCTAAGGCTAGGGCTCCCCTAGCCTTAGGCTAGGGCACCCCTAGGCTTAGGGTAAGATCAGGGCTCCCCTAGCCTAAGGTTAGGGCACCCCTAGGCTTAGTCTAGGCCACCCCTAGGCTTAGGCTATGGCACCCCTAGGCTTAGGCTAGGGCACCCCTAGGCTTAGGCTAGGGCACAGCTAGGCTTAGGCTAAGGCTACGGCTCCATAGCCTCAGGCTAGGGCACCCCTTGACTCAGGATATGGCACCCCTAGGCTTAGGCTAGGGCAATCCTAGGCTAGACTAAGGAAAGGGCACCTGTAGGCTCATGCTATGGCACCCCTAGGCTTAGGCTAGGGTAATCCTAGGCTAGACTAAGGTTAGGGCTCCCTTAGCCTCAGGCTAGGGCACCTGTAGGATCAGGCTAGGGCACCCCTAGGCTCAGGCTAGGGCACCCCTAGGCTTAGGCTAGGGCACCCCTAGGCCTAGGCTAAAGCTAGGGCTCCCCTAGCCTCAGGCTAGGGCACCCCTAGGCTTAGGCTAGGGCACCCGTAGGCTTAGGTTAGGGAACCCCAAGGCTTAGGCTAAGGCTAGGGGTCCACTAGCCTAAGGTTAGAGCACCCCTAGGCTTAGGTTAGGGCACCCCTAGGCTTAGGCTAGGGCACCCCAAGGCTTAGGTTAAAGCTAGGGCTCCCCTAGCCTCAGGCTAGGGCACCCCTAGGCTTAGGCTAGGGCACCCGTAGGCTTAGGTTAGGGAACCCCAAGGCTTAGGCTAAGGCTAGGGCTCCCCTAGCCTAAGGTTAGAGCACCCCTAGGCTTAGGCTAGGGCACCCCTAGGCTTAGGCTAGGGCACCCCAAGGCTTAGGCTAAAGCTAGGGCTCCATTAGCCTAAGGCTAGGGCACCCCTAGGGTTAGGTTAGGGCACCCCTAGGCTTAGGCTAGGACACCCCTAGGCTTAGGCTAAGGCTAGTGCTCCCTAGCCTAAGGCTAGGCCTCCCCTAGGCTTAGGCTAGGGCACCCCTAGGCTTAGGCTAGGGCACGCCTAGGCTTAGGCTAGGGCACCCCTAGGCTTAGGCTAGGGCACCCCTAGGCTTAGGCTAGTGCACCCCTAGGCTTAGGCTAGGGCACCCTTAGGCTTAGGCTACGACACACCTTGACTTAAGTTAGGGCACCCCTAGACTTAGGCTAGGGCACCCCTAGGATTAGGCTAAGGCTAGGACTCCCCTACGCTTAGTTTACGGTACCCCAAGGCTTAGGGTAGGTCACCCCTAGGCTTAGGATAGGGCACCGCAAGGCTTAGGCTAGGGCACACCTAGGCTTAGGCTAGGGCACCCCTAGGCTTAGGCTAAGGCTAGGGCTCCATTAGCCTAAGGCTAGGGCACCCCTAGGGTTAGGCTAGGGCACCCCTAGGCTTAGGCTAGGACACCCCTAGGCTTAGGCTAAGGCTAGTGCTCCCTAGCCTAAGGCTAGGCCTCCCCTAGGCTTAGGCTAGGGCACCCCTAGGCTTAGGCTAGGGCACGCCTAGGCTTAGGCTAGGGCACCCCTAGGCTTAGGCTAGGGCACCCGTAGGATTAGGCTAAGGCTAGGGCTCCCCTACGCTTAGTTTATGGTACCCCAAGGCTTAGGGTAGGTCACCCCTAGGCTTAGGATAGGGCACCCCTAGGCTTAGGCTAGGGCACACCTAGGCTTAGGCTAGGGCACCCCTAGGCTTAGGCTAAGGCTAGGGCTCCCCTAGGCTTAGGCTAGGGCACCCCTTGGCTTAAGCTAAGGCACCCCTAAGCTTAGGCTAGGCCACGCCTAGGCTTGGGCTAAGGCTAGGGCTCCCCTAACCTAAGGCTAGGGCACCCCTAGGCTTAGTCTAGGGCACCCCTAGGCTTAGGCTAGGGCACAGCTAGGCTTAGGCTAAGGCTACGGCTCCATAGCCTCAGGCTAGGGCACCCCTTGACTCAGGATATGGCACCCCTAGGCTTAGGCTAGGGTAATCCTAGGCTAGATTAAGGAAAGGGCACCTGTAGGCTCAGGCTAGCGCACTCCTAGGTTCAGGCTAGGACACCCCTAGGCTTAGGCTATTGCACCCCAGGGCTTAGGCTAAAGCTAGGGCTCCCCTAGCCTCAGGTTAGGGCACCCCTAGGCTTAGGCTAGGGCACCCCTAGGCCTAGGCAAAGCTAGGGATCCCCTAACCTAAGGCTAGAGCACCCCTAGGCTTAGGCTAGGGCACCCATAGGCTTAGGCTAGGGTACCCCTAGGCTTAGGCTAAGGCTAGGGCTCCCCTACCCTAAGGCTAGGGCACCCCTAGACTCAGGCTAGGGCACCCCTAGGCTTAGGCTAGGGCACCCCTTGGCTTAGGCTAGGGCACACCTAGGCTTAGGCAAAGGCTAGGGCTCCCGTAGCCTAAGGCTAGGGCACCCCTAGGCTTAGGGTAAGATCAGGGCTCCCCTAGCCTAAGGTTAGGGCACCGCTAGGCTTAGTCTAGGGCACCCCTAGACTTAGGCTATGGCACACCTAGGCTTAGGTTAGGCCACCCCTAGTCTTAGGCTAGTGCACCCCTAGGCTTAGGCTAAGGCTAGGGCACCCCTAGGCTTAAGCTACGGCAATCCTAGGCTAGACTAAGGAAAGGGCACCTGTAGGCTCAGGCTAGGGCACCCCTAGGCTTAGGCTAGGGTACCCCAAGGCTAAAGCTATAGCTAGGGCTCCCCTAGGCTCAGGTTAGGGCACCCCTAGGCTTAGGCTAGGGCACCCTAGGCTTAGGCTAAGGCTAGGGTTCCCCTAGCCTAAGGATAGAGCACCCCTAGGCTTAGGCTAGGGCTCCCCTAGTCTTAGGCTAGGGTACCCCTAGGCTTAGGCTAAGGCTAGTGCTCCCCTAGCCTAAGGCTAGGGCACCCCTAGGCTTTGGCTAGGGCACACCTAGGCTTAGGCTAAGGCTAGTGCTCCCTAGCCTAAGACTAGGCCTCCCCTAGGCTTAGGCTAGGGCACCCCTAGGCTTAGGCTAGGGCACGCCTAGGCTTAGGCTAGGGCACCCCTATGCTTAGGGTAGGGCACCCGTAGGCTTAGGCTAGTGCACCCCTAGGCTTAGGCTAGGGCACCCTTAGGCTTAGGCTAGGACACACCTTGGCTTAGGCTTGGGCACCCCTAGACTTAGGCTAGGGCACCCCAGGGCTTAGGCTAAAGCTAGGGCTCCCCTAGCCTCAGGTTAGGGCACCCCTAGGCTTGGGCTAAGGCTTGGGCTCCCCTAACCTAAGGCTAGGGCACCCCTAGGCTTAGGCTAAGGCACTCCTAGGCTTAGGCTAGGGCACAGCTAGGCTTAGGCTAAGGCTATGGCTCCATAGCCTCAGGCTAGGGCACCCCTTGACTCAGGATATGGCACCCCTAGGCTTAGGCTAGGGCAATCCTAGGCTAGATTAAGGAAAGGGCACCTGTAGGCTCAGGCTAGGACACCCCTAGGTTCAGGCTAGGACACCCCTAGGCTTAGGCTAGGGCACCCCAGGACTTAGGCTAAAGCTAGGGCTCCCCTAGCCTCAGGTTAGGGCACCCCTAGGCTTAGGCTAGGGCACCCCTAGGCTTAGGCAAAGCTAGGGATCCCCTAGCCTAAGGCTAGAGCACCCCTAGGCTTAGGCTAGGGCACCCCTAGGCTTAGGCTAGGGTACCCCTAGGCTTAGGCTAAGGCTAGGGCTCCCCTACCCTAAGGCTAGGGCACCCCTAGGCTCAAGGTAGGGCACCCCTAGGCTCAGGCTAGGGCACCCCTAGGCTCAGGCTAGGGCACCCCTAGGCTTAGGCTAGGGCACACCTAGGCTTAGGCAAAGGCTAGGGCTCCCCTAGCCTAAGGTTATGGCACCCCTAGGCTTAGTCTAGGGCACCCCTAGGCTTAGGCTATGGCACCCCTAGGCTTAGGTTAGGCCACCCCTAGTCTTAGGCTAGGGTACCCCTAGGCTTAGGCTAAGGCTAGGGCACCCCTAGGCTTAAGCTACGGCAATCCTAGGCTTGACTAAGGAAAGGGCACCTCTAGGCTCAGGATAGGGCACCCCTAGGCTCAGGCTAGGGCACCCCTAGGCTTAGGCTAGGGTACCCCAAGGCTAAAGCTATAGCTAGGGCTCCCCTAGGCTCAGGTTAGGGCACCCCTAGGTTTAGGCTAGGGCACCCCTAGGCTTAGGCTAAGGCTAGAGTTCCCCTAGCCTAAGGATAGAGCACCCCTAGGCTTAGGCTAGGGTACACCTAGGTTTAGGCTAAGGCTAGTGCTCCCCTAGCCTAAGGCTAGGGCACCCCTAGGCTTAGGCTAGGGCACCCATAGGCTTAGGCTATGGCACACCTAGGCTTAGGCTAAGGCTAGGGCTCCCCTAGGCTTAGGCTACGGCACCCCATGGCTTTGGCTAGGGCACACCTAGGCTTAGGCTAGGACTACGCTAGGCTTAGGCTAAGGCTAGGTCTTCCCTAGCCTAAGGCTAGGGCACCCCTAGGCTTAGGCTAGGGCACCCCTAGGCCTTGGCTAGGGCAGCCCTAGGCTTAGGGTAAGGCTAGGGCATCCCTAGCCTAAGGCTAGGGCACCCCTTGGCTTGGGCTAGGGTACCCCGAGGCTTCGGCGAGGGCACCCGTAGGATTAGGCTAGGGCACACCTAGGCTTAGGCAAGGCTAGTGCTCCCCTAGCCTAAGGAGAGGGCACCCCTTAGCTTAGGCTAGGGCACCCCTAGGCTTAGGGTAAGATTAGTGCTCACCTAGCCTATTGTTATGGCACCACTAGACTTAGTCTAGGGCACCCCTAGGCTTAGGCTATGGCACCCCTAGGCTTAGGCTAGGACACCCCTAGGCTTAGGCTAGGGCACCCCTAGGCTTAGGCTAGAGCACCCCTAGGCTTAGGCTAGGGCACCCCTACGCTTAGGCTAAGGCTAGGGCACCCCTAGGTTTAGGCTAGGGCACCCCTAGGCTTAGGCTAGGGCACAGCTAGGCTTAGGCTAAGGCTATGGCTCCCCTAGCCTCAGGCTAGGGCACACCTACACTCAGGCTATGACACCCCTAGGCTTAGGCTAGTGTAATCCTAGGCTAGATTAAGGAAAGGGCACCCATAGGCTCAGGCTAGGGCACCCCTAGGCTCAGGCTAGGGCACCCCTAGGCTTAGGCTAAGGCTAGCGTTCCCTTAGCCTAAGGCTAGAGCACCGCTAGGCTTAGGTTAGGGCACCCCTAGGCTTAGGCTAGGGTACCCCTAGACTTAGGCTAAGGCTAGGGCTCCCCTAGGCTTAGGCTAGGGCACCCCTTGGCTTAGGCTAAGGCACCCCTATGCTTAGGATAGGGCACCCCTAGGCTTAGGCTAAGGCTAGGGCTCCCCTAACCTAAGGCTAGGGCACCCCTAGGCTTAGGCTAGGGCACCCCTAGGCTTAGGCTAGTGCACCCCAAGGCTTAGGCTAAAGCTAGGGCTCCATTAGCCTAAGGCTAGGGCACCCCTAGGGTTAGGCTAGGGCACCCCTAGGCTTAGGCTAGGACACCCCTAGGCTTAGGCTAAGGCTAGTGCTCCCTAGCCTAAGGCTAGGCCTCCCCTAGGCTTAGGCTAGGGCACCCCTAGGCTTAGGCTAGTGCACCCCTAGGCTTAGGCTAGGGCACCCTTAGGCTTAGGCTAGGACACACCTTGGCTTAGGCTTGGGCACCCCTAGACTTAGGCTAGGGCACCCCTAGGCTTAGGCTAAGGCTAGGGCTCCCCTACCCTTAGGTTAGGGTACCCCAAAGCTTAGGGTAGGTCACCCCTATGCTTAGGATAGGGCACCCCTAGGCTTAGGCTAGGGCACACCTATGCTTAGGCTAGGGCACCCCTAGGCTTAGGCTAAGGCTAGGGCTCCCCTAGGCTTAGGCTAGGGCACCCCTTGCCTTAAGCTAAGGCGCCCCTAGGCTTAGGCTAGGGCACCCCTAGGCTTGGGCTAAGGCTAGGGCTCCCCTAACCTAAGGCTAGGGCACCCCTAGGCTTAGGCTAGGGCACCCGTAGGCTTAGGCTAGGGCACAGCTAGGCTTAGGCTAAGGCTACGGCTCCATAGCCTCAGGCTAGGGCACCCCTTGTCTCAGGATATGGCACCCCTAGGCTTAGGCTAGGGCAATCCTAGGCTAGACTAAGGAAAGGGCACCTGTAGGCTCAGGTTAGGGCACCCCTAGGTTCAGGCTAGGGCACCCCTAGGCTTAGGCAAAGCTAGGGTTCCCCTAGCCTAAGGCTTGGGCACCCCAGGGCTTAGGCTAAAGCTAGGGCTCCCCTAGCCTCAGGTTAGGGCACCCCTAGGCTTAGGCTAGGGCACCCCTAGGCTTAGGGAAAGATAGGGTTCCCCTAGCCTAAGGCTAGAGCACCCCTAGGCTTAGGCTAGGGCACACCTAGGCTTAGGCTAGGGTACCCCGAGATTTAGGCTAAGGCTAGGGCTCCCCTACCCTAAGGCTAGGGCACCCCTAGCTCAGGCTAGGGAACCCCTAGGCTCAGGCTAGGGCACCCATAGGCTTAGGCTAGGGCACACCTAGGCTTAGGCAAAGGCTAGTGCTCCCCTAGCCTAAGGCTAGGGCACCCCTAGGCTTAGGCTAGGGCACCCGCATGCTTAGGCTAAGGCTAGAGCTCCCCTAGCCTTAGGCTAGGGCACCCCTAGGCTTAGGGTAAGATCAGGGCTCCCCTAGCCTAAGGTTAGGGCACCCCTAGGCTTAGTCTAGGCCACCCCTAGGCTTAGGCTATGGCACCCCTAGGCTTAGGCTAGGGCACCCCTAGGCTTAGGCTAGGGCACAGCTAGGCTTAGGCTAAGGCTACGGCTCCATAGCCTCAGGCTAGGGCACCCCTTGACTCAGGATATGGCACCCCTAGGCTTAGGCTAGGGCAATCCTAGGCTAGACTAAGGAAAGGGCACCTGTAGGCTCATGCTATGGCACACCTAGGCTTAGGCTAGGGTAATCCTAGGCTAGACTAAGGTTAGGGCTCCCTTAGCCTCAGGCTAGGGCACCTGTAGGCTCAGGCTAGGGCACCCCTAGGCTCAGGCTAGGGCACCCCTAGGCTTAGGCTAGGGCACCCCTAGGCCTAGGCTAAAGCTAGGGCTCCCCTAGCCTCAGGCTAGGGCACCCCTAGGCTTAGGCTAGGGCACCCGTAGGCTTAGGTTAGGGAACCCCAAGGCTTAGGCTAAGGCTAGGGGTCCCCTAGCCTAAGGTTAGAGCACCCCTAGGCTTAGGCTAGGGCACCCCTAGGCTTAGGCTAGGGCACCCCAAGGCTTAGGCTAAAGCTAGGGCTCGCCTAGCCTCAGGCTAGGGCACCCCTAGGCTTAGGCTAGGGCACCCCTAGGATTAGGCTAAGGCTAGGGCTCCCCTACGCTTAGTTTAGGGTACCCCAAGGCTTAGGGTAGGTCACCCCTAGGCTTAGGATAGGGCACCGCTAGGCTTAGGATAGGGCACACCTAGGCTTAGGCTAGGGCAACCCTAGGCTTAGGCTAAGGCTAGGGCTCCCCTAGGCTTAGGCTAGGGCACCCCTTGGCTTAAGCTAAGGCACCCCTAAGCTTAGGCTAGGGCACCCCTAGGCTTGGCTAAGGCTAGGGCTCCCCTAACCTAAGGCTAGGGCACCCCTAGGCTTAGTCTAGGGCACCCCTAGGCTTAGGCTAGGGCACCCCAAGGCTTAGGCTAAAGCTAGGGTTCCATTAGCCTAAGGCTAGGGCACCCCTAGGGTTAGGCCAAGGCACCCCTAGGCTTAGGCTAGGACACCCCTAGGCTTATGCTAAGGCTAGTGCTCCCTAGCCTAAGGCTAGGCCTCCCCTAGGCTTAGGCTAGGGCACCCCTAGGCTTAGGCTAGGGCACGCCTAGGCTTAGGGTAGGGCACCCCTAGGCTTAGGCTAGGGCACCCCTAGGATTAGGCTAAGGCTAGGGCTCCCCTATGCTTAGTTTATGGTACCCCAAGGCTTAGGGTAGGTCACCCCTAGGCTTAGGATAGGGCACCCCTAGGCTTAGGCTAGGGCACACCTAGGCTTAGGCTAGGGCACCCCTAGGCTTAGGCTAAGGCTAGGGCTCCCCTAGGCTTAGGCTAGGGCACCACTTGGCTTAAGCTAAGGCACCCCTAAGCTTAGGCTAGGGCACCCCTAGGCTTGGGCTAAGGCTAGGGCTCCCCTAACCTAAGGCTAGGGCACCCCTAGGCTTAGTCTAGGGCACCCCTAGGCTTAGGCTAGGGCACAGCTAGGCTTAGGCTAAGGCTACGGCTCCCTAGCCTCAGGCTAGGGCACCCCTTGACTCAGGATATGGCAACCCTAGGCTTAGGCTAGGGCAATCCTAGGCTAGATTAAGGAAAGGGCACCTGTAGGCTCAGGCTAGGGCACCCCAGGTTCAGGCTAGGACACCCCTAGGCTTAGGCTATTGCACCCCAGGGCTTAGGCTAAAGCTAGGGCTCCCCTAGCCTCAGGTTAGGGCACCCCTAGGCTTAGGCTAGGGCACCCCTAGGCCTAGGCAAAGCTAGGGATCCCCTAACCTAAGGCTAGAGCACCCCTAGGCTTAGGCTAGGGCACCCGTAGGCTTAGGCTAGGGTACCCCTAGGCTTAGGCTAAGGCTAGGGCTCCCCTACCCTAAGGCTAGGGCACCCCTAGACTCAGGCTAGGGCACCCCTAGGCTCAGGCTAGGGCACCCCTTGGCTTAGGCTAGGGCACACCTAGGCTTAGGCAAAGGCTAGGGCTCCCCTAGCCTAAGGCTAGGGCACCCCTAGGCTTAGGCTAGGGCACCCGTAGGCTTAGGCTAAGGCTAGGGCTCCCCTTGGCTTAGGCTAGGGCACCCCTAGGCTTAGGGTAAGATCAGGGCTCCCCTAGCCTAAGGTTAGGGCACCCCTAGGCTTAGTCTAGGGCACCCCTAGACTTAGGCTATGGCACCCCTAGGCTTAGGTTAGGCCACCCCTAGTCTTAGGCTAGGGCATCCCTAGGCTTAGGCTAAGGCTAGGGCACCCCTAGGCTTAAGCTACGGCAATCCTAGGCTAGACTAAGGAAAGGGCACCTGTAGGCTCAGGCTAGGGCACCCCTAGGCTTAGGCTAGGGTACCCCAAGGCTAAAGCTATAGCTAGGGCTCCCCTAGGCTCAGGTTAGGGCAGCCCTAGGCTTAGGCTAGGGCACCCCTAGGCTTAGGCTAAGGCTAGGGTTCCCCTAGCCTAAGGATAGAGCACCCCTAGGCTTAGGCTAGGGCTCCCCTAGTCTTAGGCTAGGGTACCCCTAGGCTTAGGCTAAGGCTAGTGCTCCCCTAGCCTAAGGCTAGGGCACCCCTAGGCTTTGGCTAGGGCACACCTAGGCTTAGGCTAAGGCTAGGGCTCCCCTAGGCTTAGGCTACGGCACCCCATGGCTTTGGCTAGGGCACACCTAGGCTTAGGCTAGGACTCCGCTAGGCTTAGGCTAAGGCTAGGTCTTCCCTAGCCTAAGGCTAGGGCACCCCTAGGCTTAGGCTAGGGCACCCCTAGGCTTTGGCTAGGGCAGCCCTAGGCTTAGGGTAAGGCTAGGGCATCCCTAGCCTAAGGCTAGGGCACCCCTTGGCTTGGGCTAGGGTACCCCGAGGCTTCGGCGAGGGCACCCCTAGGCTTAGGCTAGGGCACACCTAGGCTTAGGCTAAGGCTAGGGCTCCCCTAGCCTAAGGAGAGGGCACCCCTAAGCTTAGGCTAGGGCACCCCTAGGGTTAGGGTAAGATTAGTGCTCCCCTAGCCTATTGTTATGGCACCACTAGACTTAGTCTAGGGCACCCCTAGGCTTAGGCTATGGCACCCCTAGGCTTAGGCTAGGACACCCCTAGGCTTAGGTTAGGGCACCCCTAGGCTTAGGCTAGAGCACCCCTAGGCTTAGGCTAGGGCACCCCTACGCTTAGGCTAAGGCTAGGGCACCCCTAGGTTTAGGCTAGGGCACCCCTAGGCTTAGGCTAGGGCACAGCTAGGCTTAGGCTAAGGCTACGGCTCCCCTAGCCTCATGCTAGGGCACACCTAGACTCAGGCTATGACACCCCTAGGCTTAGGCTAGGGTAATCCTAGGCTAGACTAAGGAAAGGGCACCCATATGCTCAGGCTAGGGCACCCCTAGGCTCAGGCTAGGGCACCCCTAGGCTTAGGCTAGGGTACCCCTAGGCTTAGGCTAAGGCTAGGGCTCCCCTAGACTAAGGCTAGGGAACCCCTTGGCTTAGGCTAGGGCACCCCTAGGCTTAGGGTAGGGCACACCTAGGCTTAGGCTATGGCTAGGGCTCCCCTAGGCTAAGGATAGGGCACCCCTAAACTTAGGCTAGGGTACCCCGAGATTTAGGCGAAGGCACCCCTAGGCTTAGGCTAGGGCACCCCTAGGCTTAGGCTAGGGCCCACCTAGGCTTAGGCTAAGGCACCCGTAAGCTTAGGCTTGGGCTCCCCTAGGCTTAGGCTAGTGCACCCCGTGGCGTAGGCTAGGGCACACCTAGGCTTAGGCTAGGGCACCCCTAGACTTAGGCTAAGGCTAAGGCTCCCCTAGGCTTAGGCTAGGGCACCCCTTGGCTTAGGCTAAGGCACCCCTAGGCTTAGGCTTGGGCACCCCTAGGCATAGGCTAAGGCTAGGGATCCCCTAACCTAAGGCTAGGGCACCCCTAAGCTTAGGCTAGGGCACCCCTAGGCTTAGGCTAGGGCACAGCTAGGCTTAGGCTAAGGCTACGGCTCCATAGCCTCAGGCTAGGGCACCCCTTGACTCAGGATATGGCACCCCTAGGCTTAGGCTAGGGCAATCCTAGGCTAGACTAAGGAAAGGGCACCTGTAGGCTCATGCTATGGCACCCCTAGGCTTAGGCTAGGGCAATCCTAGGCTAGACTAAGGTTAGGGCTCGCCTAGCCTCAGGCTAGGGCACCTGTAGGCTCAGGCTAGGGCACCCCTAGGCTCAGGCTAGGGCACCCCTAGGCTTAGGCTAGGGCACCCCTAGGCTTAGGCTAAAGCTAGGGCTCCCCTAGCCTCAGGCTAGGGCACCCCTAGGCTTAGGCTAGGGCACCCGTAGGCTTAGGTTAGGGAACCCCAAGGCTTAGGCTAAGGCTAGGGCTCCCCTAGCCTAAGGTTAGAGCACCCCTAGGCTTAGGCTAGGGCACCCCTAGGCTTAGGCTAGGGCACCCCAAGGCTTAGGCTAAAGCTAGGGCTCCATTAGCTTAAGGCTAGGGCACCCCTAGGGTTAGGCTAGGGCACCCCTAGTCTTAGGCTAGGACACCCCTAGGCTTAGGCTAAGGCTAGTGCTCCCTAGCCTAAGACTAGGCCTCCCCTAGGCTTAGGCTAGGGCACCCCTAGGCTTAGGCTAGGGCACGCCTAGGCTTAGGCTAGGGCACCCCTAGGCTTAGGGTAGGGCACCCGTAGGCTTAGGGTAGTGCACCCCTAGGCTTAGGCTAGGGCACCCTTAGGCTTAGGCTAGGACACACCTTGGCTTAGGCTTGGGCACCCCTAGACTTAGGCTAGGGCACCCCAGGGCTTAGGCTAAAGCTAGGGCTCCCCTAGCCTCAGGTTAGGGCACCCCTAGGCTTAGGCTAGGGCACCCCTAGGATTAGGCAAAGCTAGGGTTCCCCTAGCCTAAGGCTAGAGCACCCCTAGGCTTAGGCTAGGGCACAACTAGGCTTAGGCTAGGGTACCCCTAGGGTTAGTCTAAGGCTAGGGCTCCCCTACCCTAAGGCTAGGGCACCCCTAGGCTTAGGGTAAGATCACGGCTCCCCTAGCCTAAGGTAAGGGCACCCCTAGGCTTAGTCTAGGCCACCCCTAGGCTTAGGCTATGGCACCCCTAGGCTTAGGCTAGGGCACCCCTAGGCTTAGGCTAGGGCACAGCTAGGCTTAGGCTACGGCTCCATTGCCTCAGGCTAGGGCACCCCTTGACTCAGGATATGGCAGCCCTAGGCTTAGGCTAGGGCAAATCTAGGCTAGACTAAGGAAAGGGCACCTGTAGGCTCATGCTATGGCACCCCTAGGCTTAGGCTAGGGTAATCCTAGGCTAGACTAAGGTTAGGACTCCCCTAGCCTCAGGCTAGGGCACCTGTAGGCTCAGGCTAGGGCACACCTAGGCTCATGCTAGGGCACCCCTAGGCTTAGGCTAGGGCACCCCTAGGCTTAGGCTAAAGCTAGGGCTCCCCTAGCCTCAGGCTAGGGCACCGCTAGGCTTAGGCTAGGGCACCCGTAGGCTTAGGTTAGGGAACCCCAAGGCTTAGGCTAAGGCTAGGGCTCCCCTAGCCTAAGGTTAGAGCACCCCTAGGCTTAGGCTAGGGCACCCCTAGGCTTAGGCTAGGGCACCCCAAGGCTTAGGCTAAAGCTAGGGCTCCATTAGCCTAAGGCTAGGGCACCCTTAGGGTTAGGCTAGGGCACCCCTAGGCTTAGGCTAGGACACCCCTAGGCTTAGGCTAAGGCTAGTGCTCCCTAGCCTAAGGCTAGGCCTCCCCTAGGCTTAGGCTAGGGCACCCCTAGGCTTAGGCTAGGGCACGCCTAGTCTTAGGCTAGGGCACCCCTAGGCTTAGGCTACGGCACCCCTAGGCTTAGGCTAGT
Source organism: Tenrec ecaudatus (assembly GCF_050624435.1). Taxonomy (NCBI): domain Eukaryota; kingdom Metazoa; phylum Chordata; class Mammalia; order Afrosoricida; family Tenrecidae; genus Tenrec; species Tenrec ecaudatus. The sequence goes on from NW_027457642.1 coordinate 3,474,005, forward strand.
GCACCCCTAGGCTTAGGCTAGGGCACCCTTAGGCTTAGGCTAGGACACACCTTGGCTTAGGCTAGGGCACCCCTAGACTTAGGCTAGGGCACCCCTAGGCTTAGGCTAAGGCTAGGGCTCCCCTACGCTTAGTTTAGGGTACCCCAAGGCTTAGGGTAGGTCACCCCTAGGCTTAGGATAGGGCACCCCTAGGCTTAGGCTAGGGCACACCTAGGCTTAGGCTAGGGCACCCCTAGGCTTAGGCTAAGGCTAGGGCTCCCCTAGGCTTAGGCTAGGGCACCCCTTGGCTTAAGCTAAGGCACCCCTAGGCTTAGGCTAGGGCACCCCTAGGCTTGGGCTAAGGCTAGGGCTCCCCTAACCTAAGGCTAGGGCACCCCTAGGCTTAGGCTAGGGCACCCCTGGGCTTCGGCTAGGGCACAGCTAGGCTTAGGCTAACGCTACGGCTCCATAGCCTCAGGCTAGGGCACCCCTTGACTCAGGATATGGCACCCCTAGGCTTAGGCTAGGGCAATCCTAGGCTACACTAAGGAAAGGGCACCTGTAGGCTGAGGCTAGGGCACCCCTAGGTTCAGCCTAGGGCACCCCTAGGCTTAGGCTAGGGCACCCCAGGGCTTAGGCTAAAGTTAGGGCTCCCCTAGCCTCAGGTTAGGGCACCCCTAGGCTTAGGCTAGGGCACCCCTAGGCTTAGGCAAAGCTAGGGTTCCCCTAGCCTAAGGCTAGAGCACCCCGAGGCTTAGGCTAGGGCACCCCTAGGCTTAGGCTAGGGTACCCCTAGGCTTAGGCTAAGGCTAGGGCTCCCCTACCCTAAGGCTAGGGCACGCCTATGCTCAGGTTATGGCACCCCTAGGCTCAGGTTAGGGCACCCCTAGGCATAGGCTAGGGCACACCTAGGCTTAGGCAAAGGCTAGTGCTCCCCTAGCCTAAGGCTAGGGCACCCCTAGGCTTAGGCTAGGGCACCCGTAGGCTTAGGCTAAGGCTAGGGCTCCCCTAGCCTTAGGCTAGGGCACTCCTAGGCTTAGGGTAAGATCAGGGCTCCCCTAGCCTAAGGTTAGGGCACCCCTAGGCTTAGTCTAGGCCACCCCTAGGCTTAGGCTATGGCACCCCTAGGCTTAGGTGATGGCACCCCTAGGCTTAGGTTAGGGCACCCCTAGGCTTAGGCTAGGGCACCCCTAGGCTTAGGCTAAGGCTAGGGCACCCCTAGGCTTAAGCTACGGCAACCCTAGGCTAGACTAAGGAAAGGGCACCTGTAGGCTCAGGATAGGGCACCCCTAGGCTCAGGCTAGGGCACCCCTAGGCTTAGGCTAGGGTACCCCAAGGCTAAAGCTAAAGCTAGGGCTCCCATACGCTCAGATTAGGGCACCCCTAGGCTTAGGCTAGGGCACCCCTAGGCTTAGGCTAAGGCTAGGGTTCCCCTAGCCTAAGGATAGAGCACCCCTAGGCTTAGGCTAGGGCACCCCTAGTCTTAGGCTAGGGTACCCCTAGGCTTAGGCTAAGACTAGTGCTCCCCTAGCCTAAGGCTAGTGCACCCCTAGGCTTAGGCTAGGGCACCCCTAGGCTTAGGCTAGGGCACACCTAGGCTTAGGCTAAGGCTAGGGCTCCCCTAGGCTTAGGCTAAGGCACCCCATGGCTTAGGCTAGGGTACATCTAGGCTTAGTCTAGGACACCCCTGGGCTTAGGCTAACGCTAGGGCTTCCCTAGCCTAAGGCTAGGGCACCCCTAGGCTTAGGCTAGGGCACCCCTAGGCTTTGGCTAGGGCACCCCTAGGCTTAGGGTAAGGCTAGGACATCCCTAGCCTAAGGCTAGGGCACCCCTTGGCTTGGGCTAGGGTACCCAGAGGCTTAGGCGAGGGCACCCCTAGGCTTAGGCTAGGGCACACCTAGGCTTAGGCTAAGGCTAGGGCTCCCCTAGCCTAAGGAGAGGGCACCCCTAAGCTTAAGCTATGGCACCCCTAGGCTTAGGGTAAGATTAGTGCTCCCCTAGCCTATTGTTATGGCACCACTAGACTTAGTCTAGGGCACCCCTAGGCTTAGGCTATGGCACCCCTATGCTTAGGCTAGGACACCCCTAGGCTTAGGCTAGGGCACCCATAGGCTTAGGCTAGAGCACCCCTAGGCTTAGGCTAGGGCACCCCTACGCTTAGGCTAAGGCTAGGGCACCCCTAGGTTTAGGCTAGGGCACCCCTAGGCTTAGGCTAGGGCACAGCTAGGCTTAGGCTAAGGCTACGGCTCCCCTAGCCTCAGGCTAGGGCACACCTAGACTCAGCCTATGACACCCCTAGGCTTAGGCTAGGGCAATCCTAGGCTAGAGTAAGGAAAGGGCACCCATAGGCTCAGGCTAGGGCACCCCTAGGCTTAGGCTAGGGCACCCCTAGGCTTAGACTAGGGCACCCCTAGGCTTAGGCTAAGGCTATCGTTCCCTTAGCCTAAGGCTAGAGCACCGCTAGGCTTAGGTTAGGGCACCCCTAGGCTTAGGCTAGGGTACCCATAGGCTTAGGCTAAGGCTAGGGCTCCCCTAGACTAAGGCTAGGACATCCCTAGGCTTAGGCTAGGGCACCCCTAGGCTTAGGGTAGGGCACACCTAGGCTTAGGCTAAGGCTAGGGCTCCCCTAGTCTAAGGATAGGGCACCCCTAAGCTTAGGCTAGGGTACCCCGAGGCTTAGGCGAGGGCACCCCTAGGCTTAGGCTAGGGCACCCCTAGGCTTAGGCTAGGGCACACCTAGGCTTAGGCTAAGGCACCCGTAAGCTTAGGCTATGGCACCCATGGGCTTAGGCTAGTGAACTTCTAAGCTTACGCTAGGGCACCCCTAGGCTTAGGCTAGGGTAATCCTAGGCTTAGGCTAAGGCTAGGGCTCCCCTAGCCTCATGCTAGGGCACCCCTTGGCTTGGGCAAGGGTACCCCGAGTCTTAGGCGAGGGCACCCCTAGGCTTAGGCTAGGGCACGCCTAGGCTCAGGCTAGGGCACCACTAGGCTTTGGCTAAGGCTAAGGCTCCCCTAGCCTAAGGCTAGGGCACCCCAAGGCTTAGGCTAGGGCACAGCTGGGCTTAGGCTAGGGCACCCCTAGGCTTAAACTAGGGCACCCCTAGGCTTAGGCTAAGGCTACGGCTCCCCTAGCCTAAGGCTAGGCCACCCTGAGACTCAGGCTATGGCACCCCAAGGCTTAGGGTAGGGCAATCCTAGGCTAGACTCAGGCTAGGACTCCCTTAGCCTCAGGCTAGGGCACCCGTAGGCTCAGGCTAGGGCACCCCTAGGCTCAGGCTAGTGCCTCCCTAGGCTTAGGCTAAGGCTAGGGCTCCCCTTGGCTTGGGCTAGGGCACCCCTAGGCTTATGCTAGGGCACACCTAGGCTTAGGCTAAGGCTAGGGCTCCCCTAGCCTTAGGCTAGGGCACCCCTAGGCTTAGGGTAAGATTAGGGCTCCCTTAGCCTAAGGTTAGGGCACACCTAGGCTTAGTCTAGGGCACCCCTAGGCTTAGGCTATGGCACCCCTAGGCTTAGGCTAGGGCACCCCTGGGCTTAGGCTAGGGCACCCCTAGTCTTAGGCTAGGGCACCCCTAGGCTTAGGCTAAGGCTAGGGCTCCCCTAGCCTAAGGCTAGGGCACCCCTAGGCTTAGGCTAGGGCAATCCTAGGCTAGACTAAGGAAAGGACACCTGTAGGCTCAGGCTAGGGCACCCCTATTCTTAGGCTAGGGCACACCAAGGCTTAGGCTAAAGCTAGGGCTCCCCTAAGCTCAGGTTAGGGCACCCCAAGGCTTAGGCTAGGGTACCCCTAGGCTTAGGCTAAGGCTAGGCCTCCCCTAGCCTAAGGCTAGGGCACCCCTAGGCTTAGGCTAGGGCACCCCTAGGCTTAGGCTAGGGCACATATAGGCTTAGGCAAAGGCTAGGGCTACCCTAGGCTTAGGCTAGGGCACCCATTGGTTTAGGCTAGGGCACACCTAGGCTTAGGCTAGGGCACCTCTATGCTTAGGCTAAGGCTAGGGCTCCCCTAGGCTTAGGCTAGGGCACCCCATGGCTTAGGCTAGGGCAACCCTAGGCTTAGGCTAGGGCACCCCTAGGCTTAGGCTAAGGCTAGTGCTCCCCTAGCCTAAGGCTAGGACACCCCTAGGCTTAGGCTAGGGTACCCCTTGGCTTGGGCTAGGGTACCCCGAGGCTTAGGCTAGGGCACACCTAGGCTTAGGCTAAGGCTAGGGCTCCGCTAGCCTAAGGCTATGGCTCCCCTAGGCTTAGGCTAGGGCACCCCTAAGCTTAGGCTAAGTCTAAGGCTCCCCTAGCCTAAGGCTAGGGCTCCCCTAGGCTTAGGGTAAGATTAGTGCTCCCCTAGCCTATTGTTATGGCACCCCTAGGCTTAGTCTAGGGCACCCCTAGGCTTAGGGTATTTCACCCCTAGGCTTAGGCTAGGGCACCCCTAAGCTTAGGCTAAGGCTAGGGCACCCCTATGTTTAGGCTAGGGCACCCCTAGGCTTAGGCTAGGGCACAGCTAGGCTTAGGCTAAGGCTACGGCTCCCCTCGCCTCAGGCTAGGGCACCCCTAGACTCAGGCTATGACACCCCTAGGATTAGGCTAGGGCACCCTTAGTCTTTGGCTAGGGCAACCCTAGGCTTAGGCTAGGGCACCACTAGGCTTAGGCTAAGGCTAGGGCTCCCCTACCCTAAGGCTAGGACACCCCTAGGCTCAGGCTAGGGCACCCCTAGGCAAAGGCTAAGGCACACCTAGGCTTAGGCTTGGGCACCCCTAGGCTTAGGCTAGGGCACCCCTAGGCTAGACTAAAGCTAGTGCTCCCATAGCCTCAGGCTAGGGCATCCGTAGGCTCAGGCTAGGGCACCCCTAGGCTTAAGCTAAGGCTATGGCACCCCTAGGCTTAGGCTAGGGCACCCCTTGGCTTAGGCTAGGGCACCCCTAGACTTAGGCTAGGGCACCCCTAGGCTTAGGCTAAAGCTAGGGCTCCCCTACCCTGAGGCTAATGCACACCTAGGCTCTGGCTAGGGCACCCCTAGGCTCAGGCTAGGGCACCCCTAGGCTTAGGCTAGGGCACCCCTTGCCTAGACAAAGGCTAGTGCTCCTCTAGCCTCAGGTTAGGGCACCAGTAAGCTCAGGGTAGGGCACCCCTAGGCTCAGGCTAGGGCACCCCAAGGCTTAGACTAAGGCTAGGGCTCCCCTAGCCTCAGGCTAGGGCACACCTAGGCTTAGGCTAGGGCACCCCTAGGGTTAGGCTAGGGCACCATTAGGCTTAGGTTAGGGCACCCCTAGTCTTGGGCTAAGGTTAATACTCCCCTGGGCTAAGGCTAGAGCACCCATAGGCTTAGACTAGGGCACCCCTAGGCTTAGGCTAGGGCACCCCTAGGCTTAGGCTAGGGTACCCCTAGGCTTAGGCTAAGGCTACGGCTCCCCTATACTAAGGCTAGGGCACCCCTACGCTTAGGCTAGGGCACCCCTAGGCTTAGGCTAGGGCACACCTAGGCTTAGGTTAGGGCACCCCTAGGCTTAAGCTAGAGCACACCTAGGTTTAGGCTAAGGCACCCGTAAGCTTAGGCTATGGCACCCCTAGGCTTAGGCTAGTGCACCCCTAGGCTTAGGCTAGTGCACCCCTAGGCTTAGGCTAAGGCTAGGGCTCCACTTGGCTTGGGCTAGGGTACCCCGAGGCTTAGGCGAGGGCACCCCTAGGCTTAGGCTAGGGCACACCTAGACTTAGGCTAAGGCTAGGGCTCCCCTAGCCTAAGGCTAGGGCACCCCTAGGCTTAGGCTAGGGCACCCCTAGGCTTAGGCCAGGGCACACCTAGGCTTAGGCTAAGGATAGGGCTCCCCTAGTCTAAGGATTAAGCACCCCTATGCTTAGGCTAGGGTACCCCGAGGCTTAGGCTAGTGCAACCCTAGGCTTAGGCTAGGGCACCCCTAGGCTTTGGCTAGGGCAATCCTAGGCTTAGGCTAAGGCTAGGGCTCCCCTAGCCTCAGGCTAGGGCACCCCTAGGCTCAGGCTAGGGCACCACTAGGCTTAGGCTAGGGCACCCATAGGCTTAAACTAGGGCACCCCTAGGCTTAGGCTAAGGCTACAGCTCCCCTAGCCTAAGGCTAGGCCACCCCGAGACTCAGGCTATGGCACCCTTAGGCTTAGGCTAGGGCAATCCTAGGCTAGACTCAGGCTAGGACTCCCTTAGCCTCAGGCTAGGGCACCCGTAGGCTCAGGCTAGGACACCCCTAGGCTCAGGCTAGTGCACTCCTAGGCTTAGGCTAAGGCTAGGGCTCCCCTTGGCTTCGGCTAGGGTAGCCCGAGGCTTAGGCGAGGGCACCCCTAGGCTTAGGCTAGGGCATACCTAGGCTTAGGCTAAGGCTAGGGCTCCCCTAGCCTTAGGCTAGGGCACCCCTAGGCTTAGGGTAAGATTAGGGCTCCCCTAGCCTAAGGTTAGGGCACACCTAGGTTTAGTCTAGGGCACCCCTAGGCTTAGGCTATGGCACCCCTAGGCTTAGGCTAGGGCACCCCTAGGCTTAGGCTAGGGCACCCCTAGGCTTAGGCTAAGGCTAGGGCTCCCCTAGCCTAAGGCAAGTGCACCCCTAGGCTTAGGCTAGGGCAAACCTAGGCTAGACTAAGGAAAGGGCACCTGTAGGCTCAGGTTAGGGCACCCCTAGTCTTAGGCTATGGCACCCCAAGGCTTAGGCTAAAGCTAGAGTTCCCCTGGACTAAGGCTAGAGCACCCCTAGGCTTAGGCTAGGGCACCCCTAGGCTTAGGCTAGTGTACCCCTAGGCTTAGGCTAAGGCTAAGCCTCCCCTAGCCTAAGGCTTGGGCACCCCTAGGCTTAGGCTAGGGCACCCCTAGGCTTAGGCTAGGGCAAATCTAGGCTTAGGCTAAGGCTAGGGCTCCCCTAGGCTTGGGCTAGGGCACCCATTGGCTTAGGCTAGGGCACACCTAGGCTTAGGCTAGGGCACCCCTATGCTTAGGCTAAGGCTAGGGCTCCCCTAGGCTTAGGCTAGGGCATCCCATGGCTTAGTCTAGGGCACACCTAGGCTTAGGCTAGGTTACCCCTAGGCTTAGGCTAAGGCTAGGGCTCCCCTAGCCTAAGGCTAGGGCACCCCTAGGCTTAGGCTAGGGCACCCCTAGGCTTTGGCTAGGGCACCCCTAGGCTTAGGCTAAGGCTAGGGCATCCCTAGCCTAAGGCTAGGGCACCCCTTGGCTTGGGCTAGGGTACCCCGAGGTTTAGGTGAGGGCACCCCTAGGCTTAGGCTAAGTCTAGGGCTCACCTAGCCTAAGGCTAGGGCTCCCCTAGGCTTAAGGTAAGATTAGTGCTCCCCTAGCCTATTCTTATGGCACCCCTAGGCTTAATCTAGGGCACCTCTAGGCTTAGGGTATGGCACCCCTAGGCTTAGGCTAGGACACCCCTAGGCTTAGGCTAGGGCACCCCTAGGCGTAGGCTAGAGCACCCCTAGGCTTAGGCTAGGGCACCCCTAGGTTTAGTCTAGGGCATCCCTAGGCTCAGGCTAGGGCACCACTAGGCTTAGGGTAAGGCTAAGGCTCCCCTAGCCTAAGGCTAGGGCACCCCAAGGCTTAGGCTAGGGCACCGCTGGGCTTAGGCTAGGGCACCCCTAGGCTTAAACTAGGGCACCCCTAGGCTTAGGCTAGGGCACAGCTAGGCTTAGGCTAAGGCTACGGCTCCCCTAGCCTAAGGCTAGGGCACCCCTAGACTCAGGCTATGACACCCCTAGGCTTAGGCTAGGGCAATCCTAGGCTAGACTAAGGAAAGGGCACCCGTAGGCTCAGGCTAGGGCACCCCTAGGCTCAGGCTAGGGCAACCCTAGGCTTAGGCTAGGGCACCCCTAGGCTTAGGCTAAGGCTAGCGTTCCCTTAGCCAAAGGCTAGAGCACCGCTAGGCTTAGGCTAGGGCACCCCTAGGCTTAGGCTGGGGTACCCCTAGGCTTAGGCTAAGGCTAGGGCTCCCCTAGCCTAAGGCTAGGGCACCCATAGGCTTAGGTTAGGGCACCCCTAGGCTTAGGCTAGGGCACCCTTAGTCTTTGGCAAGGGCAACCCTAGGCTTAGCTAGGGCACCCCTAGGCTTAGGCTAAGGCTAGGGCTCCCCTACCCTAAGGCTAGGGCACCCCTAGGCTCAGGCTAGGGCACCCCTAGGCAAAGGCTAGGGCACCCCTAGGCTTCGGCTTGGGCACCCCTAGGCTCAGGCTAGGGCACCCCTAGGCTTAGGCTAGGGCACCCCTTGGCTAGACTAAGGCTAGTGCTCCTCTAGCCTCAGGTTAGGGCACCAGTAGGCTCAGGCTAGAGCACCCCTAGGCTCAGGCTAGGGCACCTCTAGGCTTAGGCTAAGCCTAGGGCTCCCCTAGCCTCAGGCTAGGGCACCCCTAGGCTTAGGCTAGGCCACCCCTAGGCTTAGGCTAGGGCACCACTAGGCTTAGGCTAGGGCGCCCCTAGTCTTGGGCTAAGGTTAATGCTCCCCTAGCCTAAGGCTAGAGCACCCCTAGGCTTAGACTAGGGCACCCCTAGGCTTAGGCTAGTGCACCCCTAGGATTAGGCTAGGGCACCCCTAGGCTTAGGCTAGGACACACCTTGGCTTAGGCTAGTGCACCCCTAGGCTTAGGCTAGGGCACCCCTAGGCATAGGCTAGGACATACCTTGGCTTAGGCTAGGGCAACCCTAGCCATAGGCCAGGGCACCCCTAGGCTTAGGGTAAGGCTAGGCCTCCCCTACGCTTACGTTAGGGTACCCCGAGGCTTAGGCTAGGGCACACCTAGGCTTAGGCTAAGGCTAGGGCTCCCCTAGGCTTAGGCTAGGGCACACCTAGGCTTAGGGTAGGGCACCCCTAGGCTTAGACTAAGGCTAGTGCTCCCCTAGGCTTAGGCTAGGGCACGCCTTGGCTTAGGCTAGGGCACACCTAGGCTTAGGCTAGGGCACCCCTAGGCTTAGGGTAAGATTAGGGCTCCCCTACCCTAAGGTTATGGCACCCCTAGGCTTAGTTCAGGGCACCCCTAGGCTTAGGCTATGGCACCCCTAGGCTTAGGCTAGGACACCGCTAGGCTAAGGCTAGGGCACCCCTAGGCTTAGGCTGAGGCTAGGGCTCCCCTAGCCTAAGGCTAGAGCACCCCTAGGCTTAGGCTAGGGCACCCCTACACTTAGGCTAAGGCTAGGGCTCCCCTAGCCTGGCTAGGGCACCCCTAGGCTTAGGCTAGGGCACCCCTAGTCTTAGGCTAGGGCACAGCTAGGCTTAGGCTAAGGCTACTGCTCCCCTAGCCTCAGGCTAGGGCACCCCTAGACTCAGGCTATGGCACCCCTAGGCTTAGACTAGGGCAATCCTAGGCTAGACTAAGGAAAGGGCACCTGTAGGCTTAGGCTTGGGCACCCCAAGGCTTAGGCTAAAGCTGGGCTCCCCTAGGCTCAGGTTAGGGCACCCCTAGGTTTAGGCTAGAGCACCCCTAGGCTTAGGCTACGGCACCCCTAGGCTTAGGCTAAGGCTAGGGCTCCCCTAGCCTAAGGCTAGGACACCCCTAGGCTTAGGTTAGGGCACCCCTAGGCTTAGGCTAGGGCACCCTTAGGCTTTGTCTAGGGCAACCCTAGGCTTATGTTAGGGCACCCCTAGGATTAGGCTAAAGCTAGGGCTCCCCTACCTTAAGGCTAGGGCACGCCTAGGCTCAGGCTAGGGCACCCCTAGGCTTAGGCTAGGGCACCCCTAGGCTTAGGCTTGGGCACCCATAGGCTTAGGCTAAGGCTAGGGCTCCCCTACGCTTAGGTTAGGGTACCCTGAGGCTTAGGGTAAGTCACCCCTAGGCTTAGGTTAGGGGACCCCTAGGCTTAGGCTAGGGCACACCTAGGCTTAGGCTAGCGCACCCCTAGGCTTAGGCTAAGGCGAGGGTTCCCCTAGCCTTAGGCTAGGGCACCCCTTGGCTTAGGCTATGGCACCCCTAGGCTTAGGCTAAGGCTAGGGCTCCCCTAGCCTAAGGCTAGGGCACCCCTAGGCTTAGGCTAGGGCACCCCTAGGCTTAGGCTAAGGCTAGGGCATCCCTAGCCTAAGGCTAGGGCACCCCTTGGCTTGGGCTAGGGTACCCCGAGGCGTAGGCGAGGGCACCCCTAGGCTTAGGCTAGGGTACACCTAGGCTTAGGCTAAGGCTAGGGCTCCCATAGCCTAAGGCTAGGGCACCCCTTGTCTTAGGATAGGGCACAACTAGGCTTAGGCTAGGGCACCCCTAGGCTTAGGCTAATGCTGGGGCTCCCCTAGCCTTAGGCTAGGGCACCCCTTGGCTTAGGCTAGGGCACCCCTAGGCTTAGGCTAAGGCTACGGCTCCCCTAGCCTAAGGCTAGGGCACCCCTAGGCTTAGGCTTGGGCACCAGTAGGCTTAGGATAGGGCACCCCTAGGCTTAGGCTAAGGCTAGGGCTCCCGTACTCTAAGGATAGGGCACCCATAGGCTTAGGATAGGGTACCCCGAGGCTTAGGCGAGGGCACCCCTAGGCTTAGGCTAGGGCACCCCTAGACTTAGGCTAGGGCACACCTAGGCATATGCTAAGGCACCCGTAAGCTTAGGCTAAGGCTAGGGCTCCCCTAGGCTTAGGCTAGGGCACCCCTTGGCTTAGGCTTGGGCACACCTAGGCTTAGGCTAGGGCACCCCTAGGCTTTGGCTAAGGCTAGGCCTCCCCTAGCCTAAGGCTAGGGCACCCCTAGGCTTAGGCTAGGGCACCCCTAGGCTTAGGCTAAGGCTAGGGCTCTCCTAGCCTTAGGCTAGGGCACCCCTAGGCTTAGGGTAAGATTAGGGCTCCCCTAGCCTATGGTTAGGGCACCCCTAGGCTTAGTCTAGGGCACCCCTAGGCTTAGGCTATGGCACCCCTAGGCTTAGGCTAAGGCTAGGGCTCCCCTAGTCTAAGGATAGGGCACCCCTACGCTTAGGCTAAGGCTAGGGCTCCCCTAGCCTAAGGCTAGGGCACCCCTAGGCTTAGGCTTGGGCACCCCAGGACTTAGGCTAAAGCTAGGGCTCCCCTAGTCTCAGGTTCGGGCACCACTAGGCTTAGGCTAGGGCACCCCTAGGCTTAGGCTAAGGCTCGGGTTCCCCTAGCTTAAGGCTAGAGCACCTCTAGGCTTAGGCTAGGGCACCCCTAGGCTTAGGCTAGGGTACCCCTAGGCTTAGGCTAAGGCTAGGGCTCCCCTAGCCTTAGGCTAGGGCAACCCTAGGCTTAGGGTAAGATTAGGGCCCCCCTAGCCTAAGATTAGGGCTCCCCTAGGCTAAGGTTAGGGCACCCCTAGGCTTAGTCTAGGGCACCCCTAGGCTTAGGCTATGGCACCCCTAGGATTAGGCTAGGGCACCCCTAAGCTTAAGCTAGGACAACCCTAGGCCTAGGCTAGGGCACCCCTAGACTTAGGCTAAGGCTAGGGCTCACCTAGCTTAAAGCTACAACACTCCTAGGCTTAGGCTAGGGCACCCCTACGCTTAGGCTAAGGCTAGGGCTCCCCTAGCCTAAGGCTAGGAGACCCCTAGGCTTAGGCTAGGGCACCCCTAGGCTTAGGCTAGGGCACAGCTAGGCTGAGGCTAAGGCTACGGCTCCCCTAGCCTCAGACTAGGGCACACCTAGACTCAGGCTATGGCACCCCTAGGCTTAGGCTAGGGCAATCCTAGGCTAGACCAAGGAAAGGGCACCTGTAGGCTCAGGCTAGGGCACCCCTAGGTTCAGGCTAGGGCACCCCTAGACTTAGGCTAGGGCACCCCAGGGCTTAGGGTAAAGCTAGGGCTCCCCTAGCCTCAGGTTAGGTCACACCTAGGTTAGACTAGGGCACCCGTAGGCTTAGGCTAGGGTACCCCTAGGCTTAGGCTAAGGCTAGTGCTCCCCTAGCCTAAGGCTAGGGCTCCCCTAGGCTTAGGTTAGGGCACCCCTAGGCTTAGGCTAGGGCACCCTTAGGCTTTGGCTAGGGCAATCCTAGCCTTAGGCTAGGGCACCCCTATGATTAGGCTAAGGCTAGGGCACCCCTACCCTAAGGCTAGGGCACCCCTAGGCTCAGGCTAGGGCACCCCTAGGCTCAGGCTAGGGCACCCCTAGGCTTAGGCTAGGGCACCCTTAGGATTAGGCTCAAGCTGGGCTCCCCTAGCCTAAGGCTAGGGCACCTGTAGGCTTAGGCTAGGGCAACTCTAGGCTTAGGCTAGGTCACCCCTAGGCTTAGGGTAGGGCACCCCTAGGCTAAGGCTAAGGCTAGGGCTCCACTAGGCTAAGGCTACGGCACCCCTCGTCTTAGGCTATGGCACCCCTAGAGTTAGGCTAGGGCACCCCTAGGCTTAGGCTAGGACACCCCTAGGCTTAGGCTAAGGCTAGTGCTCCCCTAGCCTAAGGCTAGGGCTCCCCTAGGCTTAGGCTAGGGCACCCCTAGGCTTAGGCTAGGGCACCCCTAGGCTTAGGCTAGGACACACCTTGTCTTAGGCTAGGGCATCCCTAGACTTAGGCTAGGGCACCCATAGGCTTAGGCTAAGGCTAGGGCTCCCCTAGGCTTAGGCTAGGGCACCCCTTGGCTTAGGCTAGTGCACACCTAGGCTTAGGCTAGGGCACCCCTAGGCTTAGGCCAAGGCTACGGCTCCCCGAGCCTAAGGCTAAGGCACCCCTAGGCTTAGGCTAAGATTAGGGCTCCCCTAGCCTTAGGCTAGGGCACCCTTAGGCTTAGGGTAAGATTAGGGCTCCCCTAGCCTAAGGTTAGGGCACCCCTAGGCTTAGGCTATGGCACCCCTAGGCTTAGGCTAGGGCACCCCTAGGCCTAGGCTAGGGCACACCTAGGCTTAGGCTAAGGCTAGGGCTCCCCTAGCCTAAGGCTAGCGCACTCTTAGGCCTAGGTTAGGGCACCCCTACGCTTAGGCTAAGGCTAGCGCTCCCCTAGCCTAAGGCTAGGGCACCCCTAGGCTTAGGCTAGGGCACAGCAAGGCTTAGGCTAAGGCTACGGCTCCCCTAGCCTCAGGCTAGGGCACACCTAGACTCAAGCTATGGCATCCCTAGGCTTAGGCTAGGGCAATCCTTGGGTAGACTAAGGAAAGGGCACCTGTAGGCTCAGGCTTGGGCACCCCTAGTTTCAGGCTAGGCACCACTAGGCTTAGGCTAGGGCACCCCAAGGCTTAGGTTATTGCACCCCTAGGCTTAGGCTAGGGCACCCCTAGGCTCAGGCTAGGGCACCCCTAGGCTCAGGCTAGGGCACCCCAAGGCTTAGGCTAGGGCACCCCTAGGCTTAGGCTAAAGCTAGGGCTCCCCTAGCCTCAGGCCAAGGCACCTCTAGGCTTAAGCTAGGGCACCCGTAGGCTTAGGCTAGGACACCCCTAGGCTTAGGCTAAGGCTAGGGCTCCCCTAGCCTAAGGCTAGAGCACCCCTAAGCTTAGGCTAGGGCACCCCTAGGCTTAGGCTAAAGCTAGGGCTCCCCTAACCTAAGGCTAGGGCACCCGTAGGCTTAGGTTAGGGCAACTCTAGGCTTAGGCTAGGGCACACCTAGGCTTTGGCTAGGGCACCCTTAGGCTTAGGCTAGGGCACCCCTAGGCTAAGGCTAAGGCTAGGGCTCCACTAGCCTAAGGCTAGGGCACCCCTAGGCTTAGGCTAGTGCACCCGTAGGCTTAGGCTAGGGCACCCCTAGGCTTAGGCTAGGACACACCTTGGCTTAAGCTAGTGCACCCCTAGGCTTAGGCTAGGGCACCCCTAGGCTTAGGCTAAGGCTATGGTTCCCCTAGCCTAAGGCTAGAGCACCCCTAGGCTCAGGCTACGGCACCCCTAGGCTGAGGTTAAGGCTAGGGCTCCCCTAGCCTAAGGCTAGGGCACCCCTAGGCTTAGGTTAGGGCACCCCTAGACTTAGGCTAGGGCAACCTTAGGCTTTGGCTAGGGCAACCCTAGGCTTAGGCTAGGGAACCCCTAGTATTAGGCTGAAGCTAGGGCTCCCCTACCCTAAGGCTAGGGCACCCCTAGGCTCAGGCTGGGGCACCCCTAGGCTTAGGCTAGGGCACCCCTAGGCTTATCCTTGGGCACCCCTAGGCTTAGGCTAAGGCTAGGGCTCCCCTACGCTTAGGTTAGGGTACCCTGAGGCTTAGGGTAGGACACCCCTAGGCTTAGGCTAGGGCACCCCTAGGCTTAGGCTAGGGCACACCTTGCCTTAGGCTAGGGCACCCCTAGGCTTAGGCTAAGGATAGGGCTCCCCTAGCCTAAGCCTAGGCACCCCTTGGCTTGGGCTAGGGTACCCCGAGGCTTAGGTGAGGGCACCCCTAGGCTTAGGCTAGGGCACACCTAGGCTTAGGCTAAGGCTAGGGCTCCCCTAGCCCAAGGCTAGGGCACTCCTAGGCTTAGGCTAGGGCACCCCTAGGCTTAGGCTAAGGCTAGGGCTCCCCTAGCCTTAGGCTAGGGCACCCCTTGGCTTAGGCTAGGGCACACCTAGGCTTAGTCTAGGGCACCCCTAGGATTAGGCTAAGGCTAGGGCTCCCCTAGCCTAAGGCTAGGGCACCCCTAGGCTTAGGCTAGGGCACCCCTAGGCTTTGGCTAAGGCTAGGGCACCCCTAGGCTTAGGCTAAGGCTAGGGCTCCCCTAGGCTTAGGCTAGGGCACCCCTTGGCTTAGGCTAGGGCACACCTAGGCTTAGGCTACGGCACCCCTAGGCTTAGGCTAAGGCTAGGGCTCCCCTAGGCTTAGGCTAGGGCACCCCTTGACTAAGGCTAGGGCACACCTAGGCTTAGGCTAGGGCACCCCTAGGCTTAGGCCAAGGCTACGGCTCCCCTAGCCTAAGGCTAGGGCACCCCTAGGCTTAGGCTAAGGCACCCATAGGCTTAGGCAAGGCACCCCTAGGCTTTGGCTAAGATTAGGGCTCCCCTAGCCTTAGGCTAGGGCACCCCTAGGCTTAGGGTAAGATTAGGGCTCCCCTAGCCTAATGTTAGGGCACCCCTAGGCTTAGGCTATGGCACCCCTAGGCTTAGGCTAGGGCACCCCTAGGCCTAGGCTAGGGCACCCCTAGGCTTAGGCAAAGGCTAGGGCTCCCCTAGCCTAAGGCTAGCACACTCCTAGGCTTAGGCTAGGGCACCCCTACACTTAGGCTAAGGCTAGGGCTCCCCTAGACTAAGGCTAGGGCACCCCTAGACTTAGGCTAGGGTACAGCTAGGCTTAGGCTAAGGCTACGGCTCCCCTAGCCTCAGGCTAGGGCACACCTAGACTCAGGCTATGGCATCCCTAGGCTTAGGCTAGGGCAAACCTAGGCTAGACTAAGGAAAGGGCACCTGTAGGCTCAGGCTAGGGCACCCTTAGGTTCAGGCTAGGGCACCCCTAGGCTTAGACTAGGGCACCCTTAAGCTTTGGCTAGGGCAACCCTAGGCTTAGGCTAGGGCACCCCTATGATTAGGCTAAGGCTAGGGCTCCCCTACCCTAAGGCTAGGGCTCCCCTACCCTAAGGCTAGGGCACCCCTAGGCTCAGGCTAGGGCACCCCTAGGCTTAGGCTAGGGCACCCCAAGGCTTAGGCTAAAGCTAGGGCTCCCCTAGCCTAAGGCTAGGGCACCCGTAGGCTTAGGCTAGGGCAACTCTAGGCTTAGGCTAGGGCACCCCTAGGCTAAGGCTAAGGCTACGGCTCCACTAGCCTAAGGCTAGTGCACCCCTAGGCTTAGGCTAGGGCACCCCTAGGCTTAGGCTAGGACACACCTTGGCTTAGGCTAGTGCACCCGTAAGCTTAGGCTAGGGCACCCCTAGGCTTAGGCTAGGACACACCATGGCTAGGCTAGGGCAACTCTAGCCTTAGGCTAGGGCACACCTAGGCTTAGGCTAAGGCTAGGGCTCTCCTAGCCTTAGGCTAGGGCACCCCTAGTTTTAGGGTAAGATTAGTGCTCCCCTAGCCTATTGTTAGGGCACCCCTAGGCTTAGTCTAGGGCAACCCTAGGCTTAGGCTATGGCACCCCTAGGCTTAGGTTAAGACACCCCTAGGCTTAGGCTAGGGCACCCCTAGGCTTGGGCTAGAGCACTCCTAGGCTTAGGCTAGGGCACACTTACGCTTAGGCTAAGGCTAGGGCTCCCCTAGCCTAAGGCTAGGGCACCCCTAGGCTTAGGCTAGGGCACCCCTATGCTTTGGCTAGGGCACCCGAAGGCTTAGGCTAGGGCACCCCTAGGCTTAGGCTAAAGGTAGGGCTCCCCTACCCTAAGCCTAGGGCACCCCTAGGCTCAGGCTAGGGAACCCCTAGGCTCAGGCTAGGGTACCCCTAGGCTCAGGGTAGGGCACCCCTAGGCTTAGGCTAGGGCACCCCTTGGCTAGACTAAGGCTAGTGCTCCTCTAGCCTCAGGTTAGGGCACCCCTAGGCTCAGGCTAGGGCATGCCTAGGCTTAGGCTAAGGGTTGGGCTCCCCTGGCCTCAGGCTAGAGCACCCCTAGGCTTAGACTAGGGCACCCCTAGGCTTAGGCTAGGGCACCACTAGGCTTAGGCTAGGGTACCCCTAGGATTAGGCTAAGGCTAGGGCTCCCATAGCCTAAGGCTAGGGCACCCCTAGGCTTAGGCTAGAGCACCCCTAGGCTTAGGCTAGGGCACCCCTAGGCTTAGGCTAGTGCACCCCTAGGCTTAGGCTAGGGCACCCCTAGGCTTAGGCTAAAGGTAGGGCTCCCCTACCCTAAGGTTAGGGCACCCCTAGGCTTTTGTTAGGGCACCCGTAGACTTAGGCTAGGGCAATCCTAGGCTTAGGCTAAGGCTAAGGCTCCCGTAGCCTAAGGCTAGGGCACCCATAGACTCAGGCTATGGCACCCCTAGGCTTAGGCTAGGGCAATCCTAGGCTAGACTCAGGCTAGGACTCCCCTAGCCTCAGGCTAGGGCACCCCTTGGCTTAGGCTAGGGCACCCCTAGGCTCAGGCTAGGGCACCCCTAGGCTTAGGCTAAGGCTAAGGCTCCCGTAGCCTAAGGCTAGAACACCCCAAGGCTTAGGCTAGGGCACCCCTAGGCTTAGGCTAGGGCACCCCTAAGCTTAGGCTAAGGCTAGGGCTCACCTAGCCTCAGGCTAGGGCACCCCTAAGCTTAGGCTTGGGCACCCCTTGGTTTAGGCTAGGGCACCCCTAGGCTTAGGCTAAGGCTAGGGCTCCCCTAGCCTAAAAGTAGAGCACCCCTAGACTTAGGCGAGGGCATCCCTAGGCTTAGGCTAGGGCACCCCTAGGCTTAGGCTAAAGCTAGGGCTCCCCTAGCCTAAGGCTGGGGCACCCCAAAGCTTAGGCTTGGGCACCCCTAGGCTTAGGTTAGGGAACCCCTAGGCTTAGGCTAGGGCACCCCTAGGCTTAGGCTAAGGCTACGGCTCCCCTAGCCTCAGGCTAGGGCACCCCTAGACTCATGCTGTGGCACCCATAGGCTTAGGCTAGGGCAATCCTAGGCTAGACTAAGGCTAGGGTTCCACTATCCTCAGGCTAGGGCACCCCTAGGCTCAGGCTAGGGCACCCCTATGCTTAGGCTAGGGCACCCCTAGGCTTAGGCTAAAGCTAGGGCTCCCCTAGCCTCAGCCTAGGGCACCCCTAGGCTTAGGCTAAGGCACCACTAGCCTAAGGCTAGACCACCACTAGGCTTAGGCTAGGGCACCCCTAGGCTTAGGCTAGGCACAACTAGGCTTAGGCTAAACTAGGGCTCCCCTAGCGTAAGGCTAGGGCACCCGTAGGCTTAGGCTAGGGCACCACTAGGCTTAGGCTATGGCACCCCTAGGCTTAGGCTAAGGCTAGGGCTCACGTAGCCTCAGGCTAGGGCACCCCTAAGCTTAGGCTTGGGCACCCCATGGTTTAGGCTAGGGCACCCCTAGGCTTAGGCTAGGGTACCCCTAGGATTAGGCTAAGGCTAGGGCTCCCCTAGCCTAAGGCTAGGGCACCCCTAGGCTTAGGCTAGGGCACCCCTAGGCTTAGGCTAGGGCACCCCTAGGCTTTGGCTAAGGCTAGGGCTCCCCTAGTCTAAGGATAGGGCACCCCTAGGCTTAGGCTAAGGTACCCCGAGGCTTAGGCGAGGGCACCCCTAGGCTTAGGCTAGGGCACCCCTAGAATTAAGCTAGGGCACACCTAGGCTTATGCTAAGGCACCCGTAAGCTTAGGCTATGGCACCCCTAGACTTAGGCTAGTGCTCCCCTAGGCTTAGGCTAAGGCACCCCTAGGCTTAGGCTAGGGCACCCCTAGGCTTAGGCTAAAAGTAGGGCTCCCCTACCCTAAGGATAGGGCGCCCCTAGTCTTTTGTTAGGGCACCCGTAGTCTTAGGCTAGGGCATTCCTAGGCTTAGGCTAAGGCTAAGGCTCCCCTACACTAAGGCTAGGGCACCCCTAGACTCAGGCTATGGCACCCCTAGGCTTAGGCTAGGGCAATCCTAGGCTAGACTCAGGCTAGGACTCCCCTAGCCTCAGGCTAGGGCACCCCTAGGCTTAGGCTAGGTCACCCCTAGGCTCAGGCTAGGACACCCCTAGGTTAGGCTAAGGCTAAGGCTCCCGTAGCCTAAGGCTAGAACAACCCAAGGCTTAGGCTAGGGCACCCCTAGGCTTAGTCTATGGCACCCCTAGGCTTAGGCTAGGGCACCCCTATGCTAAGGCTAAGGCTAGGGCTTCTCTAGCCTAAGGCTATGGCACCCCTAGGCTTAGGCGAGGGCACCCCTAGGGTTAGGCTAGGGCACCCCTAGGTTTAGGCTAGGGCACTCGTAGGCTTACGCTAGGGCACCCCTAGTCTTAGGCTAAGGCTAGGGTTCCCCTAGCCTAAGCCTAGGGCACCCCTAGGCTTAGGCTAGGGCACCCCTCGTCTTAGGCTAGGGCACCCCTAGTCTTAGGCTAGGGCACACCTAGGCTTAGGCTAAGGCTAGGGCTCCCCTAGCCTAAGGCTGGGGCACCCCTAGGCTTAGGTTAGAGCACCCCTAGGCTTAGGCTAGGGCACCTCTAGGCTTAGGCTATGGCGAGGGCTCCCAAACCTAAGGCTAGGGCACGCCTAGGCTTAGGCTAGGTAACCCTAGGCTTAGGCTAGGGCACCCCTAGCCTTAGGCTAAGGCTAGGGCTCTCCTCCCCTAATGCTAGGGCACCCCTAGGCTTACGCTAGGGCACCCCTAGGCTTAGGCTAGGGCACCCCTAGCTTAGGATAAGGCTTTGGCTCCCCTAGCCTAAGGCTAGGGCACCCCTAGGCTTAGGCTAGGGCACACATAGGCTTAGGCTAGGGCACCCCTAGGCTTAGGCTAAGGCTAGGGCTCCCCTAGCCTAAGGCTAGGGCACCCCTACGCTTAGGCTAGGGCACCCCTACGCTTAGGCTAGGGCACCCCTAGGCTTTGGCTAAGGCTAGGGCACCCCTAGGCTTAGGCTAAGGCTAGGACTCCCCTAGGCTTAGGCTAGGGCACCCCTTGGCTTAGGCTAGGGCACACCTAGGCTTAGGCTAGGGCACCCCTAGGCTTACGCTAAGGCTAGGGCTCCCCTAGGCTTAGGCTAGGGCACCCCTTGGCTTAGGCTAGGGCACACCTAGGCTTAGGCTAGGGCAACCCTAGGCTTAGGCCAAGGCTACGGCTCCCCTAGCCTAAGGATAGGGCACCCCTAGGCTTAGGCTAAGGCACCCATAGGCTTAGGCTAGGGCACCCCTAGGCTTTGGCTAAGATTAGGGCTCCCCTAGCTTTGGCTAGGGCACCCCTAGGCTTAGGGTAAGATTAGGGCTCCCCTAGCCTAAGGTTAGGGCACTCCTAGGCTTAGGCTAGGGCACCCCTAGGCCTAGGCTAGGGCACCCCTAGGCTTAGGCAAAGGCTAGGGCTCCCCTAGCCTAAGGCTAGCGCACTCCTAGGCTTAGGTTAGGGCACCCCTACGCTTAGGCTAAGGCTAGGGCTCCCCTAGACTAAGGCTAGGGCACCCCTAGGCTTAGGCTAGGGCACAGCTAGGCTTAGGCTAAGGCTACGGCTCCCCTAGCCTCAGGCTAGGGCACACGTAGACTCAGGCTAAGGCATCCCTAGGCTTAGGCTAGGGCAATCCTAGGCTAGACTAAGGAAAGGGCACCTGTAGGCTCAGGCTAGGGCACCCCTAGGTTCAGGCTAGGGCACCCCTAGGCTTAGACTAGGGCACCCCAGGGCTTAGGTTAGGGCACCCCTAGACTTAGGCTAGGGCACCCCTAGGCTTAGGCTAGGGCACCCTTAGGCTTTGGCTAGGGCAACCCTAGGCTTAGGCTAGGGCACCCCTATGATTAGGCTAAGGCTAGGGCTCCCCTACCCTAAGGCTAGGGCACCCCTAGGCTCAGGCTAGGGCACCCCAAGGCTCAGGCTAGGGCACCCCAAGGCTTAGGCTAGGGCACCCCTAGGCTTAGGCTAAAGCTAGGGTTCCCCTAGCCTCAGGCTAGGGCACCTCTAGGCTTAAGCTAGGGCACCCGTAGGCTTAGGTTAGGGCACCCCTAGGCTTAGGCTAAGGCTAGGTCTCCCCTAACCTAAGGCTAGACCACCCCTAAGCTTAGGCTAGGGCACCCCTAGGCTTAGGCTAGGGCACCCCAAGGCTTAGGCTAAAGCTAGGGCTCCCCTAGCCTAAGGCTAGGGCACCCGTAGGCTTAGGCTAGGGCAACTCTAGGCTTAGGCTAGGGCACCCCTAGGCTAATGCTAAGGCGAGTGCTCCACTACCCTAAGGCTAGTGCACCCCTAGGCTTAGGCTAGGGCACCCCTAGGCTTAGGCTAGGACACACCTTGGCTTAGGCTAGTGCACCCCTAGGCTTAGGCTAGGGCACCCCTAGGCTTAGGCTAGGACACACCATGGCTAGGCTAGGGCAACTCTAGCCTTAGGCTAGGCACACCTAGGCTTAGGCTAAGGCTAGGGCTCCCCTAGCTTTAGGCTAGGGCACCCCTAGGTTTAGGGTAAGATTAGTGCTCCCCTAGCCTATTGTTAGGGCACCCCTAGGCTTAGTCTAGGGCACCCCTAGACTTAGGCTATGGCACCCCTAGGCTTAGGCTAGGGTACACCGAGCTTAGGCGAGGGCACCCCTATGCTTAGGCTAGGGCACCCCTAGGCTTAGGCTAAGGTTAGGGCTCCCCTAGCCTAAGGCTAGGGCACTCCTAAGCTTAGGCTAGGTCACCCCTAGGCTTAGGCTAAGGCTAGGGCTCCCCTAGCCTTAGGCTAGGGCACCCCTTGGCTTAGGCTAGGGCACACCTAAGCTTAGGCTAGGGCACCCCTAGGCTTAGTCTAAGGCTAGGGCTCCCCTAGCCGAAGGCTTGCGCACCCCTAGGCTTAGGGTAGGGCACCCCTAGACTTAGGCTAGGGCACCCCTAGGTTTAGGGTAAGATTAGTGCTCCCCTAGCCTATTGTTAGGGCACCCCTAGGCTTAGTCTAGGGCACCCCTAGGCTTAGGCTATGGCACCCCTAGGCTTAGGCTAGGACACCCCTAGGCTTAGGCTAGGGCACCCCTAGGCTTGGGCTAGAGCACTCCTAGGCTTAGGCTAGGGCACACTTACGCTTAGGCTAAGGCTAGGGCTCCCCTAGCCTAAGGCTAGGGCACCCCTAGGCTTAGACTAGGGCACCCCTATGCTTTGGCTAGGGCACCCGTAGGCTTAGGCTAGGGCACCCCTAGGCTCAGGGTAGGGCACCCCTAGGCTTAGGCTAGGGCACCCCTAGGCTCAGGCTAGGGCACCCCTAGGCTCAGGGTAGGGCACCCCTAGGCTTAGGCTAGGGCACCCCTAGGCTCAGGGTAGGGCACCCCTAGGCTTAGGCTAGGGCCCCCTTGGCTAGACTAAGGCTAGTGCTCCTCTAGCCTCAGGTTAGGGCACCCCTAGGCTCAGGCTAGGGCATGCCTAGGCTTAGGCTAAGGGTTGGGCTCCCCTGGCCTCAGGCTACAGCACCCCTAGGCTTAGACTAGGGCACCCCTAGGCTTAGGCTAGGGCACCACTAGGCTTAGGCTAGGGTACCCCTAGGATTAGGCTAAGGCTAGGGCTCCCCTAGCCTAAGGCTAGGGCACCCCTAGGCTTAGGCTAGGGCACCCCTAGGCTTAGGCTAGGGCACCCCTAGGCTTAGGCTAGTGCACCCCTAGGCTTAGGCTAGGGCACCCCTAGGCTTAGGCTAGGGCACCCCTAGGCTTAGGCTAAAGGTAGGGCTCCCCTACCCTAAGGCTAGGGCACCCCTAGGCTTTTGTTAGGGCACCCGTAGACTTAGGCTAGGGCAATCCTAGGCTTAGGCTAAGGCTAAGGCTCCCGTAGCCTAAGGCTAGGGCACCCCTAGACGCAGGCTATGGCACTCCTAGGCTTAGGCTAGGGCAATCCTAGGCTAGACTCAGGCTAGGACTCCCCTAGCCTCAGGCTAGGGCACCCCTAGGCTTAGGCTAGGGCACCCCTAGGCTCAGGCTAGGGAACCCCTAGGCTTAGGCTAAGGCTAATGCTCCCGTAGCCTAAGGCTAGAACACCCCAAGGCTTAGGCTAGGGCACCCCTAGGCTTAGGCTAGGGCACCCCTAAGCTTAGGCTAAGGCTAGGGCTCACCTAGCCTCAGGCTAGGGCACCCCTAAGCTTAGGCTTGGGCACCCCTTGGTTTAGGCTAGGGCACACCTAGGCTTAGGCTAAGGCTAGGGCTCCACTAGCCTAAATGTAGAGCACCCCTAGACTTAGGCGAGGGCATCCCTAGGCTTAGGCTAGGGCACCCCTAGGCTTAGGCTAAGGCTAGGGCTCCCCTAGCCTAAGGCTGGGGCACCCCAAAGCTTAGGCTAGGGCACCCCTAGGCTTAGGTTAGGGAACCCCTAGGCTTAGGCTAGGGCACCCCTAGGCTTAGGCTAAGGCTACGGCTCCCCTAGCCTCAGGCAAGGGCACCCCTAGACTCATGCTGTGGCACCCCTAGGCTTAGGCTAGGGCAATCCTAGGCTAGACTAAGGCTAGGGTTCCACTAGCCTCAGGCTAGGGCACCCCTAGGCTCAGGCTAGGGCACCCCTACGCTTAGGCTAGGGCACCCCTAGGCTTAGGCTAAAGCTAGGGCTCCCCTAGCCTCAGCCTAGGGCACCCCTAGGCTTAGGCTAAGGCACCCCTAGCCTAAGGCTAGACCACCCCTAGGCTTAGGGTAGGGCACCCCTAGGCTTAGGCTAGGGCACAACTAGGCTTAGGCTAAACTAGGGCTCCCCTAGCGTAAGGCTAGGGCACCCGTAGGCTTAGGCTAGGGCACCCCTAGGCTTAGGCTATGGCACCCCTAGGCTTAGGCTAAGGCTAGGGCTCACGTAGCCTCAGGCTAGGGCACCCCTAAGCTTAGGCTTGTGCACCCCTTGGTTTAGGCTAGGGCACCCCTAGGCTTAGGCTAGGGTACCCCTAGGATTAGGCAAGGCTAGGGCTCCCCTAGCCTAAGGCTAGGGCACCCCTAGGCTTAGGCTAGGGCACCCCTAGGCTTAGGCTAGGGCACCCCTAGGCTTTGGCTAAGGCTAGGGCTCCCCTAGTCTAAGGATAGGGCACCCCTAGGCTTAGGCTAAGGTACCCCGAGGCTTAGGCGAGGGCACCCCTAGGCTTAGGCTAGGGCACCCCTAGACTTAAGCTAGGGCACACCTAGGCTTATGCTAAGGTACCCGTAAGCTTAGGCTATGGCACCCCTAGACTTAGGCTAGTGCTTCCCTAGGCTTAGGCTAAGGCACCCCTAGGCTTAGGCTAGGGCACCCCTAGGCTTAGGCTAAAAATAGGGCTCCCCTACCCTAAGGATAGGGCGCCCCTAGTCTTTTGTTAGGGCACCCGTAGTCTTAGGCTAGGGCAATCCTAGGCTTAGGCTAAGGCTAAGGCTCCCGTAGACTAAGGCTAGGGCACCCCTAGACTCCGGCTATGGCACCCCTAGGCTTAGGCTAGGGCAATCCTAGGCTAGACTCAGGCTAGGACTCCCCTACCCTCAGGCTAGGGCACCCCTAGGCTTAGGCTAGGGCACCCCTAGGCTCAGGCTAGGGCACCCCTAGGCTTAGGCTAAGGCTAAGGCCCCCGTAGCCTAAGGCTAGAACAACCCAAGGCTTAGGCTAGGGCACCCCTAGGCTTAGTCTATGGCACCCCTAGGGTTAGGATAGGGCACCCCTAGGGTTAGGCTAGGGCACCCCTAGGTTTAGGCTAGGGCACTCGCAGGCTTACGCTAGGGCACCCCTAGGCTTAGGCTAAGGCTAGGGTTCCCCTAGCCTAAGGCTAGGGCACACCTAGGCTTAGGCTAGGGCACCCCTAGGCTTAGGCTAGGGCACCCCTAGTCTTAGGCTAGGGCACCCCTAGGCTTAGGCTAAGGCTAGGGCTCTCCTAGCCTAAGGCTGGGGCACCCTAGGCTTAGGTTAGAGCACCCCTAGGCTTAGGCTAGGGCACCTCTAGGCTTAGGCTATGGCGAGGGCTCCCCAAACCTAAGGCTAGGGCACGCCTAGGCTTAGGCTAGGTAACACTAGGCTTAGGCTAGGGCACCCCTAGCCTTAGGCTAAGGCTAAGGCTCTCCTCCCCTAATGCTAGGGCACCCCTAGGCTTACGCTAGGGCACCCCTAGGCTTAGGCTAGGGCACCCCTAGCTTAGGTTAAGGCTTTGGCTCCCCTAGCCTAAGGCTAGGGCACCCATAGGCTTAGGCTAGGGCACA
The DNA here is from genome assembly GCF_050624435.1 of Tenrec ecaudatus. Classification (NCBI taxonomy): domain Eukaryota; kingdom Metazoa; phylum Chordata; class Mammalia; order Afrosoricida; family Tenrecidae; genus Tenrec; species Tenrec ecaudatus. The sequence goes on from NW_027457642.1 coordinate 3,498,440, forward strand.
CCTAGGCTTAGGCTAGGGAACCCCTAGGCTTAGGCTAAGGCTAGGGCTCCCCTAGCCTAAGGCTAGGGCACCCCTACGCTTAGGCTAGGGCACCCCAAGGCTTAGGCTAGGCCACCCCTAGGCTTAGGCTAGGGAACCCTTAGGCTTAGGTTAGGGCACCCCTAGGCTTAGGTTAAGGCACCCCTAGGCTTAGGCTAGGGCACCCCTAAGCTTAGACTAGGGCACCGCTAGGCTTTGGCTAAGGCTAGGGCTCCACTAGCCTAAGGCTAGGGCACCCCTAGGCTTAGGTTAGGGCACCCCTAGGCTTAGGCTAGGGTACCACTAGGCTTAGGCTAAGGCTAGGGCTCCCCAAACCTAAGGCTAGGGCACGCCTAGGCTTAGGGTAGGTAACACTAGGCTTAAGATAGGGCACCCCTAGCCTTAGGCTAAGGCTAGGGCTCACCTCGCCTAATGCTAGGACACCCCTAGGCTTAGGCTAGGGCACCCCTAGGCTTAGGCTAGTGCACCCTTAGGCTTATTCTAGGGCACCCCTAGGCTTAGGCTAGGACACACCTAGGCTTAGTCTAGGGCACACCTAGGCTTAGGCTTGGGCACCCCTAGGCTTTGGCTAAGGCTAGGGCTCACCTAGCCTCAGGCTAGGTCACCCCTAGTCTTAGGCTTGGTTACCCCTAGGCTTAGGCTAAAGCTAGGGCTCCCCTAGCCTCAGCCTAGGGCACCCCTAGGCTTAGGCTAAGGCACTCCTAGTCTAAGGCTAGACCACCCCTAGGCTTAGGCTAGGGCACCCCTACGCTTAGACTAGGGCACCGCTATGCTTTGGCTAAGGCTAGGGCTCCACTAGCCTAAGGCTAGGGCACCCCTAGGCTTAGGTTAGGGCACCCCTAGGCTTAGGCTAGGGCACCCCTAGGCTTAGGCTAAGGCTAGGGCTCCCCAAACCTAAGGCTAGGGCACGCCTAGGCTTAGGGTAGGTAACCCTAGGCTTAAGCTAGGGCACCCCTAGCCTTAGGCTAGGGCACCCCTAGGCTTAGGCTAGTGCACCCTTAGGCTTATTCTAGGGCACCCCTAGGTTTAGGCTAGGACACACCTAGGCTTAGTCTAGGGCACACCTAGGCTTAGGCTTGGGCACCCCTAGGCTTAGGCTAAGGCTAGGGCTCACCTAGCCTCAAGCTAGGTCACCCCTAGTCTTAGGCTTGGTTACCCCTAGGCTTAGGCTAAAGCTAGGGCTCCCCTAGCCTCAGCCTAGGGCACACCTAGGCTTAGGCTAAGGCACCCCTAGCCTAAGGATAGACCACCCCTAGGCTTATGCTATGGCACCCCTAGGCTTAGGCTAGGGCACAACTAGGCTTAGGCTAAGGCTAGGGCTCCCCTAGCCTACGGCTAGGGCACCCCTAGGCTTAGGCTAGGGCACCCCTACTCTTAGGCTAGGGCACCCCTAGGCTTTGGCTACGGCTAGGGCTCCCCTAGTCTACGGATAGGGCACCCCTAGGCTTAGGCTAGGGTACCCCAAGGCTTAGGCGAGGGCACCCCTAGGCTTAGGCTAGGGCACCCCTAGACTTAGGCTAGGGCACACCTAGGCTTATGCTAAGGCACCCGTAAGCTTAGGCTATGGCACCCCTAGACTTAGGCTAGTGCTCCCCTAGGCTTAGGCTAAGGCACCCCTAGGCTTAGACTAGGGCACCCCTAGGCTTAGGCTAAAGGTAGGGCTCCCCTACCCTAAGGCTAGGGCACCCCTAGGCTTTTGTTAGGGCACCCGTGGACTTAGGCTAGGGCAATCCTAGGCTTAGGCTAAGGCTAAGGCTCCCGTAGCCTAAGGCTAGGGCACCCCTACACTCAGGCTATGGCACCCCTAGGCTTAGGCTAGGGCAATTCTAGGCTAGACTCAGGCTAGGACTCCCCTAGCCTCAGGCTAGGGCACCCTAGGCTTAGGCTAGGGCACCCCTAGGCTCAGGCTAGGGCAACCCTAGGCTTAGGCTAAGGCTAAGGCTCCCGTAGCCTAAGTCTAGAACAACCCAAGGCTTAGGCTAGGGCACCCCTAGGTTTAGGCTATGGAACCCCTAGGCTTAGGCTAGGGCACCCCTATGCTAAGGCTAAGGCTAGGGCTTCTCTAGCCTAAGGCTAGGGCACCCCTAGGCTTAGGCTAGGGCACCCCTAGGGTTAGGCTAGGGCACCCCTACGTTTAGACTAGGGCACTCGTAGGCTTACGCTAGGGCACCCCTAGGCTTAGGCTAGGGCACCCCTAGTCTTAGGCTAGGGCTCCCCTAGTCCTAGGCTAGGGCACCCCTAGGCTTAGGCTAAGTCTAGGGCTCCCCTAGCATAAGGCTGGGGCACCCCTAGGCTTAGGTTAGAGCACCCCTAGGCTTAGGCTGTGGCGAGGGCTCCCCAAACCTAAGGCTAGGGCACGCCTAGGCTTAGGCTAGGTAACCCTAGGCTTAGGCTAGGGCACACATAGGCTTAGGCTTGGGCACCCCTAGGCTTAGGCTAAGGCTAGGGCTCACCTAGCCTCAGGCTAGGTCACCCCTAGGCTTAGGCTAAGGCACCCCTAGCCTAAGGCTAGACCACCCCTAGGCTTATGCTAGGGCACCCCTAGGCTTAGGCTAGGGCACAACTAGGCTTAGGCTAAACTAGGGCTCCCCTAGCGTAAGGCTAGGGCACCCCTAAGCTTAGGCTTGGGCACCCCTTGGTTTAGGATAGGGCACCCGTAGGCTTAGGCTAGGGTACCCCTAGGATTAGGCTAAGGCTAGGGCTCCCCTAGCCTAAGGCTAGGGCACCCCTAGGCTTAGGCTAGGGCACCCCTAGGCTTAGGCTAGGGCACCCCTAGGCTTTGGCTAAGGCTAGGGCTTCCCTAGTCTAAGGATAGGGCACCCCTACGCTTAGGCTAGGGTACCCCGAGGCTTAGGCGAGGGCACCCCTAGGCTTAGGCTAGAGCACCCCTAGACTTAGGCTAGGGCACACCTAGGCTTATGCTAAGGCACCCGTAAGCTTAGGATATGGCACCCCTAGACTTAGGCTAGTGCTCCCCTAGGCTTAGGCTAAGGCACCCCTAGGCTTAGGCTAGGGCACCCCTAGGCTTTTGTTAGGGCACCCGTAGACTTAGGCTAGGGCAATCCTAGGGTTAGGCTAAGGCTAAGGCTCCCGTAGCCTAAGGCTAGGGCACCCCTAGACTCAGGCTAGGGCACCCCTAGGCTTAGGCTAAGGCTAAGGCTCCCGTAGCCTAAGGCTAGAACAACCCAAGGCTTAGGCTAGGGCACCCCTAGGCTTAGGCTATGGCACCCCTAGGCTTAGGCTAGGGCACCCCTATGCTAAGGCTAAGCCTAGGGCTTCTCTAGCCTAAGGCTAGGGCACCCCTAGGCTTAGGCTAGGGCACCCATAGGGTTAGGCTAGGGCACCCCTAGATTTAGGCTAGGGCACTCGTAGGCTTACACTAGGGCACCCCTAGGCTTAGGCTAAGGCTAGGGTTCCCCTAGCCTAAGGCTAGGGCACCCCTAGGCTTATGCTACAGCACCCCTAGTCTTAGGCTAGGGCACCCCTAGTCTTAGGCTAGGGCACCCCTAGGCTTAGGCTAAGGCTAGGGCTCCCCTAGCCTAAGGCTGGGGCACCCCTAGGCTTAGGTTAGAGCACCCCTAGGCTTAGGCTAGGGCACGTCTAGGCTTAGGCTATGGCGAGGGCTCCCCAAACCTAAGGCTAGGGCACGCCTAGGCTTAGGCTAGGTAACCCTAGGCTTAGGCTAGGGCACCCCTAGCCTTAGGCTAAGGCTAGGGCTCTCCTCCCCTAATGCTAGGGCACCCCTAGGCTTACGCTTGGGCACCCCTAGGCCTAGGCTAGGGCACCCCTAGCTTAGGTTAAGGCTTTGGCTCCCCTAGCCTAAGGCTAGGGCTCCCCTAGGCTTAGGCTAGGGCACACCTAGGCTTAGGCTAGGGAACCCCTAGGCTTAGGCTAAGGCTAGGGCTCCCCTAGCCTAAGGCTAGGGACCCCTAAGCTTAGGCTAGGGCACCCCTACGCTTAGGCTAGGGCACCCCAAGGCTTAGGCTAGGGCACCCCTAGGCTTAGGCTAGGTATCCCCTAGGCTTAGGTTAGGGCACCCCTAGGCTTAGGCTAGGGCACCCCTAGGCTTTGGCTAGGGCACCCCTAAGCTTAGGCTAGGGCACCGCTAGGCTTAGGCTAAGGCTAGGGCTCTACTAGCCTAAGGCTAGGGCACCCCTAGGCTTAGGTTAGGGCACCCCTAAGCTTAGGCTAAGGCACCCCTAGGCTTAGGCTAAGGCTATCACTCCCCAAACCTAAGGCTAGGGCACGCCTAGGCTTAGGGTAGGTAACCCTAGGCTTAAGCTAGGGCACCCCTAGCCTTAGGCTAAGGCTAGGGCTCACCTCGCCTAATGCTAGGGCACCCCTAGGCTTAGGTTAGGGCACCCCTAGGCTTAGGCTAGGACACACCTAGGCTTAGGCTAGGGCACACCTAGGCTTAGGCTTGGGCACCCCTAGGCTTAGGCTAAGGCTAGGGCTCCCCTAGCCTCAGGCTAGGGCACCCCTAGGCTTAGGCTAGGGCACCCCTAGGCTCAGGCTAGGGCACCCCTAGGTTTAGGCTAAGGCTAAGGCTCCCGTAGCTTAAGGCTAGGGCACCCCTAGACTCAGGCTTTGGCACCGCTAGGCATAGGCTAGGGCAATCCTAGGCTAGACTCAGGCTAGGACTACCCTAGCCTCAGGCTAGGGCACCCCTAGGCTTAGGCTAGGGCACCCGTAGGCTCAGGCTAGGGCACCCCTAGGCTTAGGCTAAGGCTAAGGCTCCCGTAGCCTAAGGCTAGAGCACCCCAAGGCTTAGGCTAGGGCACCCCTATGTTAAGGCTAGGGCACCCCTAGACTTAGGCTAAGGCTAGGGCTCACCTAGCCTCAGGCTAGGTCACCCCTAGTCTTAGACTTGGTTACCCCTTGGCTTAGGCTAGGGCACCCCTAGGCTTAGGCTAAGGCTAGGGCTCCCCTAGGCTTTGGTTAGGGCACCCGTAGACTTGGGCTAGTGCAATCCTAGGCTTAGGCTAAGGCTAGGGCTCCCCTAGCCTCAGGCTATGGCACCGCTAGGCTCAGGCTAGGGCACCACTAGGCTTCGTCTAGGGCACCCCTAGCCTTAGGCTAAGGCTAGGATTCCCCTAGCCTCAGGTTAGGGCACCCCAGGCTCAAGCTAAGGCACACCTAGTCTCAGGCAAGGGCATCCCTAGACTTAGGCTAAGGCTAGGGCTCCCCTAGCCTAAGGTTAGGGCACCCCAAGGCTTAGGCTAGGGCACCGCTGTGCTTAGGCTAGGGCACCCCTAGGCATAAACTAGGGCACCCCTAGGCTTAGGCTAAGGCTACGGCTCCCCTAGCCTCAGGCTAGGGCACCCCTAGGCTTAGGCTAGGGCACCCCTAGGCTCAGGCTAGAGCACCCCTAGGCTTAGGCTAAGGCTAAGGCTCCCGTAGCCTAAGGCTAGGGCACCCCTAGACTCAGGCTATGGCACCCCTAAGCTTAGGCTAGGGCAATCCTAGGCTAGACTCAGGCTAGGACTCCCCTAGCCTCAGGCTAGGGCACTCCTAGGCTTAGGCTAGGGCACCCCTAGGCTCAGGCTAGTGCACCCCTAGGCTTAGACTAAGCCTAAGGCTCCCGTAGCCTAAGGCTAGAGCACCCCAAAGCTTAAGCTAGGGCACCCCTAGGCTTAGGCTAGGGCACCCCTAGGCTTAGGCTAAGGCTACGGCTACCCTAGCCTCAGGCTAGGGCACCCGTAGACTCATGCTGAGGCACCCTAGGCTTAGGCTAGGGCAATCCTAGGCTAGACTAAGGCTAGGGTTCCCCTAGCCTCAGGCTAGGGCACCCGTAGGTTCAGGCTACTGCACCCCTAGGCTCAGGCTAGGGCACCCCTAGGCTTAGGCTAGGGCACCCCTAGGCTTAGGCTGAAGCTAGGGCTCCCCTAGCCTCAGGCTAGGGCACCCGTAGGCTTAGGCTGAGGCATCCCTAGCCTAAGGCTAGACCACCCCTAGGCTTAGGCTAGGGCATCCCTAGGCTTAGGCTAGGGCACAACTAGGCTTAGGCTAAACTAGGGCTCCCCTATCCTAAGGTTAGGGCACCCGTAGGCTTAGGCTAGGGTACCCCTAGGCTTAGGCTAGGGCACCCCCAGGCTTAGGCTAGGATACCCCTAGGCTTAGGATAGGGCACCCCTAGGCTAAGGCTAAGGGTAGGGCTTCTCTAGCCCAAGGCTAGGGCAACCCTAGGCTTAGGCTAGGGCACCCCTAGGCTTAGGCTAGGGCACCCCTAGGCTTAGGCTAGGGCACCCCTAGGCTAAGGCTAAGGCTTATCTAGCCTAAGGCTAGGGCACCCCTAGGCTTAGGTTAGGGCACCCCTAGGGTTAGGCTAGGGCACCCCTAGGGTTAGTATAGGGCACTCCTAGGCTTAGGCTAAGGCTAGGGTTCCCCTAGCCTAAGGCTAGGGCACCCCTAGGCTTAGGCTAGGGCACCCATAGTCTTAGGCTAGGGCACCCCTAGGCTTAGGCTATGGCACCCTAGGCTTAGGCTCGGGCACCCCTAGGCTTAAGCTATGGCACCACTAGGCTTAGGCTAAGGCTAAGGCTCTCTCCCCTAATGCTAGGGCACCCCTATGCTTACGCTAGGGCACCCCTAGGCTTAGGCTAGGGCACCCCGTGTTTAGGCTAAGGCATTGGCTCCCCTAGCCTAAGGCTAGGGCACCCCTAGGCTTAGGCTAGGGCACAAACCTACGCTTAGGCTAGGGCACCCCAAGGCTTAGGCTAGGGCACCCCTAGGCTTAGGCTAGGGCACACCTAGGCTTAGGCTATGGCTACGGCTCCCCTAGCCTCAGGCTAGGGCACCCCTACACTCAGGCTATGGCACCCCTAGGCTTAGGCTAGGGCAATCATAGGCTATACTAAGGCTAGGGCTCCCCTAGCCTCAGGCTAGGGCACCCTTAGGCTTAGGCTAGGGCACCCCTAGGCTAAGGCTAGGGTACACTTGGCTTAGGGTAGGGCACACCTAGGCTTAGGCTAGGATACACCTAGGCTTAGGCTAGGGCACCCGTAGGCTTAGGCTAGGGCACCCGTAGGCTTAGGCTAGGATACCCCTAGGCTTAGGCTAGGACACCCCTAGGCTTAGACTAAGGCTAGGGCTCCCCTAGCCTAAGGCTAGGGCACCCCTAGGTTTAGGCTAGGATACACCTAGGCTTAGGCTTGGGCACACATAGGCTTAGGCTAGGGCACCCCACGGCTTAAGCTAAAGCTAGGGCTCCCCTAGCCTAAGGCTAGGGCCCCCCTAGACTTAGGTTATGGTACCCCGAGGCTTAGGCTAGGCCACCCCTAGGCTTAGGTTAGGGCACCCCAAGGCTTAGGCTAGGGCACACCTAGTCTTAGGCTAAGGCTAGGGCTTCCCTAGGCTAAGGCTAGGGCACCCCTAGGCTTTGGTTAGGGCACCCTTAGACTTAGGCTAGGGCAATCCTAGGCTTAGGCTAAGGCTAGGATTCCCCTAGCCTCAGGCTAGGGCATCCCAGGCTCAGGCTAGGGCACACCTAGTCTCAGGCTAGGGCACCCCTAGGCTTAGGCTAAGGCTAGGGCTCCCCTAGCCTAAGGCTAGGGGACCCCTAGGCTTAGGCTAGGGCACCGCTTGGCTTAGGCCAGGGCACCCCTAGGCTTAAACTAGGTCGCCCCTAGGCTTAGGCTAAGGCCACGGCTCCCCAAGCCTAAGGCTAGGGCACCCCTAGACTCAGGCTATGGAACCCCTAGGCTTAGGCTAGGGCAATCCTAGGCTAGACTCAGGCTAGGACTCCCTTAGCCTCAGGCAAGGGCACCCGTAGACTCAGGCTAGGGCACCCCTAGGCTCAGGCTAGTGCACCCCCAGGCTTAGGCTAAGGCTAGGGCTCCCCTAGCCTCAGGCTAGGGCACCCCTAGCCGTAGGCTAGTGCACCCCTAGGCTCAGGCTCGGACACCCTTAGGCTTAGGCTAGGGTACCCCTAGGCTTAGGCTAAGGCTAGGGCTCCCCTAGCCTAGGGCTAGAGCACCTCTAGGCTTAGACTAGGGCACCCCTAGGCTTAGATTAGGGAACCCCAAGGCTTAGGCTAAGGCTTGGGCTCCCCTAGCCTAAGGTTAGAGCACCCCTAGGCTTTGGCAAGGGCACCACTAGGCTTAGGCTAGGGCACCCCTAGGCTAAGGCTAAGGCTAGGGCTCCTCTAGCCTACGGCTACGGCACCCCTAGGCTTAGGCGAGGGCACCCCTACGCTTAGGCTAGGGCACCCCTAGGGTTAGGCTAGGGCACCCGTAGGCTTACGCTAGGGCACCCCTAGGCTAAAGCTAAGGCTAGGGCTCCCCTAGCTTAAGGCTAGGGCACCCCTAGGCTTAGGTTAGGGCACCCCTAGGCTTAGGCTAGGGCACCTATAGTCTTAGGCTAGGGCACCCCTAGCCTTAGGCTAAGGCTAGGGCTCCCATAGCCTAAGGCTGGGCACCCCTAGGCTTAGAGTAGGGCACCCCTAAGCTTAGGCTAGGGCACCGCTAGGCTTAGGCTAAGGCTAGGGCTCCACTAGCGTAAGGCTAGGGCACGCCTAGGCTTAGGTTAGGGCACCACTAGGCTTAGGCTATGGCACTCCTAGGCTTAGGCTAAGGCTAGGGCTCCCCAAACCTAAGGCTAGGGCACGCCTCGGCTTAGGCTAGGTAACCCTAGGCTTAAGCTTGGGCACCCCTAGCCTTAGGCTAAGGCTAGGGCTCACCTCGCCTAATGCTACGGCACTCCTAGGCTTAGGCTAGGGCACCCGTAGGCTTAGGCTAGGGCACCCGTAGCTTAGGCTAGGATACCCCTAGGCTTACGCTAGGACACCCCTAGGCTTAGACTAAGGCTAGGTCTCCCCTAGCCTAAGGCTAGGGCACCCCTAGGTTTAGGCTAGGATACACCTAGGCTTAGGGTAGGGCACACATAGGCTTAGGCTAGGGCACCCCAAGGCTTAAGCTAAAGCTAGGGCTCCCCTAGCCTAAGGCTAGGGCCCCCCTAGGCTTAGGTTATGGTACCCCGAGGCTTAGGCTAGGCCACCCCTAGGCTTAGGTTAGGGCACCCCAAGGCTTAGGCTAGGGCACACCTAGTCTTAGGCTAAGGCTAGGGCTCCCCTAGGCTTAGGCTACGGCATCCCTAGGCTCAGGCTAAGGCTAGGGCTCCACTAGCCGAAGGCTAGGGCACACCTAGGCTTAAGCTAGGGCACCCCATGGCTTAGGCTAAGGCTAGGGCTTCCCTAGGCTAAGGCTAGGGCACCCCTAGGCTTTGGTTAGGGCACCCTTAGACTTAGGCTAGGGCAATCCTAGGCTTAGGCTAAGGCTAGGATTCCCCTAGCCTCAGGCTAGGGCATCCCAGGCTCAGGCTAGGGCACACCTAGTCTCAGGCTAGGGCACCCCTAGGCTTAGGCTAAGGCTAGGGCTCCCCTAGCCTATGGCTAGGGGACCCCTAGGCTTAGGCTAGGGCACCGCTTGGCTTAGGCCAGGGCACCCCTAGGCTTAAACTAGGTCGCCCCTAGGCTTAGGCTAAGGCCACGGCTCCCCAAGCCTAAGGCAAGGGCACCCCTAGACTCAGGCTATGGAACCCCTAGGCTTAGGCTAGGGCAATCCTAGGCTAGACTCAGGCTAGGACTCCCTTAGCCTCAGGCAAGGGCACCCGTAGGCTCAGGCTAGGGCACCCCTAGGCTCAGGCTAGTGCACCCCCAGGCTTAGGCTAAAGCTAGGGCTCCCCTAGCCTCAGGCTAGGGCACCCCTAGCCGTAGGCTAGTGCACCCCTAGGCTCAGGCTCGGACACCCTTAGGCTTAGGCTAGGGTACCCCTAGGCTTAGGCTAAGGCTAGGGCTCCCCTAGCCTAAGGGTAGGGCACCCCAAAGCTTAGGCTAGGGCACCCGTAGGCTTAGGTTAGGGCACCCCAAAGCTTAGGCTAGGGCACCCCTAGGCGTAGGCTAAGGCTACGGCTACACTAGCCTCAGGCTAGGGCACCCCTAGACTCATGCTGTGGCATCCCTAGGCTTAGGCTAGGGCAATCCTAGGGTAGACTAAGGCTAGGGTTCCCCTAGCCTCAGGCTAGGGCACCCATAGGCTCAGGCTAGGGCACCCCTAGACTTAGGCTAGGGCACCCCTAGGCTTAGGCTAAAGCTAGGGCTCCCCTAGCCTAAGGCTAGGGCACCCCTTAGACTTAGGCTAGGGTACCCCTAGGCTTAGGCTTGGGCACCCCTAGGCTAAGGCTAAGGCTAGGGCTTCTCTAGCCTGAGGCTAGGTCCCCTAGGCTTAGGCTAGGGCACCCCTAGGGTTAGGCTAGGGCACCCCTAGGGTTAGGCTAGGGCACTCCTAGGCTTACGCTAGGGCACCCCTAGGCTTAGGCTAAGGCTAGGGTTCCCCTAGCCTAAGGCTAGGGCACACCTAGGCTTAGGCTAGGGCACCACTAGTCTTAGACTAGGGCACCCCTAGTCTTAGGCTAAGGCTAGGGCACCCCTAGGCTTAGGCTAAGACTAGGGCTCCCGTAGCCTAAGGCTAGGGCACCCCTAGGCTTAGGCTAGGGCACCCTAGGCTTAGGCTAGGGCACCCCTAGGCTTAAGCTATGGCACCGCTAGGCTTAGGCTAAGGCTAGGGCTCCCCTAGCCTAAGGCTAGGGCACCCCTAGGCTTAGGTTAGAGCACCACTAGGCTTAGGCTAGGGCATCCCTAGGCTTAGGCTATGGCGAGGGCACCCCAAACCTAAGGCTAGGGCACGCCTAGGCTTAGGCTAGGTAACCCTACGCTTAGGCTAGGGCACCCCTAGCCTTAGGCTAAGGCTAGGGCTCTCCTCCCCTAATGCTAGGGCACCCCTAGGCTTACGCTAGGGCACCCCTAGGCTTAGGCTAGGGCACCACTAGCTTAGGCTAAGGCTTTGGCTCCACTAGCCTAAGTCTAGGGCACCCCTAGGCTTAGGCTAGGCCACACCTAGGCTTAGGCTAGGGCACCCCTAGGCTTAGGCTAAGGCTAGGGCTCCCCTAGCCTAAGGCTAGGGCACCACTAGGCTTAGGCTAGGGCACCCCTACGCTTAGGCTAGGGCACCCCAAGGCTTAGGCTAGGGCACCCCTAGGCTTAGGCTAGGGCACCCCTAGGCTTAGGCTAAGGCTAGGGCTCCCCAAGCCTCAGGCTAGGGTACCCGTAGGCTCAGGCTAGGGTACCCCTAGGCTCAGGCTAGGGAACCCGTAGGCTTAGGCTAGGGCACCCCTAGGCTAAGGCTAGGGTACACCTAGGCTTAGGCTAGGGTACACCTAGGCTTAGGCTAAGGGTAGGGCTCCCCTAGACTAAGGCTAGAGCACCTCTAGGCTTAGGCTAGGGCACCCCTAGGCTTAGATTAGGTCACCCCTAGGCTTAGGCTAAATCTAGGGATCCCCTAGCTTAAGGCCAGGGCACCCGTAGCCTTAGGCTAGGGCACCTCTAGGCTAAGGCTAAAGCTAGGGCTCCTCTAGCCAACGGCTAGGGCACCCCTAGGCTTAGGCGAGGGCACCCCTAGGCTTAGGCTAGGGCACCCCTAGGCTTACGCTAGGGCACCCCTAGGCTTAAGCTAAGGCTAGGGCTCCCCTAGCTTAAGGCTAGGACACCCCTAGGCTTAGGCTAGGACAGCGTAGGCTTAGGCTTGGGCACCCCTAGTCATAGGCTAGGGCACCCCTAGCCTTAGGCTAAGGCTAGGGCTCCCATAGCCTAAGGCTAGGGCACCCCTACGCTTAGGCTAGGGCACCCCTAATTTTGGCTAGGGCACCGCTAGGCTTAGGCTAAGGCTAGGGCTCCACTAGCCTAAGGCTAGGGCAGCACCCCTAGACTCAGGCTATGGCACCCCTAGGCTTAGGCTAGGTCAATCCTAGGCTAGACTCAGGCTAGGACTCCCTTAGCCTCAGGCTAGGTCACCCGTAGGCTCAGGCTAGGGCACCCTAGGCTCAGGCTAGTGCACACCTAGGCTTAGGCTAAGGCTAGGGCTCCCCTAGCCTCAGGCTAGGGCACCCCTAGGCTTAGGCTAGGGCACCCCTAGGCTCAGACTCGGGCACCCCTAGGCTTAGGCTAGGGAACCCCTACGCTTAGGCTAAGGCTACGGCTCCCCTAGCCTAAGGCTAGGGCACCCCTAGGCTTAGGCTAGGGCACCCCTAGGCTTAGGCTAGGGCACACCTAGGCTTAGGCTAAGGCTAGGGCTCCCCTAGGCTTAGGCTAGGGCACACCTTGGCTTAGGCTAGGGCACACCTAGATTTAGGCTAGGGCACCCCTATGCTTAGGCTAAGGCTAGGGCTCCCCTAGGCTTAGGCTAGGGCACCCCATGGCTTAGGCTAGGGCACCCCTAGGCTTAGGCTAGGGCACCCCTAGGCTTAGGCTAAGGCTAGGGCTCCCCTAGCCTAAGGCTAGGGCAGGCCTAGGCTTAGGCTTGGGCACCCCTAGGCTTTGGCTAGGGCACCCCTGGGCTTAGGCTAAGGCTAGGGCATCCCTAGCCTATGGCTAGGGCACCCCTTGGCTTGGGCTAGGGTACTCTGAGTCTTGGTGAGGGCACCCCTAGGTTTAGGCTAGGGCACACCTCGGCTTAGGCTAAGGCTAGGGCTCCCCTAGCGTAAGGCTAGGGCACCCTTAGGCTTAGGCTAGGGCACCCTTAGGCTTAGGCTAAATCTAGGGTTCCCCTAGCCTTAGTCTAGGGCACCCCTAGGCTTTGGCTATGGCAACCCTAGGCTTAGGGTCGGACACCCCTAGGCTTATGCTAGGGCACCCCTAGGCTTAGGCTAGGGCACCCCTACGCTTAGGCTAAGGCTAGGGCTCCCCTAGCCTCAGGCTAGGGCACCCCTAGGTTTAGGCTTGGGCTCCCATAGGCTCAGGCTAGTGCACCCCTAGGCTTAGGCTAAGGCTAGGGCTCCCCTAGCCTCAGGCTAGGGCACCCCTAGGTTTAGGCTAGGGCACCCATAGGCTTAGGCTAGGGCACAGCTAGGCTTAGGCTAAGGCTACGGCTCCCCTAGCCTCAGGCTAGGGCACCCCTAGACTCAGGCTATGACACCCGTAGGCTTAGTTAGGGCAATCCTAGGCTAGACTAAGGAAAGGGCACCCGTAGGCTCAGGCTAGGGCACCCCTAGGCTCAGGCGAGGGCACCCCTAGGCTTAGGCTAGGGCACCCCTAGGCTTAGGCTAAGGCTAGCGATCCCTTAGCCTAAGGCTAGAGCACCGCTAGGCTTAGGTTAGGGCACCCCTAGGCTTAGGCTAGGGCACCCTTAGTCTTTGGCTAGGGCAACCCTAGGCTTAGGCTAGGGCACCCCCAGGCTTAGGGTAAGATTAGTGCTCCCCTAGCCTATTGTTATGGCACCCCTAGGCTTAGTTTAGGGCACCCCTAGGCTTAGGCTATGGCACCCCTAGGCTTAGGCTAGGGCACCCCTACGCTTAGGCTAAGGCTAGGGCTCCCCTAGCCTAAGGCTAGGGCACCCCTAGGTTTAGGTTAGGGCACCCCTAGGCTTAGGCTAGGGCACAGCTAGGCTTAGGCTAAGGCTACGGCTCCCCTAGCCTCAGGCTAGGGCACCCCTAGACTCAGGCTATGACACCCCTAGGCTTAGTCTACGGCAATCCTAGGCTAGACTAAGGAAAGGGCACCCGTAGGCTCAGGCTAGGGCACCCCTAGGCTCAGGCTAGGGCACCCCTAGGCTTAGGCTAGGGCACCCCTAGGCTTAGGCTAAGGCTAGCGTTCCCTTAGCCTAAGGCTAGAGCACCGCTAGGCTTAGGGTAGGGCACCCCTAGGCTTAGGCTAGGGCACCCTTAGTCTTTGGCTAGGGCAACCCTAAGCTTAGGCTAGGGCACCCCTAGGCTTAGGCTAAGGCTAGGGCTCCCCTACCCTAATGCTAGGGCACCCCTAGGCTCAGGCTAGGGCACCCCTAGGCACAGGCTAGTGCACCCCTAGGTTTAGGCTTGGGCACCCCTAGGCTTAGGCTAGGGCACCCCTAGGCTAGACTAAGGCTAGTGCTCCCCTAGCCTCAGGCTAGGGCATCCGTAGGGTCAGGCTAGGGCACCCCTAGGCTCAGGCTAAGGCACCCCTAGGCATAGGCTAAGGCTACGGCTCACCTAGCCTCAGGCTAGGGCACCCCTAGGCTTAGGATAGGGCAACCCTAGGCTTTGGCTAGGGCACCCCTAGGCTTAGGCTAGGGCACCCCTAGGCTTAGGCTAAAGCTAGGTGTCCCTTACCCTAAGGCTAGGGCACCCCTAGGCTCAGGCTAGGGCACTCCTAGGCTCAGGCTAGGGCACCCCTAGGCTTAGGCTAGGGCACCCCTTGGCTAGACTAAGGCTAGTGCTCCTCTAGCCTCAGGTTAGGGCACCTGTAGTCTCAGGCTAGGGCACCCCTAGGCTCAGGCTAGGGCACCCCTAGGCATAGGCTAAGGCTACGGCTCACCTAGCCTCAGGCTAGGGCACCCCTAGGCTTAGGATAGGGCACCCCTAGGCTTTGGCTAGGGCACCACTAGGCTTAGGCTAGGGCACCCCTACTTTTGGGCTAAGGTTAAGGCTCCCGTAGCCTAAGGCTAGAGCATCCCTAGGCTTAGACTAGGGCACCCCTAGGCTTAGGTTAGGGCACCCCTAGGCTTAGGCTAGGGTACCCCGAGGCTTAGGCGAGGGCACCCCTAGGCTTAGGCTATGGCACCCCTAGGCTTAGGCTAGTGCACCCCTGGGCTTAGGCTAGGTCACCCCTAGGCTTACGCTAGGGCACCCCTAGGCTTAGGCTAGGGCACCCCTAGGGTTAGGCTAAGGCTAGGGCTCCCCTAGCCTCATGCTAGGGCACCCCTAGGCTCAGGCTAGGGCACCACAAGGCTTAGGCTAAGGCTAGGTCTCCCCTAGCCTATGGCTAGGGCACCCCAAGGCTTAGGCTAGGGCACCGCTCGGCTTAGGCTAGGTCACAACTAGGCTTAAACTAGGGCACCCCTAGGCTTAGGCTAAGGCTACGGCTCCCCTAGCCAAAGGTCTAGGGCACCCCTAGACTCAGGCTATGGCACCCCTAGGCTTAGGCTAGGGAAATCCTAGGATAGACTCAGGCTAGGACTCCCCTAGCCTCAAGCTAGCGCACCCCTAGGCTTAGGTTAGGGCACCCCTAGGCTCAGGCTTGGGCACCCCTAGGCTTAGTATAAGGCTAAGTCTTCCGTAGCCTAAGGCTAGAGCACCCCAAGGCTTAGGCTAGGGCACCCCTAGGCTTAGGCTAGGGCTAGGGCTCCCCTAGCCTAAGGCTAGGGCACCCCTAGGTTTAGGCTAGGGCACCCCTAGGCTTAGGCTAGGGCTAGGGCTCCCCTAGGCTTAGGCTAAGGCACCCCTAGGCTTAGGCTAGGGCACCCCTAGGCTTAGGCAAATGCTACGGCTCCCCTAGACTAAGGCTAGGGCACCCCGAGACTCATGCTATGGCACCCCTAGTCATAGGCTAGGGCAATCCTAGGCTAGACTAAGGCTAGGGTTCCCCTAGCCTCAGGCTAGGGCACCCGTAAGCTCAGGCTAGGACACCCCTAGGCTCAGGCTAGGGAACCCCTATGCTTAGGCTAGGGCACCCCTAGGCTTAGGCTAAGGCTAGGGCTTCTCTAGCCAAAGGCTAGGGCACCCCAAGGCTTAGGTTAGTGCACCCCTAGGCTTAGGCTAGGGAACCCTTAGGCTTAGGCTAGGGCACCCCTAGGCTTAGGCTAGGAGACCCCTAGTCTTAGGCTAGGGAACCCCTAGGCTTAAGCTAAGGCTTGGGCTCCCATAGACTAAGGCTAGGACACCCCATGGCTTAGGTTAGGGCATCCCTAGGCTTAGGCTAGGGAACCCTAGGCTTAAGAAATGGCACCGCTAGGCTTAGGCTAAGGCTAGGGCTCCCCTAGCCTAAGGCTAGGGCACCCCTAGGCTTAAGTTAGAGCACCCCTAGTCTTAGGCTATGGCGAGGGCTCCCCAAACCTAAGGCTAGGGCAAGCCTAGGCTTATTCTAGGTAACCCCAGGCTTAGGCTAGGGCACCTCTAGCTTAGGCTAAGGCTTGGGCTCACCTAGCCTAAGGCTAGGTCACCCCTAGGCTTACGCTAGGGCACCCCTAGGCTTAGGCTAGGGCACCCCTAGGCTTCGGCTAAGGCTACGGCTCCCCTAGCCTCAGGCTAGGGCACCCCTAGACTCAGGCTATGGCACCCCTAGACAAAGGCTAGGGCAATCCTAGGCTAGATTAACGCTAGGGCTCCCCTATAATCAGGCTAGGGCACCCGTAGGCTCAGGATAGGGCACCCCTAGTCTCAGGCTAGGGCACCCCTAGGCTTAGGCTAGGGCACCCCTAGGCTTAGGCTAAGGCTAGGGCTCCCCTAGCCTAAGGCTAGGGCACCCCTAGGCTTAGGATAGGACACCCCTAGGCTTAGACTTAGGCTAGGGCACCCCTAGGCTTAGGCTAGGGCACCCTTAGTCTTAGGCTAGGGCACCCCTAGGCATAGGCTAGGGCACTCCTAGACTTAGGCTAGGGCACCCCTAGGTTTAGGCTAGGGTACCCTTAGGCTTAGGCTAAGGCTTGGGGTCCCATAGCCTAAGGCTAGGGCACCCCTAGGCTTAGGCTAGGGCACCCCTAGGCTTAGGCTAGGGCACCCCTAGGCTTAGGCTAGGGCACCCCTAGGCTTCGGCTAAGGCTATGGCTCTCCTAGCCACAGGCTTGGGCACCTCTAGACCTATGCTATGGCACCCATAAGCTTAGGCTAGGGGAATCCTAGGCTAGACTAAGGCTAGGGCTCCCCTACCCTCAGGCTAGGGCACCTGTATGCTTAGGTTAGGGCACCCCTAGGCTTAGGCTAAAGCTAGGGCTCCCCTAGCCTCAGGCTAGGGCACCCCTAGGCTTAGGATAGGGCACCCGTAGGCTTAGGCTAGGGCACCCCTAGGTTTAGGCTAGGGTACCCTTAGGCTTAGGCTAAGGCTTGGGGTCCCCTAGCCTAAGGCTAGGGCACCCCCTAGGCTTTGGCTAGGGCACCCCTAGGCTTAGGCTAGGGCACCCCTAGGCTAAGGCTAAGGCTAGGGCTCGACTAGCCTTAGGCTAGGGCACCCCTAGGCTTAGGCTAGTGCACCCCTAGGGTTAGGCTAATGCACCCCTAGGCTTAGGCTAGGGCAACCCTAGGCTTAGGCTAGGGCACCCCTAGGCTTAGGCTAGTGCACCCCTAGTCTTAGGCTAGGGCACACCTAGGCTTAGGCTAGGACACAACTTGGCTTAGGCTAGGGCACCCCTAGGCTTAGGCTAGGGCACCCCTAGTCTTAGGCTAAGGCTAGCGATCCCCTACGCTTAGGTTAGGGTACCCCGAGGCTTAGGGTAGGTCACCCCTAGGCTTAGGCTAGGGCACCCCTAGGCTTAGGCTAGGGCACACCTAGGCTTGGGCTAAGGCTAGAGCTCCACTAGGCTTAGGCTAGGGCACCCCTTGGCTTAGGCTAGGGCACACCTAGGCTTAGGCTAGGGCACCCCTAGGCTTAGGCTAAGGCTAGGGCTCTCCAAGCCTAAGGCTAGGGCACCCCTAGGCTTAGGCTAAGGCACCCCTAGGTTTAGGCTAGGGCACCCCTGGGCTGAGGCTAAGACTAAGGCATTCCTAGCCTAAGGATAGGGCACCCCTTGCCTTCGGCTAGGGTACCCCGAGCCTTAGGCGAGGGCACCCATAGGCTTAGGCTAGGGCACACCTAGGCTTAGGCTAAGGCTAGGGCTCCCCTAGCCTAAGGCTAGGGCACCCCTAGGCTTAGGCTAGGCCACCCCTAGGCTTAGGCTAAGGCTAGGGCTCCCCTAGCCTTAGGCTAAGACACCCCTAGACTTAGGGTAAGATTAGGGCTCCCCTAGCCTAAGGTTAGGGCACCCCTAGGCTTAGTCTAGGGCACCCCTAGGCTTAGGCTAAGGCTAGGGCTCCCCTAGCCTAAGGCTAGAGCACTCCTAGGCTTAGGCTAGGGCACCCCTACGCTTAGGCTAAGGCTAGGGCTCCCCTAGCCTAAGGCTAGGGCACCCCTAGGCTTAGGCTAGGGCACCCCTAAGCTTAGGCTAGGTCACAGCTAGGCTTAGGGTAAGGCTACGGCTCCCCTAGCCTCAGGCTAGGGCACCCCTAGACTCAGGCTATGGCACCCTTAGGCTTAGGCTAGGGCAATCCTAGGCTAGACTAAGGAAAGGGCAACTGTAGGCTCAGGCTAGGGCACTCCTAGGTTCAGGCTAGGGCACCCCTAGGCTTCGGCTAGGGCACCCCAGGGCTTAGGCTAAGGCTAGGGCTCCCCTAGCCTAAGGCTAGAGCACTCCTAGGCTTAGGCTAGGGCACCCCTACGCTTAGGCTAAATCTAGGGCTCCCCTAGCCTCAGGCTAGGGCACCTCTAGGCTTAGTCTAGGGCACCCATAGGCTTAGGCTAGGGCACCCCTAGGCTTAGGCTAGGGCACCCCAAGGCTTAGGCTAAAGCTAGGGCTCCCCTAGCCTAAGGCTAGGGCACCCGTAGGCTTAGGCTAGGGCAACTCTAGGCTTAGGCTAGGGCACCCCTAGGTGTAGGCTAGGGTACCCCTAGGCTTAGGCTAGGGCACCCCTAGGCTAAGGCTAAGGCTAGGGCTCCACTAGGCTAAGGCTTGGGCACCCTTAGGCTTAGGCTAGGGCACCCCTAGGGTTAGGCTAGGGCACCCCTAGCCTTAGGCTAGGACACGCCTAGGCTTAGGCTAGGACACACCTTGGCTTAGGCTAGGGCAACCCTAGTCTTAGGCTAGGGCACACCTAGGCTTAGGCTAAGGCTAGGGCTCCCCTACGCTTAGGTTAGGGTACCCTGAGGCTTAGGCTAGGTCACCCCTAGGCTTAGGTTAGGACACCCCTAGGCTTAGGCTAGGGCACACTTAGGCTTAGGCTAAGGCTAGGGCTCCCCTAGGCTTATGCTAAGGCACCCCTTGGCTTAGGCTAGGGCACACCTAGGCTTAGGCTAGGGCACCCCTAGGCTTAGGCTAAGGCTAGGGCTCCCCTAGGCTTAGGCTAGGGCACCCCTTGGCTTAGGCTAGGGCACAGCTAGGCTTAGGCTAAGGCTATGGATCCCCTAGCCTCAGGCTAGGCCACCCCTAGACTCAGGCTATGGCACCCCTAGGCTTAGGCTAGGGCAATCCTAGGCTATGCTAAGGAAAGGGCACCTGTAGGCTCAGGCTAGGGCACCCCTAGGTTCAGGCTAGGGAACCCCTAGACTTAGGCTAGGGAATCCCAGGGCTTAGGCTAAAGCTAGGGCTTCACTAGCCTCAGGTTAGGGCACCCCTAGGCTTAGGCTAGGGCACCCCTAGGCTTAGGCTAAGGCTAGGGCTCCCCTAGCCTAAGGCTAGGGCACCCCTAGGCTTAGGTTAGGGCACCCCTAGCCTTAGGCTAGGGCACCCCTAGGCTTAGGCTAGGGTACCCCTAGGCTTAGGCTAAGGCTAGGGCTCCCCTAGCCTAAGGCTAGGGCAACCCTAGGCTTAGGCTAGGGCACCCCTAGGATTAGGCTAAGGCTAGGGCTCCCCTACCCTAAGGCTAGGGCACCCCTAGGCTCAGGCTAGGGCACCCCTAGGCTCAGGCTAGGGCACCCCTAGGCTTAGGCTAGGGCACCCCTAGGCTTAGGCTAAAGCTATTGCTCCCCTAGCCTAAGGCTAGGGCACGCGTAGGCTTAGGCTAGGGCAACTCTAGGCTTAGGCTAGGGCACCCCTAGGGTTACGGGAGGGTACCCCTAGGTTTAGGCTAGGGCACCCCTAGGCTAAGGGTAAGGCTAGGGCTCCACTAGGCTAAGGCTAGGGCACCCCTAGGCTTAGGCTATGGCACCCCTAGGGTTAGGCTAGGGCACCCCTAGGCTTAGGCTAGGACACCCCTAAGCTTAGATTAAGGCTAGTGCTCCCCTAGCCTAAGGCTAGGGCTCCCCTTGGCTTAGGCTAGGGCACCCGTAGGCTTAGGCTAGGGCACCCCTAGGCTCAGGCTAGTGCACCCCTAGGCTTAGGCTAGGGCACCCCTAGGCTTAGGCTAGGACACACCTTGGCTTAGGCTAGGGCAACCCAAGCCTTAAGCTAGGGCACCCCTAGGCTTAGGCTAAGGCTAGGGCTCCCCTACGCTTAGGTTAGGGTACCCTGAGGCTTAGGGTAGGTCACCCCTAGGCTTAGGCTAGGGCACCCTAGGCTTAGGCTAGGGCACACCTAGGCTTAGGCTAAGGCTAGGGCTCCCCTAGGCTTAGGCTAGGGCACCCCTTGGCTTAGGCTAGGGCATACCTAACCTTAGGCTAGGGCACCCCCAGGCTTAGGCTAAGGCTAGGGCTCCCCTAGGCTTAGGCTACGGCACTCCTTGGCTTAGGCTACGGCACACCTAGGCTTAGGCTAGGGCACCCCTAGGCTTAGGCTAAGGCTAGGGCTCCCCTAGCCTAAGGCTTGAGCACCTCTACGCTTAGGCTAGGGCACCCCTAGGCTTAGGCTAGGGCACCCCTAGGCTTAAGCTAAGGCTAGGGCTTCCCTAGCCTTAGGCTAGGGCACCCCTAGCCTTAGGGTAAGATTAGGGCTCCCCTAGCCTAAGGTTAGGGCACCCCTAGGCTTAGTCTAGGGCACCCCTAGGTTTAGGCTATGGCACCACTTGGCTTAGGCTAGGGCACCCCAAGGCCTAGGCTAGGGCACCCCTAGGCTTAGGCTAAGGCTAGGGCTCCCCTAGCCTAAGGCTAGAGCACTCCTAGGCTTAGGCTAGGGCACCCCTACGCTTAGGCTAAGGCTAGGGCTCCCCTAGCCTAAGGCTAGGGCTCCCCTAGGCTTAGGCTAGTGCACCCCTAGGTTTAGGCTAGGGCACAGCTAGGCTTAGGCTAAGGCTACGTCTCCCCTAGCCTCAGGCTAGGGCACCCCTAGATTCAGGCTATGGCACACCTAGGCTTAGGCTAGGGCAATCCTAGGCTAGACTAAGGAAAGGGCACCTGTATTCTCAGGCTAGGGCACCCCTAGGGTCAGTCTAGGGCACCCATAGGCTTAGGCTAGGGCACCCCAGGGCTTAGGTTAAAGCTAGGGCTCCCCTTGCCTCAGGTTAGGGCACCCCTAGGCTTAGGCTAGGGCACCTCTAGGCTTAGGCTAAGGCTAGGGTTCCCCTAGCCTAAGGCTAGGGCACCCCTAGGCTTAGGTTAGGGCACCCATAGGCTTAGGTTAGGACACCCCTAAGCTTAGGATAAGGCTAGTGCTCCCCTAGCCTAAGGCTAGGTCTCCCCTTGGCTTAGGCTAGGGCACCCCTAGGCTTAGGCTATGGCACCCCTAGGCTCAGGCTAGTGCACCCCAACCTTAGGCTAGGGCACCCCTAGGCTTAGGCTAGGACACACCTTGGCTTAGGCTAGGGCAACCCTAGCCTTTGGCTAGGGCACCCCTAGGCTTAGGCTAAGGCTAGGGCTGCCCTACGCTTAGGTTAGGGTACCCCGAGGCTTAGGGTAGGTCACCCCTAGGCTTAGGCTATGGCACCCCTAGGCTTAGGCTAGGGCACCCCTAGTCTTAGGCTAGGGCAGCCCCAGGCTTAGGCTAAGGCTAGGGATCCCCTAGGCTTAGGCTAGGGCACCCCTAGGCTTAGGCTAAGGCTAGGGCTGCCCTACGCTTAGGTTAGGGTACCCCGAGGCTTAGGGTAGGTCACCCCTAGGCTTAGGCTATGGCACCCCTAGGCTTAGGCTAGGGCACCCCTAGGCTTAGGCTAGGGCACCCCCAGGCTTAGGCTAAGGCTAGGGCTCCCCTAGGCTTAGGCTAGGGCACCCCTTGGCTTAGGCTACGGCACACGTAGGCTTAGGCTAGGGCACCCCTAGGCTTAGGCTAAGGTTAGGGCTCCCCTAGCCTAAGGCTAGAGCACCTCTACGCTTAGGCTAAGGCACCCCTAGGCTAAGGCTAGGGCACCCCTAGGCTTAAGCTGAGGCTAGGGCTTCCCTAGCCTTAGGCTAGGGCACCCCTAGCCTTAGGGTAAGATTAGGGCTCCCCTAGCCTAAGGTTAGGGCACCCCTAGGCTTAGTCTAGGGCACCAATAGGTTTAGGCTATGGCACCCCTGGGCTTAGGCTAGGGCACCCCAAGGCCTAGGCTAGGGCACCCCTAGGCTTAGGCTAATGCTAGGGCTCCCCTAGCCTAAGGCTAGAGCACTCCTAGGCTTAGGCTAGGGCACCCCTATGCTTAGGCTAAGGCTAGGGCTCCCCTAGCCTAAGGCTAGGGCTCCCCTAGGCTTAGGCTAGTGCACCCCTAGGTTTAGGCTAGGGCACAGCTAGGCTTAGGCTAAGGCTACGGCTCCCTTAGCCTCAGGCTAGGGCACCCCTAGACTCAGGCTATGGCACACCTAGGCTTAGGCTAGGGCAATCCTAGGCTAGACTAAGGAAAGGGCACCTGTATTCTCAGGCTAGGGCACCCCTAGGGTCAGTCTAGGGCACCCATAGGCTTAGTCTAGGGCACCCCAGGGCTTAGCTTAAAGCTAGGGCTCCCCTAGCCTCAGGTTAGGGCACCCCTAGGCTTAAGTTAGAGCACCCCTAGGCTTAGGCTATGGCGAGGGCTCCCCAAACCTAAGGCTAGGGCAAGCCTAGGCTTATGCTAGGTAACCCTAGGCTTAGGCTAGGGCACCCCCTAGGCTTAGGCTAGGGCACCTCTAGCTTAGGCTAAGGCTTGGGCTCCCCTAGCCTAATGCTAGGGCACCCCTAGGCTTACGCTAGGGCACCCCTAGGCTTAGGCTAGGGCACCCCTAGCTTAGGCTAAGGCTTGGGCTCCCATAGCCTAAGGCTAAGGCACCCCTAGGCTTAGGCTAGGGCACCCCTAGGCTTAGGCTAGGGCACCCCTAGGCTTATGCTAAGGATAGGGCTCCCCTAGCCTAAGGCTAGGCCACCCCAAGGCTTAGGCTAGGGCACCCCTAGGCTTCGGCTAAGGCTACGGCTCCCCTAGCCTCATGCTAGGGCACCCCTAGACTCAGGCTATGGCACCCCTAGACAAAGGCTAGGGCAATCCTAGGCTAGACTAACGCTAGGCTCCCCTACCCTCAGGCTAGGGCACCCCTAGGCTTAGGCTAGGGCACCTGTAGGCTTAGGCTAGGGCACCCCTAGGTTTAGGCTAGGGTACCCTTAGGCTTAGGCTAAGGCTTGGGGTCCCCTAGCCTAAGGCTCGGGCACCCCCTAGGCTTTGGCTAGGGCACCCCTAGGTTTAGGCTAGGGCACCCCTAGGCTAAGGCTAAGGCTAGGGCTCCACTAGCCTAAGGCTAGGGCACCCCTAGGCTTAGGCTAGGGCACCCCTAGGGTTAGGCTAATGCACCCCTAGGCTTAGGCTAGGGCACCCCTAGGCTTAGGCTAGGGCACCCCTAGGCTTAGGCTAGTGCACCCCTAGGCTTAGGTTAGGGCACCTCTAGGCTTAGGCTAGGACACATCTTGGCTTAGGCTAGGGCACCCCTAGGCTTAGGCTAGGGCACCCCTAGTCTTAGGCTAAGGCTAGGGATCCCCTACGCTTAGGTTAGGGTACCCCGAGGCTTAGGGTAGGTCACCCCTAGGCTTAGGCTAGGGCACCACTAGGCTTAGGCTAGGGAACAACTAGGCTTGGGCTAAGGCTAGAGCTCCCATAGGCTTAGGCTAGGGCACCCCTTGGCTTAGGCTAGGGCACACCTAGTCTTAGGCTAGGGCACCCCTAGGCTTAGTCTAAGGCTAGGGCTCCCCTAGGCTTAGGCTAGGGCACCCCTTGGCTTAGGCTAGGGCACACCTAGGCTTAGGCTAGGGCACCCCTAGGCTTAGGCTAAGGCTAGGGCTCTCCAAGCCTAAGGCTAGGGCACCCCTAGGCTTAGGCTAAGGCACCCCTAGGTTTAGGCTAGGGCACCCCTAGGCTTAGGCTAAGGCTAAGGCATCCCTAGCCTAAGGCTAGGGCACCCCTTGCCTTCGGCTAGGGTACCCCGAGGCTGAGGCGAGGGCACCCATAGGCTTAGGCTAGGGCACACCTAGGCTTAGGCTAAGGCTAGGGCTCCCCTAGCCTAAGGCTAGGGCACCCCTAGGCTTAGGCTAGGCCACCCCTATGCTTAGGCTAAGGCTAGGGCTCCCCTAGCCTTAGGCTAAGACACCCCTAGGCTTAGAGTAAGATTAGGGCTCCCCTAGCCTAAGGTTAGGGCACCCCTAGGCTTAGTCTAGGGCACCCCTAGGCTTAGGCTAAGGCTAGGGCTCCCCTAGCCTAAGGCTAGAGCACCCCTAGGCTTAGGCTAGGGCACCCCTATGCTTAGGCTAAGGCTAGGGCTCCCCTAGCCTAAGGCTAGGGCACCCCTAGGCTTAGGCTAGGGCACACCTAGGCTTGGGCTAAGGCTAGAGCTCCCATAGGCTTAGGCTAGGGCACCCCTTGGCTTAGGCTAGGGCACACCTAGTCTTAGGCTAGGGCACCCCTAGGCTTAGTCTAAGGCTAGGGCTCCCCTAGGCTTAGGCTAGGGCACCCCTTGGCTTAGGCTAGGGCACACCTACGCTTAGGCTAGGGCACCCCTAGGCTTAGGCTAAGGCTAGGGCTCTCCAAGCCTAAGGCTAGGGCACCCCTAGGCTTAGGCTAAGGCACCCCTAGGTTTAGGCTAGGGCACCCCTAGGCTTAGGCTAAGGCTAAGGCATCCCAAGCCTAAGGCTAGGGCACCCCTTGCCTTCGGCTAGGGTACCCCGAGGCTTAGGCGAGGGCACCCATAGGCTTAGGCTAGGGCACACCTAGGCTTAGGCTAAGGCTATGGCTCCCCTAGCCTAAGGCTAGGGCACCCCTAGGCTTAGGCTAGGCCACCCCTAGGCTTAGGGTAAGGCTAGGGCTCCCCTAGCCTTAGGCTAAGACACCCTTAGGCTTAGGGTGAGATTAGGGCTCCCCTAGCCTAAGGTTAGGGCACTCCTAGGCTTAGTCTAGGGTACCCCTAGGCTTAGGCTAAGGCTAGGGCTCCCCTAGCCTAAGGCTAGAGCACTCCGAGGCTTAGGCTAGGGCACCCCTACGCTTAGGCTAAGGCTAGGGCTCCCCTAGCCTAAGGCTAGGGCACCCCTAGGCTTAGGCTAGGGCACCCCTTGGCTTAGGCTAGGGCACAGCTAGGCTTAGGGTAAGGCTACGGCTCCCCTAGCCTAAGGCTAGGGCACCCCTAGGCTTAGGTTAGGGCACCCCTAGGCTTAGGCTAGGGCACCCCTAGGCTTAGGCTAGGGTACCCCTAGGCTTAGGCTAAGGCTAGGGCTCCCCTAGCCTAAGGCTAGGGCACCCCTAGGCTTAGGCTAGGGCACCCCTAGGATTAGGCTAAGGCTAGGGCTCCCCTACCCTAAGGCTAGGGAACCCCTAGGCTCAGGCTAGGGCACCCCTAGGCTCAGGCTAGGGCACCCCTAGGCTTAGGCTAGGGCACCCCTAGGCTTAGGCTAAAGCTATGGCTCCCCTAGCCTAAAGCTAGGGCACGCGTAGGCTTAGGCTAGGGCAACTCTAGGCTTAGGCTAGGGCACCCCTAGGCTTACGCGTGGGTACCCCTAGGCTTAGGCTAGGGCACCCCTAGGCTAAGGGTAAGGCTAGGGCTCCACTAGGCTAAGGCTAGGGCACCCCTAGGCTTAGGTTATGGCACCCCTAGGGTTAGGCTAGGGCACCCATAGGCTTAGGCTAGGACACCCCTAAGCTTAGGATAAGGCTAGTGCTCCCCTAGCCTAAGGCTAGGGCTCCCCTTGGCTTAGGCTAGGGCACCCCTAGGCTTAGGCTAGGGCACCCCTAGGCTCAGGCTAGTGCACCCCTAGGCTTAGGCTAGTGCACCCCTAGGCTTAGGTTATGGCACCCCTAGACTTAGGCTAGGACACATCTTGGCTTAGGCTAGGGCACCCCTAGGCTTAGGCTAGGGCACCCCTAGTCTTAGGCTAAGGCTAGGGATCCCCTACGCTTAGGTTAGGGTACCCGAGGCTTAGGGTAGGTCACCCCTAGGCTTAGGCTAGGGCACCCCTAGGCTTAGGCTAGGGCACACCTAGGCTTGGGCTAAGGCTAGAGCTCCCCTAGGCTTAGGCTAGGGCACCCCTTGGCTTAGGCTAGGGCACACCTAGTCTTAGGCTAGGGAACCCCTAGGCTTAGTCTAAGGCTAGGGCTCCCCTAGGCTTAGGCTAGGGAACCCCTTGGCTTAGGCTAGGGCACACCTAGGCTTAGGCTAGGGCACCCCTAGGCTTAGGCTAAGGCTAGGGCTCTCCAAGCCTAAGGCTAGGGCACCCCTAGGCTTAGGCTAAGGCACCCCTAGGTTTAGGCTAGGGCACCCGTAGGCTTAGGCTAAGGCTAAGGCATCCCTAGCCTAAGGCTAGGGCACCCCTTGCCTTCGGCTAGGGTACCTCGAGGCTTAGGCGAGGGCACCCATAGGCTTAGGCTAGGGCACACCTAGGCTTAGGCTAAGGCTAGGGCTCCCCTAACCTAAGGCTAGGGCAACCCTAGGCTTAGGCTTGGCCACCCCTTTGCTTAGGCTAAGGCCTGGGCTCCCCTAGCCTTAGGCTAAGACACCCCTAGGCTTAGGGTAAGATTAGGGCTCCCCTAGCCTAAGGTTAGGGCAACCCTAGGCTTAGTCTAGGGCACCCCTAGGCTTTGGCTAAGGCTAGGGCTCCCCTAGCCTAAGGCTAGAGCACTCCTAGGCTTAGGCTAGGGCACCCCTACGCTTAGGCTAAGGCTAGGGCTCCCCTAGCCTAAGGCTAGGGCACCCCTAGGCTTAGGCTAGGGCACCCCTAGGCTTAGGCTAGGGCACAGCTAGGCTTAGGGTAAGGCTACGGCTCCGCTAGCCTAAGGCTAGGGCACCCCTAGGCTTAGGTTAGGGCACCCCTAGGCTTAGGCTAGGGCACCCCTAGGCTTAGGCTAGGGTACCCCTAGGCTTAGGCTAAGGCTAGGGCTCCCCTAGCCTAAGGCTAGGGCAACCCTAGGCTTAGGCTAGGGCACCCCTAGGATTAGGCTAAGGCTAGGGCTCCCCTACCCTAAGGCTAGGGAACCCCTAGGCTCAGGCTAGGGCACCCCTAGGCTCAGGCTAGGGCACCCCTAGGCTTAGGCTAGGGCACCCCTAGGCTTAGGCTAAAGCTATGGCTCCCCTAGCCTAAGGCTAGGGCACGCGTAGGCTTAGGCTAGGGCAACTCTAGGCTTAGGCTAGGGCACCCCTAGGCTTACGTGAGGGTACCCCTAGGCTTAGGCTAAGGCTTGGGCTCCCATAGCCTAAGGCTAAGGCACCCCTAGGCTTAGGCTAGGGCACCCCTAGGCTTAGGCTAGGGCACCCCTAGGCTTATGCTAAGGATAGGGCTCCCCTAGCCTAAGGCTAGGCCACCCCAAGGCTTAGGCTAGGGCACCCCTAGGCTTAGGCTAGGGCACCCCTAGGCTTCGGCTAAGGCTACGTCTCCCCTAGCCTCATGCTAGGGCACCCCTAGTCTCAGGCTATGGCACCCCTAGACAAAGGCTAGGGCAATCCTAGGCTAGACTAACGCTAGGCTCCCCTATCCTCAGGCTAGTGCACCCGTAGGCTCAGGCTAGGGCACCCCTGGGCTTAGGCTAAGGCTAGGGCTCCCCTAGCCTAAGGCTAGAGCACCCCTAGGCTTAGGCTAGGGTACCCCTAGGCTTAGGCTAAGGCTAGGGCTCCCCTAGCCTAAGGCTAGAGCACTCCGAGGCTTAGGCTAGGGCACCCCTACGCTTAGGCTAAGGCTAGGGCTCCCCTAGCCTAAGGCTAGGGCACCCCTAGGCTTAGGCTAGGGCACCCCTAGGCTTAGGCTAGGGCACAGCTAGGCTTAGGGTAAGGCTACGGCTCCCCTAGCCTAAGGCTAGGGCACCCCTAGGCTTAGGTTAGGGCACCCCTAGGCTTAGGCTAGGGCACCCCTAGGCTTAGGCTAGGGTACCCCTAGGCTTAGGCTAAGGCTAGGGCTCCCCTAGCCTAAGGCTAGGGCACCCCTAGGCTTAGGCTAGGGCACCCCTAGGATTAGGCTAAGGCTAGGGCTCCCCTACCCTAAGGCTAGGGAACCCCTAGGCTCAGGCTAGGGCACCCCTAGGCTTAGGCTAGGGCACCCCTAGGCTTAGGCTAGGGCACCCCTAGGCTTAGGCTAAAGCTATGGCTCCCCTAGCCTAAAGCTAGGGCACGCGTAGGCTTAGGCTAGGGCAACTCTAGGCTTAGGCTAGGGCACCCCTAGGCTTACGCGTGGGTACCCCTAGGCTTAGGCTAGGGCACCCCTAGGCTAAGGGTAAGGCTAGGGCTGCACTAGGCTAAGGCTAGGGCACCCCTAGGCTTAGGTTATGGCACCCCTAGGGTTAGGCTAGGGCACCCATAGGCTTAGGCTAGGACACCCCTAAGCTTAGGATAAGGCTAGTGCTCCCCTAGCCTAAGGCTAGGGCTCCCCTTGGCTTAGGCTAGG
Organism: Tenrec ecaudatus; assembly: GCF_050624435.1. Taxonomy (NCBI): domain Eukaryota; kingdom Metazoa; phylum Chordata; class Mammalia; order Afrosoricida; family Tenrecidae; genus Tenrec; species Tenrec ecaudatus. The sequence goes on from NW_027457642.1 coordinate 3,526,684, forward strand.
GCACCCCTAGGCTTAGGCTAGGGCACCCCTAGGCTCAGGCTAGTGCACCCCTAGGCTTAGGCTAGTGCACCCCTAGGCTTAGGTTATGGCACCCCTAGGCTTAGGCTAGGACACATCTTGGCTTAGGCTAGGGCACCACTAGGCTTAGGCTAGGGCACCCCTAGTCTTAGGCTAAGGCTAGGGATCCCCTACGCTTAGGTTAGGGTACCCGAGGCTTAGGGTAGGTCACCCCTAGGCTTAGGCTAGGGCACCCCTAGGCTTAGGCTAGGGCACACCTAGGCTTGGGCTAAGGCTAGAGCTCCCCTAGGCTTAGGCTAGGGCACCCCTTGGCTTAGGCTAGGGCACACCTAGTCTTAGGCTAGGGCACCCCTAGGCTTAGTCTAAGGCTAGGGCTCCCCTAGGCTTAGGCTAGGGAACCCCTTGGCTTAGGCTAGGGCACACCTAGGCTTAGGCTAGGGCACCCCTAGGCTTAGGCTAAGGCTAGGGCTCTCCAAGCCTAAGGCTAGGGCACCCCTAGGCTTAGGCTAAGGCACCCCTAGGTTTAGGCTAGGGCACCCCTAGGCTTAGGCTAAGGCTAAGGCATCCCTAGCCTAAGGCTAGGGCACCCCTTGCCTTCGGCTAGGGTACCTCGAGGCTTAGGCGAGGGCACCCATAGGCTTAGGCTAGGGCACACCTAGGCTTAGGCTAAGGCTAGGGCTCCCCTAGCCTAAGGCTAGGGCAACCCTAGGCTTAGGCTTGGCCACCCCTAGGCTTATGCTAAGGCTAGGGCTCCCCTAGCCTTAGGCTAAGACACCCCTAGGCTTAGGGTAAGATTAGGGCTCCCCTAGCCTAAGGTTAGGGCAACCCTAGGCTTAGTCTAGGGCACCCCTAGGCTTTGGCTAAGGCTAGGGCTCCCCTAGCCTAAGGCTAGAGCACTCCTAGGCTTAGGCTAGGGCACCCCTACGCTTAGGCTAAGGCTAGGGCTCCCCTAGCCTAAGGCTAGGGCACCCCTAGGCTTAGGCTAGGGCACCCCTAGGCTTAGGCTAGGGCACAGCTAGGCTTAGGGTAAGGCTACGGCTCCGCTAGCCTAAGGCTAGGGCACCCCTAGGCTTAGGTTAGGGCACCCCTAGGCTTAGGCTAGGGCACCCCTAGGCTTAGGCTAGGGTACCCCTAGGCTTAGGCTAAAGCTAGGGCTCCCCTAGCCTAAGGCTAGGGCAACCCTAGGCTTAGGTTAGGGCACCCCTAGGATTAGGCTAAGGCTAGGGCTCCCCTACCCTAAGGCTAGGGAACCCCTAGGCTCAGGCTAGGGCACCCCTAGGCTCAGGCTAGGGCACCCCTAGGCTTAGGCTAGGGCACCCCTAGGCTTAGGCTAAAGCTATGGCTCCCCTAGCCTAAGGCTAGGGCACGCGTAGGCTTAGGCTAGGGCAACTCTAGGCTTAGGCTAGGGCACCCCTAGGCTTACGTGAGGGTACCCCTAGGCTTAGGCTAAGGCTTGGGCTCCCATAGCCTAAGGCTAAGGTACCCCTAGGCTTAGGCTAGGGCACCCCTAGGCTTAGGCTAGGGCACCCCTAGGCTTATGCTAAGGATAGGGCTCCCCTAGCCTAAGGCTAGGCCACCCCAAGGCTTAGGCTAGGGCACCCCTAGGCTTAGGCTAGGGAACCCCTAGGCTTCGGCTAAGGCTACGTCTCCCCTAGCCTCATGCTAGGGCACCCCTAGTCTCAGGCTATGGCACCCCTAGACAAAGGCTAGGGCAATCCTAGGCTAGACTAACGCTAGGCTCCCCTATCCTCAGGCTAGTGCACCCGTAGGCTCAGGCTAGGGCACCCCTAGGCTTAGGCTAAGGCTAGGGCTCCCCTAGCCTAAGGCTAGAGCACCCCTAGGCTTAGGCTAGGGCACCACTAGGCTTAGGTTAAGGCTAGGGCTCCCCTAGCCTAAGGCTAGGGCACCCCTAGGCTTAGGATAGGACACCCCTAGGCTTAGACTTAGGCTAGGGCTCCCCTAGGCTTAGGCTAGGGCACCCTTAGGCTTAGGCTAGGGCACCCCTAGGCTTAGGCTAGGGCACACCTAGACTTATGCTAGGGCACCCCTAAGCTTAGGCTACGGCACCCAAAGGCTTAAGCTAGGGCATCCGTAGGCTTAGGCTAGGGCACCCCTAGGCTTAGGCTAAGGCTACGGCTCCCCTAGCCACAGGCTTGGGCACCTCTAGACCCATGCTATGGCACCCATAGTCTTAGGCTATAGGAATCCTAGGGTAGACTAAGGCTAGGGCTCCCCTACCCTCAGGCTAGGGCACCTGTAGTCTTAGGTTAGGGCACCCCTAGGCTTAGGCTAAAGCTAGGGCTCCCCTAGCCTCAGGCTAGGGCACCCCTAGGCTTAGGCTAGGGCACCCGTAGGCTTAGGCTAGGGCACCCCTAGGTTTAGGCTAGGGTACCCTTAGGCTTAGGCTAAGGCTTGGGGTCCCCTAGCCTAAGGCTCGGGCACCCCCTAGGCTTTGGCTAGGGCACCCCTAGGTTTAGGCTAGGGCACCCCTAGGCTAAGGCTAAGGCTAGGGCTCCACTAGCCTAAGGCTAGGGCACCCCTAGGCTTAGGCTAGGGCACCCCTAGGGTTAGGCTAATGCACCCCTAGGCTTAGGCTAGGGCACCCCTAGGCTTAGGCTAGTGTACCCCTGGGCTTAGGCTAGGGCACCCCTAGGCTTAGGCTAGGACACATCTTGGCTTAGGCTAGGGCACCCCTAGTCTTAGGCTAAGGCTAGGGATCCCCTACGCTTAGGTTAGGGTACCCCGAGGCTTAGGGTAGGTCACCCCTAGGCTTAGGCTAGGGCACCCCTAGGCTTAGGCTAGGGAACAACTAGGCTTGGGCTAAGGCTAGAGCTCCCATAGGCTTAGGCTAGGGCACCCCTTGGCTTAGGCTAGGGCACACCTAGTCTTAGGCTAGGGCACCCCTAGGCTTAGTCTAAGGCTAGGGCTCCCCTAGGCTTAGGCTAGGGCACCCCTTGGCTTAGGCTAGGGCACACCTAGGCTTAGGCTAGGGCACCCCTAGGCTTAGGCTAAGGCTAGGGCTCTCCAAGCCTAAGGCTAGGGCACCCCTAGGCTTAGGCTAAGGCACCCCTAGGTTTAGGCTAGGGCACCCCTAGGCTTAGGCTAAGGCTAAGGCATCCCTAGCCTAAGGCTAGGGCACCCCTTGCCTTCGGCTAGGGTACCCCGAGGCTTAGGCGAGGGCACCCATAGGCTTAGGCTAGGGCACACCTAGGCTTAGGCTAAGGCTAGGGCTCCCCTAGCCTAAGGCTAGGGCACCCCTAGGCTTAGGCTAGGCCACCCCTAGGCTTAGGCTAAGGCTAGGGCTCCCCTAGCCTTAGGCTTAGACACCCCTAGGCTTAGAGTAAGATTAGGGCTCCCCTAGCCTAAGGTTAGGGCACCCCTAGGCTTAGTCTAGGGCACCCCTAGGCTTAGGCTAAGGCTAGGGCTCCCCTAGCCTAAGGCTAGAGCACCCCTAGGCTTAGGCTAGGGCACCCCTATGCTTAGGCTAAGGCTAGGGCTCCCCTAGCCTAAGGCTAGGGCACCCCTAGGCTTAGGCTAGGGCACCCCTAGGCTTAGGCTAGGGCACAGCTAGGCTTAGGGTAAGGCTACGGCTCCCCTAGCCTCAGGCTAGGGCACCGCTAGACTCAGGCTATGGCACCCTTAGGCTTAGGCTAGGGCAATCCTAGGCTAGACTAAGGAAAGGGCAACTGTAGGCTCAGGGTAGGGCACTCCTAGATTCAGGCTAGGGCACCCCTAGGCTTCGGCTAGGGCACCCCAGGGCTTAGGCTAAAGCTATGGCTCCCCTAGCCTCAGGTTAGGGCATCCCTAGGCTTAGGCTAGGGCACCCCTAGGCTTAGGCTAGGGTAACCCTAGGCTTAGGCTAAGACTAGGGCTGCCCTAGCCTAAGGCTAGGGCACCCCTAGGCTTAGGTTAGGGCACCCCTAGGCTTAGGCTAGGGCACCCCTAGGCTTAGGCTAAAGCTAGGGCTCCCCTAGCCTCAGGCTAGGGCACCTCTAGGCTTATGCTAGGGCACCCGTAGGCTTTGGCTAGGGCACCCCTAGGCTTAGGCTAGGGCACCCCAAGGCTTAGGCTAAAGCTAGGGCTCCCCTAGCCTAAGGCTAGGGCACCCGTAGGCTTAGGCTAGGGCAACTCTAGGCTTAGGCTAGGGCACCCCTAGGTTTAGGCTAGGGTACCCCTAGGCTTAGGCTAGGGCACTCCTAGGCTAAGGCTAAGGCTAGGGCTCTACTAGGCTAAGGCTTGGGCACCCTTAGGCTTAGGCTAGGGCACCCCTAGAGTTAGGCTAGGGCACCCCTAGCCTTAGGCTAAGACACCCCTAGGCTTAGGGTAAGATTAGGGCTCCCCTAGCTTAAGGTTAGGGCACCCCTAGGCTTAGTCTAGGGCACCCCTAGGCTTAGGCTAAGGCTAGGGCTCCCCTAGCCTAAGGCTAGAGCACTCCTAGGCTTAGGCTAGGGCACCCCTACGCTTAGGCTAAGGCTAGGGTTCCCCTAGCCTAAGGCTAGGGCACCCCTAGGCTTAGGCTAGGGCACCCCTAGGCTTAGGCTAGGGCACAGCTAGGCTTTTGCTAAGGCTAGGGCTCCCCTAGCCTAAGGCTAGAGCACCCCTAGGCTTAGGCTAGGTCACCCCTACGCTTAGGTTAAGGCTAGGGCTCCCCTAGCCTAAGACTAGGGCACCCCTAGGCTTAGGCTAGGGCACCCCTAGGCTTAGGCTAGGGCACAGCTAGGCTTAGGGTAAGGCTACGGCTCCCGTAGCCTCAGGCTAGGGCACCGCTAGACTCAGCCTATAGCACCCTTAGGCTTAGGATAGGGCAATCCTAGGCTAGACTAAGGAAAGGGCAACTGCAGGCTCAGGGTAGGGCACTCCTAGATTCAGGCTAGGGCACCCCTAGGCTTCGGCTAGGGCACCCCTAGGCTTAGGCTAGGGTCCCCCTAGGCTTAGGCTAGGGCACCCCTACGCTTAGGCTAAGGCTAGGGCTACCCTAGCCTTAGGCTAGTGCACCCCTAGGCTTAGGGTAAGATTAGGGCTCCCCTAGCCTAAGGTTAGGGCACCCCTAGCCTTAGGCTAGTGCACCCCTAGGCTTAGGGTAAGATTAGGGCTCCCCTAGCCTAAGGTTAGGGCACCCCTAGTCTTAGTCTAGGGCACCCCTAGGTTTAGGCTATGGCACCCCTTGGCTTAGGCTAGGGCACCCCAAGGCCTAGGCTAGGGCACCCCTAGGCTTAGGCTAAGGCTAGGGCTCCCCTAGCCTAAGGCTAGAGCACTCCTAGGCTTAGGCTAGGGCACCCCTACGCTTAGGCTAAGGCTAGGGCTCCCCTAGCCTAAGGCTAGGGCTCCCCTAGGCTTAGGCTAGTGCACCCCTAGGTTTAGGCTAGGGCACAGCTAGGTTTAGGCTAAGGCTACGGCTCCCCTAGCCTCAGGCTAGGGCACCCCTAGATACAGGCTATGGCACACCTAGGCTTAGGCTAGGGCAATCCTAGGCTAGACTAAGGAAAGGGCACCTGTATTCTCAGGCTAGGGCACCCCTAGGGTCAGTCTAGGGCACCCATAGGCTTAGGCTAGGGCACCCCAGGGCTTAGGTTAAAGCTAGGGCTCCCCTTGCCTCAGGTTAGGGCACCCCTAGGCTTAGGCTAGGGCACCCCTAGGCTTAGGCTAAGGCTAGGGTTCCCCTAGCCTAAGGATAGAGCACCCCTAGGCTTAGGCTAGGGCACCCCTAGGCTTAAGCTTGGGTACACATAGGCTTAGGCTAAGGCTAGGGCTCCCCTAGCCTAAGGCTAGGGCACCCCTAGGCTTAGGTTAGGGCACCCCTAGGCTTAGGCTAGGGCACCCCTAGGCTTAGGCTAGGGCACCCCTAGGCTTAGGCTAAAGCTATGGCTCCCCTAGCCTAAGGCTAGGGCACGCGTAGGCTTAGGCTAGGGCAACTCTAGGCTTAGGCTAGGGCACCCCTAGGCTTACGTGAGGGTACCCCTAGGCTTAGGCTAAGGCTTGGGCTCCCATAGCCTAAGGCTAAGGCACCCCTAGGCTTAGGCTAGGGCACCCCTAGGCTTAGGCTAGGGCACCCCTAGGCTTATGCTAAGGATAGGGCTCCCCTAGCCTAAGGCTAGGCCACCCCAAGGCTTAGGCTAGGGCACCCCTAGGCTTAGGCTAGGGCACCCCTAGGCTTCGGCTAAGGCTACGTCTCCCCTAGCCTCATGCTAGGGCACCCCTAGTCTCAGGCTATGGCACCCCTAGACAAAGGCTAGGGCAATCCTAGGCTAGACTAACGCTAGGCTCCCCTATCCTCAGGCTAGTGCACCCGTAGGCTCAGGCTAGGGCACCCCTAGGCTTAGGCTAAGGCTAGGGCTCCCCTAGCCTAAGGCTAGAGCACCCCTAGGCTTAGGCTAGGGCACCACTAGGCTTAGGTTAAGGCTAGGGCTCCCCTAGCCTAAGGCTAGGGCACCCCTAGGCTTAGGATAGGACACCCCTAGGCTTAGACTTAGGCTAGGGCTCCCCTAGGCTTAGGCTAGGGCACCCTTAGGCTTAGGCTAGGGCACCCCTAGGCTTAGGCTAGGGCACACCTAGACTTATGCTAGGGCACCCCTAAGCTTAGGCTAGGGCACCCAAAGGCTTAAGCTAGGGCATCCGTAGGCTTAGGCTAGGGCACCCCTAGGCTTAGGCTAAGGCTACGGCTCCCCTAGCCACAGGCTTGGGCACCTCTAGACCCATGCTATGGCACCCATAGTCTTAGGCTATAGGAATCCTAGGGTAGACTAAGGCTAGGGCTCCCCTACCCTCAGGCTAGGGCACCTGTAGTCTTAGGTTAGGGCACCCCTAGGCTTAGGCTAAAGCTAGGGCTCCCCTAGCCTCAGGCTAGGGCACCCCTAGGCTTAGGCTAGGGCACCCGTAGGCTTAGGCTAGGGCACCCCTAGGTTTAGGCTAGGGTACCCTTAGGCTTAGGCTAAGGCTTGGGGTCCCCTAGCCTAAGGCTCGGGCACCCCCTAGGCTTTGGCTAGGGCACCCCTAGGTTTAGGCTAGGGCACCCCTAGGCTAAGGCTAAGGCTAGGGCTCCACTAGCCTAAGGCTAGGGCACCCCTAGGCTTAGGCTAGGGCACCCCTAGGGTTAGGCTAATGCACCCCTAGGCTTAGGCTAGGGCACCCCTAGGCTTAGGCTAGTGTACCCCTGGGCTTAGGCTAGGGCACCCCTAGGCTTAGGCTAGGACACATCTTGGCTTAGGCTAGGGCACCCCTAGTCTTAGGCTAAGGCTAGGGATCCCCTACGCTTAGGTTAGGGTACCCCGAGGCTTAGGGTAGGTCACCCCTAGGCTTAGGCTAGGGCACCACTAGGCTTAGGCTAGGGAACAACTAGGCTTGGGCTAAGGCTAGAGCTCCCATAGGCTTAGGCTAGGGCACCCCTTGGCTTAGGCTAGGGCACACCTAGTCTTAGGCTAGGGCACCCCTAGGCTTAGTCTAAGGCTAGGGCTCCCCTAGGCTTAGGCTAGGGCACCCCTTGGCTTAGGCTAGGGCACACCTAGGCTTAGGCTAGGGCACCCCTAGGCTTAGGCTAAGGCTAGGGCTCTCCAAGCCTAAGGCTAGGGCACCCCTAGGCTTAGGCTAAGGCACCCCTAGGTTTAGGCTAGGGCACCCCTAGGCTTAGGCTAAGGCTAAGGCATCCCTAGCCTAAGGCTAGGGCACCCCTTGCCTTCGGCTAGGGTACCCCGAGGCTGAGGCGAGGGCACCCATAGGCTTAGGCTAGGGCACACCTAGGCTTAGGCTAAGGCTAGGGCTCCCCTAGCCTAAGGCTAGGGCACCCCTAGGCTTAGGCTAGGCCACCCCTATGCTTAGGCTAAGGCTAGGGCTCCCCTAGCCTTAGGCTAAGACACCCCTAGGCTTAGAGTAAGATTAGGGCTCCCCTAGCCTAAGGTTAGGGCACCCCTAGGCTTAGTCTAGGGCACCCCTAGGCTTAGGCTAAGGCTAGGGCTCCCCTAGCCTAAGGCTAGAGCACCCCTAGGCTTAGGCTAGGGCACCCCTATGCTTAGGCTAAGGCTAGGGCTCCCCTAGCCTAAGGCTAGGGCACCCCTAGGCTTAGGCTAGGGCACCCCTAGGCTTAGGCCAGGGCACAGCTAGGCTTAGGGTAAGGCTACGGCTCCCCTAGCCTCAGGCTAGGGCACCGCTAGACTCAGGCTATGGCACCCTTAGGCTTAGGCTAGGGCAATCCTACGCTAGACTAAGGAAAGGGCAACTGTAGGCTCAGGGTAGGGCACTCCTAGATTCAGGCTAGGGCACCCCTAGGCTTCGGCTAGGGCACCCCAGGGCTTAGGCTAAAGCTAGGGCTCCCCTAGCCTCAGGTTAGGGCATCCCTAGGCTTAGGCTAGGGCACCCCTAGGCTTAGGCTAGGGTAACCCTAGGCTTAGGCTAAGACTAGGGCTGCCCTAGCCTAAGGCTAGGGCACCCCTAGGCTTAGGCTAGGGCACCCCTAGGCTTAGGCTAAAGCTAGGGCTCCCCTAGCCTCAGGCTAGGGCACCTCTAGGCTTATGCTAGGGCACCCGTAGGCTTTGGCTAGGGCACCCATAGGCTTAGGCTAGGGCACCCCAAGGCTTAGGCTAAAGCTAGGGCTCCCCTAGCCTAAGGCTAGGGCACCCGTAGGCTTAGGCTAGGGCAACTCTAGGCTTAGGCTAGGGCACCCCTAGGTGTAGGCTAGGGTACCCCTAGGCTTAGGCTAGGGCACTCCTAGGCTAAGGCTAAGGCTAGGGCTCTACTAGGCTAAGGCTTGGGCACCCTTAGGCTTAGGCTAGGGCACCCCTAGAGTTAGGCTAGGGCACCCCTAGCCTTAGGCTAAGACACCCCTAGGCTTAGGGTAAGATTAGGGCTCCCCTAGCTTAAGGTTAGGGCACCCCTAGGCTTAGTCTAGGGCACCCCTAGGCTTAGGCTAAGGCTAGGGCTCCCCTTTCCTAAGGCTAGAGCACTCCTAGGCTTAGGCTAGGGCACCCCTACGCTTAGGCTAAGGCTAGGGTTCCCCTAGCCTAAGGCTAGGGCACCCCTAGGCTTAGGCTAGGGCACCCCTAGGCTTAGGCTAGGGCACAGCTAGGCTTTTGCTAAGGCTAGGGCTCCCCTAGCCTAAGGCTAGAGCACCCCTAGGCTTAGGCTAGGTCACCCCTACGCTTAGGTTAAGGCTAGGGCTCCCCTAGCCTAAGACTAGGGCACCCCTAGGCTTAGGCTAGGGCACCCCTAGGCTTAGGCTAGGGCACAGCTAGGCTTAGGGTAAGGCTACGGCTCCCCTAGCCTCAGGCTAGGGCACCGCTAGACTCAGGCTATAGCACCCTTAGGCTTAGGCTAGGGCAATCCTAGGCTAGACTAAGGAAAGGGCAACTGCAGGCTCAGGGTAGGGCACTCCTAGATTCAGGCTAGGGCACCCCTAGGCTTCGGCTAGGGCACCCCTAGGCTTAGGCTAGGGTCCCCCTAGGCTTAGGCTAGGGCACCCCTACGCTTAGGCTAAGGCTAGGGCTACCCTAGCCTTAGGCTAGTGCACCCCTAGGCTTAGGGTAAGATTAGGGCTCCCCTAGCCTAAGGTTAGGGCACCCCTAGCCTTAGGCTAGTGCACCCCTAGGCTTAGGGTAAGATTAGGGCTCCCCTAGCCTAAGGTTAGGGCACCCCTAGTCTTAGTCTAGGGCACCCCTAGGTTTAGGCTATGGCACCCCTTGGCTTAGGCTAGGGCACCCCAAGGCCTAGGCTAGGGCACCCCTAGGCTTAGGCTAAGGCTAGGGCTCCCCTAGCCTAAGGCTAGAGCACTCCTAGGCTTAGGCTAGGGCACCCCTACGCTTAGGCTAAGGCTAGGGCTCCCCTAGCCTAAGGCTAGGGCTCCCCTAGGCTTAGGCTAGTGCACCCCTAGGTTTAGGCTAGGGCACAGCCAGGTTTAGGCTAAGGCTACGGCTCCCCTAGCCTCAGGCTAGGGCACCCCTAGATTCAGGCTATGGCACACCTAGGCTTAGGCTAGGGCAATCCTAGGCTAGACTAAGGAAAGGGCACCTGTATTCTCAGGCTAGGGCACCCCTAGGGTCAGTCTAGGGCACCCATAGGCTTAGGCTAGGGCACCCCAGGGCTTAGGTTAAAGCTAGGGCTCCCCTTGCCTCAGGTTAGGGCACCCCTAGGCTTAGGCTAGGGCACCCCTAGGCTTAGGCTAAGGCTAGGGTTCCCCTAGCCTAAGGATAGAGCACCCCTAGGCTTAGGCTAGGGCACCCCTAGGCTTAAGCTTGGGTACACATAGGCTTAGGCTAAGGCTAGGGCTCCCCTAGCCTAAGGCTAGGGCACCCCTAGGCTTAGGTTAGGGCACCCCTAGGCTTAGGCTAGGGCACCCCTAGGCTTAGGCTAGGGTACCCCTAGGCTTAGGCTAAGGCTAGGGCTCCCCTAGCCTAAGGCTAGGGCAACCCTAGGCTTAGTCTAGGGCACCCCTAGGATTAGGCTAAGGCTAGGGCTCCCCTACCCTAAGGCTAGGGCACCCCTAGGCTCAGGCTAGGGCACCCCTAGGCTCAGGCTAGGGCACCCCTAGGCTTAGGCTAGGGCACCCCTAGGCTTAGGCTAAAGCTATTGCTCCCCTAGCCTAAGGCTAGGGCACGCGTAGGCTTAGGCTAGGGCAACTCTAGGCTTAGGCTAGGGCACCCCTAGGGTTACGCGAGGGTACCCCTAGGTTTAGGCTAGGGCACCCCTAGGCTAAGGGTAAGGCTAGGGCTCCACTAGGCTAAGGCTAGGGCACCCCTAGGCTTAGGCTATGGCACCCCTAGGGTTAGGCTAGGGCACCCCTAGGCTTAGTCTAGGACACCCCTAAGCTTAGGTTAAGGCTAGTGCTCCCCTAGCCTAAGGCTAGGGCTCCCCTTGGCTTAGGCTAGGGCACCCCTAGGCTTAGGCTAGGGCACCCCTAGGCTCAGGCTAGTGCACCCCTAGGCTTAGGCTAGGGCACCCCTAGGCTTAGGCTAGGACACACCTTGGCTTAGGCTAGGGCAACCCTAGCCTTAAGCTAGGGCACCCCTAGGCTTAGGCTAAGGCTAGGGCTCCCCTACGCTTAGGTTAGGGTACCCCGAGGCTTAGGGTAGGTCACCCCTAGGCTTAGGCTAGGGCACCCTAGGCTTAGGCTAGGGCACACCTAGGCTTAGGCTAAGGCTATGGCTCCCCTAGGCTTAGGCTAGGGCACTCTTGGCTTAGGCTAGGGCACACCTAGGCTTAGGCTAGGGCACCCCCTGGTGTAGGCTAAGGCTAGGGCTCCCCTAGGCTTAAGCTAGGGCAACCCTTGGCTTAGGCTACAGCACACCTAGGCTTAGGCTAGGGCACCCCTAGGCTTAGGCTAAGGCTATGGCTCCCCTAGCCTAAGGCTAGAGCACCTCTACGCTTAGGCTAAGGCACCCCTAGGATTAGGCTAGGGCACCCCTAGGCTTAAGCTAAGGCTAGGGCTTCCCTAGCCTTAGGCTAGGGCACCCCTAGCCTTAGGGTAAGATTAGGGCTCCCCTAGCCTAAGGTTAGGGCACCCCTAGTCTTAGTCTAGGGCACCCCTAGGTTTAGGCTATGGCACCCCTTGGCTTAGGCTAGGGCACCCCAAGGCCTAGGCTAGGGTACCCCTAGGCTTAGGCTAAGGCTAGGGCTCCCCTAGCCTAAGGCTAGAGCACTCCTAGGCTTAGGCTAGGGCACCCCTACGCTTAGGCTAAGGCTAGGGCTCCCCTAGCCTAAGGCTAGGGCTCCCCTAGGCTTAGGCTAGTGCACCCCTAGGTTTAGGCTAGGGCACAGCTAGGCTTAGGCTAAGGCTACGGCTCCCCTAGCCTCAGGCTAGGGCACCCCTAGATTCAGGCTATGGCACACCTTGGCTTAGGCTAGGGCAATCCTAGGCTAGACTAAGGAAAGGGTACTTGTATTCTCAGGCTAGGGCACCCCTAGGGTCAGTCTAGGGCACCCATAGGCTTAGGCTAGGGCACCCCAGGGCTTAGGTTAAAGCTAGGGTTCCCCTTGCCTCAGGTTAGGGCACCCCTAGGCTTAGGCTAGGGCACACCTAAGCTTAGGCTTAGGCTAGGGTTCCCCTAGCCTAAGGATAGAGCACCCCTAAGCTTAGGCTAGGGCACACCTAGGCTTAAGCTTGGGTACGCATAGGCTTAGGCTAAGGCTAGGGCTCCCCTAGCCTAAGGCTAGGGCACCCCTAGGCTTAGGTTAGGGCACCCCTAGGCTTAGGCTAGGGCACCCTTAGGCTTTGGCTAGGGCAACCCTAGGCTTAGGCTAGGGCACCCCTAGGCTTAGGCTAAGGCTAGGGCTCCCCTAGCCTAAGGCTATAGCACACCTAGGCTTAGGCTAGGGTACCCGTAGGCTTAGCCTAGGGCAACTCTAGGCTTATTCTAGGGCACCCCTGGGCTTTGGCTAGGGCACCCCTAGGCTTAGGCTAGGGCACCCCTAGGGTTAGGCTAGGGCACCCCTAGGCTGAGGCTAGGACACCCCTAGGCTTAGGCTAAGGCTAATGCTCCCCTAGCCTAAGACTAGGGCTCCCCTAGGCTTAGGCTAGGGCACCCCTAGGCTTAGGCTAGGGCACCCCTAGGCTTACGCTAGTGCACCGCTAGGCTTAGACTAGGGCACCCCTAGGATTAAGCTAGGACACACCTTGGCTTAGGCTAGTGCACCCCTAGGCTTAGGCTAGGCCACCCCTAGGCATAGGCTAAGGCTAGTGCTCCCCTAGGCTTAGGCTAGGGCACCCCTTGGCTTAGGCTAGGGCACACCTAGGCTTAGGCTAGGGCACCCCTAGGCTTAGGCTAAGGCTAGGGCTCCCCAAGCCTAAGGCTAGGGCACCCCTAGGCTTAGGCTAAGGCACCCCTAGGCTTAGGCTAGGACACCCCTAGGCTTAGGCTAAGGCTAGGGCATCCCTAGCCTAAGGCTAGGGCACCCCTTGGCTTGGGCTAGGGTACCCCGAGGCTTAGGCGAGGGCACCCCTAGGCTAAGGCTAGGGCAAACCTAGGCTTAGGCTAAGGCTAGGGCTCCCCTAGCCTAAGGCTAGGGCACCCCTAGGCTAAGGCTAGGACACCCCTAGGCTTAGGCTAAAGCTAGGGCTCCCCTAGCCTTAGGCTAAGGCACCCCTAGGCTTAGGGTAAGATTAGTGCTCCCCTAGCCTCAGGTTAGGGCACCCCTAGGCTTAGTCTAGGGCACCCCTAGGCTTAGGCTATGGCAACCCCTAGGCTTAGGCTAGGGCGCCCCTAGGCTTAGGCTAGGGCACCCCTAGGCTAAGGCTAGGGCACCCCTAGGCTTAGACTAAGGCTAGGGTTCCCCTAGCCTAAGGCTAGAGCACCCCTAGGCTTAGGCTAGGGCACCCCTAGGCCTAGGCTAGGGCACCCCAAGGCTTAGGCTAAGGCTAGGGCTCCCCTAGCCTAAGGCTAGGGCACCCCTAGGCTTAGGTTAGGGCACCCCTAGGCTTAGGCTAGGGCACCCCTAGGCTTAGGCTAGGGTACCCCTAGGCTTAGGCTAAGGCTAGGGCTCCCCTAGCCTAAGGCTAGGGCAACCCTAGGCTTAGGCTAGGGCACCCCTAGGATTAGGCTATGGCTAGGGCTCCCCTACCCTAAGGCTAGGGCACCCCTAGGCTCAGGCTAGGGCACCCCTAGGCTCAGGTTAGGGCACCCCTAGGCTTAGGCTAGGGCACCCCTAGGCTTAGGCTAAAGCTATTGCTCCCCTAGCCTAAGGCTAGGGCACGCGTAGGCTTAGGCTAGGGCAACTCTAGGCTTAGGCTAGGGCACCCCTAGGGTTACGCGAGGGTACCCCTAGGTTTAGGCTAGGGCACCCCTAGGCTAAGGCTAAGGCTAGGGCTCCACTAGGCTAAGGCTAGGGCACCCCTAGGCTTAGGCTATGGCACCCCTAGGGTTAGGCTAGGGCACCCCTAGGCTTAGGCTAGGACACCCCTAAGCTTAGGTTAAGGCTAGTGCTCCCCTAGCCTAAGGCTAGGGCTCCCCTTGGCTTAGGCTAGGGCACCCCTAGGCTTAGGCTAGGGCACCCCTAGGCTCAGGCTAGTGCACCCCTAGGCTTAGGCTAGGGCACCCCTAGGCTTAGGCTAGGACACACCTTGGCTTAGGCTAGGGCAACCCTAGCCTTAAGCTAGGGCACCCCTAGGCTTAGGCTAAGGCTAGGGCTCCCCTACGCTTAGGTTAGGGTACCCCGAGGCTTAGGGTAGGTCACCGCTAGGCTTAGGCTAGGGCACACCTAGGCTTAGGCTAAGGCTAGGGCTCCCTTAGGCTTAGGCTAGGGCACCCCTTGGCTTAGGCTAGGGCACACCTAGGCTTAGGCTAGGGCACCCCCTGGTGTAGGCTAAGGCTAGGGCTCCCCTAGGCTTAAGCTAGGGCACCCCATTGCTTAGGCTACGGCACACCTAGGCTTAGGCTAGGGCACCCCTAGGCTTAGGCTAAGGCTATGGCTCCCCTAGCCTAAGGCTAGAGCACCTCTACGCTTAGGCTAAGGCACCCCTAGGATTAGGCTAGGGCACCCCTAGGCTTAAGCTAAGGCTAGGGCTTCCCTAGCCTTAGGCTAGGGCACCCCTAGCCTTAGGGTAAGATTAGGGCTCCCCTAGCCTAAGGTTAGGGCACCCCTAGTCTTAGTCTAGGGCACCCCTAGGTTTAGGCTATGGCACCCCTTGGCTTAGGCTAGGGCACCCCAAGGCCTAGGCTAGGGCACCCCTAGGCTTAGGCTAAGGCTAGGGCTCCCCTAGCCTAAGGCTAGAGCACTCCTAGGCTTAGGCTAGGGCACCCCTACGCTTAGGCTAAGGCTAGGGCTCCCCTAGCCTAAGGCTAGGGCTCCCCTAGGCTTAGGCTAGTGCACCCCTAGGTTTAGGCTAGGGCACAGCTAGGCTTAGGCTAAGGCTACGGCTCCCCTAGCCTCAGGCTAGGGCACCCCTAGATTCAGGCTATGGCACACCTAGGCTTAGGCTAGGGCAATCCTAGGCTAGACTAAGGAAAGGGCACCTATATTCTCAGGCTAGGGCACCCCTAGGGTCAGTCTAGGGCACCCATAGGCTTAGGCTAGGGCACCCCAGGGCTTAGGTTAAAGCTAGGGCTCCCCTTGCCTCAGGTTAGGGCACACCTAGGCTTAGGCTAGGGCACACCTAGGCTTAGGCTAAGGCTAGGGTTCCCCTAGCCTAAGGATAGAGCACCCCTAGGCTTAGGCTAGGGCACCCTTAGGCTTAAGCTTGGGTACGCATAGGCTTAGGCTAAGGCTAGGGCTCCCCTAGCCTAAGGCTAGGGCACCCCTAGGCTTAGGTTAGGGCACCCCTAGGCTTAGGCTAGGGCACCCTTAGGCTTTGGCTAGGGCAACCCTAGGCTTAGGCTAGGGCACCCCTAGGCTTAGGCTAAAGCTAGGGCTCCCCTAGCCTAAGGCTATAGCACACCTAGGCTTAGGCTAGGGTACCCGTAGGCTTAGCCTAGGGCAACTCTAGGCTTATTCTAGGGCACCCCTGGGCTTTGGCTAGGGCACCCCTAGGCTTAGGCTAGGGCACCCCTAAGGTTAGGCTAGGGCAACCCTAGGCTTAGGCTAGGACACCCCTAGGCTTAGGCTAAGGCTAATGCTCCCCTAGCCTTAGACTAGGGCTCCCCTAGGCTTAGGGTAGGGCACCCCTAGGCTTAGGCTAGGGCACCCCTAAGCTTAGGCTAGTGCACCCCTAGGCTTAGACTAGGGCACCCCTAGGATTAAGCTAGGACACACCTTGGCTTAGGCTAGTGCACCCCTAGGCTTAGGCTAGGCCACCCCTAGGCATAGGCTAAGGCTAGTGCTCCCCTAGGCTTAGGCTAGGGCACCCCTTGGCTTAGGCTAGGGCACACCTAGGCTTAGGCTAGGGCACCCCTAGGCTTAGGCTAAGGCTAGGGCTCCCCAAGCCTAAGGCTAGGGCACCCCTAGGCTTAGGCTAAGGCACCCCTAGGCTTAGGCTAGGACACCCCTAGGCTTAGGCTAAGGCTAGGGCATCCCTAGCTTAAGGCTAGGGCACCCCTTGGCTTGGGCTAGGGTACCCCGAGGCTTAGGCGAGGGCACCCCTAGGCTAAGGCTAGGGCAAACCTAGGCTTAGGCTAAGGCTAGGGCTCCCCTAGCCTAAGGCTAGGGCACCCCTAGGCTTAGGCTAGGACACCCCTAGGCTTAGGCTAAAGCTAGGGCTCCCCTAGCCTTAGGCTAAGGCACCCCTAGGCTTAGGGTAAGATTAGTGCTCCCCTAGCCTAAGGTTAGGGCACCCCTAGGCTTAGTCTAGGGCACCCCTAGGCTTAGGCTATGGCAACCCCTAGGCTTAGGCTAGGGCACCCCTAGGCTTAGGCTAGGGCACCCCTAGGCTAAGGCTAGGGCACCCCTAGGCTTAGGCTAAGGCTAGGGTTCCCCTAGCCTAAGGCTAGAGCACCCCTAGGCTTAGGCTAGGGCACCCCTAGGCCTAGGCTCGGGCACCCCTAGGCTTAGGCTAAGGCTAGGGCTCCCCTAGCCTAAGGCTAGGGCACCCCTAAGCTTAGGTGAGGGCACCCCTAGGCTTAGGCTAGGGCACCCCTAGGCTTAGGCTAGGGTACCCCTAGGCTTAGGCTAAGGCTAGGGCTCCCCTA
Organism: Tenrec ecaudatus; assembly: GCF_050624435.1. Classification (NCBI taxonomy): domain Eukaryota; kingdom Metazoa; phylum Chordata; class Mammalia; order Afrosoricida; family Tenrecidae; genus Tenrec; species Tenrec ecaudatus. The sequence goes on from NW_027457642.1 coordinate 3,543,240, forward strand.
GCCTAAGGCTAGGGCAACCCTAGGCTTAGGCTAGGGCACCCCTAGATTTAGGCTAAGGCTAGGTCTCCCCTACCCTAAGGCTAGGGCACCCCTAGGCTCAGGCTAGGGCACCCCTAGGCTCAGGCTAGGGCACCCATAGGCTTAGGCTAGGGCACCCCTAGGCTTAGGCTAAAGCTATTGCTCCCCTAGCCTAAGGCTAGGGCACGCGTAGGCTTAGGCTAGGGCAACTCTAGGCTTAGGCTAGGGCACCCCTAGGGTTACGCGAGGGTACCCCTAGGTTTAGGCTAGGGCACCCCTAGGCTCAGGGTAATGCTAGGGCTCCACTAGGCTAAGGCTAGGTCACCCCTAGTCTTAGGCTATGGCACCCCTAGGGTTAGGCCATGGCACCCCTAGGCTTAGGCTAGGACACCCCTAAGCTTAGGTTAAGGCTAGTGCTCCCCTAGCCTAAGGCTAGGGCTCCCCTTGGCTTAGGCTATGGCACCCCTAGGCTTAGGCTAGGGCACCCCTAGGTTCTGGCTAGTGCACCCCTAGGCTTAGGCTAGGGCACCCCTAGGCTTAGGCTAGGACACACCTTGGCTTAGGCTAGGGCAACCCTAGCCTTAAGCTAGGGCACCCCTAGGCTTAGGCTAAGGCTAGGGCTCCCCTACGCTTAGGTTAGGGTACCCCGAGGCTTAGGGTAGGTCACCCCTAGGCTTAGGCTAGGGCACCCTAGGCTTAGGCTAGGGCACACCTAGGCTTAGGCTAAGGCTAGGGCTCCCCTAGGCTTAGGCTAGGGCACCCCTTGGCTTAGGCTAGGGCACACCTAGGCTTAGGCTAGGGCACCCCCTGGCTTAGGCTAAGGCTAGGGCTCCCCTAGCCTTAGACTAGGGCACCCCTTGGCTTAGGCTACGGCACACCTAGGCTTAGGCTAGGGCACCCCTAGGCTTAGGCTAAGGATAGGGCTCCCGTAGCCTAAGGCTAGAGCACCTCTACGCTTAGGCTAAGGCACCCCTAGGATTAGGCTAGGGCACCCCTAGGCTTAAGCTAAGGCTAGGGCTTCCCTAGCCTTAGGCTAGGGCACCCCTAGCCTTAGGGTAAGATTAGGGCTCCCCTAGCCTAAGGTTAGGGCACCCCTAGTCTTAGTCTAGGGCACCCCTAGGTTTAGGCTATGGCACCCCTTGGCTTAGGCTAGGGCACCCCAAGGCCTAGGCTAGGGCACCCCTAGGCTTAGGCTAAGGCTAGGGCTCCCCTATCCTAAGGCTAGAGCACTCCTAGGCTTAGGCTAGGGCACCCCTACGCTTAGGCTAAGGCTAGGGCTCCCCTAGGTTTAGGCTAGGGTACCCTTAGGCTTAGGCTAAGGCTTGGGGTCCCCTAGCCTAAGGCTCGGGCACCCCCTAGGTTTTGGCTAGGGCACCCCTAGGTTTAGGCTAGGGCACCCCTAGGCTAAGGCTAAGGCTAGGGCTCCACTAGCCTAAGGCTAGGGCACCCCTAGGCTTAGGCTAGGGCACCCCTAGGCATAGGCTAAGGCTAGTGCTCCCCTAGGCTTAGGCTAGGGCACCCCTTGGCTTAGGCTAGGGCACACCTAGGCTTAGGCTAGGGCACCCCTAGGCTTAGGCTAAGGCTAGGGCTCCCCAAGCCTAAGGCTAGGGCACCCCTAGGCTTAGGCTAAGGCACCCCTAGGCTTAGGCTAGGACACCCCTAGGCTTAGGCTAAGGCTAGGGCATCCCTAGCCTAAGGCTAGGGCACCCCTTGGCTTGGGCTAGGGTACCCCGAGGCTTAGGCGAGGGCACCCCTAGGCTAAGGCTAGGGCAAACCTAGGCTTAGGCTAAGGCTAGGGCTCCCCTAGCCTAAGGCTAGGGCACCCCTAGGCTAAGGCTAGGACACCCCTAGGCTTAGGCTAAAGCTAGGGCTCCCCTAGCCTTAGGCTAAGGCACCCCTAGGCTTAGGGTAAGATTAGTGCTCCCCTAGCCTCAGGTTAGGGCACCCCTAGGCTTAGTCTAGGGCACCCCTAGGCTTAGGCTATGGCAACCCCTAGGCTTAGGCTAGGGCGCCCCTAGGCTTAGGCTAGGGCACCCCTAGGCTAAGGCTAGGGCACCCCTAGGCTTAGACTAAGGCTAGGGTTCCCCTAGCCTAAGGCTAGAGCACCCCTAGGCTTAGGCTAGGGCACCCCTAGGCCTAGGCTAGGGCACCCCAAGGCTTAGGCTAAGGCTAGGGCTCCCCTAGCCTAAGGCTAGGGCACCCCTAGGCTTAGGTTAGGGCACCCCTAGGCTTAGGCTAGGGCACCCCTAGGCTTAGGCTAGGGTACCCCTAGGCTTAGGCTAAGGCTAGGGCTCCCCTAGCCTAAGGCTAGGGCAACCCTAGGCTTAGGCTAGGGCACCCCTAGGATTAGGCTACGGCTAGGGCTCCCCTACCCTAAGGCTAGGGCACCCCTAGGCTCAGGCTAGGGCACCCCTAGGCTCAGGTTAGGGCACCCCTAGGCTTAGGCTAGGGCACCCCTAGGCTTAGGCTAAAGCTATTGCTCCCCTAGCCTAAGGCTAGGGCACGCGTAGGCTTAGGCTAGGGCAACTCTAGGCTTAGGCTAGGGCACCCCTAGGGTTACGCGAGGGTACCCCTAGGTTTAGGCTAGGGCACCCCTAGGCTAAGGCTAAGGCTAGGGCTCCACTAGGCTAAGGCTAGGGCACCCCTAGGCTTAGGCTATGGCACCCCTAGGGTTAGGCTAGGGCACCCCTAGGCTTAGGCTAGGACACCCCTAAGCTTAGGTTAAGGCTAGTGCTCCCCTAGCCTAAGGCTAGGGCTCCCCTTGGCTTAGGCTAGGGCACCCCTAGGCTTAGGCTAGGGCACCCCTAGACTCAGGCTAGTGCACCCCTAGGCTTAGGCTAGGGCACCCCTAGGCTTAGGCTAGGACACACCTTGGCTTAGGCTAGGGCAACCCTAGCCTTAAGCTAGGGCACCCCTAGGCTTAGGCTAAGGCTAGGGCTCCCCTACGCTTAGGTTAGGGTACCCCGAGGCTTAGGGTAGGTCACCCCTAGGCTTAGGCTAGGGCACACCTAGGCTTAGGCTAAGGCTAGGGCTCCCTTAGGCTTAGGCTAGGGCACCCCTTGGCTTAGGCTAGGGCACACCTAGGCTTAGGCTAGGGCACCCCCTGGTGTAGGCTAAGGCTAGGGCTCCCCTAGGCTTAAGCTAGGGCACCCCTTTGCTTAGGCTACGGCACACCTAGGCTTAGGCTAGGGCACCCCTAGGCTTAGGCTAAGGCTATGGCTCCCCTAGCCTAAGGCTAGAGCACCTCTACGCTTAGGCTAAGGCACCCCTAGGATTAGGCTAGGGCACCCCTAGGCTTAAGCTAAGGCTAGGGCTTCCCTAGCCTTAGGCTAGGGCACCCCTAGCCTTAGGGTAAGATTAGGGCTCCCCTAGCCTAAGGTTAGGGCACCCCTAGTCTTAGTCTAGGGCACCCCTAGGTTTAGGCTATGGCACCCCTTGGCTTAGGCTAGGGCACCCCAAGGCCTAGGCTAGGGCACCCCTAGGCTTAGGCTAAGGCTAGGGCTCCCCTAGCCTAAGGCTAGAGCACTCCTAGACTTAGGCTAGGGCACCCCTACGCTTAGGCTAAGGCTAGGGCTCCCCTAGCCTAAGGCTAGGGCTCCCCTAGGCTTAGGCTAGTGCACCCCTAGGTTTAGGCTAGGGCACAGCTAGGCTTAGGCTAAGGCTACGGCTCCCCTAGCCTCAGGCTAGGGCACCCCTAGATTCAGGCTATGGCACACCTAGGCTTAGGCTAGGGCAATCCTAGGCTAGACTAAGGAAAGGGCACCTATATTCTCAGGCTAGGGCACCCCTAGGGTCAGTCTAGGGCACCCATAGGCTTAGGCTAGGGCACCCCAGGGCTTAGGTTAAAGCTAGGGCTCCCCTTGCCTCAGGTTAGGGCACCCCTAGGCTTAGGCTAGGGCACACCTAGGCTTAGGCTAAGGCTAGGGTTCCCCTAGCCTAAGGATAGAGCACCCCTCGGCTTAGGCTAGTGCACCCTTAGGCTTAAGCTTGGGTACGCATAGGCTTAGGCTAAGGCTAGGGCTCCCCTAGCCTAAGGCTAGGGCACCCCTAGGCTTAGGTTAGGGCACCCCTAGGCTTAGGCTAGGGCACCCTTAGGCTTTGGCTAGGGCAACCCTAGGCTTAGGCTAGGGCACCCCTAGGCTTAGGCTAAAGCTAGGGCTCCCCTAGCCTAAGGCTATAGCACACCTAGGCTTAGGCTAGGGTACCCGTAGGCTTAGCCTAGGGCAACTCTAGGCTTATTCTAGGGCACCCCTGGGCTTTGGCTAGGGCACCCCTAGGCTTAGGCTAGGGCACCCCTAGGGTTAGGCTAGGGCAACCCTAGGCTTAGGCTAGGACACCCCTAGGCTTAGGCTAAGGCTAATGCTCCCCTAGCCTTAGACTAGGGCTCCCCTAGGCTTAGGGTAGGGCACCCCTAGGCTTAGGCTAGGGCACCCCTAAGCTTAGGCTAGTGCACCCCTAGGCTTAGACTAGGGCACCCCTAGGATTAAGCTAGGACACACCTTGGCTTAGGCTAGTGCACCCCTAGGCTTAGGCTAGGCCACCCCTAGGCATAGGCTAAGGCTAGTGCTCCCCTAGGCTTAGGCTAGGGCACCCCTTGGCTTAGGCTAGGGCACACCTAGGCTTAGGCTAGGGCACCCCTAGGCTTAGGCTAAGGCTAGGGCTCCCCAAGCCTAAGGCTAGGGCACCCCTAGGCTTAGGCTAAGGCACCCCTAGGCTTAGGCTAGGACACCCCTAGGCTTAGGCTAAGGCTAGGGCATCCCTAGCTTAAGGCTAGGGCACCCCTTGGCTTGGGCTAGGGTACCCCGAGGCTTAGGCGAGGGCACCCCTAGGCTAAGGCTAGGGCAAACCTAGGCTTAGGCTAAGGCTAGGGCTCCCCTAGCCTAAGGCTAGGGCACCCCTAGGCTTAGGCTAGGACACCCCTAGGCTTAGGCTAAAGCTAGGGCTCCCCTAGCCTTAGGCTAAGGCACCCCTAGGCTTAGGGTAAGATTAGTGCTCCCCTAGCCTAAGGTTAGGGCACCCCTAGGCTTAGTCTAGGGCACCCCTAGGCTTAGGCTATGGCAACCCCTAGGCTTAGGCTAGGGCACCCCTAGGCTTAGGCTAGGGCACCCCTAGGCTAAGGCTAGGGCACCCCTAGGCTTAGGCTAAGGCTAGGGTTCCCCTAGCCTAAGGCTAGAGCACCCCTAGGCTTAGGCTAGGGCACCCCTAGGCCTAGGCTCGGGCACCCCTAGGCTTAGGCTAAGGCTAGGGCTCCCCTAGCCTAAGGCTAGGGCACCCCTAAGCTTAGGTGAGGGCACCCCTAGGCTTAGGCTAGGGCACCCCTAGGCTTAGGCTAGGGTACCCCTAGGCTTAGGCTAAGGCTAGGGCTCCCCTAGCCTAAGGCTAGGGCAACCCTAGGCTTAGGCTAGGGCACCCCTAGATTTAGGCTAAGGCTAGGTCTCCCCTACCCTAAGGCTAGGGCACCCCTAGGCTCAGGCTAGGGCACCCCTAGGCTCAGGCTAGGGCACCCATAGGCTTAGGCTAGGGCACCCCTAGGCTTAGGCTAAAGCTATTGCTCCCCTAGCCTAAGGCTAGGGCACGCGTAGGCTTAGGCTAGGGCAACTCTAGGCTTAGGCTAGGGCACCCCTAGGGTTACGCGAGGGTACCCCTAGGTTTAGGCTAGGGCACCCCTAGGCTCAGGGTAATGCTAGGGCTCCACTAGGCTAAGGCTAGGTCACCCCTAGTCTTAGGCTATGGCACCCCTAGGGTTAGGCCATGGCACCCCTAGGCTTAGGCTAGGACACCCCTAAGCTTAGGTTAAGGCTAGTGCTCCCCTAGCCTAAGGCTAGGGCTCCCCTTGGCTTAGGCTATGGCACCCCTAGGCTTAGGCTAGGGCACCCCTAGGTTCTGGCTAGTGCACCCCTAGGCTTAGGCTAGGGCACCCCTAGGCTTAGGCTAGGACACACCTTGGCTTAGGCTAGGGCAACCCTAGCCTTAAGCTAGGGCACCCCTAGGCTTAGGCTAAGGCTAGGGCTCCCCTACGCTTAGGTTAGGGTACCCCGAGGCTTAGGGTAGGTCACCCCTAGGCTTAGGCTAGGGCACCCTAGGCTTAGGCTAGGGCACACCTAGGCTTAGGCTAAGGCTAGGGCTCCCCTAGGCTTAGGCTAGGGCACCCCTTGGCTTAGGCTAGGGCACACCTAGGCTTAGGCTAGGGCACCCCCTGGCTTAGGCTAAGGCTAGGGCTCCCCTAGCCTTAGGCTAGGGCACCCCTTGGCTTAGGCTACGGCACACCTAGGCTTAGGCTAGGGCACCCCTAGGCTTAGGCTAAGGATAGGGCTCCCGTAGCCTAAGGCTAGAGCACCTCTACGCTTAGGCTAAGGCACCCCTAGGATTAGGCTAGGGCACCCCTAGGCTTAAGCTAAGGCTAGGGCTTCCCTAGCCTTAGGCTAGGGCACCCCTAGCCTTAGGGTAAGATTAGGGCTCCCCTAGCCTAAGGTTAGGGCACCCCTAGTCTTAGTCTAGGGCACCCCTAGGTTTAGGCTATGGCACCCCTTGGCTTAGGCTAGGGCACCCCAAGGCCTAGGCTAGGGCACCCCTAGGCTTAGGCTAAGGCTAGGGCTCCCCTATCCTAAGGCTAGAGCACTCCTAGGCTTAGGCTAGGGCACCCCTACGCTTAGGCTAAGGCTAGGGCTCCCCTAGGTTTAGGCTAGGGTACCCTTAGGCTTAGGCTAAGGCTTGGGGTCCCCTAGCCTAAGGCTCGGGCACCCCCTAGGTTTTGGCTAGGGCACCCCTAGGTTTAGGCTAGGGCACCCCTAGGCTAAGGCTAAGGCTAGGGCTCCACTAGCCTAAGGCTAGGGCACCCCTAGGCTTAGGCTAGGGCACCCCTAGGTTTAGGCTAGGGCACAGCTAGGCTTAGGCTAAGGCTACGGCTCCCCTAGCCTCAGGCTAGGGCACCCCTAGATTCAGGCTACGGCACACCTTGGCTTAGGCTAGGGCAATCCTAGGCTAGACTAAGGAAAGGGTACCTGTATTCTCAGGCTAGGGCACCCCTAGGGTCAGTCTAGGGCACCCATAGGCTTAGGCTAGGGCACCCCAGGGCTTAGGTTAAAGCTAGGGTTCCCCTTGCCTCAGGTTAGGGCACCCCTAGGCTTAGGCTAGGACACACCTAAGCTTAGGCTTAGGCTAGGGTTCCCCTAGCCTAAGGATAGAGCACCCCTAAGCTTAGGCTAGGGCACACCTAGGCTTAAGCTTGGGTACGCATAGGCTTAGGCTAAGGCTAGGGCTCCCCTAGCCTAAGGCTAGGGCACCCCTAGGCTTAGGTTAGGGCACCCCTAGGCTTAGGCTAGGGCACCCTTAGGCTTTGGCTAGGGCAACCCTAGGCTTAGGCTAGGGCACCCCTAGGCTTAGGCTAAGGCTAGGGCTCCCCTAGCCTAAGGCTATAGCACACCTAGGCTTAGGCTAGGGTACCCGTAGGCTTAGCCTAGGGCAACTCTAGGCTTATTCTAGGGCACCCCTGGGCTTTGGCTAGGGCACCCCTAGGCTTAGGCTAGGGCACCCCTAGGGTTAGGCTAGGGCACCCCTAGGCTGAGGCTAGGACACCCCTAGGCTTAGGCTAAGGCTAATGCTCCCCTAGCCTAAGACTAGGGCTCCCCTAGGCTTAGGGTAGGGCACCCCTAGGCTTAGGCTAGGGCACCCCTAGGCTTACGCTAGTGCACCGCTAGGCTTAGACTAGGGCACCCCTAGGATTAAGCTAGGACACACCTTGGCTTAGGCTAGTGCACCCCTAGGCTTAGGCTAGGCCACCCCTAGGCATAGGCTAAGGCTAGTGCTCCCCTAGGCTTAGGCTAGGGCACCCCTTGGCTTAGGCTAGGGCACACCTAGGCTTAGGCTAGGGCACCCCTAGGCTTAGGCTAAGGCTAGGGCTCCCCAAGCCTAAGGCTAGGGCACCCCTAGGCTTAGGCTAAGGCACCCCTAGGCTTAGGCTAGGACACCCCTAGGCTTAGGCTAAGGCTAGGGCATCCCTAGCCTAAGGCTAGGGCACCCCTTGGCTTGGGCTAGGGTACCCCGAGGCTTAGGCGAGGGCACCCCTAGGCTAAGGCTAGGGCAAACCTAGGCTTAGGCTAAGGCTAGGGCTCCCCTAGCCTAAGGCTAGGGCACCCCTAGGCTAAGGCTAGGACACCCCTAGGCTTAGGCTAAAGCTAGGGCTCCCCTAGCCTTAGGCTAAGGCACCCCTAGGCTTAGGGTAAGATTAGTGCTCCCCTAGCCTCAGGTTAGGGCACCCCTAGGCTTAGTCTAGGGCACCCCTAGGCTTAGGCTATGGCAACCCCTAGGCTTAGGCTAGGGCACCCCTAGGCTTAGGCTAGGGCAGCCCTAGGCTAAGGCTAGGGCACCCCTAGGCTTAGACTAAGGCTAGGGTTCCCCTAGCCTAAGGCTAGAGCACCCCTAGGCTTAGGCTAGGGCACCCCTAGGCCTAGGCTAGGGCACCCCAAGGCTTAGGCTAAGGCTAGGGCTCCCCTAGCCTAAGGCTAGGGCACCCCTAGGCTTAGGTTAGGGCACCCCTAGGCTTAGGCTAGGGCACCCCTAGGCTTAGTCTAGGGTACCCCTAGGCTTAGGCTAAGGCTAGGGCACCCCTAGCCTAAGGCTAGGGCAACCCTAGGCTTAGGCTAGGGCACCCCTAGGATTAGGCTAAGGCTAGGGCTCCCCTACCCTAAGGCTAAGGCACCCCTAGGCTCAGGCTAGGGCACCCCTAGGCTCAGGTTAGGGCACCCCTAGGCTTAGGCTAGGGCACCCCTAGGCTTAGGCTAAAGCTATTGCTCCCCTAGCCTAAGGCTAGGGCACGCGTAGGCTTAGGCTAGGGCAACTCTAGGCTTAGGCTAGGGCACCCCTAGGGTTACGCGAGGGTACCCCTAGGTTTAGGCTAGGGCACCCCTAGGCTAAGGCTAAGGCTAGGGCTCCACTAGGCTAAGGCTAGGGCACCCCTAGGCTTAGGCTATGGCACCCCTAGGGTTAGGCTAGGGCACCCCTAGGCTTAGGCTAGGACACCCCTAAGCTTAGGTTAAGGCTAGTGCTCCCCTAGCCTAAGGCTAGGGCTCCCCTTGGCTTAGGCTAGGGCACCCCTAGGCTTAGGCTAGGGCACCCCTAGACTCAGGCTAGTGCACCCCTAGGCTTAGGCTAGGGCACCCCTAGGCTTAGGCTAGGACACACCTTGGCTTAGGCTAGGGCAACCCTAGCCTTAAGCTAGGGCACCCCTAGGCTTAGGCTAAGGCTAGGGCTCCCCTACGCTTAGGTTAGGGTACCCCGAGGCTTAGGGTAGGTCACCCCTAGGCTTAGGCTAGGGCACACCTAGGCTTAGGCTAAGGCTAGGGCTCCCTTAGGCTTAGGCTAGGGCACCCCTTGGCTTAGGCTAGGGCACACCTAGGCTTAGGCTAGGGCACCCCCTGGTGTAGGCTAAGGCTAGGGCTCCCCTAGGCTTAAGCTAGGGCACCCCTTTGCTTAGGCTACGGCACACCTAGGCTTAGGCTAGGGCACCCCTAGGCTTAGGCTAAGGCTATGGCTCCCCTAGCCTAAGGCTAGAGCACCTCTACGCTTAGGCTAAGGCACCCCTAGGATTAGGCTAGGGCACCCCTAGGCTTAAGCTAAGGCTAGGGCTTCCCTAGCCTTAGGCTAGGGCACCCCTAGCCTTAGGGTAAGATTAGGGCTCCCCTAGCCTAAGGTTAGGGCACCCCTAGTCTTAGTCTAGGGCACCCCTAGGTTTAGGCTATGGCACCCCTTGGCTTAGGCTAGGGCACCCCAAGGCCTAGGCTAGGGCACCCCTAGGCTTAGGCTAAGGCTAGGGCTCCCCTAGCCTAAGGCTAGAGCACTCCTAGGCTTAGGCTAGGGCACCCCTACGCTTAGGCTAAGGCTAGGGCTCCCCTAGCCTAAGGCTAGGGCTCCCCTAGGCTTAGGCTAGTGCACCCCTAGGTTTAGGCTAGGGCACAGCTAGGCTTAGGCTAAGGCTACGGCTCCCCTAGCCTCAGGCTAGGGCACCCCTAGATTCAGGCTATGGCACACCTAGGCTTAGGCTAGGGCAATTCTAGGCTAGACTAAGGAAAGGGCACCTATATTCTCAGGCTAGGGCACCCCTAGGGTCAGTCTAGGGCACCCATAGGCTTAGGCTAGGGCACCCCAGGGCTTAGGTTAAAGCTAGGGCTCCCCTTGCCTCAGGTTAGGGCAACCCTAGGCATAGGCTAGGGCACACCTAGGCTTAGGCTAAGGCTAGGGTTCCCCTAGCCTAAGGATAGAGCACCCCTAGGCTTATGCTAGGGCACCCTTAGGCTTAAGCTTGGGTACGCATAGGCTTAGGCTAAGGCTAGGGCTCCCCTAGCCTAAGGCTAGGGCACCCCTAGGCTTAGGTTAGGGCACCCCTAGGCTTAGGCTAGGGCACCCTTAGGCTTTGGCTAGGGCAACCCTAGGCTTAGGCTAGGGCACCTCTAGGCTTAGGCTAAAGCTAGGGCTCCCCTAGCCTAAGGCTATAGCACACCTAGGCTTAGGCTAGGGTACCCGTAGGCTTAGCCTAGGGCAACTCTAGGCTTATTCTAGGGCACCCCTGGGCTTTGGCTAGGGCACCCCTAGGCTTAGGCTAGGGCACCCCTAGGGTTAGGCTAGGGCACCCCTAGGCTTAGGCTAGGACACCCCTAGGCTTAGGCTAAGGCTAATGCTCCCCTAGCCTTAGACTAGGGCTCCCCTAGGCTTAGGGTAGGGCACACCTAGGCTTAGGCTAGGGCACCCCTAAGCTTAGGCTAGTGCACCCCTAGGCTTAGACTAGGGCACCCCTAGGATTAAGCTAGGACACACCTTGGCTTAGGCTAGTGCACCCCTAGGCTTAGGCTAGGCCACCCCTAGGCATAGGCTAAGGCTAGTGCTCCCCTAGGCTTAGGCTAGGGCACCCCTTGGCTTAGGCTAGGGCACACCTAGGCTTAGGCTAGGGCACCCCTAGGCTTAGGCTAAGGCTAGGGCTCCCCAAGCCTAAGGCTAGGGCACCCCTAGGCTTAGGCTAAGGCACCCCTAGGCTTAGGCTAGGACACCCCTAGGCTTAGGCTAAGGCTAGGGCATCCCTAGCTTAAGGCTAGGGCACCCCTTGGCTTGGGCTAGGGTACCCCGAGGCTTAGGCGAGGGCACCCCTAGGCTAAGGCTAGGGCAAACCTAGGCTTAGGCTAAGGCTAGGGCTCCCCTAGCCTAAGGCTAGGGCACCCCTAGGCTTAGGCTAGGACACCCCTAGGCTTAGGCTAAAGCTAGGGCTCCCCTAGCCTTAGGCTAAGGCACCCCTAGGCTTAGGGTAAGATTAGTGCTCCCCTAGCCTAAGGTTAGGGCACCCCTAGGCTTAGTCTAGGGCACCCCTAGGCTTAGGCTATGGCAACCCCTAGGCTTAGGCTAGGGCACCTCTAGGCTTAGGCTAGGGCACCCCTAGGCTAAGGCTAGGGCACCCCTAGGCTTAGGCTAAGGCTAGGGTTCCCCTAGCCTAAGGCTAGAGCACCCCTAGGCTTAGGCTAGGGCACCCCTAGGCCTAGGCTAGGGCACCCCTAGGCTTAGGCTAAGGCTAGGGCTCCCCTAGCCTAAGGCTAGGGCACCCCTAGGCTTAGGTTAGGGCACCCCTAGGCTTAGGCTAGGGCACCCCTAGGCTTAGGCTAGGGTACCCCTAGGATTAGGCTAAGGCTAGGGCTCCCCTAGCCTAAGGCTAGGGCAACCCTAGGCTTAGGCTAGGGCACCCCTAGATTTAGGCTAAGGCTAGGTCTCCCCTACCCTAAGGCTAGGGCACCCCTAGGCTCAGGCTAGGGCACCCCTAGGCTCAGGCTAGGGCACCCATAGGCTTAGGCTAGGGCACCCCTAGGCTTAGGCTAAAGCTATTGCTCCCCTAGCCTAAGGCTAGGGCACGCGTAGGCTTAGGCTAGGGCAACTCTAGGCTTAGGCTAGGGCACCCCTAGGGTTACGCGAGGGTACCCCTAGGTTTAGGCTAGGGCACCCCTAGGCTCAGGGTAATGCTAGGGCTCCACTAGGCTAAGGCTAGGTCACCCCTAGTCTTAGGCTATGGCACCCCTAGGGTTAGGCTAGGGCACCCCTAGGCTTAGGCTAGGACACCCCTAAGCTTAGGTTAAGGCTAGTGCTCCCCTAGCCTAAGGCTAGGGCTCCCCTTGGCTTAGGCTAGGGCACCCCTAGGCTTAGGCTAGGGCACCCCTAGGCTCAGGCTAGTGCACCCCTAGGCTTAGGCTAGGGCACCCCTAGGCTTAGGCTAGGACACACCTTGGCTTAGGCTAGGGCAACCCTAGCCTTAAGCTAGGGCACCCCTAGGCTTAGGCTAAGGCTAGGGCTCCCCTACGCTTAGGTTAGGGTACCCCGAGGCTTAGGGTAGGTCACCCCTAGGCTTAGGCTAGGGCACCCTAGGCTTAGGCTAGGGCACACCTAGGCTTAGGCTAAGGCTAGGGCTCCCCTAGGCTTAGGCTAGGGCACCCCTTGGCTTAGGCTAGGGCAAACCTAGGCTTAGGCTAGGGCACCCCCTGGCTTAGGCTAAGGCTAGGGCTCCCCTAGCCTTAGGCTAGGGCACCCCTTGGCTTAGGCTACGGCACACCTAGGCTTAGGCTAGGGCACCCCTAGGCTTAGGCTAAGGATAGGGCTCCCCTAGCCTAAGGCTAGAGCACCTCTACGCTTAGGCTAAGGCACCCCTAGGATTAGGCTAGGGCACCCCTAGGCTTAAGCTAAGGCTAGGGCTTCCCTAGCCTTAGGCTAGGGCACCCCTAGCCTTAGGGTAAGATTAGGGCTCCCCTAGCCTAAGGTTAGGGCACCCCTAGTCTTAGTCTAGGGCACCACTAGGTTTAGGCTATGGCACCCCTTGGCATAGGCTAGGGCACCCCAAGGCCTAGGCTAGGGCACCCCTAGGCTTAGGCTAAGGCTAGGGCTCCCCTAGCCTAAGGCTAGAGCACTCCTAGGCTTAGGCTAGGGCACCCCTACGCTTAGGCTAAGGCTAGGGATCCCCTAGGTTTAGGCTAGGGTACCCTTAGGCTTAGGCTAAGGCTTGGGGTCCCCTAGCCTAAGGCTCGGGCACCCCCTAGGTTTTGGCTAGGGCACCCCTAGGTTTAGGCTAGGGCACCCCTAGGCTAAGGCTAAGGCTAGGGCTCCACTAGCCTAAGGCTAGGGCACCCCTAGGCTTAGGCTAGGGCACCCCTATGGTTAGGCTAATGCACCCCTAGGCTTAGGCTAGGGCACCCCTAGGCTTAGGCTAGGACACATCTTGGCTTAGGCTAGGGCACCCCTAGTCTTAGGCTAAGGCTAGGGATCCCCTATGCTTAGGTTAGGGTACCCCGAGGCTTAGGGTAGGTCACCCCTAGGCTTAGGCTGGGGCACCCCTAGGCTTAGGCTAGGGCACACCTAGGCTTCGGCTAAGGCTAGAGCTCCCATAGGCTTAGGCTAGGGCACCCCTTGGCTTAGGCTAGGGCACACCTAGTCTTAGGCTAGGGCACCCCTAGGCTTAGTCTAAGGCTAGGGCTCCCCTAGGCTTAGGCTAGGGCACCCCTTGGCTTAGGCTAGGGCACACCTAGGCTTAGGCTAGGGCACCCCTAGGCTTAGGCTAAGGCTAGGGCTCTCCAAGCCTAAGGCTAGGGCACCCCTAGGCTTAGGCTAAGGCACCCCTAGGTTTAGGCTAGGGCACCCCTAGGCTTAGGCGAAGGCTAAGGCATCCCTAGCCTAAGGCAAGGGCACCCCTTGCCTTCGGATAGGGTACCCCGAGGCTTAGGCGAGGGCACCCATAGGCTTAGGCTAGGGCACACCTAGGCTTAGGTTAAGGCTAGGGCTCCCCTAGCCTAAGGCTAGGGCACCCCTAGGCTTAGGCTAGGCCACCCCTAGGCTTAGGCTAAGGCTAGGGCTCCCCTAGCCTTAGGCTAAGACACCCCTAGGCTTAGGGTAAGATTAGGGCTCCCCTAGCCTAAGGTTAGGGCACCTCTAGGCTTAGTCTAGGGCACCCCTAGGCTTAGGCTAAGGCTAGGGCTCCCCTAGCCTAAGGCTAGAGCACCCCTAGGCTTAGGCTAGGGCACCCCTACGCTTAGGCTAAGGCTAGGGCTCCCCTAGCCTAAGGCTAGGGCACCCCTAGGCTTAGGCTAGGGCACCCCTAGGCTTAGGCTAGGGCACAGCTAGGCTTAGGGTAAGGCTACGGCTCCCCTAGCCTCAGGCTAGGGAACCGCTAGACTCAGGCTATGGCACCCTTAGGCTTAGGCTAGGACAATCCTAGGCTAGAGTAAGGAAAGGGCAACTGTAGGCTCAGGGAAGGGCACTCCTAGATTCAGGCTAGGGCACCCCTAGGCTTCGGCTAGGGCACCCCAGGGCTTAGGCTAAAGCTAGGGCTCCCCTAGCCTCAGGTTAGGGCATCCCTAGGCTTAGGCTAGGGCACCCCTAGGCTTAGGCTAGGGTAACCCTAGGCTTAGGCTAAGACTAGGGCTGCCCTAGCCTAAGGCTAGGGCACCCCTAGGCTTAGGTTAGGGCACCCCTAGGCTTAGGCTAGGGCACCCCTAGGCTTAGGCTAAAGCTAGGGCTCCCCTAGCCTCAGCCTAGGGCACCTCTAGGCTTAGGCTAGGGCACCCGTAGGCTTTGGCTAGGGCACCCCTAGGCTTAGGCTAGGGCACCCCAAGGCTTAGGCTAAAGCTAGGGCTCCACTAGCCTAAGGTTAGGGCACCCCTAGGCTTAGTCTAGGGCACCCCTAGGCTTAGGCTAAGGCTAGGGCTCCCCTAGCCTAAGGCTAGAGCACTCCTAGGCTTAGGCTAGGGCACCCCTACGCTTAGGCTAAGGCTAGGGCTCCCCTAGCCTAAGGCTAGGGCACCCCTAGGCTTAGGCTAGGGCACCCCTAGGCTTAGGCTAGGGCACAGCTAGGCTTAGGCTAAGGCTAGGGCTCCCCTAGCCTAAGGCTAGAGCACCCCTAGGCTTAGGCTAGGGCACCCCTACGCTTAGGCTAAGGCTAGGGCTCCCCTAGCCTAAGGCTAGGGCACCCCTAGGCTTAGGCTAGGGCACCCCTAGGCTTAGGCTAGGGCACAGCTAGGCTTAGGGTAAGGCTACGGCTCCCCTAGCCTCAGGCTAGGGCACCGCTAGACTCAGGCTATGGCACCCTTAGGCTTAGGCTAGGGCAATCCTAGGCTAGACTAAAGAAAGGGCAACTGTAGGCTCAGGGTAGGGCACTCCTAGATTCAGGCTAGGGCACCCCTAGGCTTCGGCTAGGGCACCCCAGGGCTTAGGCTAAAGCTAGGGCTCCCCTAGCCTCAGGTTAGGGCATCCCTAGGCTTAGGCTAGGGCACCCCTAGGCTTAGGCTAGGGTAACCCTAGGCTTAGGCTAAGACTAGGGCTGCCCTAGCCTAAGGCTAGGGCACCCCTAGGCTTAGGTTAGGGCACCCCTAGGCTTAGGCTAGGGTACCCCTAGGCTTAGTCTAGGGCACCCCTACGCTTAGGCTAAGGATAGGGCTACCCTAGCCCTAGGCTAGTGCACCCCTAGGCTTAGGGTAAGATTAGGGCTCCCCTAGCCTAAGGTTAGGGCACCCCTAGGCTTAGTCAAGGGCACCGCTAGGCTTAGGCTATGGCACCCCAAGGATTAGGCTAGGGCACACCTAGGCTTAGGCTAGGGCACCCCTAGGTCTAGGCTAGGGCACCCCTAGACTTAGGCTAAGGCTAGGGCTCCCCTAGCCTAAGGCTACAGCACTCCTAGGCTTAGGCTAGGGCACCCCTACGCTTAGGCTAAGGCTAGGGCTCCCCTAGCCTAAGGCTAGGGCACCCCTAGGCTTAAGCTAGGGCACCCCTAGGCTTAGGCTAGGGCACAGCTAGGCTTAGGCTAAGGCTATGGATCCCCTAGCCTCAGGCTAGGGCACCCCTAGACTCAGGCTATGGCAACCCTAGGCTTAGGCTAGGGCAATCCTAGGCTATGCTAAGGAAAGGGCACCTGTAGGCTCAGGCTAGGGCACCCCTAGGTTCAGGCTAGGGAACCACTAGACTTAGGCTAGGGAATCCCAGGGCTTAGGCTAAAGCTAGGGCTTCACTAGCCTCAGGTTAGGGCACCCCTAGGCTTAGGCTAGGGCACCCCTAGGCTTAGGCTACGGCACCCCTAGGCTTAGGCTAGGGCACCCCTAGGCTTAGGCCTGGGCACCCCTAGGCTTAGGCTAGGGCACCCCTAGGCTTAGGCTAGGGCACCCCTAGGCTTAGGCTAGGGCACCCCTAGGCTTAGGCTAAGGCTAGGGCTCCCCTAGCCTAAGGCTAGGGCACCCCTAGGCTTAGGTTAGGGCACCCCTAGGCTTAGGCTAGGGCACCCCTAGGCTTAGGCTACGGTACCCCTAGGATTAGGCTAAGGCTAGGGCTCCCCTACCCTAAGGCTAGGGCACCCCTAGGCTCAGGCTAGGGCACCCCTGGGCTCAGGCTAGGGCACCCCTAGGCTTAGGCTAGGGCACCCCTAGGCTTAGGCTAAAGCTATTGCTCCCCTAGCCTAAGGCTAGGGCACGCGTAGGCTTAGGCTAGGGCAACTCTAGGCTTAGGCTAGGGTACCCCTAGGGTTACGCGAGGGTACCCCTAGGTTTAGGCTAGGGCACCCCTAGGCTAAGGGTAAGGCTAGGGCTCCACTAGGCTAAGGCTAGGGCACCCCTAGGCTTAGGCTATGGCACCCCTAGGGTTAGGCTAGGGCACCCCTAGGCTTAGGCTAGGACACCCCTAAGCTTAGGTTAAGGCTAGTGCTCCCCTAGCCTAAGGCTAGGGCTCCCCTTGGCTTAGGCTAGGGCACCCCTAGGCTTAGGCTAGAGCACCCCTAGGCTCAGGCTAGTGCACCCCTAGGCTTAGGCTAGGGCACCCCTAGGCTTTGGCTAGGACACAACTTGGCTTAGGCTAGGGCAACCCTAGCCTTAAGCTAGGGCACCCCTAGGCTTAGGCTAAGGCTAGGGCTCCCCTACGCTTAGGTTAGGGTACCCCGAGGCTTAGGGTAGGTCACCCTTAGGCTTATGCTAGGGCACCCTAGGCTTAGGCTAGGGCACACCTAGGCTTAGGCTAAGGCTAGGGCTCCTCTAGGCTTAGGCTAGGGCACCCCTTGGCTTAGGCTAGGGCACACCTAGGCTTAGGCTAGGGCACCCCTAGGCTTAGGCTAAAGCTTTTGCTCCCCTAGCCTAAGGCTAGGGCACGCGTAGGCTTAGACTAGGGCACCTCTATGCTTAGGCTATGGCACCCCTAGGCTTAGGCTAGGGCACCCCTAGGTTTAGGCTATGGCTAGGGCTCCCCTAGGCTTAGGCTAAGGCTAGGGCTCCCCTAGCCTAAGGCTAGGGCTCCCCTAGGCTTAGGCTAGTGCATCCCTAGGTTTAGGCTAGGGCACAGCTAGGCTTAGGCTAAGGCTACGGCTCCCCTAGCCTCAGGCTACGGCTCCCCTAGCCTCAGGCTATGGCACCCCTAGGCTTAGGCTAGGGCAATCCTAGGCTAGACTAAGGAAAGGGCACCTGTATTCTCAGGCTAGGGCACCCCTAGGGTCAGGCTAGGGCACCCATAGGCTTAGGCTAGGGCACCCCAGGGCTTAGGCTAAAGCTAGGGCTCCCCTAGCCTCAGGTTAGGGCACCCCTAGGCTTAGGCTAGGGCACCCCTAGGCTTAAGCTAGGGTACCCCAAGGCTTAGGCTAGGGCACTCTTAGGCTTTGGCTAGGGCAACCCTAGGCTTAGGCTAGGGCACCCCTAGGATTAGGCTAAGGCTTGGGCTCCCCTACCCTAAGGCTAGGGCACCCCTACCCTAAGGCTAGGGCACCCCTAGGCTCAGGCTAGGGCACCCCTAGGCTCAGGCTAGGGCACCCCTAGGCTTAGGCTAGGGCACCCCTAGGCTTAGGCTAAAGCTAGGGCTCCCCTAGCCTCAGGCTAGGGCAACTATAGGCTTAGGTTAGGGCACCCGTAGGCTTAGGCTAGTGCACCCCTAGGCTTAGGCTAAGGCTAGGGCTCCCATAGCCTAAGGCTAGAGCACCCCTAGGCTTAGGCTAGGGCACCCCTAGGCTTAGGCTAGGGCACCCCAAGGCTTAGGATAATGCTAGGGCTCCCCTAGCCTAAGGCTAGGGTACTCCTAGGCTTAGGCTAGGGCAACTCAAGGCTTAGGCTAGGGCACCCCTAGGCTTTGGCTAGGGCACCCCTATGCTTAAGCTAGGACACCCGTAGGCTAAGGCTAAGGCTAGGGCTCCACTAGCCTAAGGCTAGGGCAGTCCCTAGGCTTAGGCTAGGTCACCCCTAGGGTTAGGCTAGGGCACCCCTAGGCTTAGGCTATGACACCCCTAAGCTTAGGCTAAGGCTAGTGTTCCCCAGGCCTAAGGCTAGGGCTCCCCTAGGCTTAGGCTAGGGCACCCCTAGGCTTAGGCTAGGGCACCCCTAGGCTTAGGCTAGTGCACCCCTAGGCTTAGACTAGGGTACCCCTAGGCTTAGGCGAGGACACACCTTGGCTTAGGGTAGTGCACCCCTAGCCTTAGGCTAGGGCACCCCTAGGCTTAGGCTAAGGCTAGGGCTCCCCTTCGCTTAGGTTAGGGTACCCCGAGGCTTAGGCTAGGGCAACCCTAGGCTTAGGCTGGGGCACCCCAAGCTTAGGCTAAAGCTAGGGCTCCCCTAGGCTCAGGTTAGGGCACCCATAGGCTTAGGCTAGGGCACCCTTCGGCTTAGGCTAAGGCTAGGGTTCCCCTAGCCTAAGGCTAGAGCACCCCTAGGCTTAGGCTACGGCACCCCTAGGCTTAGGCTAAGGCTAGGGCTCCCCTAGCCCAAGGCTAGGGCACCCCTAGGCTCAGGTTAGGGCACCCCTAAGCTTAGGCTAGGGCACCCTTAGGCTTTGGCTAGGGCACCCCTAGGCTTAGGCTAGGGCACCCCTAGGATTAGGCTAGGGCACCCCTAGGCTTAGGCTAGGGCACCCCTAGGTTTAGGCCAAGGCTAGGGCTCCCCTACGCTTAGGTTAGGGTAGCCCGAGGCTTAGGGTAGGTCACCCCTAGGCTTAGGCTAGGGCATCCCTAGGCTTAGGCTAGGGCACACCTAGGCTAAGGCTAAGGCTAGGACTCCCCTGGGCTTAGGCTAGGGCACCCCTTGGCTTAGGCTAGGGAACACCTAGGCTTAGGCTAGGGCACCCCTAGGCTTAAGCTAAGGCTAGGGCTCCCCTAGCCTTAGGCTAGGGCACCCCTTGGCTTAGGCTAGGGCACACATAGGCTTAGGCTAGGGCACCCCTAGGCTTAGGCTAAGGCTAGGGCTCCCCTAGCCTAAGGCTAGGGCCCCCCTAGGCTGAGGCAAAGGCTAGGGCACCCCTAGGCTTAGGCTAGGGCACCCCTAGGCTTAGGCTAGGGCACCCCTAGGCTTAGGCTAGGGCACCCCTAGGCTTAGGCTAGGGCACCCCTAGGCTTAGGCTAAGGATAGGGCTCCCCTAGACTTAGGCTAGGTCACCCTTTGGATTAGGCTAGGGCACATCTAGGCTTAGGCTAAGGCTAGGGCTCCCCTAGCCTAAGGCTAGGGCACCCCTAGGCTTAAGCTAGGGCACCCCTAGGCTTAGGCTAGGGCACCCCTAGGCTTAGGCTAGGGCACCCCTAGGCTTAGGCTAAGGCTAGGGCTCCCCTAGCCTATTGTTAAGCCACCCCTAGGCTTAGTCTAGGGCCCCACTAGGCTTAGGCTATGGCACCCTTAGGCTTTGGCTAGGGCAACCCTAGGCTTACGCTAGAGCACCCCTAGGCTTAGGCTAGAGCACCCCTAGGCTTAGGCTAGGGCACCCCTACGCTTAGGCTAAGGCTAGGGCTCCCCTACGCTAAGGCTAGGGCACCCCTAGGCTTAGGCTAGGGCACCCCTAGGCTTTGGCTAGGGCTCCCCTACCCTAAGGCTAGGGCAACCCTAGGCTAAGGCTAGGGCATCCCTAGCCTAAGGCTAGGGCACCCATTGGCTTGGGCTAGGGTACCCCGAGGCTTAGGCGAGGGCACCCCTAGGCTAAGGCTAGGGCAAACCTAGGCTTAGGCTAAGGCCAGGGCTCCCCTAGTCTAGGATAGGGCACCCCTAGGCTTAGGCTAGGGAACCCCGAGGCTTAGGCGAGGGCACCCCTAGGCTTGGGCTAGGGCACCCGTAGGCTTAGGCTAGGGCACACCTAGGCTTAGGCTAAGGCACCCGTAAGCTTAGGCTATGGCACCCCTAGGCTTAGGCTAGTGCACCCCTAAGCTTAGGCTAGGCCACCCCTAGGCTTAGGCTAGGACACCCCTAGGCTTAGGCTAAGGCTAGGGCATCCCTAGCCTAAGGCTAGGGCACCCCTTGGCTTGTGCTAGGGTACCCCGAGGCTTAGGCGAGGGCACCCCTAGGCTAAGGCTAGGGCAAACCTAGGCTTAGGCTAAGGCTAGGGCTCCCCTAGCCTAAGGCTAGGGCACCCCTAGGCTTAGGCTAGGGCACCCCTAGGCTTAGGCTAAAGCTAGGGCTCCCCTAGCCTTAGGCTAAGGCACCCCTAGGCTTAGGGTAAGATTAGTGCTCCCCTAGACTAAGGTTAGGGCACCCCTAGGCTTAGTCTAGGGCACCCCTAGGCTTAGGCTATGGCACCCCTAGGCTTAGGCTAGGGCACCCCTAGGCTTAGGCTAGGGCACCCCTAGGCTAAGGCTAGGGCACCCCTAGGCTTAGGCTAAGGCTAGGGCTCCCATAGCCAAAGGCTAGAGCACCCCTAGGCTTAGGCTAGAGAACCCCTACACTTAGGCTAAGGCTAGGGCTCCCCTAGCCTGGCTAGGGCACCCCTAGGCTTAGGCTAGGGCACCCTTGGCTTAGGCTAAGGCTAGGGCTCCTCTAGCCTAAGGCTAGGGCACCCCTAGGCTTAAGCTAAGGCACCCCTAGGCTTAGGCTAGGGCACCCCTAGACTTAGGCTAAGGCTAGGGCATCCCTAGCCTAAGGCTAGGGTACTCCTTGGCTTGGGCTAGGGTACCCCGAGGCTTAGGTGTGGGCACCCCTTGGCTTAGGCTAGGGCACACCTAGGCTTAGGTTAAGGCTAAGGCTCCCCTAGCCTAAGGCTAGGGCACCCCGAGGCTTAGGCTAGGGCACCCCTTGGCTTAGGCTAGGGCACACCTAGGCTTAGGCTAGGGCACCCCTAGGCTTAAGCTAAGGCTAGGGCTCCCATAGCCTTACGCTAGGGCACCCCTAGGCTTAGGCTAAGACTAGGGCTCCCCTCGCCTAAGGCTAGAGCATCCCTAGGCTTAGGCTAGGGCACCCCTAGGCTTAGGCTAAGGCTAGGGCTCCCCTAGCCTAAGGCTAGGGCACCCCTACGCTTAGGTTAGGGCAATCCTAGGCAAGACTAAGGAAAGGGAACCTCTAGGCTCAGGCTAGGGTTCCCCTAGTTTCAGGTTAGGGCACCCCTAGGCTTAGGCTAGGGCACACCTAGGCTTAGGCTAAGGCTAGGGTTGCCCTAGCCTAAGGCTAGAGCACCCCTAGGCTTAGGCTAGGGCACCCCCAGGCTTAGGCTAAGGCTAGGACTCCCCTAGCCTAAGGCTATGGCACCCCTAGGCTTAGGTTAGGGCACCCCTATTCTTAGGCTAGGGCACCCTTACCTTTGGTTAAGGGCACCCCTAGGCTTAGGCTAGGGCACTCCTAGGCTTAGGTTAGGACACCCCTAGGCTTAGGCTAAGGCTAGGGCTCCCCTACGCTTAGGTTAGGGTACCCCGAGGCTTAGGGTAGGTCACCCCTAGGCTTAGGCTAGGGTACCCCTAGGCTTAGGCTAGGGCACACCTAGTCTAAGGCTAAGGCTAGGGCTCCCCTAGGCTTAGGCTAGGGCACTCATTTGCTTAGGCTAGGGCACACCTAGGCTTAGGCTAGGGCACCCCTAGGCTTAGGCTAAGGCTAGGGCTCCCCTAGACTTAGGCTAGGGCACCCCTTGGCTTAGGCTAGGGTACACCTAGGCTTAGGCTAAGGCTAGGGCCCCCCTAGCCTAGGGCTAGGGCACCCCTAGGCTTAGGCTAAGGCTAGGGCTCCCCTAGCCTCAGGCTAGGGCACCCCTAGGCTTAGGCTAGGGCACCCCTAGGCTTAGGCTAGGGCACCACTAGGCTTAGGCTAGGGCACCCCTAGGCTTAGGTTAAGGCTAGGGCTCCCCTAGTCTAAGGATAGGGCACCCTTAGGCTTAGGCTAGGGTACCCGGAGGCTTAGGCGAGGGCACCCCTAGGCTTAGGCTAGGGCACCCCTAGGCTTAGGCTAGGGCACACCTAGGCTTAGGCTAAGGCACCCGTAAGCTTAAGCTTTGGCACCCCTAGGCTTAGTCTAGTGCCCCCCTAGGCTTAGGCTAGGGCACCCCTAGGATTAGGTTGGGGCACCCCTAGGCTTAGGCTAGGGCACCCCTAGGCTTAGGCTAAGGCTAGGGCTCCCCTAGCCTAAGGCTAGGGCACCCCTAGGCTTAGGCTAGAGCACCGCTAGGCTTAGATTAGGGCACCCCTAGGCTTAAACAAGGGCGCCCCTAGGCTTAGGCTAGGGCAATCCTAGGCTAGACTCAGGGTAGAACTCCCTTAGCCTCAGGCTAGGGCACCCGTAGGCTCAGGCTAGGGCACCCCTAAGCTCAGGCTAGTGCACCCCTAGGCTTAGGCTAAGGATAGGGCTCCCCTAGCCTCAGGCTAGGGCACCCCTAGGCTTAGGCTTGGCACCCCTAGGCTTAGGCTAGGGCACACCTAGGCTAAGGCTAAGGCTAGGGCTCCCCTAGGCTTAGGCTAAGGCACCACTTGGCTTAGGCTAGGGCACACCTAGGCTTAGGCTAGGGCACCCCTAGGCTTAGGCTAAGGCTAGGGCTCCCCTAGCCGTAGGCTAGGCCACCCCTTGGCTTAGGCTAGGGCACACCTAGGCTTAGGCTAGGGCACCCCTAGGCTTAGGCTAAGGCTTGGGCTCCCCTAGCATTAGGATACGGCACCCCTAGGCTTAGGGTAAGATTAGTGCTCCCCTAGCCTATTGTTAGGGCACCACTAGGCTTAGTCTAGGGCACCCCTAGTCTTAGGCTATGGCACCCCTAGGTTTAGGCGAGGACACCCCTAGGCTTAGGCTAGGGCACACCTAGGCTTAGGCTAGGGCACCCCTAGGCTTAGGCTAAGGCTAGGGCTCCCCTAGCCTTAGGCTAGGGCACCCCTTGGCTTAGGCTAGGGCACACCTAGGCTTAGGCTAGGGCACCCCTAGGCTTAGGCTAAGGCTAGGGCTCCCCTAGCATTAGGCTAGGGCACCCCTAGGCTTAGGCTAAGGCTAGGGCTCCCCTAGCCTTAGGCTAGGGCACCCCAAAGCTTAGGCTAGGGCACCCCTAGGCTTAGGCTAAGCTAGGGCTCACCTAGCCTCAGGCTTGCGCACCCCTAGGCTTAGGCTTGGGCACCCCTTGGCTTAGGCTAGGGCACCCCTAGGCTTAGGCTAAGGCTAGGGCACCACTAGGCTTAGTCTAGGGCAGCCCTAGTCTTAGGCTATGGCACCTCTAGGATTAGGCGAGGACACCCCTAGGCTTAGGCTAGGGCACACCTAGGCTTAGGCTAGGGCACCCCTAGGCTTAGGCTAAGGCTAGGGCTCCCCTATCCTAAGGCTAGGGCTCCCATAGCCTAAGGCTAGGGCACCCCTAGGCTTAGGCTCGGGCACCTCTACGCTTAGGGTAAGGCTAGGGCTCCCCTAGCCTAAGGCTAGGGCACCCCTAGGCTTATGCTAGGGCACCCCTAAGCTTTGGCTAGGGCACCCCTAGGCTTAGGCTAGGGCACCCCTAAGCTTAGGCTAAAGCTAGGGCTCCCCTACCCTAAGGCTAGGGCACCACTAGGCTCAGGCTAGGGCACCCCTAGGCTCAGGCTAGGGTACCCCTAGGCTTAGGCTAGGGTACCCCTAGGCTTAGGGTAGGGTACCCCGAGGCTTAGGCTAGAGCACCCCAAGGCTTAGGCTAGGGCACCCCTAGGCTTAAAGTAGGGCACCCCTAGGCTTAGGCTAAGGCTACGTCTCCCCAACCTCAGGCTAGGGCACCCCTAGGCTTAGGCTAGTGCACCCCTAGCCTCAGGCTAGGACACCCCTAGGCTTAGGCTAAGGCTAAGGCTCCCGTAGCCTAAGGCTAGGACACCCCTAGACTCAGGCTATGGCACCCCTAGGCTTAGCCTAGGGCAATCCTAGGCTAGATCAGGCTAGGATCCACCTAGCCTCAGGCTAGGGCACCCATAGGCTCAGGCTAGTGCACCCCTAGGCTTAGGCTAATGCTAAGGCTCACCCAGCCTCAAGCTAGGGCACCCCTAGGCTTAGGCTTGGGCACCCCTTGGCTTAGGCTAGGGCACCCCTAGGCTTAGGCTAAGCCTAGGGCCCCCCTAGCCTACATGTAGAGCACCCCTAGACTTAGGCGAGGGCATCCCTAGGCTTAGGCTAGGGCACCCCTAGGCTTAGGCTAAGGCTAGGGATCGCCTAGCCTAAGGCTAGGGCACCTCAAAGCTTAGGCTAGGGCACCCCTAGACTTAGGCTAGGGTACCCCAAGGCTTAGGCTAGGGCACCCCTAGGCTTAGGCTAGGGCACCCCTAGGCTTAGGCTAAGGCTAGGGCTCCCCTAGTCTTAGGCTAGGGCACCCCAAAGCTTAGGCTAGGGCACCCCTAGGCTTAGGCTAAGGCTAGGTCTCACCTAGCCTCAGGCTTGGGCACCCCTAGGCTTAGGCTTGGGCACCCCTTGGCTTAGGCTAGGGCACCCCTAGGCTTAGGCTAAGGCTAGGGCTCCCCTAGCCTACATGTAGAGCACCCCTAGACATAGGCTAGGGCATCCCTAGGCTTAGGTTAGTGCACCCCTAGGCTTAGGCTAAGGCTAGGGCTCACCTAGCCTAAGGCTAGGGCACCCCAAAGCTTAGGCTAGGGCAACCCTAGACTTAGGCTAGGTCACCCCTAGGCTTAGGCTAGTGCACCCCTAGGCTTAGGCTAAGGGTACGGCTCCCCTAGCCTCAGGCTAGGGCACCACTAGACTCATGCTGTGGCACCCCTAGGCTTAGGCTAGGGTAATCCTAGCCTAGACTAAGGCTAGGCTACCCCTAGCCTCAGGCTAGGGCACCCTTAGGTTCAGGCTAGGGCACCCCTAGGCTCAGGCTAGGGCACGCCTAGGCTTAGGCTAGGGCACCCCTAGGCTTAGGCTAAAGCTAGGGCTCCCCTAGCCTCAGGCTAGGGCACCCCTAGGCTTAGACTAAGGCACCCCTAGCCTAAGGTTAGACCACCCCAAGGCTTAGGCTAGGGCACCCCTAGGCTTAGGCTAGGGCACAACTAGGCTTAGGCTAAACTAGGGCTCCCCTAGCCTAAGGCTTGGGCACCCGTAGGCTTAGGCTAAGGTACCCCTAGGCTTAGGCTAGGGCACCCCTAGGCTTAGGCTAGGATACCCCTAGGCTTAGGCTAGGGCACCCCAAGGCTAAGGCTAAGGCTAGGGCTTCTCTAGCCTAAGGCTAGGGCACCCCTAGGCTTAGGTTAGGGCACCCCTAGGCTTAGGCTAGGGCACCCCTAGGCTTAGGATAGGGCACCCCTAGGCTTAGGCTAGGACACCCCTAGGCTTAGGCTAGGGCACCCCTAGGCTAAGGCTAAGGCTACGGCTTCTCTAGCCTAAGGCTTGGGCACCCGTAGGCTTAGGCTAGGGCACCCCTAGGGTTAGGCTAGGGCACCCCTAGTGTTAGGCTAGGGCACTCCTAGGCTTACGCTAGGGCACCCCTAGACTTAGGCTAAGGCTAGGGTTCCCGTAGCCTAAGGCTAGGGCACCCCTAGGCTTAGGCTAGGGCACCCCTAGTCTTAGGCTAGGACACCCCTAGGCTTAGGCTAAGGCTAGGGCTCCCATAGCCTAAGGCTAGGGCACCCCTAGGCTTAGGCTAGGGCACCCTAGGCTTAGACTTGGGCACCCCTAGGCTTAAGCTATGGCACCGCTAGGCTTAGGCTAAGGCTAGGACTCCCCTAGCCTAAGACTAGGGCACCCCTAGGCTTAGGTTAGAGCACCGCTAGGCTTAGGCTAGGGCACCCGTAGGCTTAGGCTAGGGCACCCCTAGGAGTAGGCTAAGGAGAAGGCTCCACTAGCCGAAGGCTAGGGCACACCTAAGCTTAGGCTAGGGCACCCCTTTGCCTAGGCTAGGGCACCCCTAGGCTTAGGCTAAGGCTACGGCTCCCCTAGCCTAAGGGTAGGGCACCCCTTGGCTCAGGCTAGTGCACCCATAGGCTTAGGCTAGGGCACCCATAGGCTTAGGCTAAGACTAGGGCTCCCCTAGCCTAAGGCTAGGGCACCCCTAGGCTTAGGCTAGGGTACCCCGATGCTTAGGCGAGGGCACCCCTAGGCTTATTATAGGGCACCCCTAGGCTTAGGCTAGGGCACCCCTACGCTTAGGCTAGGGCACCCCTAGGCTTAGGCTAGGGCACCCCTAGGCTTAGGCAAAGGCTAGGTCTCCCCTAGCCTCAGGCTAGGACACCCCTAGGCTTATGCTAGGGCACCCCTAGGCTTAGGCTAGGGCACCACTAGGCTTAGGCTAGGGCACCCCTAGGCTTAGGCTAGGGCACACCTAGGCTTAGGCTAATGCACCCGTAAGCTTAAGCTATGGCACCCCTAGGCTTAAACAAGGGCGCCCCTAGGCTTAGGGTAAGGCTACGGTTCCCCTAGCCTAAGGATAGGGCACCCCTAGATTCAGGCTATGGCACCCCTAGGCTTAGGCTAGGGCAATGCTAGGCTAGACTCAGACTAGGACTCCCTTAGCCTCAGGCTAGGGCACCCGTAGGCTCAGGCTAGGGCACCCCTAGGCTCAGGCTAGTGCACCCCTAGGCTTAGGCTAAGGCTAGGGCTCCCCTAGCCTCAGGCTAGGGCACCCCTAGGCTTAGGCTAGGGCACCCCTAGGCTTAGGCTAGGGCACCCCTAGGCTTAGGCTAAGGCTAGAGCTCCCCTACGCTTAGGTTAGGGTACCCCGAGGCTTAGGGTAGGTCACCTCTAAGCTTAGGCTTGGGCACCCCTAGGCTTAGGCTAGGGCACACCTACGCTAAGGCTAAGGCTAGGGCTCCCCTAGGCTTAGGCTAGGGCACCACTTGGCTTAGGCTAGGGCACACCTACCTTAGGCTAGGGCACCCCTAGGCTTAGGCTAAGGCTATGGCTCCCCTAGCCTTAGGCTAGGCCACCCCTTGGCTTAGGCTAGGGCACACCTAGGCTTAGGCTATGGCACCCCTAGGCTTAGGCTAATGCTAGGGCTCCCCTAGCATTAGGCTAGGGCACCCCTAGGCTTAGGGTAAGATTGGTGCTCCCCTAGCCTATTGTTAGGGCACCACTAGGCTTAGTCTAGGGCACCCCTAATCTTAGGCTAGGTCACCCCTAGGTTTAGGCTAGGGTACCCCGATGCTTAGGCGAGGGCACCCCTAGGCTTATGCTAGGGCACACCTAGGCTTAGGCTAGGGCACCCCTACGCTTAGGCTAGGGCACCCCTAGGCTTTGGCTAGGGCACCCCTAGGCTTAGGCTAAGGCTAGGGCTCCCCTAGGCTCAGGCTAGGGCACCACTAGGCTTAGGCTGGGGCACCCCTAGGCTTAGGCTAAGGCTAGGTCTCCCCTAGACTCAGGCTAGGCCACCCCTAGGCTTATGCTAGGGCACCTCTAGGCTTAGGCTAGGGCACCAATAAGCTTAGGCTAGGGCACCCCTAAGCTTAGGTTAAGGCTAGGGCTCTCCTAGTCTAAGGATAGGACACCCCTAGGCTTAGGCTAGGGTACCCTGAGGCTTAGGCTAGGGCACCCCTAGGCTTAGGCTGGGGCACCCCTAGGCTTAAGATAGGGCACCCCTAGGCTTTGGCTAAGGCTAGGGCTCCCCTAGGCTAAGGCTAGGGCACCCCTAGGCTTTGGTTAGGGCACCCCTAGACTTAGGGTAGGGCAATCCTAGGCTTAGGCTAAGGCTAGGATTCCCCTAGCCTCAGGGTAGGGCACCCCAGGCTCATGCTAGGGCACACCTAGTCTCAGGCTAGGGCACCCCTAGGCTTAGGCTAAGGCTAGGGCTCCCCTAGCCTAAGGCTAGGGCACCCCTAGGCTTAGGCTAGGGCACCGCTAGGCTTAGGCTAGGGCACCCCTAGGCTTAAACTAGGGCACCCCTAGGCTTAGGCTAAGGCTACGGCTCCTCTAGCCTAAGGCTAGGGCACCCCTAGACTCAGGCTATGGCACCCCTAGGCTCAGGCTAGGGCACCCCTAGGCTTAGGCTAAGGCTAAGGCTCCCGTAGCCCAAGGCTAGGGCACCCCTAGGCTTAGGCGAGGGTACCCCTAAGCATAGGCAAGGGAACCCCAAGGTTTAGGTTAGGGCACTCCTAGGCTTAGGCTATGGCACCCCTAGGCTTAGGCTAGGGCACCCCTAGGCTTAGGCTAAGACTTCGGCTCCACTAGCCTCAGGCTAGGGCACCCATAGACCCATGCTATGGCACCCCTAGGCTTAGGCTAGGGCAATCATAGGCTAGACTAAGGCTAGGGATCCCCTAGCCTCAGGCTAGAGTACCCGTAGGCTCAGGCTAGGCCACCCCTAGTCTCACTCTAGGGCACCCCTAGGCTTAGGCTAGGGCACACCTAGGCTTAGGCTATGGCACCCCTAGGCTTAGGCTAATGCTAGGGCTCCCCTAGCATTAGGCTAGGGCACCCCTAGGCTTAGGGTAAGATTAGTGCTCCCCTAGCCTATTGTTAGGGCACCACTAGGCTTAGTCTAGGGCACCCCTAATCTTAGGCTATGGCACCCCTAGGCTTAGGCGAGGACACCCCTAGGCTTAGGCTAGGGCACACCTAGGCTTAGGCTAGGGCACCCCTAGGCTTAGGCTAAGGCTAGGGCTCCCCTATCCTAAGGCTAGGGCTCCCATAGGCTAAGGCTAGGGCACCCCTAGGCTTAGGCTCGGGCACCCCTACGCTTAGGGTAAGGCTAGGACTCCCCTAGCCTAAGGCTAGGGCACCCCTAGGCTTAGGCTAGGGCACCCCTAGGCTTTGGCTAGGGCACCCCTAGGCTTAGGCTAGGGCACCCCTAGGCTTAGGCTAAAGCTAGGGCTCCCCTACCCTAAGGCTAGGGCACCCCTAGGCTCAGGCTAGGGCACCCCTAGGCTCAGGCTAGGGTACCCCTAGGCTTAGGCTAGGGCACCCCTAGGCTTAGGCTACGGCACCCCTTGGCTAGACTAAGGCTAGTGCTCCTCTAGCCTCAGGTTAGGGCACCCCTAGGCTCAGGCTAGGGCACCACTAGGCTTAGGCTAAGCTCGGGCTCCCCTAGCCTCAGGCTAGGGCACCCCTAGGCTTATGCTAGGTCACCCCTAGTCTTGGGTTAAGGTTAAGGCTCCCCTAGCCTAAGGCTAGAGCACCCCTAGGCTTAGACTAGGGCACCCCTAGGCTTAGGCTATGGCTAGGTCTCCCCTAGCCTAAGGCTAGGGCACCCCTAGGCTTAGGCTAGGGCACCCCTAGTCTTAGGCTAGGGCACCCCTAGGCTTAGGTTAAGGCTAGGGCTCCCCTAGTCTAAGGATAGGGCACCCCTAGGCTTAGGCTAGGGTACCCCGAGGCTTAGGCTAGAGCACCCAAAGGCTTAGGCTAGGGCAACCCTAGGCTTAGGCTAGGGCACCACTTGGCTTAGACTAGGGCACACCTACCTTAGGCTAGGGCACCCCTAGGCTTAGACTAAGGCTATGGCTCCCCTAGCCTTAGGCCGGCCACCCCTTGGCTTAGGCTAGGGCACACCTAGGCTTAGGCTATGGCACCCCTAGGCTTAGGCTAATGCTAGGGCTCCCCTAGCATTAGGCTAGGGCACCCCTAGGCTTAGGGTAAGATTAGTGCTCCCCTAGCCTATTGTTAGGGCACCACTAGGCTTAGTCTAGGGCACCCCTAATCTTAGGCTATGGCACCCCTAGGCTTAGGCGAGGACACCCCTAGGCTTAAGCTAGGGCACACCTAGGCTTAGGCTAGGGCACCCCTAGGCTTAGGCTAAGGCTAGGGCTCCCCTATCCTAAGGCTAGGGCTCCCATAGGCTAAGGCTAGGGCACCCCTAGGCTTAGGCTCGGGCACCCCTACGCTTAGGGTAAGGCTAGGACTCCCCTAGCCTAAGGCTAGGGCACCCCTAGGCTTAGGCTAGGGCACCCCTAGGCTTTGGCTAGGGCACCCCTAGGCTTAGGCTAGGGCACCCCTAGGCTTAGGCTAAAGCTAGGGCTCCCCTACCCTAAGGCTAGGGCACCCCTAGGCTCAGGCTAGGGCACCCCTAGGCTCAGGCTAGGGTACCCCTAGGCTTAGGCTAGGGCACCCCTAGGCTTAGGCTAGGGCACCCCTTGGCTAGACTAAGGCTAGTGCTCCTCTAGCCTCAGGTTAGGGCACCCCTAGGCTCAGGCTAGGGCACCACTAGGCTTAGGCTAAGCTCGGGCTCCCCTAGCCTCAGGCTAGGGCACCCCTAGGCTTATGCTAGGTCACCCCTAGTCTTGGGTTAAGGTTAAGGCTCCCCTAGGCTAAGGCTAGAGCACCCCTAGGCTTAGACTAGGGCACACCTAGGCTTAGGCTAAGGCTAGGTCTCCCCTAGCCTAAGGCTAGGGCACCCCTAGGCTTAGGCTAGGGCACCCCTAGGCTTAGGCTAGGGCACCCCTAGGCTTAGGTTAAGGCTAGGGCTCCCCTAGTCTAAGGATAGGGCACCCCTAGGCTTAGGCTAGGGTACCCCGAGGCTTAGGCTAGAGCACCCAAAGGCTTAGGCTAGGGCAACCCTAGGCTTAGGCTAGGGCACCACTTGGCTTAGACTAGGGCACACCTACCTTAGGCTAGGGCACCCCTAGGCTTAGACTAAGGCTATGGCTCCCCTAGCCTTAGGCCGGCCACCCCTTGGCTTAGGCTAGGGCACACCTAGGCTTAGGCTATGGCACCCCTAGGCTTAGGCTAATGCTAGGGCTCCCCTAGCATTAGGCTAGGGCACCCCTAGGCTTAGGGTAAGATTAGTGCTCCCCTAGCCTATTGTTAGGGCACCACTAGGCTTAGTCTAGGGCACCCCTAATCTTAGGCTATGGCACCCCTAGGCTTAGGCGAGGACACCCCTAGGCTTAGGCTAGGGCACACCTAGGCTTAGGCTAGGGCACCCCTAGGCTTAGGCTAAGGCTAGGGCTCCCCTATCCTAAGGCTAGGGCTCCCATAGGCTAAGGCTAGGGCACCCCTAGGCTTAGGCTCGGGCACCCCTACGCTTAGGGTAAGGCTAGGACTCCCCTAGCCTAAGGCTAGGGCACCCCTAGGCTTAGGCTAGGGCACCCCTAGGCTTTGGCTAGGGCACCCCTAGGCTTAGGCTAGGGCACCCCTAGGCTTAGGCTAAAGCTAGGGCTCCCCTACCCTAAGGCTAGGGCACCCCTAGGCTCAGGCTAGGGCACCCCTAGGCTCAGGCTAGGGTACCCCTAGGCTTAGGCTAGGGCACCCCTAGGCTTAGGCTAGGGCACCCCTTGGCTAGACTAAGGCTAGTGCTCCTCTAGCCTCAGGTTAGGGCACCCCTAGGCTCAGGCTAGGGCACCACTAGGCTTAGGCTAAGCTCGGGCTCCCCTAGCCTCAGGCTAGGGCACCCCTAGGCTTATGCTAGGTCACCCCTAGTCTTGGGTTAAGGTTAAGGCTCCCCTAGGCTAAGGCTAGAGCACCCCTAGGCTTAGACTAGGGCACCCCTAGGCTTAGGCTAAGGCTAGGTCTCCCCTAGCCTAAGGCTAGGGCACCCCTAGGCTTAGGCTAGGGCACCCCTAGGCTTAGGCTAGGGCACCCCTAGGCTTAGGTTAAGGCTAGGGCTCCCCTAGTCTAAGGATAGGGCACCCCTAGGCTTAGGCTAGGGTACCCCGAGGCTTAGGCTAGAGCACCCAAAGGCTTAGGCTAGGGCACCCCTACGCTTAAAGTAGGGCACCCCTAGGCTTAGGCTAAGGCTACTGCTCCCCAACCTCAGGCTAGGGCACCCCTAGGCTTAGGCTAGGGCACCCCTAGGCTCAGGCTAGGGCACCCCTAGGCTTAGGCTAAGGCTAAGGCTCCCGTAGCCTAAGGCTAGGGAACCCCTAGACTCAGGCTATGGCACCCCTAGGCTTAGGCTAGGGCAATCCTAGGCTAGATCAGTCTAGGACTCCCCTAGCCTCAGGCTAGGGCACCCATAGGCTCAGGCTAGTGCACCCCTAGGCTTAGGTTAATGCTAGGGCTCACCCAGCCTCAGGATAGGGCACCCTAGGCTTAGGCTTGGGCACCCCTTGGCTTAGGCTAGGGCACCCCTAGGATTAGGCTAAGGCTAGGGCTCCCCTAGCCTACATGTAGAGCACCCCTAGACTTAGGCTAGGGCATCCCTAGGCTTAGGCTAGGGCACCCCTAGGCTTAGGCTAAGGCTAGAGCTCCCCTAACCTAAGGCTAGAGCACCCCTAGGCTTAGGCTAGGGCAACCCTAGGCTTAGGCTAGGGCACAACTAGGCTTAGGCTATAGCTAGGGATCCCCTAGCCTAAGGCTAGGGCACCCGTAGGCTTAGGCTAGGGCACCCCTAGGCTTAGGCTAGGGCACCCCTAGGCTTAGGCTAGGATAACCCTAGGCTTAGGCTAGGGCACCCCTAGGCTAAGGCTAAGGCTAGGGCTTCTCTAGCCTAAGGCTAGGGCACCCATAGACTTAGGATAGGGCACCACTAGGCTTAGGATAGGGCACCCCTAGGCTTAGGCTAGGGCACCCATAGGGTTAGGTTAGGTCACTCCTAGGCTTACGCTAGGGCACCCCTAGGCTTAGGCTAAGGCTAGGGCTCCCCTTGCCTAAGGGTAGGGCAATCCTAGGCTTAGGCTAGGGAACCCCTAGTCTTAGGCTAGGGCACCCCTAGGCTTAGGCTAAGACTTCGGCTCCACTAGCCTCAGGCTAGGGCACCCATAGACCCATGCTATGGCACCCCTAGGCTTAGGCTAGGGCAATCATAGGCTAGACTAAGGCTAGGGATCCCCTAGCCTCAGGCTAGAGTACCCGTAGGCTCAGGCTAGGCCACCCCTAGTCTCACTCTAGGGCACCCCTAGGCTTAGGCTAGGGCACCCCTAGGCTTAGGCTAAAGCTAGAGCTCCCCTAACCTAAGGCTAGAGCACCCCTAGGCTTAGGCTAGGGCAACCCTAGGCTTAGGCTAGGGCACAACTAGGCTTAGGCTAAAGCTAGGGATCCCCTAGCCTAAGGCTAGGGCACCCGTAGGCTTAGGCTAGGGCACCCCTAGGCTTAGGCTAGGGCACCCCTAGGCTTAGGCTAGGATAACCCTAGGCTTAGGCTAGGGCACCCCTAGGCTAAGGCTAAGGCTAGGGCTTCTCTAGCCTAAGGCTAGGGCACCCATAGGCTTAGGATAGGGCACCACTAGGCTTAGGATAGGGCACCCCTAGGCTTAGGCTAGGGCACCCATAGGGTTAGGTTAGGTCACTCCTAGGCTTACGCTAGGGCACCCTTAGGCTTAGGCTAAGGCTAGGGCTCCCCTAGCCTAAGGGTAGGGCAACCCTAGGCTTAGGCTAGGGAACCCCTAGTCTTAGGCTAGGACACCCCTAGGCTTAGGCTAAGGCTAGGGCTCCCACAGCCTAAGGCTAGGGCACCCCTAGGCTAAGGTTAGGGTACCCCTAGGCTTAGGAAAGGGCACCCCTAGGCTTAAGCTAGGGCACAGCTAGGCTTAGGCTAAGGCTAGGGCTCCCCTAGCCTAAGGCTAGGGCACCCCTAGGCTTAGGTTAGAGCACCCCTAGGCTTAGGCTAGGGCACCCCTAGGCTTAGGCTAGGGCACCCCTAAGCTTAGGTGAGGGCACCCCTAGGCTTAGGCTAGGACACGCCTAGGCTTAGGCTAGGGCACCCCTAGGCTAAGGCTAAGGCTACGGCTTCTCTAGCCTAAGGCTAGGGCACCCCTAGGCTTAGGCTAGGGCACCCCTAGGGTTAGGCTAGGGCACCCCTAGGCTTAGGCTAAGGCTAGGGCTCCCATAGCCTAAGGCTAGGGCACCCCTAGGCTTAGGCTAGGGCACCCTAGTCTTAGGCTTGGGCACACCTAGGCTTAAGCTATGGCACCGCTAGGCTTAGGCTAAGGCTAGGGCTACCCTAGTCTAAGGATAGGGCACCCCTAGGCTTAGGCTAGGGTACCCCGAGGCTTAGGCTAGAGCACCCAAAGGCTTAGGCTAGGGCAACCCTAGGCTTAGGCTAGGGCACCACTTGGCTTAGGCTAGGGCACACCTACCTTAGGCTAGGGCACCCCTAGGCTTAGACTAAGGCTATGGCTCCCCTAGCCTTAGGCCGGCCACCCCTTGGCTTAGGCTAGGGCACACCTAGGCTTAGGCTATGGCACCCCTAGGCTTAGGCTAATGCTAGGGCTCCCCTAGCATTAGGCTAGGGCACCCCTAGGCTTAGGGTAAGATTAGTGCTCCCCTAGCCTATTGTTAGGGCACCACTAGGCTTAGTCTAGGGCACCCCTAATCTTAGGCTATGGCACCCCTAGGCTTAGGCGAGGACACCCCTAGGCTTAGGCTAGGGCACACCTAGGCTTAGGCTAGGGCACCCCTAGGCTTAGGCTAAGGCTAGGGCTCCCCTATCCTAAGGCTAGGGCTCCCATAGGCTAAGGCTAGGGCACCCCTAGGCTTAGGCTCGGGCACCCCTACGCTTAGGGTAAGGCTAGGACTCCCCTAGCCTAAGGCTAGGGCACCCCTAGGCTTAGGCTAGGGCACCCCTAGGCTTTGGCTAGGGCACCCCTAGGCTTAGGCTAGGGCACCCCTAGGCTTAGGCTAAAGCTAGGGCTCCCCTACCCTAAGGCTAGGGCACCCCTAGGCTCAGGCTAGGGCACCCCTAGGCTCAGGCTAGGGTACCCCTAGGCTTAGGCTAGGGCACCCCTAGGCTTAGGCTAGGGCACCCCTTGGCTAGACTAAGGCTAGTGCTCCTCTAGCCTCAGGTTAGGGCACCCCTAGGCTCAGGCTAGGGCACCACTAGGCTTAGGCTAAGCTCGGGCTCCCCTAGCCTCAGGCTAGGGCACCCCTAGGCTTATGCTAGGTCACCCCTAGTCTTGGGTTAAGGTTAAGGCTCCCCTAGCCTAAGGCTAGGGCACCCCTAGGCTTAGGCTAGGGCACCCCTAGTCTTAGGCTAGGGCACCCCTAGGCTTAGGTTAAGGCTAGGGCTCCCCTAGTCTAAGGATAGGGCACCCCTAGGCTTAGGCTAGGGTACCCCGAGGCTTAGGCTAGAGCACCCAAAGGCTTAGGCTAGGGCACCCCTACGCTTAAAGTAGGGCACCCCTAGGCTTAGGCTAAGGCTACTGCTCCCCAACCTCAGGCTAGGCACCCCTAGGCTTAGGCTAGGGCACCCCTAGGCCCAGGCTAGGGCACCCCTAGGCTTAGGCTAAGGCTAAGGCTCCCGTAGCCTAAGGCTAGGGAACCCCTAGACTCAGGCTATGGCACCCCTAGGCTTAGGCTTGGGCAATCCTAGGCTAGATCAGGCTAGGACTCCCCTAGCCTCAGGCTAGGGCACCCATAGGCTCAGGCTAGGGCACCCCTAGGCTAAGGCTAAGGCTAGGGCTCCCCTAGCCTACATGTAGAGCACCCCTAGACTTAGGCTAGGGCATCCCTAGGCTTAGGCTAGGGCACCCCTAGGCTTAGGCTAAGGCTAGGGCTCGCCTAGCCTAAGGCTAGGGCACCCCAAAGCTTAGGCTAGGGCACCCCTAGGCAAAGGCTAAGGCTAGGGCTCCCCTAGCCTTAGGCTAGGGCCCCCAAAGCTTAGGCTAGGGCACCCCTAGGCCTACGCTAGGGCACCCCTAGGCTTAGGCTAAGGCTAGGGCTCACCTAGCCTCAGGCTTGGGCACCCCTAGGCTTAGGCTTGGGCACCCCTTGGCTTAGGCTAGGGCACCCCTAGGCTTAGGCTAATGCTAGGGCTCCCCTAGCCTACATGTAGAGCACCCCTAGACATAGGATAGGGCATCCCTAGGCTTAGGCTAGGGCACCCCTAGGCTTAGGCTAAGGCTAGGGCTCGCATAGCCTAAAGCTAGGGCACCCCAAAGCTTAGGCTAGGGCAACCCTAGACTTAGGCTAGGGCACCCCTAGGCTTAGGCTAGTGCACCCCTAGGCTTAGGCTAAGGCTACGGCTCCCCTAGCCTCAGGCTAGGGCACCCATAGACTCATGCTGTGGCACCCCTAGGCTTAGGCTAGGGCAATCCTAGGCTAGACTAAGGCTAGGCTTCCCCTAGCCTCAGGCTAGGGCACCCCTAGGCTCAGGCTAGGGCACGCCTAGGCTTAGGCTAGGGCACCCCTAGGCTTAGGCTAAAGCTAGGGCTCCCCTTGCCTCAGGCTAGGGAACCCCTAGGCTTAGGCTAAGGCACCCTAGCCTAAGGCTAGACCACCCCAAGGCTTAGGCTAGGGCACCCCTAGGCTTAGGCTAGGGCACAACTAGGCTTAGGCTAAACTAGGGCTCCCCTAGACTAAGGCTTGGGCACCCGTAGGCTTAAGCTAAGGTACCCCTAGGCTTAGGCTAGGGCACCCCTAGGCTTAGGCAAGGATACCCCTAGGCTTAGGCTAGGGCTCCCCTAGGCTAAGGCTAAGGCTAGGGCTTCTCTAGCCTAAGGCTAGGGCACCCCTAGGCTTAGGCTAGGGCACCCCTAGGCTTAGGCTAGGGCACCCCTAAGCTTAGGTGAGGGCACCCCTAGGCTTAGGCTAGGACACCCCTAGGCTTAGGCTAGGGCACCCCTAGGCTAAGGCTAAGGCTACGGCTTCTCTAGCCTAAGGCTAGGGCACCCCTAGGCTTAGGCTAGGGCACCCCTAGGGTTTGGCTAGGGCACCCCTAGGGTTAGGCTAGGGCACTCCAAGGCTTACGCTAGGGCACCCCTAGGCTTAGGCTAAGGCTAGGGTTCCCGTAGCCTAAGGCTAGGGCACACCTAGGCTTAGGCTAGGGCACCCTAGTCTTAGGCTTGGGCACACCTAGGCTTAAGCTATGGCACCGCTAGGCTTAGGCTAAGGGTAGGGCTCCCCTAGCCTAAGGCTAGGGCACCCCTAGGCTTAGGTTAGAGCACCCCTAGGCTTAGGCTAGGGCACCCGTAGGCTTAGGCTAGGGCACCCCTAGGAGTAGGCTAAGGAGAGGGCTCCACTAGCCGAATGCTAGGGCACACCTAAGCTTAGGCTAGGGCACCCCTTGGCTTAGGCTAGGGCACCCCTAGGCTTAGGCTAAGGCTACGGCTCCCCTAGCCTAAGGCTTGGGCACCCCTTGGCTTAGGCTTCCGCACCCATAGGCTTAGGCTAGGGCACCCGTAGGCTTAGGCTAGGGTACCCCGATGCTTAGGCGAGGGCACCCCTAGGCTTATGCTAGGGCACACCTAGGCTTAGGCTAGGGCACCCCTACGCTTAGGCTAGGGCACCCCTAGGCTTTGGCTAGGGCACCCCTAGGCTTAGGCTAAGGCTAGGGCTCCCCTAGGCTCAGGCTAGGGCACCACTAGGCTTAGGCTAGGGCACCCCTAGGCTTAGGCTAAGGCTAGGTCTCCCCTAGACTCAGGCTAGGCCACCCCTAGGCTTATGCTAGGGCACCCCTAGGCTTAGGCTAGGGCACCAATAAGCTTAGGCTAGGGCACCCCTAGGCTTAGGTTAAGGCTAGGGCTCCCCTAGTCTAAGGATAGGACACCCCTAGGCTTAGGCTAGGGTACCCTGAGGCTTAGGCGAGGGCACCCCTAGGCTTTGGCTAGGGCACCCCTAGGCTTAGGCTAGGGCACCCGTAAGCTTAAGTTATGGCACCCCTAGGCTTAGGCTAGTGCAGCCCTAGCCTTAGGCTAGGGCACCCCTAGGCTTAGGCTGGGGCACCCCTAGGCTTAAGATAGGGCACCCCTAGGCTTTGGCTAAGGCTAGGGCTCCCCTAGGCTAAGGCTAGGGCACCCCTAGGCTTTGGTTAGGGCACCCCTAGACTTAGGGTAGGGCAATCCTAGGCTTAGGCTAAGGCTAGGATTCCCCTAGCCTCAGGGTAGGGCACCCCAGGCTCATGCTAGGGCACACCTAGTCTCAGGCTAGGGCACCCCTAGGCTTAGGCTAGGGCACCGCTAGGCTTAGGCTAGGGCACCCCTAGGCTTAAACTAGGGCACCCCTAGGCTTAGGCTAAGGCTACGGCTCCTCTAGCCTAAGGCTAGGGCACCCCTAGACTCAGGCTATGGCACCCCTAGGCTCAGGCTAGGGCACCCCTAGGCTTAGGCTAAGGCTAAGGCTCCCGTAGCCCAAGGCTAGGGCACCCCTAGGCTTAGGCGAGGGTACCCCTAAGCATAGGCAAGGGAACCCCAAGGTTTAGGTTAGGGCACTCCTAGGCTTAGGCTACGGCACCCCTAGGCTTAGGCTAGGGCACCCCTAGGCTTAGGCTAAGACTTCGGCTCCACTAGCCTCAGGCTAGGGCACCCATAGACCCATGCTATGGCACCCCTAGGCTTAGGCTAGGGCAATCATAGGCTAGACTAAGGCTAGGGATCCCCTAGCCTCAGGCTAGAGTACCCGTAGGCTCAGGCTAGGCCACCCCTAGTCTCACTCTAGGGCACCCCTAGGCTTAGGCTAGGGCACCCCTAGGCTTAGGCTAAAGCTAGAGCTCCCCTAACCTAAGGCTAGAGCACCCCTAGGCTTAGGCTAGGGCAACCCTAGGCTTAGGCTAGGGCACAACTAGGCTAAGGCTAAAGCTAGGGATCCCCTAGCCTAAGGCTAGGGCACCCGTAGGCTTAGGCTAGGGCACCCCTAGGCTTAGGCTAGGGCACCCCTAGGCTTAGGCTAGGATAACCCTAGGCTTAGGCTAGGGCACCCCTAGGCTAAGGCTAAGGCTAGGGCTTCTCTAGCCTAAGGCTAGGGCACCCATAGGCTTAGGATAGGGCACCACTAGGCTTAGGATAGGGCACCCCTAGGCTTAGGCTAGGGCACCCATAGGGTTAAGTTAGGTCACTCCTAGGCTTACGCTAGGGCACCCCTAGGCTTAGGCTAAGGCTAGGGCTCCCCTAGCCTAAGGGTAGGGCAACCCTAGGCTTAGGCTAGGGAACCCCTAGTCTTAGGCTAGGACACCCCTAGGCTTAGGCTAAGGCTAGGGCTCCCACAGCCTAAGGCTAGGGCACCCCTAGGCTAAGGTTAGGGTACCCCTAGGCTTAGGAAAGGGCACCCCTAGGCTAAAGCTAGGGCACAGCTAGGCTTAGGCTAAGGCTAGGGCTCCCCTAGCCTAAGGCTAGGGCACCCCTAGGCTTAGGTTAGAGCACCCCTAGGCTTAGGCTAGGGCACCCCTAGGCTTAGGCTAAGGCTAGGGCACCCCTAAGCTTAGGCTAGGGCAACCCAAAGCTTAGGCTAGCTCACCCCTAGGCTTAGGCTAGGGCACCCCTAGGCTTAGGCTAAGGCTACGGCTCCCCTAGCCTCAGGCTAGGGCACCCCTAGTCTCCGGCTATGTCACCCCTAGGCTTAGGCTAGGGCAATCCTAGGTTAGACTAAGGCTAGGGCTCCCCTTGCCTCAGGCTAGGGCACCCGGTGGCTCAGGCTAGAGCACCCCTTGGCTCAGGCTAGGGCACCCCTATGCTTAGGCTAGGGCACCCCTAGGCTTAGGCTAAAGCTAGGGCTCCCCTAGCCTCAGGCTAGGGCACCCCTAGGCTTAGGCTAGGGAACCCCTAGGCTTAGGCTAGGGCACAGCTAGGCTTAGGCTAAGGCTAGGGCTCCCCTAGCTTAGGCTAGGGCATCCCTAGGCTCAGGATAAGGCTAGGGCTCCCCTAGCCTAAGGCTAGAGCACCCCTAGGCTTAGGCTAGGGCACCCCTAGGCTTAGGCTAAAGCTAGGGCACCCCTAGGCAAAGGCTAGGGCACCCGTAGGCTTAGGCTAGGGCACCCCTAGGCTTAGGTTAAGGCTAGGGCTCCCCTAGCCGAAGGCTAGTGCACCCCTAGGCTTAGGCTAGGGCACCCCTAGGCTTAGGCTAGGGCACCCCTTGGCTTAGGTTAGGGCACCCCTAGGCGTAGGCTAAGGCTAGAGCTCCCCTAGCCTAAGGCTAGGGCACCCCTAAGCTTAGGCTAGGGCACCCATAGGCTTAGGCTAGGGCACCCCTAGGCTTAGGCTAAGGCTAGGGCTCCCCTAGACTAAGGCAAGGGCACCCTTATGCTTAGGCTAGGGTACCCCGAGGCTTAGGCGAGGGCACCCCTAGGCTTATGATAGGGCACCCCTAGGCTTAGGCTAGGGCACACCTAAGCTTAGGCTAGGGCACCCCTAGTCTTAGGCTAGGGCACCCCTAGGATTAGGCTAAGGCTAGGGCTCCCCTAGCCTAAGGCTAGGTCACCCCTAGGTTAGGCTAGGGCACCCCTAGTCTTAGGCTAGGGCACCCCTAGGTTTTGTTTAGGGCACCAGTAAGCTTAGGCTAGGGTACCCCTAGGCATAGGAAAAGGCTAAGGCTCCCCTAGCCTAAGGCTAGGGCACCCCTAGGTTAGGCTAGGGCACCCCTAGGCTTAGGCTAAAGCTACGGCTCCCCTAGCCTAAGGCTAGGGCACCCATTGGCTCAGGCTAGGGCACGCGTAGGCTTAGGCTAGGGCACACTTAGGCTTAGGATAAGACTAGGACTCCCCTAGCCTAAGGATAGGGCACCCCTAGGCTTAGGCTAGGGCACCCCTAGGCTTAGGCTAAGGCTACGGCTCCCCTTGCCTCAGACTATGGCACCCCTAGACTCAGGCTATGGTACTTCTAGGCTTAGGCTAGGGCAATCCTAGGCTAGACTAAGGCTAGGGCTCCCCTAGGCTTAGTCTAGGACACCCCTAGGCTTAGGCTAGGGCACCCCTAGGCTTAGGCTAGGGCAATCCTAGGTTTAGGCTAAGGCTAGGACTCCCCAAGCCTCTGGCTAGGGCACCCCTAGGCTCAGGCTAGGTCACCACTAGGTTTAGGCTAAGGCTAGGGCACCCCTAGCCTAAGGCTAGGGCACCCATAAGCTTAGTCTAAGGCTAAGGCTCCCGTAGCCTAAGGCTAGAGCACCCCTAGGATAGGCTAGGGCACCGCTAGACTTAGGCTAAGGCTAGGGCTCCCCCAGCCTAAGGCTAGGGCACCCCTAGGCTTAGGCTAGGGCACCCCAAGGCTTAGGCTAGGGCACCCCAAGGCTTAGGCTAGGGCACCCCTAAGCTTAGGCTAGGGCACCCTTAGACTCAGGCTAGGGTACCCCTAGGGTTAGGCTAGGGCACCCCTAGGCTTACGCTAGGGCACCCCTAGTCTAAGGCTAAGGTTAGGGCTCCTCTAGCCTAAGGCTAGGGCACCCCATGGCTTAGGCTAGGGCACCCCTAGGCTTAGGCTAGGGCACCCCTAGGGTTAGGCTAGGGTACCCCTTGGCTTACGCTAGGGCACCCCTAGGCTTAGGCTAAGGCTAGGGCTCTCCTAGCCTAATGCTAGGGCACCCCTAGTCTTACGCTAAGGCCACGGCTCTCCTAGCCTCAGGCTAGGGCACCCTTAGATCAGGCTAGGGCACCCCTAGTCTTACGCTAGGGCACCCCTAAGCTTAGCCTATGGCTAGGGCACCCCTAGGCTTAGGATAGGGCACCCCTAGGCTTAGGGAAAGGCTAAGGCTCCCCTAGCCTAAGGCTAGAGCACCCCTAGGCTTAGGCTAGGGCACCCGTAGGCTTAGGCTAGGGCACCCCTAGGAGTAGGCTAAGGCTAGGGCTACACTAGCCGAAGGCTAGGGCACACCTAGGCTTAGGCTAGGGCACCCCTTGGCTTAGGCTAGGGCACCCCTAGGCTTAGGCTAAGACTAGGGCTCCCCTAGCCTAAGGCTAGGGCACCCCTAGGCTTAGGCTAGGGTACCTCGATGCTTAGGCGAGGGCACCCCTAGGCTTATGCTGGGCACCCCTAGGCTTAGGCTAGGGCACCCCTACGCTTAGGCTAGGGCACCTCTAGGCTTTGGCTAGGGCACCCCTATGCTTAGGCTAATGCTAGGGCACCCCTAGGCTCAGGCTAGGGCACCACTAGGCTTAGGCTAGGGCACCCCTAGGCTTAGGCTAAGGCTAGGTCTCCCCTAGCCTCAGGCTAGGCCACCCCTAGGCTTATGCTAGGGCACCCCTAGGCTTATGCTAGGGCACCACTAGGCTTAGGCTAGGGCACCCCTAGGCTTAGGTTAAGGCTAGGGCTCCCCTAGTCTAAGGATAGGGCACCCCTAGGCTTAGGCTAGGGTACCCTGAGGCTTAGGCGAGGGCACCCCTAGGCATAGGCTAGGGCACCCCTAGGCTTAGGCTAGGGCACACCTAGGCTTAGGCTAAGGAACCCGTAAGCTTAAGTTATGGCACCCCTAGGCTTAGGCTAGGGCACCCTTAGGCTTAGGTTGGGGCACCCCTAGTCTTAGGCTAGGGCACCCCTAGGCTTAGGCTAAGGCTAGGGCTCCCCTAGGCTAAGGCTAGGGCACCCCTAGGCTTTGGTTAGGGCACCCCTAGATTTAGGCTAGGGCAATCCTAGGCTTAGGCCAAGGCTAGGATTCCCCTAGCCTCAGGGTAAGGCACCCCAGGCTCAGGCTAGGTCACACCTAGTCTCAGGTTATGGCACCCCAAGGCTTAGGCTAAGGCTAGGGCTCCCCTAGCCTAAGGCTAGGGCACCCCTAGGCTTAGGCTAGGGCACCGCTAGGCTTAGGTTAGGGCACCCCTAGGCTTAAACTAGGGCGCCCCTACGCTTAGGCTAAGGCTACGGCTCCCCTAGTCTAAGGCTAGGGCAACCCTAGATTCAGGCTATGGCACCGCTAGGCTTAGGCTAGGGTAATCCTTGGCTAGACTCAGGCTAGGACTCCCATAGCCTCAGGCTAGGGCACCGGTAGGCTCAGGCTAGGGCACCCCTAGGCTCAGGCTAGTGCACCCCTAGGCTTAGGCTAAGGCTAGGGCTCCCCTAGCCTCAGGCTAGGGCACCCCTAGGCTTAAGCTAGGGCACCCTTAGGCTCAGGCCAGGGCACCCCTAGGCTTAGGCTAAGGCTAAGGCTCCCGTAGCCCAAGGCTAGGGCACCCCAGGCTTAGGCGAGGGTACCCCTAAGCTTAGGCTAGGGCACCCCAAGGTTTAGGTTAGGGCACCCCTAGGCTTAGGCTACGGCATCCCTAGGCTTAGGCTAGGGCACCCCTAGGCTTAGGCTAAGGCTACGGCTCCACTAGCCTCAGGCTACGGCACCCATAGACCCATGCTATGGCACCCCTAGGCTTAGGCTAGGACAATCATAGGCTAGACTAAGGCTAGGGATCCCCTAGCCTCAGGCTAGGGTACCCGTAGGCTCAGGCTAGGGCACCCCTAGTCTCAGGCTAGGGCACCCCTAGGCTTAGGCTAGGGCACCCCTAGGCTTAGGTTAAGGCTAGGGCTC